>NC_044035.1:57661375-58289897 GCF_901765095.1 Microcaecilia unicolor
AGAGCTGTCAAAACTACAAACACTGCAATTTGAAGGTGCTGAAAGTGGCAGAAATGTCTGCTTCATCATCCCCACAGTCAAACTAATTCTGTTCAATGGGTGCAAAATAACCAGTGCACTTTGAGTTAAATCCAAGTGGAAGATCAACTACTGCAACTTTAACTATCCCTTCTGACCTCTTGAAGGCCCTTTGAGCCTTATTTTTCCAGGATGTATGTTTTCTAGAGAAAACAGCCAATGATCTGTCCCCTCCCACAGTCATGCAAAAAGGCAGTATTATCAGCAATTGCATCTATTTGGCAATTAGAGCAAGCAAATATTTCATTCTACAAAAAAAATAAATTAATAATAAAAATACCAGTGTTAACTTCCAAAAGTTCCTGAACAGTCACTCTCCAGAGTCTGGGTAAAAAGATGGATTTCCCAGATTTTTCCAATCTCATGGATTCTGTAAGGACTGCCTTAAAAGAAGCAGTCTCCTTTTTTTTCACTGCTGCTGCCTCCTTCATCATGCAGGTAGCCCCCATGCAGACGTGGTCAGTCCTTCTCTGCCGGGCCCCACCTCCTATGATGCGCCCTTCTTTTCCTGTGGGGACGGGATCTGGTAAAGAATGACAGAATACATCAGCGCGGGGACTCCCTGCATGGAGAGAGGCAGTGGCAGTCAAAACAACAGCACGCCTTGCTTATCTAAGCTGGATAGGGGGAGTCTATATGGCATATACTTCCTGCAGCATATCCATTAGTCCTCCTTGTAAACGGAACAAAACCTATTTATAATTTGATCTATTGTGCCAGTGTCACAAGGAGTACAAATAAAGGTTCTTCTAGAGACAGATAATGCAAAAGTATAACATCACAATAAATATCACCACAAAGAGATTACAGGGGTCTACAGGCCAGCGGCAACGTGCAGAGTGGAAAGTGGATGCTGTCCGGTTTTGGGGGGGGGGGGGGGGGCAGCAAATAATGAAAGATAAAGTTGGATAATATCCAGGAAAGGAGGAAACAGATACATATTAGACCACATGGGATGAGGTGGGGGGGGGGGGGGGGGGGTGGGGGGGCAGTGGAAGATGCTATGGACAAGGAGATCAAGGGGGCTGGAGAGACATGCCACACGTCAAGGGGGCAGAGAAGACAAGACATGCTAGAGATACTGTGCCAGAGAATCTGGTACAGGTGGTTAGCTTAGCGGGGTTTAAAAAAAGGTTTGGATGGTTTCCTAAAGGAAAAGTCCATAGACTATTATTAAAATGACTTGGGGAAAATCCACTGCTTATTTCTAGGATAAGCAGCATAAAATGTATTGAACTTTTTTGGGATCGTGAAAGGTATTTGTGACCTGGCCACTGTTGGAAACAGCATGCTGGGCTTGATGGACCTCTGGTCCGTCCCAGTATGGCAATACGTATGTAAGGAAGGAGGGAAATGCTGGATTAATTATTGGGTGGGGGGGGGGGGGAGAGAAAGAAGGACACCAGGAGCGTAGCCAGCCCTCCAATTTTGGGGGCGGACTGAGTGCTGAACACATTCCTCCCTCCTCCTCCTCCCCTCCCCGATACGCTATACATCTGTTTGCAGAAGTCAACGGCATGTCTCCAGCCGCTGACTCCAAGACTCCCTCAGCATGCTCAGTTCATGCATGAATCAAGCATGAGTGACAAGTCCCAGTGTTGGCGGCTAGAGGCACGCCACCGACTTTTGCAATAAAGAAGCACAGTTAGGAGGGGAGCGGCTGGGGAAGTGTATCTCTTTGGCTAGCCTGGCTTCGGCAAACCCACCAGCTGTTTAAAGGGGTGCAGCATTCTGGAGAGTGCCTGAGCCCAAAGCAGGGTGGGGGCCCAGGCCCCTCTGTGGCGATGCCACTGAAGGAGACAGATGCTGTGAATCATGGGAGGTCCAAAAGCAAGAGATGCAGGAGCACTGAGGGTGAGAAGAGTGAAATGCTGGCATGATGGGGGGGGGGGGGGGGAGGATACAAATGCTGTACAATACAGCAGAAGCTTGAGAGGTAGGGAACAAGAGAGATGCTAGATTCCATGGAGGGGTGTGGGAAACTGGGGACGTAAACTGAACAATGAAATGGTAGTGAAGGTAGAGGCATGGTTTAGGAGTGTAGCTGCTTCAGAGGTGTGGGGGTGGGGTCCGGGAGGAGCTTGTGCCCCCTTAAACCAAAAGCACTTCAGGTGTCTCTGGTCACAAATCTATAGATTTCAAAGATTAGGACAAAAAGCAAGGGGCTATGAGGCTCCACACACACTGGAACCTGCAGTGTTTTGGTGGCTCACATGCCTGTGGCCCTTGATCTCTTTTTCCACCCCCAACAGGGCTAGATCATAAGTACATAAGTATTGCCATACTGGGACAGACCGAAGCCCAGCATCCTGTTTCCAATAGTGGCCAATCCAGGTCACAAGTACCTGGCAAGATCCCCAAAACAGTACATTTTATGCTGCTTATCCTAGAAATAAGCAGTGGATTTTCACCAAGTCCATTTTAATAATGGTCTATGGACTTTTCCTTTAGGAAAAGGAGTGTGGTAGCCGTGTTAGTCCACTCTTAAGGTTATCAATAGAAATCAAACAAAATAAAACATGGAAAAGAAAATAAGATGATACCTTTTTTATTGGACATAACTTAATACATTTCTTGATTAGCTTTCGAAGGTTGCCCTTCTTCGTCAGATCGGAAATAAGCAAATGTGCTAGCTGACAGTGTATATAAGTGAAAAACATTCAAGCATTGCTATGACAGTCTGACAGGGTGGGAGGATGGGGGTGGGTAGGAAGTATGCATGGGGACATCAAAGTATATCTTTGGTATTCTAACAGGGTGGGTGTGGACAGGTGAGGGGAGGGTGATCAACAGAGACATACAGCTTTATGGTTTATAATGGGCTAGGAACCCCAGGTCCTTGTTAAGTCCTTTCTGTTGGGTTTGAATGATTGAATATTTTAACACCCAACAGAAAGGACTTAACAAGGACCTGGGGTTCCTAGCCCATTATAAACCATAAAGCTGTATGTCTCTGTTGATCACCCTCCCCTCACCTGTCCACACCCACCCTGTTAGAATACCAAAGATATACTTTGATGTCCCCATGCATACTTCCTACCCACCCCCATCCTCCCACCCTGTCAGACTGTCATAGCAATGCTTGAATGTTTTTCACTTATATACACTGTCAGCTAGCACATTTGCTTATTTCCGATCTGACGAAGAAGGGCAACCTTCGAAAGCTAATCAAGAAATGTATTAAGTTATGTCCAATAAAAAAGGTATCATCTTATTTTCTTTTCCATGTTTTATTTTGTTTGATTTCTATTGATAACCTTTAGGAAAAAAAATTCCAAACCTTTTTTAAACCCTGCTGAGCTGTTTTTACTACATTCTCTGGCAATGAATTCCAGAGTTTAATTATTACACATTGAATGAAGAAATATTTTCTCCATTTCGTAATAAATTTAATAGTTTGCAGCTTCATTGCGTGCCCCCTAGTCCTACAATTTTTGAAAGAGTAAGCGAGTTATGTGTACCCATTCCACTCCAATTATTATCTTACAGACCTCTATCATATCTCCCCTCAGCCATCTTTTCTCCAAGCTGAAGAGCACTAGATCCAGTCAGATCAAGCACAAAATAACACCCGAAGGGTTGGATCCACATGGATCAAGGGGATTACACAACCATTCTGGTGGGAAGGAGTAATGCATCCATCTTTTTTATGGGAATTTATGCTGGGACAAGGTATATCATGCCCTTCTAGTGGGAATAAGTGACGGTTCAGCGGAGATCCTGCCTTTCCTGTAGGATTTAGTGCTGGATCCATGTAGATCCTGCCCTTCTGGTGAGAATATATGCTGGATCCCAGTAGATGAAGCACTCCTGGAGGGAATGAGTACTGAATTCTGGTAGATTCTGCATTTGTAGAGGGAAGCAGTGCTGGATTTCTCTCCAGATAATTTGTGATGGATATGGGTAAATCCAGTCCTTTGGGGTCACTTGATGCTGTATCCAGGAAGAGACAGCCCTTAGGGTGGGAATAAGTGCTACATCTGAGTGAAATCCAGCCCTTGTGATGAGAACACTGGATCAAGGTGGAAGCAGCCCCTCTGGTGGGACTAATTGCTGAATCTGTTAACATCCATCCCTCCTGAAGGGAATAAGTGGTATATCTGGGTACTGCCTGCCCTTCGGATAGAAATGGGTGCATGAACCAGGTGGATCCAGCTCTTCTGAGGATAATTAATGTTGGAACCGGGTTATGCTGCCATTCTGGTTAACATTAGGTCCAGGATCAGGGTAGATCCAGCTTGTAAGGTAGAAGTAGGTGGAAAAAGTGTGCTGGTATATATAGGCTTTCTGGTGGACAGGAGTGATGGATCTGAATACATCCAGCCCTCCTGGTGGGAATAAGTGGTAGATAAAGATACATCCAGTATCTATCTGGTGGTATTAGTTCTGGATCAGGATAGATCCAGACCTTCAGGTGGAAATTAATGCTGGATCTGTGTTGATGCAGCACTTATGGAGGGAACAAATGATTGATCCAGGTCGATACAGCACTTCTGAAGGGAAATAGTGATGGATTTGAGTAGATAATGTCCTGCTATTGGAAAAGTGTGCTGGATTTGAGTGGCTAATACCCTGCTAGTGGAAAAGTGTGCTGGATCAAGGTTAAGTCCAGCTACTGGGAAGTAAATTTTAATTGGATCATGGTGAATTCTTCATTTCTGTTGGGAACTGGTGCTGGTTCTGGGTAGATCCAGCCCTTCTGGTGGCATTAGGTGCTGGATCCACCACTTTTCATAAGAATGATCTTGGTAGATCTAGCTAATTTGGTATGAATGAGACCTGGTTCTGGAGGGAAGAAGCAAGTGGGATTTAGTATTTTATCTTGTAGTACCTATCAATTTTGTTGGATATTTATTTAGATTTTGTTCACACCTTTTTCAGTAGTAGCTCAAGGTGAGTTACATTCAGGATATGACAAAATAAAGGGAAAAAGGGAATATGGGCCACAGGCAAGTGAGCCACCACCAGGTAAAAGTGGAGCCCCCCCCCCCCCCCTCTTGGTTTTTGTCCTTGTCTTAGAAATCTGTACATTTATGACTAGAGTCAGTTAGAATGCTTTTTGGTTTCAGGGAACACAAACCCCTCCTGAACATCACCCCAACCGCCAAACCAGCTCCGCTCCTGAACCCTGCATCTCCTTGTCCCTTCACTATCCTTCCATTGTTCACTGTCACCCTGTGACCCCAATCCCTCCATGCAATCCAGCACGTCTCTTGTTTCCTACATCTCAAGCTTCCCCTGTGATGTCCAGCATTTCTGTCCTTCCCTCATGCCCCCTTGTGATGCACAGCATTTCTCTCATCTCTCTCTCTCAGAACTCCTGAATCTCTTTCCTTCCTTCTGCCTTCTCATGGCTTTCCAGCATCTCTCTCCTTCATTCCTCCCACCCCAGTATGTCTCTCCTTCATTCCCCCCCCCCATTTCGAACAACTTTCTTCCCTGATCTCTTGATCTCCAGCATGTTTTTCTTGCTGTCCTGCCCCTTGATCTCCAGAATGTCTGCCCTCCCTTCCCCCCATTATCCACAGCATCTCTCCTCTCCCTCTGCCCCCCCAACATTGTCCAACATGTCTCTTTCCTGCTTACTAGATAATAGTGCCACTTCCCAGCTTATTTCCTCTCTCTCTTCTTATCCCAACCCCCCCCCACCCCACGAGCAGATTCTCCTCCCCCCCCCCCCCCCCCCCCCGTTGCCACCAGGCATTAGAATTCCCCTCTTCCAGCCGCACTAAACTCAATTTAAAATAGATGTCTCATCGTGCAGGACGTCCCCGCAATTACCAATACTGTCTTTCCCTGCTGGGTCCCACAATCTTATAAGTACATAAGTAATGCCATACTGGGAAAAGACCAAGGGTCCATCGAGCCCAGCATCCTGTCCACGACAGCGGCCAATCCAGGCCAAGGGCACCTGGCAAGCTTCCCAAACGTACAAACATTCTATACATGTTATTCCTGGAATTTTGGATTTTTCCAAGTCCATTTAGTAGCGGTTTATGGACTTTGACATGCTGTTCTGTTCCTGTGGGGATGGGACCTGGTAGAGACTAAAACAGGACTGGATGGTGAGCCATTAATATCTACTGGTGCCACTTCCTATGGCACGGAGTCATTTTAAGATTGTAGACATTTCAGTCCAGGAGTACCAGGAGGATCCCAGAACATAACCACAATGGCTTTGAAATCAACACAGAAGTTGTAGTTGCAGAGAATGTTCAAAAGCAGTCCGCTTTGTAGGCATTAATGAGTTGATGTGAAGTGTTTTAAGGACGACAGGCTTATTTTCGAGAGAGGACACCCATCTTTCGACACAAATCGCAAGATGGGCGTCCTTCTCACAGGGTCACGCGAATCGGCATAATCAAAAGCCAATTTTGGGCGTCCTCAACTGCTTTCCGTTGTGGGGATGACCAAAGTTCACGGGAGCATGTCAGAGGCTGTCAGGTTTCCAGCGGCAGAAGAATCACCCAAACACAAGACAAGTCAAAACGGAACTGGAACACACTTGACTGGAGCTAGGCTTCACCTACACTTGGCCGCCCTTCCCTAGGAGTTGAGCTCCTAGCTGCAGGCGGCCGGCAGGACTTACCAGACAGGACAGGAAGGCGGAACTGCAGGACACAGCAGCCGGCTGACAAACAGTAGGTCACTCTAGAAATACACTGGGGTCCCAGGCCGGCAGCAAGCAGTAGAAAAACCCAGAACACAAGCCGGGTCTGAGCAGGCAGCAGGCAGAAGAATAGTCCAGAAACAAGCCGGGTCGTGGCAGGCAGCAGGCAGAAGAATAGTCCAGAAACAAGCCGGGTCGTGGCAGGCAGCAGGCAGAAGAATAGTCCAGAAACAAGCCGGGTCGTGGCAGGCAGCAGGCAGAAGAATAGTCCAGAAACAAGCCGGGTCGTGGCAGGCAGCAGGCAGAAGAATAATCCAGGAGACAAGCAGGGTCAAAGTCACAAAGGGAAAAAATAGCACAGACGCACTGCAACAACTCTCACCAAAGGAAACACCTCTGAGGACCTCTGTTGCAAGGCAAACTAGAAACCTTCCCAGGTGCTTAATAAAGGCTGCATACAAGGGAGTTCACCAGGTACCGGTACTGCTTAGTTAAAAAAAAACCTCCTGCTTAGTTAAAAAAAAACCTCCCACAACAATCTGGAGGGCTGGAAGATCTGGACTGGACCAGCATATCTTCTGGAACATGGGAAACGGCAAGCCATCGGTTCACAGAAGCCACCAGGTCTAACCACCAGGGGCGAGGTGACTGAGAGCAAGGGACCTGGGCACAACCGTGACAGTACCTCCCCGGACTTCTCGGGAGGTCTAGATTTCCATGGATCTTCTTGGTGGAATCTGCTGACAAGTCCAGGCAGGTCATCACCGCCCATATCATTAGGCGCGGGTCGTGCAATGGTCGGTTGAGGGCGAGGCTGGGCTTTGTCAATAGAGCTGGATTGAGTGCCCAGCACTGGAGGGAGGCTACGAACCAAGGTTTGCTGTGAGCTAGGTTTCCGATTCTTAGCTCTCCGGATCTCAGGATTGTCCTACAGCTTAGGGCCTGGGACCAGTCTTCTACATAAGGTGCGGGACCACCCGCTCCGAGGAGCCGTCCTAGAGCCCCTGCTGGCTGAACTCTGGGGACTGGGCACATTAGCAGATTCCGCTTGGCACTGGCTGGTCTGGGGTAACACATACGCTCAGGTCAGGCCACCTGTAGACGTCTTTAAGTCCAGGGAGTCACTGATATCTGTCCACGCATCTGAGTCTTGGTCCTGCTGTTCACCAACCACACTATTGGTGTCAGGGAGAAAACAAAGTTTCTTGCAAGACTCGCCCCAGTTCAATATCTCACCCTTTCCCCAATCCAGGGCCGGACTGTGTCTCTGTAGCCATGGAAGACCCAATATAATGGACTGCACTGCTGATGGGAGGACATATAGGGAGATCTCCTCCCTGTGATCGCCAATATGCAAGCTCACGGGAGCCGTTTGAGTGCTTACATATCCTTGAATGCATCCATACACTGAAAAGAGTGGGATGGTCTTAGATAGTTCTTGTGTTGGAATGTTAAGTCGATGGACTAGAGACTCGGCTATAAAACTTCCACTCGCCCCGGAGTCCAGAAAGACCTCAGTCTGCTCCTGTTTGTGACCTAAGTCAAGCACTGCTGGCACTAAGAATTGGGTACGCAGAAAAGTAGAAGATTGACATTACAGTGCCCGCAGTCAGACCCTGTCTCGAGGGTCCAGGTTTAAGTGGACAATTGACCGCGTAGTGTCCCGTATCACCACAATACAGGCAAAGATTGAGGGTCCGACGCCTCTGTTTCTCTTGAATCATGAGAGGAGTATGCCCTAGTTGCATGGGTTCTACTGGTGGTTGGGGGGAACCCTCCTGCGGGCGCGGAATCTGTGGTAAAACTTGATGGCTAGGGGTCTTAATACCTATCTTGTCTGAGGAACGCCGTTCCCGGCTACGTTCCTGAAATCAAATATCATATTACACTGTTTAATTAGGTCATCCAACCTGGTGGGAAGTTCACGTCCGGCCAACTCATCCTTACTGCGGTGCCAATCCCTGCCAGAAGTTGCGATCATACTTTCATTATTCCAGGCCAATTCAGAAGCCAAGGTGCAGAACCTAATCACAGTCACCCAGGGTCTGTGTTCCCTGCTTGAGTCTCAGGAATGCAGAGGTTGCGGAAGTAACCTTCCCAGGTTCTTCAAACAATCGTTTAAATTGATCCAGGAACCCCTGGAGATCATGAAGCACCGGATCGTTCTTCTCCCAAAGCGGGGACACCCAAGCTAAGGCTTGACTGGACAGTAGAGACATAAGCTAAGCTATCCGGGTTCTCTCAGTAGGGAAATCTTGAGAGTGGAGCTCAAAAATTCTCTCACACTGGTTGAGAAAACCTCTACAGCCCTTGGAATTACTGTCATATCTAGGAGGTGACTTCAGACGGATTCCTGACGTGACTGGAGCTCTTGCTGGTGCTGGACCTAAACTTGAAGCGTCCGCTGCGGGTTTTAGAGATGCCACCATAAGTCTCTCTAGCTGGGCCATATGTGCCCCCAAAGTGTGGAGGATACTGGCGTGCTCCTGCAGCCCCTGCATGATGGATGATCCCTCCGAGCTCATGGTCTTGCAATCTGTCAGTTTCTGGCGAACCTCGGGGTAGTGAGCCCTTGGACCATTGCCGAGGGGCGGCAGGAGAATCACCCAGACACAAGACAAAGCAGAACGGAAGTGGAACACACAGGACTGGAGCTAGGCTTCACCTACACTTGGCCGCTCTTCCCCAGGAGTTGAGCTCCTGGCTGCAGGTGGCCGGCAGGACTTATCAGACAGGACAGGAAGGCGGAACTGCAGGACACAGCAGCCGGCTGACAAACAGTAGGTCACTCTAGAAACACACTGGGGTCCCAGGCCGGCAGCAAGCAGTAAAAAAAACCCAGAACACAAGCCAGGTCTAGGTAAGCAGCATGCAAACGAATAGTCCAGAAACAAGCCGGGTCTGAGCAGGCAGAAGGGTAATCCAACAAGAAGCCGGGTCTGGGCAGGAAGAAGAATAGTCCAGAAACATGCTGGGTCTGGGCAGGCAGCAGGCAGAAGAATAGTCCAGAAACATGCTGGGTCTGGGCAGGCAGCAGGCAGAAGAATAGTCCAGAAACAAGCTGGGTCTGGGCAGGCAGCAGGCAGAAGAATAGTCCAGAAACAAGCTGGGTCTGGGCAGGCAGCAGGCAGAAAAGTAATCCAACAACAAGGCGGGTCGGGGCAGGAAGCAGGCAGAAGAATAGTCCAGAAACAAGCCAGGTCTGGGCAGGCAGCAGGCAGAAGAATAATCCAGGAGACAAGCAGGGTCACAAAGGGAAAAAATAGCACAGACGCACTGCAACAACTCTCACCAAAGGAAACACCTCTGAGGACCTCTGTTGCAAGGCAAACTAGAAAACTTCCCAGGTGCTTAATAAAGGCTGCATACAATTGAGTTCACCAGGTACCGGTACTGCTTAGTTCCAAAAAAACTCCCACAACAATCTGGAGGGCTGGAAGATCTGGACTGGACCAGAATATCTTCTGGAACATGGGAAACGGCAAGCCATCGGTTCACAGCAGCCACCAGGTCTAACCACCAGGGGGCGAGGTGAGTGAGAGCAAGGGACCTGGGCACAACCGTGACAGAGGCGTAGCGAAGGCAGGACTGGGGCATGCCTAACACATGGGCGTCTTCGACCCATAATGGAAAAAAGAAGGGCGTCCCTGACGAACACTTGGATGACTTTACCTGGTCCTTATTTTCTTACGACCCATCCACAAAAATGTGCCCTAAATGACCAGATGACCACTGGAAGGAATCGGGGTTGACCTCCCCTTACTCCCCCCAGTGGTCACTAACCCCCTCCCACCCTAAAAAAAATTTTTTTTAAATATTTTTTCCAGCCCTATGCCAGCCTCAAATATCTTACCCAGCTCCATGACAGCAGTATGCAGGTCCCTGGAGCAGTGTTAGTGGGTGCAGTGCACTTCAGGCAGGCGGACCCAGGCCCATCCCCCCCTTCCTGTTACACTTGTGGTGGTAAATGTGATCCCTTCAAAACCCACTGTACCCACACGTAGGTGCCCCCGTTCACCCCTTAGGGCTATGGTAGTGGTGTACAGTTGTGGGTAGTGGGTTTTGTGGGGGGGGGGGGGGGGTGGTAGCACACAAGGTAAGGGAGCTATGCACCTGGGAGCAATTTCTGAAGTCCACTGTAGTGCCCCTAGGGTGCCCGGTTGGTGTCTTGGCATGTCAGGGGGACCAGTGCACTATGAATGCTGGCTCCTCCCACAACCAAATGGCTTGAGGATTTGGTCGTTTCTGAGATGGGCGTCCTCAGTTTCCATTATTGCCGAAAATCGGGGACGACCATCTCTAAGGTCGACCTAAATTTCGCGATTTGGGCATCCCCGACCCGTATTATCGAAATGAAAGATGGACGCCCATCTTGTTTCGATAATACAGGGTTCCCCGCCCCTTCGCCTGACGTCCTGCGAGGACGTTCTCAGGAAAACTTTGGCGTCCCCTTCGATTATGCCCCTCAATCATAGTTACCCGAAGCTATGGTCTACTTTACAAATCAGCACCCAAGAAAAAGAGCTAGGTGTCATCTATCTATATAAATAAAATCCCCCCTCAGACATTCTGAAGCTCACTCCATCTGTGGCAGTGAAGCCCTGAACTCCTGTCCTCCTGGTAGGCTAGGCTATTCGGACTACTCACCCTCAGTCATAGACCCGCACTCAGCCACGCCCCATCTGCACATAAAAAGCACCCTCAACATTCTAAAGCACACTCTGAGGATTCAACATCTCTGCCCCGCCCTGACCTATCAGAGAAGGGAGGAGCGTCACAGGTGCACCGCTCTGACCTATCAAAGGGAACTGAAACAGGAAAAGGGAGGAGCGTCACACCGAATGAGGGACCTATCAGAGGGAAGTCAAATAGAAAAAGGGAGGAGCATCAGAGGCCAAGGGGACGGCCGTATCTACGGGTGGACCTGGGTGGGCCCAGGCCCACCCAATTTCGTCCCAGGCCCGCCCACCAAGTGCACACACTGCAGCAGCCTACCTTGCCCTAGCGACACCACCCTCTGTCCCCGCTCACTCCCGGTCGCCACTGGACCCGCTGCTCTTCTCTCCCTCCCACCTCCCGAGTCACTGCTCGCCCCCTCCTCCACGAAATGGCCAATGGACCGCTCTCTCCACTCCCTCCCACTCGCCCCTGCACCCGCTATTCTCTCCCTCCCCCCTCCAGAGTCGCTGCTCCACCCCCGTGATGACGTCGAGGGCGCTCATAGGTTTCCTTGCTTTGTTTTCCCTCTGTCCCCGCTCCCTCCTGCTCGCCACTGGACCCGCTCCTCTTCTCTCCTTCCCCCCTCCCGAGTCACCGCTCGCCCCTCCTCCACGAAATGCCCAATGGACTGCTCTCTCCACTTCCTCCCATTCACCCCTGCACCCGCTACTCTCTCCCTCCCCCCTCCAGAATCGCCGCTCCACCCCGTCATGACGTCGACTTGCCTTCCTCCTTGCAGCGTCTCATACGTTTCCTTGCTTTCTTTTCAGTGTATTGCAGCTGCAGCCACTTAGGTAAGTCAAGCAAGCCTGTCAGCTACTGAATACAGAAAGGAAAAGCTAGCATGTGGGAACTTGTTCCATTTTGTTCTCTGGAATGCAGTGATTATTATACAAATGGTCTTGCTTTCATTATTTTGGTAGGGGCTGCCTTCATGACTGTCCACAGTCAGTCTACATGTGCCAGCATTGTCCACTTCAACACACTATTACCAACCAAGTTCATACAAAGTTAATTATGTACAATATGGAGATGGGGGGGGGCCTTCAGACCACTGAGGGGGGGTCCGTAAGACCACTTACAGGGGGAAAGGGGGGTCCCTAAGATCACAGAGAGGGGGAAAGGGGGGTCCCTAAGATCACAGGGGAGGGAGTCCTGACACCTGACAGGGGGGACAGGGGAGGACACTCACTGTCTCACATACGCACACACTCATTCTCACATACACACAAGCTCTCTCACAGACACACTCACACCCACTCTCTGTCACACACACACACTTGCACATTCTCACTCTCACAGACACTCTCCGCACAAAACCTTGCTAGCGCCCGTTTCATTTTAGCCAGAAACGGGCCTTTTTTACTAGTTGTAGATAATACACTGAAATCTTCTGCCCGGTGTGTGGCGGCAGTGGCCAAAAATGCAAATATGATGCTAGGAATTATTAGGAAAGGGATGGTAAATAAGACCAAGATTATTATACTGCCTCTGTATTGCTCCATGGTGCGACCTCACCTTGAATACTGCGTTCAATTCTGGTTGTCATAGCTCAAAAAAAAAAAAAAAAAAAAAAAAAAAAAGATATAGAGGAATTAGAAAAGGTTCAAAGAAGAGCGACCAAAATGATAAAGGAGATGGAACTCCTCTCAAATGAGGAAAGGCTAAAGAGGTTGGGGCTCTTCAGCCTGTAAAGAGATGGCTTGAGGGGGGATATGATCGACATATACAAAATCATGAGTAGTGTAGAATGGGTAAAAGTGAATCAATTTTCACTCTTTCAAAAGGTACAAAGCTGGGGACACTCAATGATATTACATGGAAATACTTTTAAAACAAATAGGAAGAAATATTTTTTTCACTCAAAGAATAAAGCTCTGGAATTCGTTACTGGAGGATGTGGTAACAGAATTAGAGTATCTGGATTTAGAAAAGGTTTGGACAGTTCCTGGAGGAAAAGACCATTGTCTTTTATTGGGAGAGACCTGGGGGAAGCCACTGCTTGTCCCAGGATTGGTAGCATAGAATGTTGCTACTATTTGGGTTTCTGCCAGGTACTTGTGTGCCCTGGATTGATCACTGTTGAAAGCATGATACTGGGCTAGATGAACCATTGGTCTGATCCAGTATGGTTATCCTTATGCTCTTAATTCGTTTGATTCATCCTTTACCTTCTTCCATGCCTCCATTAGAAATGCAAGAAAACCTGGGAGTTTCTCTGCTGATGTTTTCGAGCGAATACCACACAAACGTATATGAAACACGTATCATAGGCAGCTGGTAGAAAAGTAGAGACGATTAACAAGTGATAGGAGTTAGGTGACACATTAAGAAAGGAACAATAAAGCCCATGCACTGTCACTTGTGAGATACAACATATAAAAGGCTAGATAGAATCCCCTCAGTTCCTACCTCAGGTGTCCCATTGTTCATGAAACGCAACAAATGAAGCCGGTTTTGCGTCAACACCGAACGAAAGGTTAAAAACAGCAGCATCTAAGCTCCCAGCAACAGTATATATTCTGTTGTTCCTGATTTGACGGAAATACTCTTTGACCTCTGACCCCAACACTGTCCAGAGCTAATACTTTTATTGCCAACACAAAATAAAGCTCAGCACCTTGCCCCATTGTTTAATTAAAAAAAATGATGTCGCTCAACAGTTCCAGCTTAGTAGTTATATCACGCTTTATGTGCGAGATTAAAACAAATACTTCCTGTTCATTTAGCAAAGGCGGACCGAGTCCACCCCGGGCGATGCCATCTTGTCTATCACGTGACAGGAGCTGGTGATGGTGTTCGCCTACAGCAGGTTGAGTGTCGAGCGGCAGCAGGTTTGTTTTTATCTGTTCCGTTTCCCGTTTTCTAAACCACTTAACAGGGAAAATACAGAAGGAATAGTAACAGGGGTGCGATTCCATCATGTCATCTATTCGCAAGGGGTGAATGCAACAGCTTCTACTTGTTATTTTGTTTTCGCGCGGCAGCAGTGTTGCGAGACCCGCTGCAGAGCATGACACATAGTAAAACCCCAGACACGTGACCGAAAGAGTTGTGTCGCGGCCAGCTACAAAACAAAAAACCCACCCTATTAGAAAGTTGGCCAATCATCGCACAGCGACGGGTGCTGCGCGTCCAATCAGAGTAGGCGAGATTAGAACAGTGGATGGCGCTAAAGAAGCGTTGACAGAAGGAAAAGCTCTAGCTCTGTGCTATGACAGAGAAGGAAAAGCTGAGTTTAAGGTGGTAGGAAAGAAAGTGATATTGACGCGTTCAGTAATCCCTTAAATGTGATCAAAGTGTCACTTTTAAGCTCTTCCTGGCTTGGGAAATTTATTTTCTTTCAGTCGTTTTGGGGTGTAGTTCTTGCTAAGAGGCCTTTCATTTCCTGGAGTGTGGTGGGTTCCTAGAAACCCCGAAAGTCAGCATGAGATAACAGAGTAGTACATAAGGTCGTACAGAGTAGTTACTTACCTGTAACAGGTGTTCTCCGAAGACAGCAGGCAATATATTCTCACATATGGGTGACGTCACGTCGGCCCGGAGGACTTTCTAGCAAAGTCTTCATCCAAATGAAAAAAATGTCCCTCGTCGCGCGGGCGGATGCAGTGCGCATGCGCGCGTCCCTTTTCCCGCCTGCAGCGAGGACACACTCAGTTAAATTCCAAGAAAAAGAGGAATACAACTCCAAAAGGGGAGGCGGGAGGGTTGTGAGAATATATTGCCTGCTGTCTTCGGAGAACACCTGTTACAGGTAAGTAACTACTCTTTCTCCAAAGACAAGCAGGCCAATATTCTCACATATGGGTATCCCTAGCCCCCAGGCTCACTCAACATAACAAAGAACGGTCAATTGGGCCTCGCAACGGCGAGGACATAAGTGAAATTGACCTGAAACAAAACACAACTAACTGAGAGTGCAGCCTGGAACAGAATAAAAATGGGCCTAGGGGGGTGGAGTTGGATTCTAAACCCCAAACAGACTCTGCAGCACCGACTGCCCAAACCGACTGTCGCGTCGGCTATGCTTCTGAAGGCAATAATGAGATGTGAATGTGTGGATTGAAGACCATGTCGCAGCTTTGCAAATCTCTTCTATTACTACTACTACTTAACATTTCTAGAGCGCTACTTGGGTTACGCAGTGCTGTACAAATTGACAATTAAGGATGGTCCCTGCTCGGAAGAGCTTACAATCTAAAGGACGAAATGTCAAGTTGGGGTAGATAAGTTTTCCTGAGAAGAGGTGTAGTGATTAGGTGCTGAAGGCGACATTGAAGAGGTGGGCTTTGAGCATTGATTTGAAGATGGGTAGGGAGGGGGCACGGCGTATGGGCTCAGGGAGTTTGTTCCAGGCATGGGGTGAGGCGAGACAGAAGGGGCGGAGCCTGGAGTTGGAGGTGGTGGAGAAGGGTACTGAAAGGAGGGATTTGTCTTGAGAGCGGAGGTTACGGGTAGGGACGTAAGGGGAGATGAAGGTAGAGAGGTACGGAGGGGCCGCAGATCGAGTGCATTTGTAGGTGAGTAAGAGAAGCTTGAACTGTATGCGGTATCTGATTGGGAGCCAGTGAAGTGACTTGAGGAGAGGGGTGATATGAGTATATCGGTTAAGGCGGAAGATAAGACGTGCGGCAGAGTTCTGGATGGACTGAAGGGGGGATAGATGGCTACGTGGGAGGCCGGTCAGGAGTAGGTTGCAGTAGTCAAGGCGAGAGGTAATGAGAGAGTGGATGAGAGTTCGGGTGGTGTGCTCGGAGAGGAAGGGGCGAATTTTGCTAATGTTATAGAGGAAGAAGTGACAGGTCTTGGCTATCTGCTGGATGTGCGCAGAAAAGGAGAGAGAGGAGTCGAAGATGACACCAAGGTTGCGGGCAGATGAGACGGGGACGATGAGGGTGTTATTAACTGAAATAGAGAGTGAAGGGAGAGGGGAAGTGGGTTTGGGTGGGAAAACAATAAGTTCAGTCTTAGACATATTCAGTTTTAGTTGGCGGTTGGACATCCAGGCAGCAATGTCGGATAAGCAGGCCGAGACTTTGGCCTGGGTATCCGCAGTGATTTCTGGTGTGGAGAGATAAAGCTGGGTGTCGTCGGCATAAAGATGATAGTGGAAACCATGAGAAGAGATCAGGGAGCCTAAGGAAGAGGTGTAGATTGAAAAAAGAAGGGGCCCAAGGACAGATCCCTGAGGAACTCCAACAGAGAGCGGGATAGGGGAGGAGGACGAACCATGAGAGTGTACTCTGAAGGTACGATGGGAGAGATAAGAGGAGAACCAGGAGAGGACAGAGCCCTGGAACCCAAGGGAGGACAGTGTGTCAAGAAGTAGGTTGTGATTGACAGTGTCAAAAGCGGCGGAGAGGTCGAGGAGGATGAGGATGGAGTAGTGACCTTTGGATTTGGCGAGGAATAGGTCATTGCAGACTTTAGATAGTGCCGTTTCTGTTGAGTGTAGGGGCGAAAGCCGGATTGAAGCGGATCGAGGATGGCATGAGAGGAGAGAAAATCAATACAGTGGCTGTGAACGGCGCGTTCAAGTATCTTGGAGAGGAAGGGTAGGAGGGAAATGGGGCGGTAGTTGGAGGGACAGGTAGGGTCAAGTGATGGTTTTTTGAGGAGTGGAGTGACCACAGCATGCTTGAAGGTGTCCGGGACAGATGCAGTGGAGAGAGAGAGGTTAAGGATATGACAGATGGTGGGGGTGATGGTAGGAGTGATGGTGTTGAGTAGGTTAGTGGGGATGGGGTCAGAGGAACAAGTGGTGGCTTTCGAGGAGGAGAGGAGATGGGCGATTTCCTCTTCGGTGATAGCAGGAAAGGAGGAGAAGGAGGCCTGGGTAGGTTGGATGAGAGAGTGAGATATAGGCTGAAGAGGAGGAGAGGGAGTAGTGGTGAATTCGAGGTTGATCTTCTGGACCTTGTCACGGAAGTAGTGGGCCAGAGATTGAGGAGAGAGTGAAGGGGGGGTGGGAGCAGAGGGCACTTTGAGGAGGGAGTTGAGGGTGGCGAATAGACGACGAGGGTTGGAGCTGAGGGAATTGGTCAATTGGATATAATAGTCCTGCTTAGCGAGGAATAGGGAGGATTGGAAGGAGGATAGCATGAATTTGAAGTGAATGAAGTCAGTAAGGGTGCGAGATTTCCTCCAGAGGCGTTCAGCTGAACGGGCGCAGGAGCGAAGGTATCGGGTGCAAGGGGTCAGCCAGGGCTGGGGATTGGTACGTCTTGTGGGCCGGGAGGTGGACGGTGTAAGGGCGTCTAGAGCAGAGGAAAGAGTGGCATTGTAAGTGGAGACAGCTTTGTCAACAGATGTGGAGGACAAGATGGAAGGGAGGAGAACAGAGATAGTAGAGGATAAGGTGGAGGGGTCAACAGCCTGGAGATTTCTGGACGTAGTAGTTAGTGTTGGGCGAGATTGAGGGGGAGGGTGCTGAAGTGTGAATGTGATAAGGTGGTGGTCGGAGAGAGGAAGAGATGAAACGCAGAAAGTGGAGGGTGAGCAAGTAGAAAAGAGGACGAGATCAAGACAGTGGCCAGATTTGTGAGTCGGGGTGGTGGGGCTCAGTTGGAGGTTGAAGGAGGAGGTAAGAGTGAGGAACTGAGAGACATATGAATCGGAAGGGTTATCAGTGTGGATGTTGAAGTCACCGAGAATGAGGGATGGGGATGAGGGCTCAAGAAAGACGGAGAGCCAGGCATCGAAGTCGGTAAGGAAGGATGGGAGGGAGGGATTTATCAGGGGGGCGGTAAATGACTGCAACTCTGAGTGGCAGTGGGTGGAATAGGCGGATGGAGTGAACTTCAAAGGATGAGAAGCTGTGAGACTGAGGTAGGTGGAGAGGTTGGAAGCTGCAGGCGGGCAAAAGTAGTAGTCTGACGCCGCCACTGCGGCCGACTGGGCGGGGCGAATGGGAGAAAAGATAACCTCCGTGGCATAGGGCTGCTATTGAGGCACAGTTGTCCGGGGTGAGCCAGGTTTCAGTTAGGGCGAGCAGATGAAGCGAATGGGAGATGAAGAGATCGTGGGTGAAGGGAAGTTTGTTGCAGATTGAGTGGGCGTTCCACAGGGCACACGAGAAGGGGAGGGAGGAGGGGGGGAGGATGGGAATAGGGATGAGATTGGAGATATCGCGGGATCGTTTGCATAGATGAGATGAGGACGAGGACAGGTGTGGGGGACCTGGGTTGGGATTGATGTCACCCGCGGATAGCAGGAGAAGGAGCAAGAGAGTGCGGAGAAGGGTGGGTGAGGAAGGGCGACGAAGACGGGATGCGCTTAGGAGGAAAGGGGAAGGGTTCATGGCAGGAAGGAGGTGTTGAAGGTTGAGAGCTAGGAAGGAGGAGGAAGACAGTAGAGATGGTGAGGTGGTGGGGGACAGGGGTAGGTAGGGGAGGGCGGAAGAGGACAGGGATGGGTAGTGAGATCGTGTGGAAGACAGCGGTGAGAGGGGGAAAAGATTAGGGAGGGACAGGGCAAGGAATAGGATGTGAATGGGGGCCATGGGTAGTGACTGAGGTGTTCAAAGGGAAGGTAGGTAGGCTGGGAGACAGGCAGGTGAGGGTAAGCAGTCGGGCAGGAGAGTGATGAGCTGGAAGGAAGATGGGCTGGGAGGCAGGCGGGTTTCCGGGTGGGTAGTAGACAGTCAGGTGGTTGGTGGTAAGTCAATGATTGGCTAGTAGTCAAGTTGAGTGGCAGGCTGGAGTGGTTTGAAGCAGGAGCTGGCGGAATAGGACAAGCTGATGCAGACAGATTGGAACAGGCTGGGACAAGCTGAAGTAGACGGACTGGAACAGGCTGTATCAGGCAGACTGGAGTAAGCTGGCTGGAGCAGAGGGCCTGGAGTAAGGGAGTAGCTGGAGCAGGCAGGCTGTAACACGCTGGATCAAGTAGACTGGAACAGGTTGAGGTAGATGGACTGGAGCAAGCAGGTGGCTGACTTTAGATGAGCCAGTGACGCAGCCATGGCTCTAACATTATGAGCCGTGACATGACCGTCCAAAGTCAGCCCAGCTTGGGCATAAGAGAAGGAAATGCAATCTGCTAGCCAATTAGAAATGGTGCGTTTTCCGACAGCAACTCCTCTCTTATTGGGATTAAAAGAAATAAACAGATGGGCGGACTGTCTGATGGGGCGTGTCCGCTCCACGTAACAGGCTAGTGCTCTTTTACAGTCCAAAGTGTGCAACTTGCTTTCGCCCGGGCTCATGTGAGGAGGGGGAAAAAATGTTGGCAAGACAATTGACTGGTTCAGATGGAACTCCGACACCACCTTCGGTAAAAACTTTGGGTGCGTGCGGAGAACTACCTTGTCATGATGAAAGACAAGGAAAGGTGCATGAACTACCAGGGCCTGAAGCTCACTGACCCTACGAGCTGAAGTAACCGCCACCAAGAAAATGACCTTTAAGGTCAAGTACTTCAGATGACAGGAATCCAGTGGCTCGAAAGGAGTTGTCATCAGCTGGGTGAGAACGACGTTGAGATCCCATGGCACTAGAGGAGGTTTGACAGGGGGCTTTGTCAAAAACAAACCTCTCATGAAACGCATGACTAAAGGCTGTCCAGAGATAGGCAGACCATCTACACGTGAATGATAAGCACTGATTGCGCTAAGATGAACCTTGACCAAGTTGGTTTTAAGACCGGACTCAGATAAATGTAGAAGGTACTCAAGCAAGGTCTGTGCAGGACAAGAGAAAGGATCTAGGCCCTTGCTGTCACACCAGACAGCAAACCTCTTCCATTTAAAAGAATAACACTTATGTGTGGAATCTTTTCTGGAAGCAAACAGGACTCTGGAGACACCCTCAGAGAGACCAAAAGAGGCAACCTCTACGCTCGCAACATCCAGGCCGTGAGAGCCAGAGACCGGAGGTTGGGATGCAGAAGCGCCCCCTCGTTCTGAGTAATGAGGGTCGGAAAACAGTCCAATCTCCATAGCTCTTCTGAAGAAAGTTCCAGAAGAAGGGGAAACCAAATCTGACGGGGCCAAAAGGGCGCTATCAGAATCATGGTTCCCTGGTCTTGCTTGAGTTTCAGGAGAGTCTTCCCCACTAAGGGAATGGGAGGATACGCATATAGGAGTCCTGTCCCCCCAAAAAGGAGGAAGGCATCCGATGCTAGTCTGCCGTGGGCCTGAAGCCTGGAACAGAATTGAGGAACCTTGTGAGTGTCCTGGGAAGCAAAAAGATCTATCGATGGGGTGCCCCAGAGTCGAAAAATCTTTTTGGCAATAGTCATGTTCAAGGACCACTCGTGAGGCTGCATAATCCTGCTCAGCCTGTCAGCCAGACTGTTGTTTACACCGGCTAGATAATTGGCTTGGAGAAACATTCCGTGTTGGCAGGCCCATAGCCACATCTGCACGGCCTCCTGACACAGAGGGCGAGATCCGGTACCCCCTTGCTTGTTGGTGTAATACATTGCAACCTGATTGTCTGTCTGAATGAGAACAATTTTGTTGGATAACCGATCCCTGAAAGCCTTTAGAGCGTTCCAGATCGCTCTCAATTCCAGGAGATTGATCTGGAGATGCTTCTCCTGAAGAGACCAAGCTCCTTGAGTGTGCAGCCCATCTACATGCGCTCCCCACCCGAGGAGGGATGCATCCGTCGTCAGCACTTTTTGTGGCTGAGGGATTTGGAATGGGCGTCCCAAGACCAGATTGGATTGAATGGTCCACCAATTGAGGGAGTTGCGAAAATTGATGGACAGGTGGATAACATCCTCTAGATTCCCTGTGGCTTGAAACCATTGAGCAGATCTCATGTGTAAACGTGCCGTGGGTGTCACATGAACTGTGGATGCCATGTGGCCAAGCAATCTCAACATCTGCCGAGCTGTGATCTGCTGAGACGCTTGTACTCTGGAAGCCAGAGACAGAAGTTTGTCCGCTCTGGGTCCTGGAAGATAAGCACAAGCTGCCTTTGTGCACAACAGAGCTCCTATGAATTCCAATTTCTGAGCTGGGACGAGATGGGACTTGGGATAATTGATGACAAACCCCAGCATCTCTAGCACCTGAATAGTCATCCGCATGGACTGCAAAGTTTCTTGCGGGGAAGTGTTCTTCACCAGCCAATCGTCCAGATAAGGGAACACATGCACTCCCAGTCTGCGTAGCGACGCTGCCACAACTGCCAGGCACTTTGTAAATACCCTGGGAGCAGACGCCAAGCCAAAAGGCAAAACACAGTACTGAAAGTGCTGTGATCCCAGCCGAAATCGAAGATACTTCCTGTGAGCTGGAAGTATCGATATGTGAGTGTAAGCGTCCTTCAAGTCCAGAGAGCATAGCCAATCATTTTTCTGAATCATGGGTAGAAGGGTGCCCAGGGAAAGCATCCTGAACTTTTCTCGGACCAGATATTTGTTCAGGGCCCTTAGGTCTAGGATGGGACGCATCCCCCCTGTTTTCTTTTCCACAAGGAAGTACCTGGAATAGAATCCTAGCCCTTCTTGCCCTGGTGGAACGGGCTCGACCGCATTGGCGCTGAGAAGGGCGGAGAGTTCCTCTGCAAGTACCTTGCTTGTGGTAGGAGCTGAAAGACTGAGCTCCTGGTGGGCAATTTGGAGGTTCGGAAATCAGATTGAGAGTGTACCCGGACCAGACTATTTGGAGAACCCACCGATCGGAGGCCACCTTTGGTGAAAAAATTTTAACCTCCCCCCGACCGGTAGATCGTTCGGCACAGGTACTTTGATTTCAGCTATGCTCTGCTGGAGCCAGTCAAAAACCCGTCCCTGGTTTTTGCTGGGGAGCTGCAGGGGCCTGCTTCGGTGCCCGCTGCTGACGAGAGCGAGCGGGCTGGGGTCGAGCCTGAACCGGCTGACGGGAATATGAAGTGTACTTGCAGCTTCTAGAAACGTAAGGATCACTTCTTTTTCCCTTAAAAAACTTCCTAGAAGTGGAAGTGGATGCAGAAGGCGCCCGGCGGGAGAGAGAATCCATAGCATTGTCACGCTGGTAGAGATGATCAATCATCTCTTCTACCTTCTCTCCGAAAAGGTGATCCCCCCCGGCTTGGGATATCTGCTATCTTCTGCTGAGTTCGTTCCTCCAGGTTAGAGGCACGCAGCCATGAGAGTCTGCGCATCGCTATACCTTGGGCAGAAAAGCGAGATACCACATCACAAGTGTCAAAAACGCCCCTAGACAGGAACTTGCGACACGCCTTCTGCTGCCTGATCACTTGGCGAAAGGGTTCGGCTTTCTCCTGTGGGAGTGCATCTACCAAACTCTCAAGTTGCCTCACAGAGTTCCGTAAATGAATACTCGTGTAGAGCTGGTATGATTGGATTTTGGCAGCGAGCAGACCAGCCTGATACGCCTTCCTCCCAAAAGAGTCCAGAGTTCTATACTCCCGCCCAGGGGGCGCCGAGGAGAAGTTCCTAGAACTCTTGGCTCTTCTGAGAGCGGAATCCACCACCGCTGAATCATGAGACAATTGAGCCCGCATGAGACTGGGTTCCCCGTGGATCCGGTATTGGGACTCAACTTTTTTGGGGACGGTTGGACAAGAAAAAGGCTTCTCCCAGTTCCTCAACATAAGTTCCTTGAGAGTCTTATGGAAAGGAACTGTGGCAGAAGATGTAGGTGGAGATGGATAGTCCAAAACCTCAAGCATTTTGGCTCTGGGCTCGTCCACAATTTCCACAGGGAAGGGGATGGCCTCAGACATCTCCCGAACAAAAGAAGAGAAAGACAAGCTCTCGGGGGGAGAAAGTTGTCTTTGGGGCGAGGGAGTAGATTCAGATGGGATGCCTTGAGAGTCCTCACCAGAGAACTCCCCATGCATTTCATCGTCATCCTCTGATGAGGTATTATCAGATGGGGCTAAAAGCTCAGACAGAGCCGCCCGAATCTGAGCCCGTCTTGACGAAGAGGCTTGACGCCCTCTATGATGATGTCGAGAAGTTGACGGTCCCTGAGACTCCGGCGAAGCTTCCTGCCCCGATGTCTCGGGAGAGACAACCCGGGAAGTCAATGACACCGGTGCCGGAGGCGGCACCGGTGAGACAGACCTCACCACGGGCTGAAGGCCTGATGCATAAACATCCGGCACCGGCAACGTCGATACCTCCGACACCGTCGGCACCGGTGCCTCTGAAGTCATCGACACCGGTACCGCCGGCACCGTCGGCACCGACAACCTCGGTGCCGATTGCCACTGCTGCATCATTTCCATGAAAAAAAGGAAAAAGGGCCTGCATACGCTCATCAAGAGCTGCTGCCGGAAGATGCTGAGGGGTCGGCTGAGGCATTGGAGGCAAAGTCTGCTGAGGTTGGGGAGTGGGGACTCGGCTGCCAGTGACCCCACGCATCGGTACCTCAGTAATAGAGGGGGAGTGATCCTCTCGGCACCGACGCTTCTTGGGTATCGAATGTATCGACCCGGAGCTCCCGGTGCCGTGATGCGAAGGAGAACGACGACGGTGCCTCTTGGCCTTCGCCCGACGCCCATCGTCGAGACTCCTCGGCACCGGAGAAGAGGACGTGGAATCCACACGTCTCTTCGGGGCCGGGTCTGATGCAGGACAGTCCCGAGGGGGTCTGCAAAGCAGGAGGCGCCAAGGCGGGCGGAGACCCACTCGATGCATCACTGCTCCCAGCGTGCATCGGTCGAATGGCAGCCTGTCCCCGGTCTCCCGGTGCCGACGCTGTGTCTGACTGCGGGCAAACCTGGACCCTCGGGACAGGGTCTGACTGCGGGCACTGTAATAAGTCAATCTTCTACCCTTCTGCGTACCCAATTCTTAGTGCCAGCAGTGCTCGAGTTAGGTCACAAAGAGGAGCAAACTGAGGTCTTTCTGGACTCCGGGGCGAGTGGAAGTTTTATAGCTGAGTCTCTAGTTCATCGACTTAACATTCCGAAGCAAGAACTATCTAAGACCATCCCACTCTTTTCAGTGTATGGATGCATTCAAGGATATGTAAGCACTCAAACAGCTCCCGTGAGCTTGCATATTGGTGATCACAGGGAGGAGATCTCCGTATATGTCCTCCCATCAGCAGTGCAACCCATTGTATTGGGTCTTCCATGGCTACAGAGACACAATCCGGCCCTGGATTGGGGAAAGGGTGAGATATTTGAACTGGGGCGAGTCTTGCAAGAAACTTTGTTTTATCCCTGACACCGATAGTGTGGTTGGTGAACAGCAGGACCAAGACTCAGATGCCGAAGGGAGCTGTGCAGGTGTTCCATTTGCAGCCTGAGACCCTGAGGAAGCAGCAAAACGCTGGCCATCGTCGGCTCAAGGCAGCATACGAAGGACCGCACAGCAGAGAGCAGCATCTGATGGACACTACCACATAAAGTTAAGTGGATTAGTACACATTTGACAGCTCATTAGGCTCTAGTAGTTTCTAGCAGCGATTGATGCATTGAAAATTGGTCAGCATTTGTTATCACTGTAAAAGAAAAATACACATAAAATAAGCATTTTTGACCACAGCGAATAAATTTTTCGGAACTGTGGCACCAGGGTTTTTTGCCTATGATGAAGAGAGGACCATTGTGTCTGTTTAGCTCTGTGAGACCGATTTTTGGTCTCTGAGCTCTTTGAGGCTTTTTCCCCGAGAGTCATTCTGAATTGCGTGGATTTTTTGTTTTCGTTTGAATTCAGTCATGTGAATGACCAGAATACTGGCAAATACACAAGTACAGGGGTGTCCAACTTTGGTTCTCAAGGGCTGCAATCCAGTTGGGTTTTCAGGATTTCCCCAATGAATATGCATAAGATCTATTTGCATGCACTGCTCCATTGTATGCAGATAGATCGCATGCATATTTATTGTGGCAATCCTGAAAACCTGACCTGGTGAGGGCCGAGGTTGGACATACCTGCACAAGTATATGTACACACACTTGTGTATATGCTGGGACTCCAGTCATTTACATGATTATTGGCACCCTCTTTATAGAACTAGCCGTTGAGCCCGTTAAAATGGGCTAGTAAGGGGTTTTGGCAAGGCCCCTCCCCTTGCCGCTGCCCCTCCCCCCCGAGGTCACCGCTACCGGTCGTCCCCCCCCCCCCCCCCGGAGTCGCCGCCACCCCTGCACCCGGCCCAGGCCCTCTCTTCGATATTGAACTTACATCGGCGGCCTTCTCTGTGTCCCACCCTCGTGTGACATAACGTCGGCGAGGGCGGGACACAGGCAGGGAAGAAAGGGCGATGGGAGCTCAGTTGTTCTGCGTGCTGCGTTTCGCCGATGTAAGTTCAATACCGAAGAGAGTGCTCGGGCTGGGTGGAGGGGGAGCGGTGGCGACCTCGGGGGGGGGGGGAGCGGTAGCGACGTCGGCGGCTTCGTGCAGTTTCCCTCTCTGTCCCGCCCCCATCATCACGTATTGACGCGGGGGCGGGACAGAGAGGGAAGTCTCTACTGCGCATTTGTGAGTGAGTACGGTCACTCGCCATTTATATGTTTGATTACCTTAGTGACTGAACCATGTAGTTTGCTACTAATTGTAATATGTACAGCTCCCTTGTGGTGGTAATGCACAGTAATATTTGTTGCCTTACTACAGTGGCACCCTGTGGTTAAACTTTTAAATACATCCTTTGAGATCTTGACTCCATTCAGATTGCCTTTCTTCTCCTTTCCAGGGGTTGTAAAGAATTCCTTGCGTCATACTTCACATGCTTTCCCCACTTCTTGTACTTTTCCAAATCTCTGATGAAAGTGTTAAAATGGGTCATAAATGGTTCCCTATTCTCATGAGTATAATAGAAAAAAGCTCTTGCACGCTAGAACATTATCCCTTCATTCAGTAATCCATAACTTCTATAGTAGCTTAGTGGTTAGTGCAGTGGACTTTGATCCTGGGGAACTGGGTTTGATTCCCACTTCAGCTCCTTGTGACTCTGGGCAAGTCACTTAACCCTCCATTGCCCCAGGTACAAAATTAGTACCTGTATATATGTAAACCGCTTTGAATGTATTTGAAAAATACCACAGAAAGGCGGTATATCAAGTCCCATTTCCCTATATGATGAGTGATGAGTGTTCTTGAAGACAGTACAGTCGGATGCCAGACTAACCTCTGCAGAGAACAATCTGGATAAGTGGACATTTCTTTTTGAAAAGAGCATTACATGTTGAGCGTTATTTTTTGTTTTCAATAATGGGGAAAAATATCAAACTATTTGATGTATATATATATTTTTTTTACTGTATATCAGGCATAATGTGATTGTTATAATACAGAGATTACAATTAAAACATTTTAAAAACAAAGAACCGAAGCAGTCCAGATAATTGGCCATCTGGATAATTGGTGTTCTTCTGTATTTTGAATCGTAGGTGGTTCCTGAGTTATTAGTTATGTAGCTTCTGTGTACTTCTTCTAAGCCAGGAGGGAAAGTGAAAGCAAGGAGTGACTTTTAGACTGAGATCTGAGTACCACTAATGTAAACTTGCATGGAATTGTTTACATTTTCCGCAGCAGACTATTGTTTTAATTTTGACTTTTCTTTCTTTCTTTCTTTCTTTATTTTTTTGTAGGAATGGCTGATGATGGCTTTCTCATGGAAGTCTGTGTTGATTCCGTGGAGTCTGCTGTGAATGCAGAGAGAGGAGGTGAGGGAGAGGAGAGCACTCCTTAGCTACATAAATAGTTGTGAACTTTACCAACATTACCTTAATGGATCTAGTTCTTGTCTGGTTCCAAGTATGGCCTTTATTTTTGTTATGGGAAAGGATGCAGATGCAGAACTGTGGTGCCATATTGGAGGATCCCCAGAGATGCTGTATGTATATAATGGCAGAAACAAAAGGGGTTCACAGTTTCCACAAAGATTCAACAACAGAAGGAAGTGGAAAACACAACTTCAAGAGATCAATCCGAGATACCAGGGTGAGATGCTCCAGAAAAACTTTATTAGGACCCTACACAAATTCAATTGAATTTGTTGGTGCGAGGCAGTACACTTCATTTTATCTAGAGACGATATTTCATGTGCTCCACTGTCAATCAGTACATACTTTGTGCACCCACTGATCGACCCCTGATGAAGGCTTTTTTAAAAGCCGAAACACGGACAGTGTAGGGTCCTAATAAAGTTTCTCTGGAGCATCTCACCCTGGTATCTCGGATTGATCTCTTGAAGTTGTGTTTTCCACTTCCTTCTGTTGTATGTATATAATGGAAACCATAATCTATTCCCTTGGTATTTTGCGTTCAACCTAAGGCTTGCAAGGTAAAATTCATAGTCATACATCAGTAGAGATGGTCGATCATTTTAAGTCTTGCCCAGTTCGTAACTCTGACATCATCGGTTTGAGCCATATAGAAATACAAGCAGCAAGTTGTGAAATGTTGGCCACCATCAGTGGGACTGTGACAGTTGTTTGAAGAAGCTTTTGGAGGGTGTGAATGACATGAGGAAGGACTTAGCGAAGCTAGAGGAATGAACCGATATTTGGCAACTAAGGTTTAATCCCAAAAAATGCAGGGTCATGCAGTTGGGTCACAAAAATCCGAGGGAACGGTACAGTATAAGGGGGTGTAGTGCTTCAGTGTGCGAAGGAAGAGCGGGACTTGGGGGGTGTTTGTTTCTGATGACCTTAAAGCTTTCAAATAGGTAGAAAAAGCGACGGCCAAAGCCAGAAGGATGCTTGGGTGCATAAAGAGAGGCATGACCAGCAGGAAAAAGGAGATGATAGTGCTGTTGTATAAGTCTCTGGTGAGGCCTCATTTGGAGTACTGCATGCAGTTCTGGAGACCGCACCTACGGAAAGATATAAACAGGATGGAGTCGGTCCAGAGGGAGGCTATGAAATTAGTAAGCGGTCTTGAATGCAAAAATGATAGGGACAGGCTTATGAACCTCAATATGTATACGCTGGAAGAGAGGAGGGAGAGAGGAGACATGATAGAAACGTTTAAATATCTCAAGGGCATTTATGTACAGGAAGAGAGTCTTTTTCAAATGAATGAGAGCTCTGGAATGAGGGAGCATACGACAAAGTTAAGAGGGAATAGGCTTAAGAGTAACCTAAGGAAGTATTATTTTACAGAAAGGGTGGTGGGGGCGTGGAATAGCCTCCCAGTGGAGGTGGTGGAGTCAAGGACTGTTCCAGAATTTAAAAGCATTGGATAAGCATGTGGGATCGCTTAGGAACAGGAAGAATTAGGGGTTACAGAGGATGGGCAGACTGGATGGGACATATAGCCTTTATCTGCCATCATGTTTCGATGTTTCTATAAGTATTGTCATACTGGAACAGACTGAAGGTCCATCAAGCCCAGCATCCTGTTTCCAGCAGTGGCCAATCCAGGCCACAAGTACCTGGCAAGATTCCAAAACAGTACAATACATTTTATGCTGCTTATCGTAGAATAAGCAGTGGATTTTGCCCAAGTCCATTTTAATAATGGTCTATGGACTTTTTCTTTAAGAAGCCATCCAAACCTTTTTTTTTAAACCCCGCTAAGCTAACTGCTTTTACTGCATTCTCTGGCAATGAATTCCAGAGTTTAATTACACGTTGAGTGAAGAAATATTTTCTCCAATTCATTTTAAATTTACTATTTTGTAGCTTCATTGTGTGCCCCCCTAGACCTAGTATTTTTGGAAAGAGTAAACAAGCGACATGCTAATTTTTGAATATATCATTTTTTTTTGTTTTTCATATTTTTCATTTAACAAGTAGTTATTTTTATATTTATTAAAATTAAGGGGGGAATTCATCAAGGTGCGGTAATGGTTACCGCATCTTGAGTCCCTGCAGGATTTCACAGTCTGTGGGACTCCATTACTGCAGGTTGCTGAATTCCATGGTAAAATAATAACGCTGCTTGCAAGCCACCTCAAAAGCAGTGTTATTCCATGTGCCTGGGAGCATTAGGCCACAACACTATGATGCTTCTAGGCCCGATGTATGCGGGGCCGCATGTAACCCCCCCCCTTCCAGGCACTGTCCGCCCTCCTAATCCCCCCATGCAGCATCCCATCCTCTGTTTCCCCTTCTGACGCAGCATCTTTTCCTCCTGATAGGCCCTCCCACCATGCAGCATCCTTTCCTTCTAATAGGCCCCTCCACACAACATCCTTCCCTCCTGATAGCGCCCCCCCCCCCCCCCCAGCATCATTCTATTCTCAAGGCCTCCCTGCCCCCAGAGAGGGCCTCAGGGCCCTTACCTGGTGGTCCAGTGCTTGCCGGACAGGAGTGATTCCCCTTCACTCTTGGCCAGCCGGTACCATATCCAATATGGTGCCCCTGGTGGTAATCTCACATGACTACCACTAGGGTTAATATATCTATATAAGGAAAAATTTCCTTATATGGACTGTGACCCCTGGTAGTAGTTGAGCTGTATTGGGCGCCAGCCGGGCCTTGAGAATAGAATGATGCGTGTGTGTGTTGGGGGGAGGGGGGGAACCTTACATGCAGCCCTCTGGCACCATGCATGTCGCAGCTTTGCAGCCTGATGCTCCTGGGAGGTAAAATGATCTGGGCCATAACGTGACTTGCAGTATTTTTAGTCAAGCGGCGTTAGGGACATGTAAGTTGCGATATAGGCCAGTTAATATGACTTAAAGCCCTAACACAGCTTGATGAATTCTCCCCTAAATGTGATATTAGAAAGGTTTTTTTGAACCTGTGGCATGAATACTCTGAGGCTTTTTCCTTCCTTGATGAACGTGTTTTGAGACCTTGGTTCATGCTGTGTGTATGTATATCACTGGAGATTTTTTTTTTTTTAGATATTTTTATGGTTTCATAATACAAACAAAAAGAAGTATACAGGTAATTTTGTGTTTGATCTTTTACTCCAGTTCTCCTTTTTTGTGGATATTAATATTAAACCACCGGATTCTAGATGAGCAACCACTATAAAATCAGAAATCTCCCCATTCATAAGCACTAGCCCCATCCCACATGTGTTCCATTATCAACTACTGGAACAGCTCTCTTTGCAGAGAGTCTTGGATCTTTTTGCTTCTAGATGACTCAACTAAAGGGATGTCCCAACCAATATTCAGAATATTGGGAAGTCGTCTCTTAGTAGTACTTCTCTTTTCATAGTTATAATGTGCTTCTTTGTCTACTTCTGCCACATCTATGTAATCCTCTTTTCAGATTAACCTATGGTGTAATCCTCTTTCCAGATTAACCTATGGTGTTTCCTGCATATTCCATAAGTCATGACATTCTATTGCTCTGATATTATCTTTAACATTTAGTGCACTCCTTCTCTTTTCTGTCACCATGACCTCTTAAATCCAAATCAGGCTCTTCCATCACAGGCTCTAGATCAGGGGTTCTCTGTACTGGGGACTGACTAAGCCAGTCAGAGTTTCAGGACATTCACGATAATTATACATAAGATAAATTTACAAGCACTACCTCCATTGTATGCAAGTCTATCTCATGCATATTCATTGTGAAAACCTGACTGGTTAAGTGTGTCCTGAGGACTGGATTGAGAACCCCTGATCTAGATCTAGAACCTTATTTCCCATATTACAGGCATTAGTATTGTGTAATCCTGTCCCTTGCCCCCAGAGAAGGGAAAACACTTCAGCCCTAGAGGCTGGAATAAGAGAGACAATCAGACTTAGATATAGGCGCAACCAGTAAAAATCTTTATTGGTATCTCACTAAGCCAATACAAAATAATTGTTCTCTCTGAGTCAGGTTGTCACACAGAAAAGCCAGGTGCAAAGACTGAATAACAAAACTGCTCAGCAAAAACTTTCTTAGCCATCACATATATACCATTGTAAGTTTAGTTTTTCCCAAATCGTGTGATTTCTCCTAAACTAACTTGTGATCATATATGGATCTTCCTGTTTCCTTCTATCACACAATATAGTAATATACAAAAATGGCAATTGGCTAATTCCTTATCAATAAAGTGTGCTCCCAGCGTGCAAAAACCATGTAGCAAGCTAGTATGAATCACCTGGTGTCCTCCTTCTCTGAACACATATTTCTGTTGGAACATCATGGACTCGCAGGGTCCTCAGTCTCTCATCACCACCAAGATTATATCCAATTGTATCTGCCATATATGGGCCGCATAGCCTCATTTCCTTCCAAGTGTCACCTTGACATGTAACATGTACTTTCCATTTACTGAGAAAGCACTGTAGCTTACGTGCTGCTGCAGGAGGAGACTAAAAATATGCTGATAACAGCAAGGCTAGGAAAACTGAGGGCTAGCAGGGCCATATTACAGGCCTAGTATAGGAAGGACTACACAGCTTTCCAGAGGTTGCCCTTTTTCCCACATCTATTGAGACATTTATGAGGTAATGCTGTAAGTGGATACCTTCTTTTAGGCACTCTGATGCCATGCAGTGAGAGCCTATTCTTTAATGGCATCTGAGTACTTGGATTTCGTTATAGAATACTAACACAGCCCAGTATCAGGGTGCCTAAAATATAGGCACCTGCGATGACACTAGATGTGACATAACCACAGTTGCCTAAATACAGCAAGGGTGCATGGAACTTCCAGTATTCTGTAAGTGGTGTGTACAAGTGGCAGCACGACCCATGCCCCGCCCATGCTGTGTCTATGAAAACGCCCCCTTACATTTACTATCTATGCCACTTACAGACAGACTAGCACTTAGCTGCTTTGCTATGAGTAACACGTGTAAGTGTGCGGTTACCTATGAAAGTAACAGTATTCTGTACATTTACACACACAAGTGGCACATAAATTCTGGCACCCAGTAATAAAATTGTCCTTCACCTTTGTTCCATCCCTGCTGATCCTAGTTTAACGCCCTGTTCCCACAGTCTGCTGCGGAAGACACTTCGGGAGGAATTCTATAAACGGCGCTCAAAAATCGGCACCAGAAAAAAAAATCAGCACTAAGTGCTGTTCTATAAAGGGCACTTTGAGATGAGCGCGCTTTGAGCCGATTATCGTGCCTAAAGTTGAGTGCCAGAATTTATGTCAGCTGAAACCTGGTGTAAATGCCGGCACACAACTCATGGCATTTCAGTATGTAAATCTATCATTATATATAACTGGGTAGCATCATACAGCTAATTCTTCTATATGGTCTGCTGAGCAGAGATGGTATCCACCTATTGAAGAAGGGACAAACCTCTGGATTCTATATATGGCGCCAAAAGGTCAGTGCCCAAAATTAAGGCACAGTGTCGAGATGCACACACAACTAAATTGGTAAATAAGCTATCCAGTATGAATTAATGAGCCTCATTAATTTAATTGGCACTAATTGGAATTTGTGCAATCTGTTCTATAACACCCTGCACCTATATCTTCTAGTACGCAACACAAAAGGGGGTGTGGCCAGTGAAGGGGCTTGGGGGTTCTAAAAAGTTGGATGCACTGTTATAGAATAGCGCCTTTTATTGGGTGGCTGATACTGGATAGAGGCTTGGGAACTTTTCTTGTGTCTTTAGTAGCTAATTTAAAGGGATGTGATGTTGCTAGCTGAGGACTTGCGCAAGCTGAAAGTGTTCCAGATTAAATGCTTGCACATGATTCTTGGTACAGTGAAGCCATTTGAGAAATTTGCTACAAACAACAACCTGCAGTGGAAGAAAAGAGAACAATCACACCTCCGCTGTTGGTCATATCTGCAGAATAGAGGCATCACAACAACTGTACCATATGCCTGGAATAGACTTCCTGAGCCAGTACATCAAGCTCTATCTCTGGCAGTCTTCAAATCTAGGCTAAAAGCCCACTTTTTTGATGCTGCTTTTAACTCCTAACCCTTACTTACTTCTTCAGTACCCATGTTTTATCATTCCTACCTTAGTAATTCCCTTATTCCTTATTTGTCCTGTTTGTCCTAATTAGATTATAAGCTCTGTCGAGCAGGGACTTCTCTTCATTTCCAGTATACAGCACTGCATATATCTAGTAGCGCTATAGAAATGATAAGTAGTAGTAGTATTCCAATGATGTTCACCACCTGGCTGGAAGGTTGGAAAAAGCACTCCAAGAAAGACCTGGCACAGGCAAATCGAGATTGAAGCAAAACAGCCCTATTTCTGCATGAATTATTTTACTGCATCCAATCAGGATTTGACAGCATTGGAAGAGACAAACTGGACACCCTTGCCATAGCCACTACAGCACCTGTGGGACTGCCCTACCAAGTAAGGATCCGCCCTGCTGTGACTAGAGCACTGACATAACTTAAGACTTTCCTTTTTCTAGATGTATATACCTAATTTTTCTCTGCATTTCTCCTTAGAGATTGAACACAATTGACTGCAAAGTGTTGTTGTTTGTTTTTTTAAAGCACTCCCCTCCTCTTCTCCCCATCCTATCAATATTGTAGTTCCGCCCCTCTCCCCTTCTAGCTATGTCCTGTTATTTCTCTCTGTCTTAATGTACTTATCTAGTCTATAAGTTGCCTAGATATATATTTGATGGGTGGGATAGCAAATACTAAATAAACTTGAAATCATGTGTACAAATGTCATTTTCATTACATATCTTCCCACTATTCCAGAACCTGTGGGAAAGTTGTGTCCATCAATCATCAGATGGAGATAGAGAACTGAAAGCTAAGCTGAGACATATCTCTCTTGGCATCCAGGCCAGCTCTTTGGTATTTTCTTTCTCCAGCAGGTGGATGGACATACTTTTCAGCCTTTGGTTCTGAGTGATTTGCTGCTGGTCCCCAGTTGAGGTTTGCAGGTGGCTTGAGTCTGCAGAGTCAAATCTGGAGGTCTTCTGATCCCTGTTTCTGGTGCCCAGTGAATTTACTTCTTCCCTCCCTTCACCTCTTCCCTGTGGCGTTCTCCTTTTCCAGCACAGCAACATAAAAAAAAAGAAGGAAAGAGGTTTACTGGAGAGCATGGGACATAGTATCAGTCCTGATCCTTTCTCATCTGCAGAGTCAAATCTGGAGGTTTTCAGATCCCCTGTCTCTGGTGCCCTGTGAATTTACTTGTTCCCTCCCTTCACCTTTCTCCTTTTCCAGCACAACATTTAAAAAAAAATAGGAAGAAGGAAAGAGGTTTACTGGAGAGCATGGTACACTGTATCAGTCCTGATCCTTTCTCATTTAAAGGGAAATGGGACTTGATACACCGCCTTTCTGAGGTTTTTTCAACTACATTCAAAGCGGTTTACATATATTCAGGTACTTATTTTGTACCGGGGGCTATGGAGGATTAAGTGACGCCCAGAGTCACAAGGAGCTGCAGTGGGAATTGAACTCAGTTCCCCAGGATAGGGTAAGACTTGGGGGGGAGTAGCCGGCAAAGTCAGATTAAAGTTTGACTCAGAACAGCTTGGAAAGCTGCAAGTTCTACTTGGTGCAGGGGAGGGTTACCACTTGGGACCATGTTGTGTTGCACTTGTGATAGTCGTGGTAAATCACAAATAAAATCAACCATAGCTTCCAAATAATGAATTCATGGGCGGATGCATTCCAATTAAAACTTAATGCAGAAAAGACACAATGCCTTATCCTTTCATCGCAATACAATAGAACCAATTATACCAACATAAACATACCAAATCACACTCTTCCTGTTGCGGACACCCTGAAGCTCCTGGGAGTCACAATTGACCGAAACCTTACTTTAGATAGTCACGTGAAAAATGTAACAAAGAAGATGTTCCATGCAATGTGGAAACTAAAAAGAGTGAAACCTTTCTTCCCAAGGGAGGTATTCCGTACTTTGGTGCAATCATTTGTATTGAGTCATCTGGACTATTGCAACTCCATCTACGCCGGATGTAAAGCCCAACTTATTAAGAGGCTCCAGACTCATATTTGGAAAAGCGAAATATGAAAGCGCCAGACCCCTTAGAGAAAAATTACATTGGCTCCCACTAACAGACTGAATTACATTTAAAATCTGCACCCTGGCTCATAAAATCATCCACGGAGAGGACCCGATATATATGTCTGACCTTATAGACCTACCAGCAAGAAACACAAAACGTTCTTCACGCACTTTCTTAAACCTCCATTACCCCAACTGTAGGGGAATTATATACAAATCATTATATGCAACCAGCTTCTCCTACATCTGCACACAACGATGGAATGCACTACCGAATGCCTTAAAAACAACACATGATCTGACAGCCTTCCGGAAGTCACTGAAAACTAACTTATTCAATGAGACTTATAAAAAGAATCCTTCATAAAAGACTTACCATCAAACCTGTTTTAGAACTAATCAACACTGAACTCCTTAATTTGGTTACTTTAATCACACTGTTATTATTTAACGCTATACTTTATCCTACATCTCACATATCTGATATGAATTATTTCTTTACTTCTAATTTTCTTGATATCTTATGTACCTTAATTGTAATAATACTCTGTTCTTCTCAATCCGTTAATGGTGATTACCATTGCGGCATTATGTAAGCCACATTGAGCCTGCAAAGAGGTGGAAAAATGTGGGATACAAATGCAGCAAATACATAAATAAATGACAACTCCCGTAGAAGCAGTTAAGCAGTGTTCCCACTGTGGGACCCGTCAGCTGGTGTCGGAGCGTTGCAGTACATGCAAGCCAGGAATCTCGCAGTATCATGTCTTTGGATTTGATGTAGCATCCAATATGCCGGCGACTTCAGGTGCACAGTTTGATGCAGGAGAACCTAGGAACGGGCACCATTTTGATCACACACAGAGCACAGCCACCATTTTACAGCCTCAGGGCTCGATAGAGCATTCAGCTGCATCACAATCTTTGTTTTCTCAGAGTTTATATTGCTCTTACACCAGGCCTGTTTACTGAAGCGGGGATAGTCAGAGTTGCTGCAAGGTGCTTCAGTTTCTCATCTTGCTGCCCCTCTGGCTCCTAAGAGATCTCATTTAGACCTCCAGGAGTGTGCAGATGAGGCTATCTCTGCATCTCCCTCCTTATCTGAGTGGTGATAGGGAAGAAGCTGGAAACTACAGGCCAGTAAGCCTCATTTTGGTTATTGGAAAAGTACATAAGTACATAAGTAATGCCATACTGGGAAAAGACCAAGGGTCCATCGAGCCCAGCATCTTGTCCACGACAGCGGCCAATCCAGGCCAAGGGCACCTGGCAAGCTTCCCAAACGTACAAACATTCTATACATGTTATTCCTGGGATTTTGGATTTTTCCAAGTCCGTTTAGTAGCGGTTTATGTACTTGTCCTTTAGGAAACCGTCCAACCCCTTTTTAAACTCTGCTAAGCTAACCGCCTTCACCACATTTTCCGGCAATGAATTCCAGAGTTTAATTACACGTTGGGTGAAGAAAAATTTTCTCCGATTTGTTTTAAATTTACTACACTGTAGTTTAATCGCATGCCCCCTAGTCCTAGTATTTTTGGAAAGCGTGAACAGACGCTTCACATCCACCTGTTCCACTCCACTCATTATTTTATATACCTCTATCATGTCTCCCCTCAGCTGTCTCTTCTCCAAGCTGAATAGCCCTAGCCTCCTTAGTCTTTCTTCATAGGGAAGTCGTCCCATCCCCGCTATCATTTTAGTCGCCCTTCGCTGCACCTTTTCCAATTCTACTATATCTTTCTTGAGATGCGGCGACCAGAATTGAACACAATACTCAAGGTGCAGTTGCACCATGGAGCAATACAACGGCATCATAACATCCTCACACCTGTTTTCCATACCTTTCCTAATAATACCCAACATTCTATTCGCTTTCCTAGCCGCAGCAGCACACTGAGCAGAAGGTTTCAGCGTGTTATCGACGACGACACCCAGATCCCTTTCTTGGTCCGTAACTCCTAACATGGAACCTTGCATGACGTAGCTATAATTCGGGTTCTTTTTTCCCACATGCATCACCTTGCACTTGCTCACATTAAACGTCATCTGCCATTTAGCTGCCCAGTCTCCCAGTCTCGTAAGGTCCTCTTGTAATTTTTCACAATCGTGTCGCGATTTAACAACTTTGAATAACTTTGTGTCATCAGCAAATTTAATTACCTCGCTAGTTACTCCCATCTCTAAATCATTTATAAATATATTAAAAAGCAGCGGTCCTAGCACAGACCTCTGAGGAACCCCACTAACTACCCTTCTCCATTGTGAATACTGCCCATTTAACCCCATTCTCTGTTTCCTATCCTTCAACCAGTTTTTAATCCACAATAGGACATTTCCTCCTATCCCATGACCCTCCAATTTCCTCTGTAGCCTTTCATGAGGTACCTTGTCAAACGCCTTTTGAAAATCCAGATACACAATATCAACCGGCTCCCCTTTGTCCACATGTTTGTTTACTCCTTCAAAGAATTGAAGTAAATTGGTCAGGCAAGATTTCCCCACACAAAAGCCATGCTGACTCGGTCTCAGTAATCCATGTCCTCGGATGTGCTCTGTAATTTTGTTTTTAATAATAGCCTCTACCATTTTTCCCAGCACCGACGTCAGACTCACCGGTCTATAATTTCCCGGATCTCCCCTGGAGCCTTTTTTAAAAATGGGTGTTACATTGGCCACCCTCCAATCTTCCGGTACCACGCTCGATTTTAAGGATAAGTTGCATATCACTAGCAGTAGCTCCGCAAGCTCATTTTTCAGTTCTATCAGTACTCTAGGATGAATACCATCCGGTCCAGGAGATTTGCTACTCTTCAGTTTGCCGAACTGCCCCATTACGTCCTCCAGGTTTACCGTGAAGTCAGTAAGTTTCTCCGACTCGTCCGCTTGAAATACCATTTCCGACACCGGTATTCTACCCAAATCTTCCTCGGTGAAGACCGAAGCAAAGAATTCATTCAGTCTCTCTGCTACGTCTTTGTCTTCCTTGATCGCCCCTTTTACCCCTTGGTCATCCACTAGCCCAACTGATTCTTTTGCCGGCTTCCTGCTTTTAATATACCGAAAAAATTTTTTGCTATGTTTTTTTGCCTCTAATGCTAATGGAAGTGATGCTGAAGGAAAGGATAGTGAATTGCCTGGAAGCCAATAAAGTTGCAAGATCAGAGACAACATGGTTTTACCATAGGTAAATCGTGCCAAACGAATCTCATTGAATTCTTTTACTAGGTGACCGGAGAATTGAATCATGGACGTACTGTAGACGTAATCTACTTAGATTTCAGCAAAGCTTTTGACGGTTTCCCACAGGAGGCTCTTGAATAAACTTGACAGGCTGAACATAGGACCCGACATGGTGAACTGGATTAGGAACTGGTTGACGGACAGACGCCAGAGGGTGGTGGCTAATGAGGGAAAGGTGAGTAGTGGAGTGCCTCAGGAATCGGTGCTGGGGCTGATTCTGTTCAATATATTTGTGAGTGACATTGCCGAAGGGTTGGAAGGTAAAGTTTGCCTTTTTGCAGATGATACTAAGATTTGTAACAGAGTGGACACCTGGGAGGGAGTGGAAAACATGAAAAAGGATCTGCAGAAGCTAGAAGAATGGTCTAAGGTTTGGCAATTAAAATTCAATGCGAAGAAATGCAAAGTGATGCATTTAGGGTGTAGAAATCCACGGGAGATGTATGTGTTAGGAGGTGAGAGTCTGATATGTACAGATGGGGAGAGGGATCTTGGGGTGATAGTATCTGAGGATCTGAAGGCGACGAAGCAGTGTGGCAAGGCGGTGGCCGTAGCTAGAAGGTTGCTAGGCTGTATAGAGAGAGGTGTGACCATCAGAAGAAAATAGGTTTTAATGCCTCTGTATAAGTCGTTGGTGAGGCCCACCTGGAGTATTGTGTTCAGTTTTGGAGGCCGTATCTTGCTAAGGATGTAAAAAGAATTGAAGCAGTGCAAAGAAAAGCTACGAGAATGGTATGGGATTTGCATTACAAGATGTATGAGGAGAGACTTGCTGACCTGAACATGTATACCCTGGAAGAAAGGAGAAACAGGGATGATATGATACAGACGTTCAAATATTTGAAAGCTATTAATCCACAAACGAACCTTTTCCGTAGATAGGAAGGGTATAGAACGAGAGGACATGAAATGAGATTGAAGGGGGGCAGACTCAAGAAAAATGTCAGGAAGTATTTTTTCACGGAGAGAGTGGTGGATAGTTGGAATGCCCTTCCGCGGGAAGTAGTGGAGATGAAAACGGTAACAGAATTCAAAAATGCATAGGATAAACATAAAGGAATCCTGTTCGGAAGGAATGGATCCTCAGAAGCTTAGCCGAGATTGGGTGGCAGAGCCGGTGGTGGGAGGTGGGGCTAGTGGTTGGGAGGTGGGCTAATGCTGGGCAGACTTCTACGGTCTGTGCCCTGAAAATGGCAGAAACAAATCAAGGTCAGGTATACACAAAAAGTAGCACATATGAGTTTATCTTGTTGGTCAGACTGGATGGACCGTGCAGGTCTTTTTTGCCGTCATCTACTATGTTACTATGTACAGAGGAACCATCATTGAAGAACCCGTTAGAAAAGGGAGAGTTCCGTCCTGAGGAGGGGGATTATCTGAAAATACTGAAGTTGTTTCATAAAAAGGAGCTCGGTATTCTTATTTCTGAGACACTGGTGGCACTTTCCGTTGAAGAGCCTTCTGCTTCAGCATCAGGAGTTCCATCTTCGTCAATCATGAGAGGGCTTAGAGGTCTTTCTAAGTCCTTCCTGATAAATCTAGACATTCAGGACCTGATTACAGCAGAATGGGTCTCACCAGATGTGGGGCTGAGAGCGGAAAAAGCTATGGCTCACTTCTACCCATTGGTTCTGGAGGAGAAAGATAAATTGCAGCTTCCCAGAGAGGACTCCCTGATTACAGCAGTGACTAAGAAGACCACCTTGCCGGTGGAAGGGTGCATTGCCCTAAGAGACTTACAGGATAGTAAGCTAGACGACTTGCTGAAACAAGCCTTTGAAGTGACTGTCAGGACCTTCAAGCAACAGTGTGCAGCTCGTCCATGTCAAGAGCATGCCTGAAGTGGCATCAGCACTCTGCAACACAAGACAGGTGCCATAACGCCCAGCTAGAAGCCGGGTTGGGCTGCTTGCTGTTTATGACATGTTACGGGTTACGGCCCTCGGTATGTCTTTGGATGTCATGGCACGTCGGCAAATCTGGTTGCACCATTGGGCAGCGGATGCATTATCAAAGTCACATCTAGTTAAACTGCCCTTTTGGGGCAAGTGGCTATTTGGAGAAGATCTCAGTAACTTGATGAAAGAACTGGGGGAAACTAAGCCACAGCGGTTATCGGAGGATAAGTCGAAAACCTCTGGTTGTCCATCTTCAGGGAGCTCTTGATCTCAATTTCAAGACAGCAAATGATACTGTTCTGGTCATCAGCAATGTGGTCAGAAGTCCCTGCTTTCATGCACTCCAGTCTTCCTTTTGTGCGGACAGTAAGTTTTCCTCTAAGTCAGCTAGAGTGCCCAGTGCTTTCTAAGCTTCACAATGATGCTAGGCTCACTCCTGACAGTTGCCCAGGGGCGCATGGTTAGGTGTGGAGTATGCTTGAAGGATACTATTGAAACAGGATATTTAGGGAATCCCAATAGATAGGTTTCAACAATGGTGAAAGAAAGCCAGGAGTGTTTAAGGGGAGAGCAGTGTAAAGAATGCATATTATCCCTGTCAATTTCTTTCTTTCTTTTTTTTTAATATTGATTCTTTTTTTAATTTTGTATAAAGTAATACAAAGAACGTATCAACAAACAAGCAAGTGTTTAACAATAATAATTGGGAAATACTGCAACAATTGCAATTCTAATGTTTGTAATAATATTTCTGGAGAGAGGTATAAAGAAGACAAATGATATATTTAAAGTTGTTTGCAAAAGTCATCTAAAGGTAACCATACGTTCTTGAAGTTGAAAAAGTTATGAACTTTAATAACAGCAGAATCTTCATAAATTCTGATGGCACACAGATGGTTCCACCATTCATGCATATTAAGAGCATTATTGTTCTTCCAGTGGAGGATGATGAGATGTGTAGCCAGGGCCATCATTATATTGAAGCGCTTGTGATGAGGATCTGAGAGGTGTAGATCCGATGTAGCAGAGTGAAGGATAACTATCTTTAAGTTGTATTGAGCATTACTTGAGAAAATCTTGGAGATTCTTTACCAAACCGATGACCAGTAGCTGTTCACACAAGGACAGTAAAATAAGGTGTGGAAGGGTACCATCTTGAGCGGAGCAGGACCAAAGTGGGGGAAAGTTGGCTCCTTGTGATTTTTAATATTTTAGCTGGAGTCCAGTATGCATTGTACATAATGAAAAAGGAGGACTGCGTGATTCCAGCAGATAAAGAAGGTCAGTTTATTTTAGACCAGAAAACTTGCCAATTAATAGAGTCTGAACATATACCCAGGCATGTTCTGTCTTTTCGCATGAGTTTGGTAAATGTTCATGTAACTTCTTGTATATTTTTTAAGCTTTCTTGTTACCCATACCCAGAAATTGACAAAAAGAGGAAAGGTCACAATTAGAGGAGGTAATAGAAGATCAAATTGAGGACTGAAGTAAGCAATGATTTAACTGAGGCGATGAATCCTTATGCATTAGGAGTAAACTATAAAGGAGGTTCAGTTCTTCAAGAGATAACATAATATTGTTGGGGAAAAGTTAAGACATTGATCATATGCCACATTCACGCCAGGATGGCCAATTTAATGAGGATTCATCAGTTTTAAAATTGGTGTTAAACCAAATGGAGGATTCACATAAGGAAATGCTAGTGTGTTTTAGAGTATTTCTGCATTTTTTTTAATGTGGAAATTGTGGCTTTAACTAGTTGGAGATGATCAGGAAAATGGTACCTATTCATGGAAAGAAAGAGAGGGAGAGGACAAGAATATACTAGATATTTTTCAAAGGATAACCATCTTTGGAAATCAGGTGTAGCTGAGTCTTGATACCAATACACAGCCTGGGACATTCTAAATACTAAATGGTAGGTTTTGATACCACCATTGAACTTACTCATTTTAAGTTTCTGAACAATGTTTGGTGAACAGAGCAACTTTCTGTTGCTCTGTGGACACAGCAGAGGGGAAGCTTCAGACCAGTCAAAGGGAAGTAGACGTAATTCTGCTGGCACTGCTGCCACTGCTTCCGATGCAAGTCTGTAGGCCTACAGGGAGGGTGGCAGTGGGATGTAGGAAGGCATGCCAGACCCACTGGGGGGGAAGGGAGGGTGAGAAACTGCACATAGATGGAAGGGAGAGGGGGAAATGCACAGGGAAGGGAAGTGGAATATCCACATGGATGGAAGGGAAGAGGAGGGGGGAAATACACATGGAAGGGAAAGGAAGTGGGGAATGTACATGGATGGAAAGGGAAGAGAGAGGAGAAAATTCTCTACATGAATAGAAGGGAAATATGTGTGGAAGGGAGAATGCACATAGGTGGAAGGGAACAGAGAAGGGGAAGTGCACATGGATGGAAGGAGAGGGGCAAAATGCTGCAGGTAAGAGAAGTAGGGAATGCAAGGGCCGCTGAGAGATAGAGCCGGGCCCAAGGCAGGGCTGCCGCAGCCATGATATGTTTTCAGATCAGATAATTTCAGCGCTTATTCTTTCATCTGCGCTTGGAGTAGTTCTAGTTGCAAACACATGACTGGCGCTGCATCCTCGATCCCAGAGGTATACTGTTCAATTTCCCCCATATGATGGGATGACTCCGCCAATAACAGTTCAAATTTTTGGAGCTGCCTTGTAAGTGGGGTCATTTGGGGCTCCAGCGCCCACAACACCACCACTGTCATCTGTTCCAGTTGTGCCTCTGTGAACTGAGGCTCCGTAGGCCCAGGAGACTCCGCCATTTTATCTTCGGTGCTGCGGGGCTTGTCTTTGTCCTTTTTGCTTGGTTTAGAGGACATACCGTTTCTTGGAGCTGTTAGATATTTGTTCATATATAGGTTAGAGGCTCTGTGAGAACAGAAAACTCCTTCCCCATGCCCAAAAATTTGCCAAAAAGAATGATTAGGGAGGAAAGCCGCTGGAGCACAGTCGAAACAGGTTTGGCCTACTCAAGGCATCACGTGATCCCCCCAAATCTGATTTTTTTAAATCACTGACTTGGTCCACACAATCAAGGTTGCAAAATAGTTTTACATTTATTTTGCAAAATTTATTTACAATAATATGCAAAATATTTCAATCTTATGGAAGTACATAACAGAACTAATGCAGAACTTGACATAGAATCTACCCTATGCTGCCACAGGAAATTAAGGGCTGTGTTTATGTGTCCTAAGATACTTGTGATGGCTCCGGAATGATGTTTCATTGACTGGATGTGACTGAAGACTTGGAACTGCATTAAGTGCTCTCCACCTTGTGTTTATATTTTTTGTCTCAGGTGCTGGCCGCATTGAGCTGTGTTCCAGTTTATTGGAGGGAGGAATCACACCCAGCATGGGTGAGTGCCTTATCCTAAACACATCCTAGAGTAGCTGCCACAATTGGGAATGGTTTAATAATGTCCCTGCACATGACATGCCACATCAACCCTAAGCTTCATCTTTCATGCTAAAATAAACAATGTTTGGTGAACAAGCATTAAAATGTTGTTTCCTTGCCAGACCTCCATCCTGATACATTGTGTAGGACAGTCAAATCAATCACATTTATATGTTTCACCTAATTACTAACAGAGCAGTTCTGTAACTGGGCATGTGTAGTTACATGCACCTTGCGTGTGTAAGCGCCAAGATAATTGACACCCATGCGTGTTGGTGCATTACATGTTACTGTATAATAGAACATGTTAAGTGCTTTAGCATGCAACCGCAAGGGGGTTGTACATGTGGGTGGAGCTTAGGGGTATGTTTGTCTCCAACTTTCATGTGTAAGTAGGCACGCCAAAATGTTGGCATCAGTGCCAACTTACTCTGGTATTCTTTCATGGAATCTTGGTGCCCAGATACTGTTATAGAATTAGCGCTCAGTGCGCAGCATCGAGGCACCTACATTGTGGTGGCGAATTATAGAATTGCCCACTAAGTGAGTTACAATAAAACATGGAGAAAAATATAATACAGGTAATAACCTCATGCACAGGAATGCAAAAACAAATAATAAATAACTTAAATTATCAAACCACACAGACACCCTGTAACATAACCCATTCCATGAAGGTAACAGAGCCTATACAATTAGAGCTCCTAAAATTAAAAGCCTGCTGAAATAAAATGTCTTCAAGTTTCTTTGAAAAACATTGTCCGGTCAATATTCAGCTGACTGTGGTCAGCATTTTTTAAAAACGCTGACCACCACGGCAGAATTGTACCCAATATCGGCATTGAATATTCAGGACTAACAAGCCAAGAGTTTGCCACCAGTATTTATGCGGGTCCTGGCTGAATATCCTGGATCTGCATCAGTCATCTCCCTCCCAAACCCTGATTCTAGTACCTCCCCCCCCTTGGACTCCAGCAGCATTACAAACTCCCCCCCCCCCCCCCCCCATACCAATCTCCGCCAAGACCTTGCCACCAATAGAGAACCTCACTCTCTGATTCCACCTCTTCTCCCCATGTCTAAGTATCCCTCCCCCAGGGCTACCTTTCACTCCTTGGTATTCGAGTGAGTCATTGGGGCAGGAGTGTACTTCTGCCCCTAGCCGCCGCTGCTCTAAAACAACAGCCGTGACTCTAGCAGTATACAATAATTAAAATATGGAAACAGAAAGGAACTCCAAAAATATAGAGTTTGACAGCTAAAATTTAATGCCAAAAAATGTAAGCTCATGCACGTGGGCTGAAAAATACTTACAGCTTTAAATCTGTACCATTACGTCTTATGACAAGGACCATTAACCATTTTAATAGCCACCCTCAAGCCCTATTTCCATCCAGATTGTAGCCCTTTGAGGGTGTGGTCTCCAAAACTACACACATACTACAAATGAGGTCTCACCAGAGACTTAAACAGAGACAATATCACCTCTTTTTTCTTGCTGCTCATTCTTCTCCCTCTGTATTTAAGCATTCTTCTAGCTTTGGCTGTCACCTTATATATCTGTTTGGCCTCCTTAAGTCATCTTATAGATCACCCTCAGATTCCATTCTTCTTGCACAGAACTTCACCTTCACCCCCAACATATTGCACTGCTCTCTTAGTTATTTTTCAGCCCAAGTGCATGAGCTTACATTTTTTAGCATTAAATCTTAGCTTTCAAACTCTGTAACACTTTGGGAGAAAGGTGACTGGGCCATATTCCATAAAGTGTTTATTCAACTTTTACATACCGAGCAGCTTTACCATTTGAAATTAGATTACAAACTGATTATATGAGCTTTTGGGAAAACTGAAAACATACTTGTTTAGGAAATCTTTTGGTATATGAGCTTTATTTATCTAAGAATTGATTAATATCTGTTTATTACTGTACATCCTAGAAATATCTAGATAACTGGAATGAGGTTCATAGGATGAGGTTGATAACAGGGTAGACTCCGGTGTAATCTAAGGAAATTCTCTAAAGAAAGGGTTTGTGGATGCCTGGAACAACCTCCCAGTGGAAGTGGTGGCGATGAGGACAGTATCTGAATTCAAGAAACATGGGACAAGCACAGACGGTCTCTTGGAAAAGGAAGGGATTGTTGAGCTAAATGGGCAAATTGGATAAGCCGTATGATCTTTATCTGTTATCATTATCTTTGTGTTTTCTGTGTTTTCTTTTTTCCTGAGTGCTTTGTTTTTCACTATTTGATCTGGGCAGGTGTTCTCCAGGTGGTCAAGCAGTACATTCAGATTCCTGTGTTTGTGATGATCCGGCCACGGGGAGGGGACTTCCTGTATTCAGATCGTGAGGTGGAAGTAATGAAGGCTGATATCCGTCTTGCTAAGATTCATGGGGCTGATGGGCTTGTGTTTGGGGCTTTGACAGAAGATGGGCGAATTGACACAGAATTATGCATGGAGCTCCTGGGTAAGGAAATGGTTCAGAAAACTACCTTTTTTGAATATCTTTGACTTTCGATTGGTTTTTCTCCAGTCTTGGTACATTTGGATTTCTGCAGCGTGACTACTGTCGGAGCCCCCCCCCCCCCAATAGATGTGGATGGACAGGTGTATGGTGAGCTTGCCTGTTTCAGCTCATATATGTGTGTTGTGATATGGACTTCTGTCTAAAGGAGACAAAGCAGATACCACCTGTCTAGGGATTGGACCTTTCCTTCTAGTTCAGTGCTTATCACACATTCTGTGGCCTCGACCCCATTATCGTGGTCACAGAAAGTATGCTACCCCTGGAGGTGTGGTCCCATGATCTGGACAAGCCGTCCATAGAGATGTTTTGACCCCAAAGTTTGGGAAGCTCTGCTCTACTGATATATTCCCTTTTCTTCAATTCACATCAGTGCTTCAGCTAGTGCTAATTAATAGCAAGGCTGAATTTTGTAGGGTTGTTTGAACTGTTCTGTAAAATTCAAAGTTATAATAACCGCTGCAATTAATGAGGGGTCCCCGGAGGTGAGATATCTGTTGGGCAGATTATTTGTAAGACAGCTAGACTGCCCTCCTATGGGAGGTGGTAGAGATGAAAACAGTAACTGAATTAAAAAATGCGTGGGACAAACACAAAGGAATCCTGATTAGAAGAATCGGCTCCAAAGAAGCTTAGCAGAGATTAAGTAGGAAAGCTGGTGCTGGGCAGACTTCTACAATCTGTGATCTGATTGAGGCTGAATAGATTTGGATGGGCTGGAGTGGAGCTATTCAGGGGCTTTGACAACAACTTCAGAAATTTTAGAACAAGGCCAGTGCCAGGCAGACTTCTAAGGTCAATGCCCTAAAAATGGCAAGGATAAATCAAGATCAGGTATGCATATGATGTATCACTTCATACCATATCCAATGAGTTTATCTTATTAGGCAGACTGGATGGACCATACAGGTCTTTATCTGCTGTCATCTACTATGTTTCTATGAAAGTGCAAATCCCTTTATGAATTAATACGAGATTTGATGGGGGGAGGGGGGAGGCATACATTTCGTTCAGGCATTTTCCTCTTCCAATACTAGAGACCTGATTTTGTCTTCTCTTGCCTTTTTATTTTCAGCTGTATCCCGCCCACTACCAGTCACCTTCCATCGCGGTAAGTCACCTGACATGGAGTTATCATCAGCTGGCATGTAGTGTACTCTGCCCACAGGGCATGCAATCGGGATTTTATGCCGAAGAGGCTTTCTTTGCATTAGCCTTCATGTTTTTCTCTGCATATTTGTATATCACTGCTTTCACTCATTTCCATTATGCAATAGTGTCTTTTTGGCTGAAACCAAAACTCCCCATCCCCACAACCACTCTGCCACCCTATCCTCACCCATAGGCCCTCCCTGGGCTTACCTTCAAATCCCTGGTGGTCTAGTGGCCTCTTCAGGGCAGGAGCGAATCAACGATCCTCAGTTACTCCTGTCCATGCCAGTTCCAATCTCAAGATGGTTGCCGCTGCCTCCTGTGGCAGTCTTACGAAGCTGCAGTGGGAAGTCATAGCAGCCATTGTGGCTGCGTAGCTGGCGGGAGCAACTGGGATAGCTCATGTCCTGAAGAGTTGGGCAGAACGTGGGTGGAATTCGCAAGTACACATGCAAATTATAAAATACCTTAATCTACACTTGTATTTGCATAATGTATGCACCTTCATTTGCACCAGCTCCCAAACAGGTATAAGTGATGATGTCTATATTCCCGGTGCTTTCACTGCCGGATGCACTAGTATTTTATAAAGTCAAATAGGTGCCTGCTTGCCTGTATAAAACAGTGCCTAAGTAGGTACCTCAAAGTTACCCTCTGAAAGTACAATGGTAGAGGTAAGAGGAGAACAAAGACTGGACAGAGTATCTAAATTCCATGGAGAATGGACTATCAAGAAGTAGGTGGTGATTGACAGTGTGAAAAGCAGCAGATAAGTCAAAGAGGACAATGATAGAGTACAGGCCCTTGGTTTTAGCCATGAGCAGGAAGTTGGAGATGTTTGCAAATGCTGTTTTTCTGGAATGTAGAGAATGTAAAGAAAATTGAAGTGGATTGAGAATGGCTTGAGCTGAGGAAAGTCAAGATAGAGGTGAATAGCACATTCAGTTAGGTTGGAAGTGAAAGGAGGTAGGTAATAAAGAGAATAAAACAAAAAAAAATATGATACATTTTTTGACTAGCTTTCAAAGGCAACTTCTTCAGGTCAGAAAAGGAGAGAGGGAAATGGGATGATAGCAGGGCAGGTAGCATTCAGCGAGTGTTTTGGGGGTTTTTTTGAGCAGCGATCTGATCACAGAATTTTTGAGGGCTGCAGGAACAATTGCAATAGAAAGTGATAGACTGAGAATATGAAAGATGGATGGAATGACTAGGGAAAATAGAGCTGATCAGCCAAGTAAGAATAGGGCTAGAGGAATAGGTAGTGAGCAGGAGATGGCAAGAGAAAAGGGTGGCAGAGGCCAGAGGAAAGGGGAAGAAATGACATGGGGGAGGGGGAAGGGGGACGAGGAGTTGACCTGTTTGAGAACTGAAGATATGAAGACTGACATAGTCATAGGAAGTGGAATAGGGTGGACCACTGGCATTATGGTCTGACCTGTATTTTTTTGCAATGCAGTATCAGCAACTGGGGAGCTTGGGGAAAGGGCCAGGTATTGGTTTGTTTGGCTTCTTCAACCAAAAAAGGTATTTCACTGCCCCTGGACACAGTAGACTTCTTGACAAGTGCAAGAACAGACTGTAATGAGGTCAGCATGAATTTAAAATGTGTGAGGACAGTGTGGGTGGAAGATTTTATTCAGAGACACTGTAGAGTGGGCACAAGAGTGAAGGGAGCAAATTCTGGGGTTATCCAAGGTCTTAGTTTGGTCCACCTTACAGGGTAAGAGGAAGGGCAAGAGTGTCAAAGACAGAATGTAGAGTCGTAAGAAGAAGCTGGCTCACTGACAAAATCAGATAATATAAGGATAAAAAGGTCAGTAGTCTGGAGATTCTTGAAGGTGTTGGTGGTGACTAAACAAGGCTGTGAGGAAGAGTGGTTACATGTGAAAGTTATCAGAAGAACTGAAGTTGAGAAAACAGGATAGGATCAAGGTATTGGCCGTGCTGGTGAGTAGAGGCAGTAGAGCAGAGCTGAAAGTCAAGTGAGGAGGATGATATGAAGAGCATTGTGGTATAAAAGTCAGAGGGATCATCAGCCTGGAAGTTTAACTCCCGAAGAATGAGGGAAGGGGAAGAAGAGTCAAGGAAGAATGAAAGCTAGGAGTCAGAATTAGCAAGAATGGAAAAAAGGGGATTTATCAGGGGATTGATAAATAACAGCTATCCGGGGAGAGTGTGAGGTTAGCGGGTAGATGGAATGGGCCTCAGAAGAAGGCATTCAAATGTACAGGAGGAGAAGTCAGCAGATCAGTACCACCATCACCAAGTCATACAGAGCGAGGAGTGTGGAAGAAAAGATGCCCTCTCTACCATGAAGGTTAACTGAAGTAGAGTCCTCAGGGGCAAGCCAAATTTCAGTCAGTGCAAAGAGATGAAGAAAATGAGTGATAAAGATGCCATGAGTGTAGGCAAGCTTGTTGGAAATAGAGTGGATACTTCACAGGGAGCTTGAAAAAGAGAGAGAAGAGGGAGGAAGGAAGGAGGAAAATAGGGATAAGATTGGCATGGTTTTGTTTGTTCCCAAGCTGACATATGGAGGACAGTTCTGTAAAGTATGCATGAACAGTTACATGATGATTGTGTACACAAAATTCTGCCAAAGCCCAGTCCTATAAATACAATCATATCTTATGTAGCACACATTTTACAGGTAGGTGTACACATAAGTGAAGACTGAGCAGGACTCACTTGTAACTTATAGAATTCTGTAAGTTATGAGTGTATTTCTGGAATTTAGGTGCAAACACTTACATCATAAATACCGTATATACTTGAATATAAACTGAGATTTTTGATCCAAACAAAAAGGCCAAAAATGGGAATCTCGGTTTATATTTGAGTCTGGTTACTGGTATTTCTTCCTCCACATGCTCCCGTCTCCCATGGTTACCAGAATTTCTTCCTCTATAACACCCCACCCCCACCCCGTGATTATTGGCATTTTACTTCTAGTTCCTACCTTTAGCTGACGCTGACAAAGTTATACACTGGGCTGGTGGTAGGGCCTTGAGTATCTCGGATAGGGCAGGAACCAGCAGGCCTTGAGCATGCGCAGATGCTCAAGGCCCTGCACCGGCCCAGTGCATAACTTTGCATCAGCCAAAAGAGGTAGGAACTGAAAGTGAAATGCTGATAATTGTTGGGGGGGGGGGGGGAGAGAGGGAGGAGAAGAGGAAGAAATGTCAGTAACCGGAGTGGGGGGGGGGTATAGAGGAAGAAATTCTGGTAACCATGGAGGAGGGGAGTGTGTAAAGAAAGAAATACCAATTACCACAGGGCAGGGGAGGGGTGTATGTGAAGGAAGAAATGCCCATCAGGGGTGGGGGGGGGGGGGGATGTTACTGTACACTTGAGTATAACCCCCTCTTCCCCCCCCCCCCAGTTTATTTTTGAGTTGAATTTCCCCCTTTTTGGCAGGGGGAAAACTGTTATCTCAGTTTATATTTGAGTAAATACAATAGGTACTTATGTCTAAATGATAGGCACATATATACAAGGTTCAAGGTTATTTTATTTGATAGCAAACTTAGGAACAACCATTAAAGTGGGTTTCAAAATTAAAAAGTAACGTAATTAATACAAACCAGAAAAAGAACACCAACCAATTAGAAAGGAAAGAAATAGAAGAGGAGAGAGAAGAAACACTAGTATTCTATACTAGTAATGAAGGCCCGTTTCTGGGACAAATGAAACTGGCGCTAGCAAGGTCCTCCGCTCCCCCCCCCCCAACATAGGCCCCGCCCATCCCCAGTACGTGCACGTTGGCCCCCCCCCTCCAAAATCGGCAACCCCCCTCTACTACCCTCCCCTCCTCTTACCGGAGTCCCAGCCGCAGAAGTGAAGGGCAAGGTAGTTCGGAGATTCTGGTGCCTTAATCCGTTCTGTTCGCTATGAGCTGTGTGCCCTGATTGGCTGGTCCCGCCCTTGCAGAAACAGGAAATGAGGGCGGGACCAGCCAATCAGGGCACAGAGCTCATAGCGAACAGAACAGAAGGCAGCAGAATCTCCGAAGTACGTTGCCCTTCAGTTCTACGGCTGGGACTCCAGTAAGAGGAGGGGAGGGTAGTAGAGGGGGGGTTGCCGATTTTGGAGGGGGGGCCGAGGTGCATGTACTGGGGATGGACGGAGCGTATGTCGGGGAGCAGAGGGGCGTTGGGCGGGTGGAGGCATGGGAGTGGTTTGGCGTTTTTGGAGGGGGGGTGATGTACACGGGCATCTGTGAGAGATGGGGGGGTTGGATTTTGTGGGGGGGCGACGCGTGCTTCGTTTACAGTGTGCGGGAATGACGGCTGCGTTGGGGAGTGAAAAGACAGATCAAGCAATGGGCTTCTTAGCTTAGTGTAGTTGTGTTCATTATGACTACTACTACTACTACTTAACATTTCTAGAGCGCTACTAGGGTTACGCAGCGCTGTACAAATTAACAAGGAAGGGCGGGGCAGAGTTAGATTGTTTGTAAAAGTGGTTATAGAGCTTCGAACTTACGAACCCTGAAGCCACAAAGTTTAGAACGTTGAGGTTGCTTTTTATGTGCAGATGGGGCGTGGCTGAGGGCGGGTCTATGAGCGAGGGTGAGTGGTCCACATAGCCTAGCCTACACAGAGTACAGGAGTTCAGTACTTCACTGCCACGGAGTGAGCTTCAGAACGTTTGAGGGGGGATTTTATTTATATAGATAGGTGTTCTGTTTCCTTTATAAAATTACTCCCCACATGTGCTTATATTGGTATATATGCACAAAACTCCTTTGTAAAATTATCCCTTTAATGCCGCATCCCTTCCATCTTGCTCTGACTGAAACCTGGCTTTTCCTCGAGGTCTTTGCCAAGGAAGTTCTTTTCTCCCATGCACCTTGCTCATTGAGCTGCAGTGCTGAACTGGGCTGTGACTCTTTCCATTTTGCAGGTTTCAGCAGCTTCCTTTTTCCTGTTCCTTTTCTGCCTGTTCACCCCACTGTTCCTTCAGGGAATTGTCACCTATCAATCCTTTAATAATTCCCTCCCTCTCCCCAACCTCTCCTTCCATATCAGCTTTGATTTCTGACTTTCTTCCTTGTACCATCTTCCTCTTACCTTATTCATTAGCACTTTCAATTTTTATGCCTCAAAATTCCTTGCCTGCCCTTGATGGAACATCTGTTTCTTTTCTTTTCCTTAAATCTTGGATCGTTTACCTAAATTATGTGGTCGATAGAAAGAATTGATTTTGTGGGCATTTTTTTCCTTTGTTTTATATAATAGTGAATGTTTTGTGTAATATCATTTCAAAATGAATATTATGATTAGTTTAAAACTTAATAAAGAAATTAAAAAAAAAATTCCTTGCCTTAAGATCTCCAGCTGATCTCCATCTGCTCTACTGCTTCCACCCACCAGCATAGCCACTGCCTTTCTGCCAACTACACACACTCAGACTTCTCCATTTCTGTCATCTCAATCTGAGAGTCATCGTTATTTCTTCTCTCTTATATCCCCATATGCCAATTTTGCAACTCCTTTTCATCAGGAAGTCACTTTTTTCTCTACTGTTCTTTGCATCACCGGCATCTGACTCTGCTTGCTGCACTGAATGCTGGAATAGTTTCCTAAGTGGGTGTATCGTGCTCCCTCTTTGGAAATATTCAAATCCCATCTAAAAGTTCTCTTTTTGAGGTTGCTTTTAAATCTTAAACCCTGCTGATTTCAGTGATATTTACTATACAGAGCAATAGTCAAACGTTTTGTGCAGGTAATAGTATTTGAAAATTTCTTCCTTGTCAAGGCTGGACCAAAGGTATCTGACACCCTAGGTGAATCTTCAGCTGTGCATCCTCACCTCCACACCAGGATGACTCCTCCACAACCCCACTCCAGCATCTCTTCTTGTGGAGAAGTGGAGGAGTAGCCTAGTGGTTAGTGCAGTGGACTTTGATCCTGGGGAACTGAGTTTGATTCCCACTGCAGCTCCTTGTGACTCTGGGCAAGTCACTTAACCCTCCATTGCCCCTGGTACAAAAATAAGTACCTGCATATATGTAAACCGCTTTGAATGTAGTTGCAAAAACCTCAGAAAGGTGGTATATCAAGTCCTAATTCCCTTTCCCTTCTTCCCTTTCCTCCACCTCCATATTCCAGTATCTTCATACTCCACTCCCCCTAGTGGTACCCAACATCTTTCTCCTTCCTATTCACCCTCCTCCACTATGGTGTCTAGCATCTTTCTCATTCTCTCCTTCCACTATTCAGCATCTGCCCTTCCTTCCCTCCTCCCCAGTGTTCAATATCTCTCCTTTCCTCCCCTCCTCCCCACCCCAAGTGGTTCAGTAGCTTCCCTTCCCTTTTTTATTCCCTCTGAGGTGTTACCGACAGAGCAGTCAGTGTGCATATGGGAAACATCGGAGCTTGTGTGGGGCCTGGAGCATCTGCACATGTCAAGGCCATCCAGGTTCTGCCCTTTCTGAAACAGGAAGTTCAGAGGAGTTGGCACCCAGCAGACCTTCAGCGTGTGTGGATATTCAAGGCCCTGCATCAGCTGCAATGGCTTCCATAGGCACACTGACTAGTGCATTGGTGCCATCCCCTGAAATTGTGCTGCAATAGGCAGACACCTAGTCCATCTAATGGTTGGGCTAGCCCTGCTCCCTGTCTGCCTCCATATACAGGTGAAAATACATGCATGGAGTATCCAAACTGCCCTTGTAATAAGTACATTTGCTTGTTTGTCTTGCCTGGCTTATTGATATCTGTTCAGTGCTGCATATGTCTAATAGTGCTATCAAAATGATAAGCATTGGTTCAAGAGATGTCCTGCACAGCCTGCATAATAGTACAGTGAGAGCAAGTGTCTGCTGATTGCCCAGTACCTTCACGGGTCTTCATTGAAATGCATGCTAGGGAACGAGTGTGAAATGTCTTGTTTTCTTTTCCAGCATTTGACATGGTTCACGATCCCCTGGTGGCGATTGAGACCCTGATTTCCTTAGGGTTTGAGCGTGTCCTTACCAGCGGATGTGATAGCTCTGCATTAGAGGGGCTTCCACAACTAAAGAGGATTGTAGAACAGGTGAACAATCCCTTTCTGCTCTTACTTCCTTGCTATACAGTAAGACCCAGCAGCTTCTGTCTTTGTGAAGGTTGCTTTCAAAGGTGTCTCATTATCTCCATCTTTACTCAGCATTTACCATAAACTTTCACCCATTCAGTCATGACTGAGAGAGTTAGTTAAAGTATGAAGTTATAGATAAAAGATGTGCTTTTAAGTTTGTATGTCCTGAAGCTGGAACTGGGGTTGGCTGTACCTAAAATGGCCATTTCTGGTGTTTTAAGGAGGACCAGTTACCATTCTCAGAATAAGAGAGCAGCTGAGGAAATACTGTAGTTTAGAATGTCTTTTATCTACTGACTTTTGCCAGGGAGGAAGTGTGCAATATCTTAAAATGATCAGGAAAAATAAACCATAAATACTTTTTTTCTTTCAGGCAAAAGGAAGGATCATAGTGATGCCAGGTAATAACATATTTCTTGGAACTCTTTCTTTACTAGAAACTATCCCAGCATCACACATGTCCCAGTGTGGCAATACTTAGGTACTTATCACTTTTCTGCATCTCTTTGTTTCATCTCTTCTTGAAAGTGTGTTCCTGCAGATTGTGAGACAGTTCTTCAAGCTGTCCTGCTTTTATTTCTCACACGGGAGCTTCCTTCATAGCTTCTGTACTGGGAAACACTGGAAGACTGGCTTCCATAAGCTTGTCCAGCGGCAGCACATCTTTTTGGCAGCTCGGTGCAGAGATATCAGTACTGTGAACTTCTCCAGCCTGTCCTTAAGCCAAAGCATTTGCTTTAGTCTCATCAGTTTGTGGGATTAATTCATTTTAGGACTTTATGTTCACCTTTCCAAATTATGCCCAAGGCAACTCAAACCATTATTAGAATTTAGGTACAATAATTCCCATTCTCAAAAGAGTTTACAGTTTAAGTGGGCAATGGGAGATAAATGATTTGCCCAAGATCACATGGAGTGATGGAGGGGACAATGAGATGTAGAGATGTGAACCTTATTTTCCTGGTTCTCAGCGCTTTGGGGTGTGTTACTGGGCTTGTGTGTGGGCTCACCACAGTTATAGGGGCTGTACAGAAATGGTGAGCTGCTTTCTTGCCAGCAGTATTTTGCCTTTTTGAGGCTGGACAAGCTGCTGATTCACCTGTGTGTGATTCATTGCTGCCTAGGGTCAGAGTCAGTGACATATGGGGTGTTCAGACAAGAAACAGTTAATTGCTGTAGTTGTGAGAGACCATTCTTTCATTGCAAAGAAATGTAAAGCAGCGAGGCTGCAGTGCAGCTACAATGAAAAAGGGCATGAGCTAAGTTCAAAATCCTTTCCTTTCCCTCCTTCCTATATGATATAACATTACTTCTTTGTGTATGTTTCCATAAGCTTTGAGGGCGTTTTCTAAATAGCAGAAAGTTAAATTTAGATAACAAGACAACAGCATGCTGTACCATTAAAGAATCTGTATTACCAGTGGTCATTAGCTTGTTTTTGTCTGACTTAGGGTTCTTAGGATTTTCAGTCTTGCAGTCCCAACTTTCAGTAGTGCTATCTCATTAGCAAAATCGAGATCTGTTCACCATATTGCATACTATTCTATTCAGTGCCTGAGATGACTTTAAGGTACATAAGCCAGCACATGTAGACAGACATGAATTGCTTGGACTAACTGATAGCAGTCACTGGTGACATGGGATAAATTGATAGGTGTGGATTAGCTATGTAAAATTCAGCATTGTTGTTGCTGGTTGTCAAAATGTGCCCTTTCCCCTAGGGGGCGGTATCACTGAGAGAAATTTGCACAGAATTCTGGAAGGTTCAGGTGTTCAGGAGTTCCATTGCTCTGCTCGCTCACCCAGAGACTCCGGTATGAAGTTCAGGTAGGCAGTCTTTTCAGTTATTACATGTTAAGCATAAAAAGGGAAATTATTTTTTCAGCCTTTCACTAAGGAGAATAAATCCTGGTTTATTCCTCTCAGAAGAAGAGGCGAGACATAGCTGTTCTTTTCCTATGGTAGCTGTGTTAGTCCATTTTTAAAGGTAATGAATAGAAATAAAACAAAACAGAGAAAAGAAAATAAACTAATCAAAAAATGTATTGTTAATCCAATAAAAAAGGTTTCATAAGTACATAAGTAATGCCACACTGGGAAAAGACCAAGGGTCCATCAAGCCCAGCATCCTGTCCACGACAACAGCCAATCCAGGCCAAGGGCACCTGGCAAGCTTCCCAAACGTACAAACATTCTATACATGTTATTCCTGGAATTGTGGATTTTTCCCAAGTCCATTTAGTAGCGGTTTATGGACTTGTCCTTTAGGAAACCGTCTAACCCCTTTTAAAACTCCTCCAAGCTAACCGCCTTCACCACGTTCTCCAGCAACGAATTCCAGAGTTTAATTACGCGTTGGGTGAAGAAGAATTTTCTCCGATTTGTTTTAAATTTACTACACTGTAGTTTCATCGCATGCCCCCTATGGAATTCTAGTATTTTTGGAAAGCATGAACAGACACTTCACATCCACCTGTTCCACTCCACTCATTATTTTATACACCTCTATCATGTCTCCCCTCAGCCGTCTCTTCTCCAAGCTGAAAAGCCCTAGCCTCCTTAGTCTTTCTTCATAGGGAAGTCGTCCCATCCCCGCTATCATTTTAGTCGCCCTTCGCTGCACCTTTTCCAATTCCACTATATCTTTTTTGAGATGAGGCGACCAGAATTGAACACAATACTCAAGGTGCGGTCGCACTATGGAGCGATACAACGGCATTATAACATCCTCAAACCTGTTTTCCATACCTTTCCTAATAATACACAACATTCTATTCGCTTTCCGAGCCGCAGCAGCACATTGAGCAGAAGGTTTCAATGTATTATCGACGACAACACCCAGATCCCTTTCTTGGTCCGTAACTCCTAACATGGAATCTTGCATGACGTAGCTATAATTCGGGTTCTTTTTTCCCAAATGCATCACCTTGCACTTGCTCACATTAAACGTCATCTGCCATCTAGCCTCCCAGTCTCGCAAGGTCATCTTATTTTCTTTTCTATGATTTGTTTTATTTCTATTACCTAAGGAAGGAGAATGTGTCTGGCAGACTTCTTCTCTTTCACACCTTTATTTTTACAGCTGAACCACTCTATAGCCCCTGATGTATTTAGGGCCTGAATCCTGACCCTAATGCACTGATGTGTGCCTGTGGTACTCTCTGTTTTGTTTTTTTGCTTTTAATCCTTCCTCACAGCATTGTCATTTATCGTAGATTGGGCATTAACATTCATAACAGATGAATCCAGAGCTTCCTAAATTATGGGTTGGGACCCCAAATGGGGTTACAAAATACATATTTGGGGTCATGACTTGGATAGACTCTCTTATAGGTACATCATTATTCTGCACCTCCAGGGAGGTCACAAAATTTTATTTGGCCACTTACATGGGGTCACGGCCACTAAAAGATTGGTAGGCAGTGAATTAATCTGTCTTGGCAGTTTCCTTTCAGCTGCCAGGGCTGCGACATCTCACATATGGTGATAGAGATTTAGGTGTTCCATAATGCAGTGACACATTTTGCAGTGTTCTGTAATTCAATATTAAGTTACAGCGAAGGAGACAGAATGGATGATGTCAAAATACTTCTACTGGACTCAACAAAGTTCATAGCAAAAGCTTTATTCATAAAATGTCCACATTTTATGAATAAAACTTTTGCTGTGAACTTTGTTGAGTCCAGTAGAAGTTTTTTGACATCATCCATTCTGTCTCCTTCGCTGAGACTTTGTTCTTTGGCTTGACCAGTGCGGAGGTTTGTTTTCTTCTGTGTTTGTCGCTGTAATTCAGTATTAACATGTTGTCTCTTTCCTTAACAGAAACTACTGTGTTTCAATGGGAACGTCTCTCTCTACCTCAGAATATTCAACCAAGGTAGCAGATGTAACAAAAGTGAGGACCTTAAATGCCATGGCAAAGAACATTCTTTGAGACAGTAGCTTGGCTCTTGGGAGGTCCTGACATGTCAGTAGTGCAGACAGAGTGCGCTGTTCTGCACAGACCCATTAGGGCAAGAATTCAGGGTGAACTACTGGAGCCAGCTGGGACTCTGGCTCTAGATCGCCAAGGAAGAAGATAACGTTCAAGCAGCAGAGCCAAAGTGATTTCCCTTCTAACAGAGAAAGCGCTCGCTCAGCATGAGCGTTCTCATTCATCTTTCCCTCCTTCTGGCTTTGCACCCAAGGTAGGACAGTGTGGAGAGCAGCAAAGAGGATTCCATCCTGGACCTTCCCATGCAGTGTCTGCCTTTCTCAGCAAGGAAATTAAGTGGATTGAATTAACATGAAAAACACTTTTAAAATATCTTTTTGGCCTTCACTGTGGAATCTCTCCCTGCTGTTAATGTAACAAACCGTGAGTTCAGTCAAAATGGGGGAGATAAAGAAAGGTGTGAATTTTACACTTTGAAAATAAATATGTGCTTATCAGTGCAATTTATTCATGAGAACATTTATTTTTGCAGTTCCTTTTTTCAGATGCAGTGTGAAATAGATATTTGCCATCACTTTGTACATGCATATATTTTCATATGGAATTCTACCATTCAGCATTTAATGAGAGAAATTGTTTGATTTCTATGGCCCAGAATTGTAGGTAAGGCCACACAAGTCCTTACCTGCCTGCAAAATGGTCAGTATTTTAAATGAAGTAAGATTACGGAACATACAGATAGTCATGGTTTAATGGGACAAAACTAAGTAGATGTAGCCAAAGGAAGTCTTGCCTCACTAATCTCCTACAGTTTTTTTTAAAGGTATGAGACAGTTGGTATAGAGCATCTGGATTTTCAGAAAACATTTGGCAAAGTACCTTTATCAGAGATTCCTGAGGAAATTTAAAAGCCATTGGATAGGAGGAAATGTCCGTTTGTGGATTGGGAACTAATTAAAAGATGAGAAACAGAGAGTAGGGCTAAAAATACAACAAAGAAAATGTTCCACTCAATGTAGAAACTCAAAAGAGTAAAACCTTTCTTCCCAAGGGAAATATTCCGCAGCCTGGTACAATCAATGGTGCTAAGCCACCTAGACTACTGCAATGCCATCTATGCCAGATGCAAAGAACAAATCATTAAGAAACTCCAAACTGCCCAAAACACTGCAGCCAGACTCATATTTGGAAAAACGAAATACGAAAATGCCAAACCCCTAAGAGAAAAACTACACTGGCTCCCATTAAAAGAACGAATTGCATTCAAAATTTGCACCCTTTTCCACAAAATCATCCACAGAGAGGCCCCGGCCTATATGTCAGACCTTATAGACTTACCAACCAGGAACACAAAAAGGTCAGCACGCATATTCCTGAATCTCCACTACCCCAGCTGCAAAGGACTCAAATATAAATCAACATATGCATCCAGCTTCTCCTACATAAGCACGCAGCTATGGAACGCACTACCAAATGTCATAAAAACAATGCATGACCTAACAATTTTCCGACAACTACTGAAAACCTACCTGTTCAAAAAGGCATACCACAATGATCCATCCTAAATACGAAACAACGAAACTCCACCAAAATCAGACAAAACCGAACTCTCTACACTTGACCGTTTCATTTATTCTGTTACTAATGAACGTTAAAGCACTACCACTTTATTCCTCATGCCGAAATGAATTCCTGATATTTGACTGTCTAATTTACTAAACTATGAACCCTAATGCAATACCACTTTGTATTTCTCATCCCGGAAATGGCGATTGCCATTACGGCATAATGTAAGCCACATTGAGCCTGCAAATAGGTGGGAAAATGTGGGATACAAATGCAACAAATAAATAAATAAATAGTAGAGTACTCCAAAGATCTATAGCGGGATTAGTGTCTTTTATCATATTTTATAAATGATCTGGAAATGGGAACAATGAGTAAGGTGATCAAATTTGTATCACTAAATTATTCAGTGTTGTTAAATCATACGTAGACTCTGAGAAATTGCAGAAGAACCTTGGAAGACTGGGAGCTTGGGCAGATGAAATTTGAATTTATAAAATTACCCTCTTAGGGCCCTGTTTACTAAGCCACTCTATAGGCTTGCTAACTTTTTAACCTGCGCTTAAAATTAGCGCGTGCTAATATTAGCATGCAATAATTTTTAGCGTGCGCTAAAAAGTTAGCATGCCTACAGCGCGGCTTAGTAAACAGGGCCCTAAGAGGGTAATTTATGGGCTCATTTTCGAAAGAGAAGGACGCCCATCTTTCTACATAAATCGGAAGACGGACATCCTTCTCACAGAAATGTCCAAATCGGTATAATCGAAAGCTGATTTTGGATGTCCCCAACTGCACTCCATCGCAGGGACGGCCAAAGTTTATGGGTGCGTAGCGAAGGCGGGACTTGGGCGTGCCTAACACTTGGACGTCTTTGACCCTTAATTGAAGAACACTTGGACGTTTTCACACGGACCTGTTTTTATTACGACTAAGGCACAAAAAGGTGCCCAAAATGACCAGATGACCACCGGAGAGAATCGGGGATGACCTCCCATTACTCCCCCAGTGGTCATTAACCCCCTCCCACCCTCAAAAAACATCTGTAAAAATATTTTGTGCCGGCCTCAGATGTCATACTCAGGTCCATCACAGCAGTATGCAGGTCCCTGGAGCAGTTTTAGTGGGTGAGTGCACTTCACATAGGCGGATCCAGCACCATCCCCTCCCCCCCCCCCCCCCCCCCCCCCCACACCGGTTACGTTTGTGGAGGAAGCAGTGAGCCCTCCAAAACCCACCACAAACCCACTGTACCCACATCTAGGTGCCCCTCTTCACCTGTAAGGGCTATGTTAGTGGTGTAGTGGGTTTTGGGGGCTCAGCACACAAGGTAAGGGAGCTGTGTTCCTGGGAGCATTTTATGAAGTCCACTGCAGTGCCTCCTAGGGTGCCCGGTTGGTGTCCTGGCATGTCAGGGGGACCAGTGCACTACAAATTGTGGCTCCTCCCACGACCAAATGGCTTGCATTTGGTCGTTCCTGAGATGGACATCCTTGGTTTCGAAAATTGCCGAAAATCAGAAACGTCCATGTCTAGGGACGGCGAAATTTAAGGATTTGGATGTCCCTGACGGTATTTTCAAAACGAAAGATGGACGTCCATCTTATTTCGAAAATACAGGTTTCCCCGCCCCCTGGATTGGGACATTTTGCAAGGACGTCCCTGTCGAAAATGCCCCTCTTAATAACCTTAAATTTCATCTGCCCAAGCTCCCGGTCTTCCAAGGTTCAGCACTTTAATCTGGGCCCTAGACATTTTCATTTTGTTCCATTATTGCAGAAAAATGTCTGTCTTTTGGTCCTGCCCATGTCCCACCTAAAACACGACCCCAGCCCTCCTTAAAATTTGGACGAATTGTGGAGCAAAACATCTAAAATCGGGGGTGTCAAAAATCATAACTTGGACGTTTGTGAGAGAAGAAGTCCTTCTGCCAACTTGTATTTGGTTTTGAAAATGAGCCCCAAACATGGTCGCTGGTTACATGAGCATCCATGGTGGCCGCTATCTTGGATAAGTTATTGAAAGGTATGTTGTTAAGACTGGCAGATAAAATTTAATGTGGACAAATGCAAAGTGATGTACATTGGGAAAAATAATCCGAATCATAGTTACCTGATGTTGGGGTCCACCTTGGGGGTCAGCACCCAAGAAAAAAATTTAGGTTGTTGTAGACAATACACTGAAATCTTCTGCCCAGTATGCAGCGGTGGCAACCAAAAAAGCAAACAGGGTGCTAGGAATAATTAGGAAAGAGATAGTAAATAAAACCAAGAATACTATAATGCCTCTGCATCGCTCCATGGTGCGATCTCACCTTGAGTATTGCATTCAGTTCTGGTCACCATATCTCAAAATAGATATAGCGGAATTAGAAAAGGTTCAAAGAAAAGGGGATGGAACTCCTCTCATATTGAGGAAAGGCTAAAGAGGTTAATATCTTCAGCTTGGAAAAGAGACAGCTGAGGGGAGATATGATTGAGGTCTACAAGATCTTGAGTGGTATGAATCGATTTTTACTCTTTCAAAAATTACAAAGACTAGGGGGACACTCAAGTTACATGGAAGCAGGGCTGCCGAGAGGGGGGAGCAGGGGGCAAAATTCCTCAGGCCCGAGCCTCTAAGGGGGGCCCGGCATCGGGGTCTCTGCTGCTCCAGACAGGACCCGAGTGATTGACAGGAGCAGGAGAGAGAAAACACCAGCGCTAGGCCCCCCTTGGAGGCTGGAGAGGACCCGGAGGAGCACACACTGCAGGTCTTCCTCCAGCGCTGACTCTTCACTCTGCCCATTGCTTGCTAAGCGGCTGCTTTTCCTCTCAGGTGTACATGCTCGGTTTTGAAATTGAGCATGCCCTGAGAGGAAAAGCAGCTACAGGGGCAGGCAATCGGCAGAATGAAGGGTCAGCGCTGGAGGAAGACCTCTTCTGCTGGCGGGTCCTCGGAATCCCCGCCAACCAAGGTATTTGAATTGCAGTAGTGGCAGCGAAAGATTTAAAGCTCACCAGGACTTAATTTGTAGACAAGGAACTAGAACTGGGGGGCCGGGAGAGGGGGCAAACTCGAGGTCAGGAGCAACAGGGGAAGAGAAGCGGGATGGATGATAGATTAGAGCTTCTGTTCTATGCAGGCTGCATGGAGCATGCTCCTCTGGGTCTGTATTCTAAAAAGAAGCAGCCAGGGCCAGCCCAAGCGTATCTGACACCCTGAATGAATCTTCAGCCCTGTTCCCATTCCCCCAGAAGGTAAGCCCTGCAGCTCAGACAGCAGATGTTCTGTCAGCAGCAGATGAGAATAGTGTCTTGATAAATAACAAGGAAAAGTTCATTTCAGAAGTATGTCTTATTTGCTTTCAGGTTTAGCCTTGGCACATTAGCTGTGTTTTTGTATTTGGCTGGTTTGGTTGGACTCGTTTGGCCTTATAATATTTGCTCAGAAGCACATAAATGGCACCAGGTTAGTCAGCCCCATGTTTTTCTAGATGTTGATGAAACAGGAAAAGTTGATTAGACATAGCCTCTAATAATTAACAGAAGGAAGCTCTGAACAACGTCCACAGTTTCTGCATGTGTGTTTCAGCAGAATAAGCATTTGCTGGCATTTAATATTCCAGATGAATCAGTCCATTAATTCGTTATCAACTCTGACACTCTTTTGAGTCATACCAAAAGACAGCATGTTTTTCTGATCTCTCTCAATCTTGTAGTTTAAGTAGAGAAATTCCAATACAAATTTCTACTGGATTTTTTTTACAAATTTATGTTGATTACCATGTCTCCCTGAGGGTGAACAGCATGTGCTGAGGCTGAAGCTGGGCATTTATACAGATGCTTGAGGAGAACAGTTTGCTGCAACCATACTGCCATCTTGTTTCAGTCTATGGAGGTTGTTCTATCATTTCTTCAATAAAAATGTGAAACAAATGCCACTGTGTGTTCTAAAAAAAACATCAACATCAAATATTTTATAGTTGAGTGTTTGAAAACATTCCAGTACTTTATCTTTTGAAGAAATGTCATCTTATACACTATGCTTTCTCCACGCATTCCAATCAGCTCAACATTTGATATACTTTATTCTTAAATTTCCTCTCAATTATATTTCTTTGGAATCATATCTGATTAGCATGTGAAATCATGTAAGTTTTTCATCCAAATGTGCCTTCAATAATTTTTTTTTAGACAAGGCCTGGGGGGGGGGGGGGGGGGAGAGGGGGAGCATACAGTATGTCTCATGGAATTCTTTTCAGGCTTGTGATTTTTATTTTAAGGCCAGCCCAACAATTAGGTAAGACTAGGTGGTCACCTGGGGCTGAAAGTTTGAGGGGGCAGCAAAGAGTAGCTACAGTCAAAGCAAAGCGGAGTGGCCTAGTGGTTAGGGTGGTGGACTTTGGTCCTGAGGAACTGAGTTCAATTCCCACTTCAGGCACAGGCAGCTCCTTGTGACTCTGGGCAAGTCACTTAACCCTTCATTGCCCCATGTAAACTGCATTGAGCCTGCCATGAGTGGGAAAGCGCAGGGTACAAATGTGAAAAAAAAAAGCAATAACCCCAACAGCCACATAGATTAGATTCAGAAGAACCATCAGCCTGCACTTTTACACATAGGGAGAGAGGGAATTTCCAAATAGCTCCTTTATCCAGGTAAATGGCTTTTGGAACGTGCTCTCATTATCTATATACGAAGTAAAGTGTAAATTGTTATGAGAGGCATGGCATTGAGGTGATCATGATTGTTGAATTTATCAGAATTTCAGGAGTGCCTAGAGATCTTGAAGTTAATTAAGGAAAAGCACAAGACTGAAGATTCACCTCGTATCTTGCATCAGCTCTGCTTTGTTCGTATGTGTGTGTGTGTGTGTGTGTGTAATGGACCTCTTAGATATTGGGGCTAAGGGATACCTCTAAAGCCTGTTCACAGATTACTTAAGATCTGTAGCCAAAAAACAATCCAATTCTCCCAAAACTTCTCTCACAACACACACAGACTGGTAAGGGTTTCCTAATAGCAGGCTTCAAAAACAGCTATTAATAGATAGGTGCACTAGATTCAAAGGCAAAAAGATAACTGGGAGACTGTTCTTAAAAATAATAAAACTCCCTTTTATTTGGGCTAATAATTCACAAGAACATACAAAAGAAATTGTAAGAAAACAATATGGCAAATAGTCTATAAAAACAATGTGAAGTAGTTACAAAAAGAATCCAAAATCTGAGTGGATTAATAACTCTGGGTCTCTGACGAGCACTCTCGTACGTCTTTTCTCCTTGCAAACTGGGTAGTTGTAACAATCCTTACTGTACTCCACAGTGCCTTTATCTTTCTTTATGTTGGTCAGCAGCCTATCTTTCTCCTTTATCAGTTAGTTTAGCCCTTTGGGCAGTTATTAAGCCCATTATATTACTCATATTTCTTTTGTTAGCAAACAGTTCCTCTGGGTATCAGCACTCACCAGCTCCACTGCTTCCAGCTTTCTGGTCCTTTCTATAAGGACTGTCTTTGGGCAGCAGCTTCACTTTGTTACCCACTACTTCAGAGAATTAGGTCTCCCCAATGACCCTATCCCTCCTTTTTTATGTGTAATACTCCATGTCTCAGGGGACAGCTATGGATCAGACTGCCACCCCTGATATGTTCAGGCTTTTGGGGAACAGGCCTCTCTCTTCCAATATTTGCCAGCCTAGTAACCCCTTGTGCTGGTTTTTGCTTCTCCTGTGGGCCCCAGAGTGGGATACCCAGTCAGTACAGCATTACACCTACTGTTTATTGAACCCCCCCCCCCCCTTGGGGAGGAAAGAGAACTTCTTAATTGGACTCTTTCTGGGGGAGGAAGGACAAGGTTCCTTCCTGAACTCAGAGGTTTATACTTCACTCCATAAGCTTAAACTCTGATTCTGTTGTAGAGGCCAGCCCAATGTTGTTTTCAGTTTCAGTTAAGGTGCTCAATAGAAATCAAACAAAATAAAACATGGAAAAGAAAATACGATGATACCTTATCATCTTATTTTCTTTTCCATGTTTTATTTTGTTTGATTTCTATTGATAACCTTTAAAAGTGGACTAACATGGCTACCACACCTCTCTAGTTAAGGTGCTGAAACCAGCCCAAAATCCTTTTTCTGCCTGGTTTCAGCCAAAAGTCTATTTTAATTTTTGGTCACGTTTTCAGTTTAAACTGAAAATGATGATGTGTTTTTGGGGGAAGGGAAAAATTTGTGCTTTGTCTCATTTGTCTCCCTACTTCCCCTGCCCCCAAACAGGAGTTGCCCCTCTTTCTGGACCCCCTCACCCCCACCCATAGACTACCCTGGGCCTATCTCACAATCCCTGGTGGTTTAGAGGTGTAATTGGGGCAGGAGTGGTCCCCAGTTACTCCTGCCCTTTCCGGCTCTGCAATCTGCTCTCAAAATGGCTGCCACAACTGGTGTATCACTCGTGCCCTGCCTACACTATTAGACCGCAAGGAATTATAAGGTAGTCCCGGGGGGGGGGGGGGGCTACACTTTGTATTAATTTTTTTGTATGGCAATTGCAATTAATACAGTGATGATCTTACACAATAGAGTGCTCCAAATAAATACTTTTGATACAAAACTTTAGCAGAAATTTAAGTCTAGATTTGGAATGATAAGCGCCTTAGGTACTGCTTCTCTGTGGAGTTTTGACATCAGCTATCACTGAGTGTGGTGCAAAGTCAGCCACTGTAAAAGCACTGTGTCTTTTAGTTTCTGTTTTCATTAGCTGCGGTCCATGTGTGTGGAGGCTATTTTGCTAGGAGGTAAAGTAAAATACAGTTTTTCATTATTTAACTTGCTATATTCTGGCTTGGATACTAAGGGTTTAGCAGAGGGATGCAGACTACAAGCTCTGACAATCCCTAGTACATAAGTACATAAGCACTGCCACACTGGGAAAAGACCAAAGGTCCATCAAGCCCAGCACTCTGTCTCCAACAGTGGCCAATCCAGGCTCCAAGAACCTGGCAAAAACCCAAAATTTAATAATGATCAATGGACTTTTCCTTCAGGAATCTGTCCAGACCCCCTTTAAACTCAGCAAGGCCAGCTGCCATCACTACCTTCTCCGGCAATGAGTTCCAGAGTCTAACTATGCACTGAGTAAAGAAAAACTTCCTCCGATTTGTTTTAAACCTACCACATTCTAATTTCATCTTGTGTCCCCTGGCTCTATTATTGCTAGAAAGCGTAAACAAAGGAATATGCATGAAAGAGATTTGCATATAATGGAGGCAGTGTATGCAAATCTAGTTCATGCATATTTATTGTGGATATCCTGAAAACCTGAATGGCAAGGGATACTCCAGAACTGGAATTGGGAAACACTGGGGTAGATCAGTGCAAAATATATTAAAAGATAGGGGTACAACATCAAGACCTGGTCTCATCTAATTCAATACTGCAAAATTTGAGACCATTAAATATTTTTCTTATGCCCCTCCGAAGGGACACCACCTTGTAGTGGTGGAGGGGCTTCCGTGTTTCAATGACTCAGAGGGCTATGCTGAAGGGTTACCCATATCAGACAGGCCTCTGAGGAGAAACCAGACAAAGAGTGTCCCAATTAGGGAGAGTTGAAAAGATGGCGACCTGAAGCTCGTACACTCAACGGCCCAGCTGACCTCTGAAGTTTTGTCTTTGTTTACTTGAAATTTTCTCTCTGCAATGCAGTTACCTTAACTGAGAGGAAGAGGACAATCGGGGGGTCAGCCGCCGATGGCCAGCATTTTGTCCCCTGTGCAGCAAGTGTGGGACCGCTGCGTGACGAGCTGCCCACAGATGACTTGGTTGGTGAGTCCTTTGATTAGCGCTGGTGAAGGAGCGTCAACGCTCTTGGACCTGGAAACAACTTCATCGCTCCCGAATCATTTAACCACCATGTCCAAAGGAGTGGAGGAGTGAGTTAGGAGTGTATGCTGAAACGGAAGTTGTTTACAGCTGAACTCGTGTCAGCGGTGCCACTCCTAAACCCGTAAGAGCTATCAGCTTGGAGTTTTTGGCTCCCATGGAGGTTATATTGAATATCATCTGGAAGGCGCTCCAGGACCTAACGGTGGTAGTAAATAAGTTTGCTTCTGATATAATCTTATTAGTGAGCCACATGGATAATGTAATTGAATCTTTTGAGAATGAAAAATTGATATGGCAAATTAAGTTCTACAGGAATAGGAAATGGTTAAGATTTTGAAGACGATAATAGACCAGAAAAATTTGAACAAAATGAATATTATTACAGATGATTAATATCGAGTTTGTTGTTTTCCCAGAGTTCCGGGTATGACTCCTAAAGTTTTTTCCTCTGAAATGATTCCTCTTAGTATATTTATTCAAAAGGCGTGAAGCCTGTGAAACTGGGATTACCTTAATCAGTGGGAATTGGATTAGAGACTCAAGTGTTTGTATTGTTAAATAATTTCTGGTTTTAAAAGAGAAAAAATGAAATCAGTTGTATTATTTCCACTAATATTGGACAATAAGTATGTTTCCAACTAAATAAATTGACTATACACCGTTTTGGGTTTGATGAAGCCAACCAGACGATCAATATGGAGTAATGATTCAGATAATAAATAACTGGGGATAATCAGGTTAATACTACGTTTTCTTTGTTTACTGTTGTTTAATTGATCTCCTTGTCTTGTTTCACTCTCCCTATTTTATGGTCTAAGGAAGAGTTTATAATTACCTGATTGAAATAATTCTTGTATTATTTTGTCTGTATTTCTGGCAGGTTATTTTAGTGCTTGTAAAATTAAATTCTTATAAATAAAATTTAAAAAAATATTTTTCTTATGCTTCATTTCCAAAATAAAATAAAAATGTAATGAAGTGAGGTGTTAATCCCATGCAAAGAAGAAACAACCAACATACTCCATCACTGCACCCTGAACCAGCCTTTAGTAAAAGGACCCCTTAAACTCCTAAACTATGCAGCTGCTCCTTTTAGTTTTATTTTGACTTTTTGCCTCATTTTATCATGGTTTCCCTTTTGAAAGTTAAATGCTAGCTCAGTAGATTTCTTTTTCTGTTCTCTCTCCAGTTATTAAATTAAATTTAATCACATTATGATCACTATGTATGGAATCTTATGACTTGTGAACTGGATTGGCCACTGTAAGAAACAGGATATTGAACTAGATGCAGTGCTGGTTAAAGGAATTGTGGTGTCCTGAGCCATCCACATCAGTGCCTTCCCTTCCCCCACTGTTTTACACACACCTATATAGAAAGTTGTGTTGATATCTATTTATTTATCTATTTATGGAGACAAATTGAAATGCAATTGGAGGACCAACCAGGCCACTGTTGATTTTCAATGGTATTACTTCATGCTTTCTTTTTTTTTTCACTTGTTCATTTCAGTTTTTCCATTCACATGTACAACAATATGCTTAAGACTTCATCAAAGTTGTATTGATAATTCTATTACATCCGTAAGTCCAGAGGGAAGAACCTCAATCCTTATTTTGGTATTACAACAACCTTACAAGTTTGCTGTCACACATACAGAGGGTTGGCTTGGCACTTTGAAGTGGGGTGTATTATTTATTTATTTAGATTTTGCTCACACCTTTTTCAGTAGTAGCTCAAGGTGAGTTACATTCAGGTACACAGGAATATTTCTCTGTCCCAGGAGGGCTCACAATCTAAATTTGTACCTGAGGCAATGGAGGGTTAAGTAACTTGCCCAAGATCACAAGGAGTAGCAGCAGGATTTGAACCGGCCACCTCTGGATTGCAAGACCGGTGCTCTAACCACTAGGTCACTTCTCCAGTCTTTTGCTTCCATATCAAACCATTAGCAACTGTCCTTTGATGTATGGAATATACGAGTATAAGCTCGCTTGTGTGGTGTACATCTGTTTTTATACTTAACCTTAGAATAATTCCAGCAAAGGAGGTAGAAACCTGAGTCATGCTATGAGATGTATGTTATCAATTCCACTCAACCCTAAATCCTGCTGCGGTTTTTGTCAAATTCAGAATCTCCAGAAGGCAAAGGGTCTTGATCCATCAATATTCTGTTCACTTCCTTCTGAACCTTGTCCACTGAGCAAACCTAGAGATCCTTCAAATGAGTCATTCCTTGACATGTCTCCAGATGCCAGCACTGACGCTGATAGCTCAGTGTTCCCCTGCAATCCTGGACCAGGGAGAGAGATAATTGAACCCCGAAGCTGATGGACACATTGGGTATCAACAAGGCCACCTCTCCACCAACACCAACTTCTTTGGGGACATCTACAGCAGAAACAACAAAGTGCTCTATAAATGGTTGCAGTAGTTGGAGAGCTTTGGAAGGGAAAATCTCATCTTCCTCTTGTACTTCCCCATAATGGAGCAAGATTGATATCTGGTTGCTCGAGATACAAACATGCGGCACCTATTTTAGCCTCTCTTCATTGGTTTCCTATAATGGGATGAATTAATTTAATGGTTTTATTATTGATTCATAAAGCCTTGAATAATTCAGCTCCTATTGTTATTGCAGTAACTTTGAAAATCTATCCACCATCCCATCTTTATTTATTTTATTTATTTATTTATTAGGATTTATTTACTGCCTTTTGAAGAAATTACCAAAGGCAGTAAAAATATTAAAATGACAGTACATATCATGGCATCATATGCTACTTACAATGTCAACACAATAAACAATAAAACATCTTAACAGATATAGGGTGTAAGTGGAGGTTAAACATATAGACAGATAAGATAGAGCAACAGGAGATAGAAAATAAGAGAACTAAAACTTAAATAAAGTTGCACTTAAAGTCAGAAAGGTGCATGACTATGATCTCAGCTAGGGTAGAGGTGGATAAGCAAGTCCTGCTACAGTATATGCAGCCAGCGTTGTCCTTGTGTGTGTGTATGTTTGACTAGCTTGTTAGTTGCTTCTTCCATTAAAGGCTTGGGAGATGAGCCACCCTTTCACCTCTTCTTGAAGTAGAGGTAGTCTTATATTACATAGTAGATGACGGCAGAAAAAGACCTGCACGGTCCATCCAGTCCGCCCAACAAGACAAACTCACATGTGCTACCCTTGTGTATACCCCACCCTGATCTGTACCTGTCCTTCTCAGGGCACAGACCATATAAGTCTGCCCAGAACTATCCCCGCCTCCCAACCACCAGCCCCGCCTCCCACCACCGGTTCTGGCACAGACCGTATAAGTCTGCCCAGCACTATCCCCGCCTCCCAACCACCAGTCCCGCCTCCCACCACCCGCTCTGGCACAGACCGTATAAGTTTGCCCAGCACCATCCCCGCCTCCCGCCACCGGCAGGGAGAATGGTTATAGCAGATGCTCTTTTTGAGCAAAGCCTTTCAGGGAGTGCATTCCAGAGTGTGGGAGCTATTCCAGAGAAGGCTCATTGGCGGGTGTCACATTGTGTGATTTTCTTTGGAGAGAGTATGGTCAGGGCTACTCCTTGAGAGGACCTTAGCGACCTTGAGGGTCTATGAATAAGGGCTTATTGGATGTACCATCTTTTCCTATAAGATTGGTGGAATATTGCTCATGTATTTTACAGGTGGGTGGCCATTATTGTCCATTGAGCTATGGATGATAGAACAGCTGATTCCTTTTTGCAAGCAACTGAAAAAGCATTAGTATAAAAAAGCTTTCTGCTGGACGTGTGACAGAGGTCTTTTTGCTTCTAAGCAATGACTATTGCTGAGATTGTTTTCTTCAATGTGATAAGGTGATTGAGCTCCCATAGTCAGGTTTTATTTGTTTTTAATAATATAATGTTTCATAATATATGATTATGTATGTTTTGTTATCCACTGAGAACTGCAGATTGTGTAGAATATAAAAGTTTTAAAAAAATAAACCAATAAAATGAAAGGTAAAACAAACTAAAAATAAGACAAAACTAGAGATTTCAGCAGGAGAATTCGTGTCAGCATGCTTTCCTGGCAGTGCCATCTTAGAAACCCCTCCCCCCCTTCAGTGTGCTACCCAGCAGCTGTGCTTGCTGCTCTATTCTGCAGGTTGACCCTCAGTTCCTGGAGGGTTAGGAGGAAGCCTACCTACGAGCAGATCTCGCTGCAGTTAAGCTGATGTAATTGTTGCACTCTAATGAACTCAGTTCTGTACTGTGATGAATTATTAGCTCAGAATTTCATGATGAAAACTTTGTAATACTAAAATCTCTGCACTTTGTGATTAACTGTGCTCATTTCAATACTCATCCCTTACAAATGAAATCCATTTTATAGGGCACACTTCCAGCAAAGATAGAGGTTAAGGAGTTCACTTTCAGAGGCTGCAGTAAAAGTAACCCACTGACTGCAATGTCTGGCCAAGTCCCCACCGCCTCTGCATATTGCAAGATTTGTGTGCTGAGTTACTTCTGCCCTGTGTGTTTGAAGTCCCATCCACCTGCGTATACCAGAAGATTTGTGCACTAAGGGGCCCTTTTACTAAGCTGAGTTAGTGCCAGTGGCATGGTCACAGGGTGTCGGCACCCTTCTGCTTTCCTGCCTTTAAGGGGAGAGCCGAGTCAGGACCTTATGGTTGGTGGGAATACAGAATTGGAGACCATTCTTTCCATTATAAGAGATGAGAGCCCCTTTCTGTCAGAGGATGGATGGACCTCTTCTTGGATTATTGATTTCCACGGAGGATCATAGATCTTTCTATGGATTATTGTTTTGTTTGGAGTCTGTCATTTTGCCTTTGGACTTTTGCCAAGGATTTGTGGATCTCTTTTTACTCTGGATTATCGTTTTGCTTTGGAGTTCCTGGATACTCGGCCCACACCTTCGGGTGGGCAGTGTGAGAGGAAAGTCTTCACAGACACTCGGCCCACACCTTCAGGTGGGTGGTGCATGACAGCATCCTATATTATCACCAGCTGAGCTCTTTAAGAAACATATGGAGGAAATTTTACATTTACCTAAAGAGGTGCCTCCCCGTTTTTCAAAGTCTTATTATATCTCTATTAAGAAGTCTCAGGGGAGACAACAAAGAGAGGGTGGTAGATACCTGGAATGCCCTCCCACAGGAGGTGGTGGAGATGAAAACGGTAATGGAATTCAAAAATGTGTAGGACAAAGGAATCCTGTTTAGAAGGCATGTATTCAAAGAAGTGGTGATTAGATGGCAACACCAGTAATTGAGAAGCAAAGCCAGTGCTGGGCAGACTTTTATGGTCTGTGCCCTGATTGTGGCTGGACAGATTCAGCTTCAGTAGCTGAAGAACAAGGCCAGTGCTGGGCACACTTCTACAGTCTGTGCCCTGATCGTGGCTGGACAGATTTGGATGAGCTGGAGTGGGGCTTCGATGACAACCTCAGAAGTTGGAGAACAAGGACAGTGCTGGGCAGACTTCTACAGTCTATGCTTTGAAAATGGGAAGGACAAATGAAGATCATGTATATGTATGTAGTATCACATCATACCAAATGCAATGAGTTCATCTTGTTGGTCAGACTGGATGGACCGCACAGATCGTTATCTGCCGTCATCTACTATGTTACTATGTGGTGTATTTTCAAAGCACTTAGTCTTACAAAGTTATGTGGAGGGAATTTTCGATATGATGTCTAAGTCAGACTTTGGACATTTTGCGCTAGATGTCCTAAATCCTAATTGGAAATATGGCCATTTTCGAAACAGTAAAAAGTCTATCTTTTTTTATTATTATTATGGCCATATGCAAGATGGTTTCATGCTCTGTGCATTTATCTTTCTGGGCCATTTGCAAAAAAAAATAAAATAAAAAATCCAAGTGAAAAATGTAGAAAACCAAGCCACTGGGATGTAGGAGGAGCCGGCATTTTTAGTAGACTGGCCACACAGACATCCCAGGAGAGCAGTGGGGCACCCTAGGGGGCACTGCAATGGACTTCATATAAAAGCTCCCAGGTACACCTTTTACCATTACCCTCTTATACTGTATGCTGAGCCCTCCAAAACCCACCAAAAGCCTACTGTACCCAACTGTAAACCGCTACAATAGCCCTTATGGGTGAAGGGGTACAGTATGTTTCGGGGAGTGTGGGAGGTCTCACACTTTCCACCGCATGTGTAACAGGTAGAGTGGGATATGGGCCTGGGTCCTCATCTCTATAGTGCACTCCAGTGACCACTACACTGCTCCAGGGAGCTGCTTGCTGCTCTAATAGACATGGCTGTAACTTCTGAAGCTGTCACAGAGGCTGGAAAGTAATATTTTTAAAAGTGGAAGAGGAAGTGGGATGCTTGACCAATGAAACCAAACGCTGGAAAGGTGTATTCTTCAAGAAACTAACATTTATTTAATCAAAAGACTCAACACAGTGTATCAGACGCTTTCCAACAACTGAGACTCCTGATGCAGGCCTAATGGCCAAAACACAACATTTGTGTCGAGTCTTTTGATTAAATAAATGTTAGTTTCTTGAAGAATACACCTTTCCAGCGTTTGGTTTCATTGGTCAAGCATCCCACTTCCTCTTCCACTTTGTGTTTCTCCGTGGGATGTTTGAGTTCTGCACCTTTGGCGTATTATCCTGAAGTAATATTTTTAATCACATTTTTGGAGGGTGGGAAGAGGTCAGTGACCACTGGAGGAGGAGTAAGGGGGATCATCCCTGATTCCCTCCAGTGCTATTTAGGGCACCTTTTTGTGTCTTATTCATTCTAAAAACATGTCTAGGCCGAAGTTTATAACTATGAATGCCCTAAGCTCGTCCCCAACATGCCCCCTTGTGATTTGGATGTACTGCAAATAAATTACATAGATAAATGTCTGAAAAATATGTTTTCAAAATACCAATTTGGACATTTTGAGAAGAAATTTGTCCAAATGCTACTTTATGACACTTTTTGGATGTTATGTTACTATGTAAGATGTTCCTAGAAACACAGAGGATTTATCACAAGATAGTTTTGATCTTACAGGATTTCTAGAGCATTCAGATTATGGAATAGCTGAATGTGCTACCTTGATAATGCTTTTGTATTTCCAAAGGATCGTGATCATATTTTTATACTTTTCTTTCCTAATAGAACTGCTGAATTTTGGGGTAAAAAAAATTTGGATTTTTCCTGACTTAACAAGATCCACCCAGGAGCAAAGGAAAACAACAGGTTATTTCTTTAGGTTCAATTTTTTTTATTACATTTCCCTTGCAAATGTTTGGTTCTTATTTTCACAGTGAGATATGTTTTATGTTTTGTTTGTTTTTTTGATCCATCTCAACTTCAATTTCTTATGGATGCTAAAAGGTTGGAACTTCCCACTGCGATACGGGGTGAAGGATCTTGAGGAGTAGCTTTATGGACACTTTGGGCTAAATTCTGTATATGGTGGCAAAAAATCAGCATAAAAAAAATGAGTGCTAAGCGCTACTCCATAAATGGCACAATGAATTGGACGCCGTTTATAGAACAGTGTTTGGCATTGGGATCCGTGCCCAACTAAAACCCTGTGCCTAAATTAGGCGTGCATCTGCCTAATTCTGTAACACTGCACACAAATTCCAGGAACGCCCCTGACCCTTCCCTGTTCCATGGCCACACTCCCTTTTCAGATCTACACGGACTAAAAGATGCATGCATAAATTCAAATTATTGCCCATTACAACTGATAATTGATTGCTAGCACCCAATTATCAGCGCTGATTTGGTTCATTATGCAATTAAATTGCATGTGCAAATTGGGCACACGCCCAAATTTATTCAAACAGGGGCCCTTTTACAAGGGTAGCGTGTGAAACCTTTCCACTAAGTCAATGGGTGACGGGAAGGTCTCAGGCCGAAAATTGACGTGCGCTGGTTTTTATTTTGCCGAATATCCATTTTCCAGCTCCTTAAAAAGGGCCATTTTCCCAAGGTGCAGCAAAAACTAGCCTGGTGCGCGCCCAAAAAATGCGCTTGCACTGCCACAGGCCACGTTTTGCTAAGGTTTAGTAAAAGGACCCCACAATTTTTAGCACCATAAATAAAATAAAGGGGTTTGTGTAAAGCTGTGGAATGTGCTCCCTTTAGGTTTTTTTATTTTTTATTTTTATTTCCTCTTATTTTTAAATCGTCTAGCTTGGATAGGGTTACCATATGTCTTTTTGAGGACATGTTCGGGTGTCCGGACAGGTTTTGCCAGTCCGCCCGTTTGTACGGATTTCTGGACAAACTGGCGGGCAGCAGGCCTATCCTAGCCTCCCCTTCCCTTACTTACTATCTCGGGATTCAAAATGGCCGCGAGAGTTGAAGCAGCCTCGCGAGACTTCAACTCTCGGCGGCCATTTTGAATCCCGAGACCGTCACAGCAACAGGATGCAGGGCAAGGGCAGCGCTCCGGGCAGGAAAGAGGGGGCTCTTTCCTGCCCCGAAGAGGTCACTAGACCACCAGGGTAATAGATAGTAAGGGGAGGGGAGGTGACCCGGGGGAGGGGAGGTGATGGGGGGCAGGGGAGGGGAATATGTGACCCGGGGGAGGGGAGGGGAATATGTAACAGGGGCGGGGCAAGGGTGTGAAAGGGGTGGGGCATGGGCGGGGCAGGAGGTGGGACATGTGTCCTCTTTTTGAGAGGACAAAATATGGTAACCCTAAGCTTGGAGAGTCTTTGTTTTTTCTTGGTTCTCTTCTTTTTGTGGTCTAAGTAGCACAAGTTATTTCTTGCAATATTCCTTGTTGAATTTCTATATTGTGCTTTTCTTTATCAAAGAAGAGTGACCAAAATGATAAAAGGGATGGAACACCTCTCATATGAGAAAAGACTAAAGAGGTTAGGGCTCTTCAGCTTGGAAAAGAGACGGCTGAGCCTGAGGGGGAGGGGGCTATGATTGAGGTCTACAAAATCCTGAGTGGTGTAGAATGAGTAGAAGTGAATCAGTGGTTTACTCTTTCCAAAAATACAAACACCAGGGGACACTCAATGAAATTACGTGGAAATACTTTTAAAACAAATAGGAGGAAATATTTTTTTGCTGAAAGAATAGTTAAACTCTGGAACTCATTGCCATAGGATATGGTAACAGTGGCTGCCTTCCAGAATTAATCTTGATGGTTGTCAGTAGTCAACGCCAGTACTGATGTGTAGACATGGATGGGTGGATATTCATTCTTGAATAGCAGGGTCTGTAGGTCAGCCTGAGATGCAGCGGTAGGAGTTATGGAGTAATGTGAAAGCTCAGCACCATAGTGCAATGTGCTGATGAAAACATTGCAGAGAGGAACAATCAGAAAAGCAACCCTTTTTTATATCCATATGAGGAAGATTTACAGTCCTTTTCTCCATCACTCATGTCTTCCATGAGATATGCAATTCACAAAACTTTATTTTGATCACTATGATTAATTACAGTCCCAGGTATAATCTCTTGAGCTCTAACACAACGTTGTTGTAAATAGAAGACAGTTCAACACCAGAATAAATAAGAAAAGGCATGGAGACCTTGGGTGCATCAATTCTGATGATTATTTGCACCAATTAACATGCCAGTCTTTGAGGAGGCAGCCAAAACAATGTGGTCCACAAGAAACAGTACCAAAATGACAGTAGCAGGACCTCAGACATGCTTTCAGTAAGGCCGCTCTTTCACAGAATCCATGGAGTTAGGAAAGAAATCTAAATAGTTAAATATTAACATAATTCTTGTTCAAAGGATCATCTCGGGCAGTCACTGGTACAGTTGAAGGGAATGATGTATTGGAGAAGGGTAAGGGTGATTTTTAACCTGCTGAATCACTCTGAGATAACACACCTACCAATTTCATCACAATAAATAAATAACTACACAGAGAAGGGACTTGCAGAAAACCCCTGAAGCTGTCCTGACATGTCGAGAGCTCTGGACAACTATTGTGGCTCTGAATTTTGGGTGAGTTTGACATACAATGTGCAGTTCTGTGTCACCTTAACATACGGTTTTGATAGAAAGGTGAAAGAAAATTGTTGACAGTTAAAAAGTGTTGCAAAAGCAGCTTCAGAGGGCTTCATTAGTTCAGTATTCATGTGTCCGTGTCCGCAGACAGCAAGAGGATCAACCACATAGAAATGTTATTGCAGATGACTGTGAAGCTCTCTCTCTCTCTCTCAGAAATTGGTGTACTTGATTGTGCTCTCATATAACTGGTCAGACAGCTTGCATATGTGTGTGGGAGCGTGTGCGTACGTTCTCAATAAATGTATATGATTCCTTGGTTTATGGGTCATACGTTCTGAAGACTTCTCCTTTCTCCATTTTCTGTTTAGAAGAAAAAGTTTAGTGTAGTTGGTCCTATATGATCTAAAGCTTGAAAATGTCCCAGAAGGGACATTTGTTTATGATTTTCCAAAGTGAAAAGGCACAGTAGGGACATAACTATTTCAGTACGTGCTGTGATCTGAAATCTGTGGTCATATGAAAGTTGTTATTAGATTTTACTTCTTCAATGGACGTCAACAAGAATTGTCTTGGATGATTGTGTGTCATGAAATCATTCATTAGATTAGTAGAATTGTGCCTTGCTGGGTCAGATCTAGGATCAACTGAGTTCAGCATCTTGTTTCGGACTAGCCAGTCTGAGTCACTAGGAAGGACCTGGCAGATCCACCAAAATTAGATCTTTTTCTTGTTGGAGCAGTTCCCAAACTGTGGGTTATGACCCACAAATGGGGTCACTAAATCCATATTTGGGGTTTCGACATCATAAGCCCACACCTCCTGTCAAACCTGTGTTATAACTAAGCCTTGCAGGCTCTATGGAAGGCAGGGGATGAGGACACTAGCCAGCTTATTTTTGAAAGAGAAAACCGCCTATAGTGCGACCTAAATCGGGAGATAGATGTTTGTCCCGCATAGGCGCCCAAATCGGTATAATCGAAAGCCGATTTTGGGCGTTTCCAACTGCACTCCGTCGCAGAAACGAATAAAGTTGACGGGGGCGTGTCAGAGGCGTGGTGGAGGCGGAACTGGGGCGTGGTTATCAGCCAAGGAGAGATGGGCGTCTTTAGCTGATAATCGAAAAAAAAGGCGTTTTTACCGCGATTTTGGGTCACTTTTTTGGACCCTTTTTTTTCACGAACAAGTCCCAAAAAAGGGGTTCTAACTGCCCAGATGACCACTGGAGGGAATTGGGGATGACCTCCCCGGACTCCCCCAGTGGTCACTAACCCCCTCCCACCAAAAAAACCCCACTTTAAAAACTTTTTTTCCAGCCTGTATGCCAGCCTCAAATGCCATACCCACCTTCATGACAGCAGAATGTGTTCGATCCTGTCACAGCCTTTCCCTGGGTCAGATGTGGCTCTCGGGTGCAGTACAGGGTCACATCAGCATTGCATTGTGGTGGGTGTAGGGTATTGGGCTCCGTGATTTCATTAGCTTGTGTTACAGTCTCACGATGTTGGTAGTTGGTAGGCTCTTCTCCCATGGTGCTTTTCCCCCTGCCTACTGGGTCAGAGTGTGCCCTGTTGTGTTTCCTGTTGTAGTCCATGCGGTAGTGGCCATTTTTGTAAGCCAGTTTTAGTTCCCTTTCCTGTGTTAGCCACGTTACAGAACTTAGTTCTTCCCTTGAATGTGGCTGAAAGAGGGCATTGTACACCATTCTGCCAGCTCTGACCTACTGCTCATCTCAGTACCAGGGAGACTCGTTGCCAGTGGGGCACAACCTCTGATCTGCAGTTAACTCTGAGTAAACGCGGTTATTCCAATAGAGGACGTTTTTGGAGAGATTAGTCTTCAGGTGTCAACTGGTGTGCCAATGTTATACAGCAGCAACAAGTCCTAGAGGCCTGCGTGTATGCAGGTCCCTGGAGCACTTTTAGTGGGTACCGCAGTGCACTTCAGCCAGGTGGCCCCAGGCCCATCCCCCCCCACCTGTAACACTTGTGCTGGTAAATGGGGGGCCTCCAAAACCCACTGTACCCACATGTAGGTGCCCCCTTCACCCCTAAGAGCTATGGTAGTGTTGTACATTTGTGGGTAGTGGGTTTTGGGGGAGGGGGGTTGGGAGCTCAGCACCCGTGGTAAGGGAGCTATGCATGTGGGAGCTTTTTCTGAAGTCCACTGCACTGACCTAGGGTGCCCAGTTGGTGTCCTGGCATATCAGGGGGGCCAGTGTGCTACGAATCGTGGTCCCTCCCACGACCAAATGGCTCGGATTAGGACGTTTTTGAGCTGGGCGTTTTTAGTTTCCATTATCGCTAAAAAAAACAAACGCCCAGCTCAAAAACGTCCATTTTTTTGAAAATACGGTTCGGCCCGCCCCTTCACAGACCCGTTCTCGGAGATAAATGCCCATGGAGATAGGCATTTCCATTCGATTATGCCCCTCCACGAGTCCTGGGAGCAGTGGCAGAAATAGCAAGGTAAGGCTCGGAGGTCATGTATTAGTCTATGGCTGCTTAAATTGGGCTGTGGCCAAAGAAAGTTTGGTAAACAGTGTCTTATTGCTCCATTCCAGTTGACATTGTTTCAGAGACTTTTGGAGTCATTGCGAGCAGTAGATTGAAACCCTCAACTGAGTGTGAATTGGTGGTAAAAATAGACAATAGAAAGTTAGGAATTAGTTAGAATGAAATGAAGAATAAAACTGAAAATATCATAATGCCTCTGTGTCAGTTTATGGTGTGATTGCACCTTGAATACTGTGTACAGTTCTGGTCATGAAAATTATTAAAGGGATGAATTGTGATGAAAAACCAAGCAGATTAGGGCTATTCAACTTGGAGAACAGAGGACTAAGAGGTTTACAAAATCATGAGTAGGCTGAAACTGCTAAATGGGGAATGATGGTTTAGTTTTTCAAATATTAAGTAAGGACCACTTCATGAAACCAACAGGTGGTAGATTTAAAACAAATGGGAGAAACTATGTTTTCATACAATGGACAATTAAGCTGTGGAATTTTTTGCTGGAGAATGTGTTCAAGGCATCTAACACAGCTGGGTTTAAAATGAGTTTGGATTAGTTCCTTGAGAAAATTTTGATAAAAAAATTATTATCCAGTGTCACGATCATGCCCATGTTTCAGGCTCTCAGTCATCTCGCCACCTGATGGCCAGACCTGGTGGCTGCACTGGACTGTCTGTGTGCTGTTTCCCAGGTTCCAGAAGTCAGGCCCGTCCAGTCCGGATCTTCCAGCCTCCCAGATTGTCTTGGGAGTTTTGGAACTTAGCAGCACCCGTACCTGGTGAACTCCCTTGTATGTGGCCTTTATTAGCCACCTGGAAGCTTCTGCCTTTGCATGGCCTAAGGCCCTGATTTGTTGGTGCTTGTTGCAGTTCTGCCTAGTCTGGTTTCTTGTATTAGCTTCTTGTCTGTTTCTAGTTAGTCTGTGTGTAGTTTAGCTTAGGTTCATTGCTTGTTTCCTTGCCTTGTTTCTTGTTTGTATTTCTGTGTTTAGTTTCTGTTTGTCTGTGTTTCTTGTTCAGTGGCTGCCTGGCAGCTTTCAGTTCTGTCTCGTCTGTCAGTGTTTGTTCCCTGTTTCAGTGGCTGCTTGCATTTTTCAGTTCCCGTCCTTTAGCTTGTCCATTTCCTGCCTTGTGTGGTATTGTCTGTCTGTGAGTCCTAGTCCAGTTTCCTGCCTTGTTGTCCATGTATATTCCCTCAGTCCCTGTTCAGCCTAGTTGATATCCAGTTCCAGCCCTGTCCAGTAAGTCCTGCCAGCCGCCTGCAGCTAGGGGCTCAACTGAGTCCTGGGGAAGGGCAGCCAGGTGCAGGTGAAGTCTAGCTGTTCCTGTCTGAGTTCTGTCTTGTCCCTGGTGTGGGGTGGTTTTGCCTGCCAGTGGCACTCCTCGGCAGTGGCCCAAGGGCTCACGAACCTAGTGTCTGCCGTGAAAACCTAACATCCAGATAGACTTGGGAAAAGCCACCACTTATCCCTAGGAGTAAACAACAAAGGAAGGATGCACTCTTTGGGATCTACCAGGTACTTTCTAGTGATCTGGATTGGGCACTGACAAATAAAATAAACATTTCACATGAAACAGATAGCACCGTGGAATCATTATGAATAGAAATTCTATCTGTGAAGGCTGTACTACTGTCCACCGGGACAGAACGAACAGACAGATGAAGAAATGTTTACAGAAATTAGGAAAGCTGGCAAATTGGGCAACAGTATAATAATGGGTGATTTCAATTACCCTAGTACTGAATGGATAAATGTTACATTAGGGAGTCACAGGGAGATAAAAATTTCTAGATGTAATAAATGACTGCTTCTTGGAGCAACTGGTTCTTTTGGTTCTGGTCCTTGGTGGCATGCAGGGCAAGTGTGAGAGGTGGCAGTTTTGGGTCCCCTGGGAAACAGTGATCATAACATAATATCTGGAGTGAAGCCACAAAGGAAATTTACTGTAGCTGCATTTAATTTTTAAAAGGGCGACTATAATAAAATGAGAAAATGGTTAAAAAGAAGCTAAAAGGATCAGCTGCAAAGGTTAGGACACTAAGATCAGGCATGGATGTTGTTCAAAAATACCATCTTGGAAGCCCAGACAAGATACATTCCATGTATTTACAAAGATGGAAAGAAGTGAAAATGACAGCCAGCATGGTTAAAAGGTGAAATGAAAGAGGCTATTACAGCCAAAAGAATGTCCTTCAAAGAATGGAAAAAGGACCTAAATGAAGAAAATAAGAAGCAACATAAGCATTGTCAAGTCAGATGAAAAGCATTGGTAAAGACGGCTAAAATAGAATATGGAGAGAAACTTGCCACAGAGGTTAAAACTCACAGTAACGACTTTTTCAGATACATCAGAAGCAGAAAGCCTGCGAGGGAATCTGTGGGACCGTTAGATCACAAAGAAGCAAAAGGGGCACTCAGGCAGGACAAGGTCATAGCAGAGAAAATGAATGAATTCAACAAATTATAGAGTAGTAAATCACCTGGACCGGATGGCATATATCCAAGGGTATTCAAAGAACTCAAACTGGAAATTGCTGATCTGCTGTTAGTAATATGTAATCTGTCATTAAAATCATCCATAGTACCTGAAGATAGGCGGGTGGCCAATGTAAAGCTGATTTTTAAAAAGAGTTCCAGGGGTAAAATAGAGGAAACTATTATAAAGAATAAAATGATGGAACACAACTAAACATGGTTTAATGGGACAGAGTCAGCATGGGTTCAGCCAAGGGAAGTCTTGCCTCACCAATTTGCTTCATCTCTTTGAAGGTGTGAATAAACATACGGATAAAGGTGAGACAGTTGATGTAGTGTATCTAGATTTTCAGAAAGCTTTTGACAAAGTTCCTCATGAAAGACTCCTGAGAAAAGAGTTATGGGATATGTAGCCTGGTGGTAGTTCCGGATTGGTGCATGGTAAGCCCGCGGTAGGCTTACTGCTGCTTTGTAAAAGGGCCCCTCAGTGAGGTAGGACAAGTTTCCTTAGAACCTTAAGTTAAGAGAGTGAGTGTCAACTGAACCTGTGAAGCTGTGTCAGACAGACTACAGGAACCTTGGATCTTAAGAGAAGTGACTGAGTATTGAACCTGTGGCAGCCATGTCCAGGACTGACTGCAGGGACCCTGAAGCAAGAGGGAAAACTAACATATACTGAATTGTGAGCCTGTCAGGGACAGGGATCAAAGGAACTATAGTAAAGCTATAGTTTCATTTACAACCCTTGAGTGTGGCTGTATTCCTGAGAGTTTTAATCCTGGCCGCGGAGCCATGTGGCCACAGTGGGCCTGAGCCCAAAGTGGGTGGACACAAAATTTTCTCTCCATCCCCTCTCCCCCACCTGTGGGCCCTCCCACTTCTCATCCTGCCTGTGAACTGGTATCTCTCCCCATCTATTAAACACTCCATCCCCCTGTGTACCTTTTAAAACTTCTCTTCCCTTCTGGAAGTCACCAGCAGCGAGTAGCGGTTCATATTTGCTCCTCGAGCTGGCACCAAATCCTTCCTTATGATACAACTTCCTGTTCCTGCATTGGAGGAAGACTGTAGATGATGTTGGATTGTCAGTGGGAGCAGGAGAGGAGAAAGAAAGAGATACCATGAGTCTGAAAGAGATACCATGAATCTTCAGCTGGCAGGGCACAAGGATCCCCTCCAGTCATAGCAAGGATGTGGCACTGCTAGGTGCCCATGAGCCTAAAGTGGAATGAGAGAAACTTGTATGCCTATTAGTCCCATTGCATGCAAATTTCTCTCATTCGTATTCATTAGGGGTATCCTTAAAAATCTGATCAGTTGGCAGTTCTCGAATATTGGAAAGACAAGTGTTATAGCTAGAGTTACTGACACTGGTCTGCCCCCATTTACATGGAGGCAGGGAACTGGGTCGTGCCTCTGAACTTCAAATCCCTGTAATCTTGTAGTTACCTGTTATAGGCTCTTTCAGAGCACATGTTCAGCTACCAGTGTCTTATGGGACTCTTTGTATTGGCCTGCCTTGTTTTCTGTGCAAGATGGGCTAGTTGTCCCCACCCCTTTCTCTCTCTGGGTCTGTAAGAGTTAGTCTGCAGCATATCTCCTCTGTGAACTTAAACCCTCTATGCTGCATTTTGCTGTATGTTATATTATGTTTATATGCCTAGAGATCCGCGCTGAAATCCAAGCGTATTCTATAATAACACACGTAACTTAATTGGCTTAACAAGCTAATCAGCATTGATAACAGCTATTAACAAGCAATAATGAGCACTAATTGGCAATAATTAGAATTTATGTGCACAACTCGCTAAGCATATTCTGTAACACAGTGTGCCTAACTTCTAATGTGTGCAGGCAAAAAGGGGTGTGGTTATGGTTGGGGAAATGGCCATTTCGTGGGCATTCCAAAATTTACGCATGTAGTTATAGAATATTGCCCTGTATGCCTAAATCTATGCACTGGGATTTACACCATGTTTTCATAGGTGTAAATGGAGGTGTGTATTTTTAAGCACTGAGATATTGATTAAGCATATTCTATATACTGCGCCTAAATCTAGACACTTCTTACAGAATTCACTTAGTCGGAACTGTTTTCCGCATGGATTTTTTAGGTGCCATATATAGAATCTCCCCTTATATGCTTTATTGGTTCAAGGCGGGTTACAAAGTCAAAGAAACCAGATACAATCTTCTGGGAATTACAAATTCAAGCAAGCGAAAAACAAGAACCAAAAAGTACCACAATTAAGACATAGGTTGCGGGAACAGAAAAGTTTTCAGATTCTTTCTAAATATAGTTTATTGTGAACAACATTGCAGAACTTAAGGTAGTGAGTTCCAGAAAAAGGCCATCTGATAGGGAAGACAGGCAGAAAAATGTGCAATCGATTTTAAAGCAGTAACCTTATTAAATTGTAAGAAAATTTGATTTTCTGTCTGGGATCTACGGAGGAGAATTACTAAATCTATCATGTACAAAGGGGCTACTCCCAACGGAATCTCAAATATTATCATACATACTTTAAATCTGATATGTTCTTTTGGGAAGCAGCCAAGGCTGTGCTGAGGGGACATATTATTTCGTACTCAGTATACCAGAAGAGAGCGAAGGACGCAGAGCTGAAGTGATTAGAAAAACGAGTAAGACAGGATAGGCAGATCTATGGACGGGTGCCTATGGTGAGGCACAAACACAATCTCCTGGCCTCCCAGGTAGAGTTAAATCAAATGATTCAGGCAAGAACGCAAAAATCACAGACATATTTCCGTTTTCAGCTTTACAAACATGCTAATAAGCAAGGTAAACTGTTGGCAAGGTTGGTGAGGCAAGTAGGAGTAGATGTGTAACAAAGATTAAGAACGAGCAGGGCTCCTACTCTTATACAAATGGAGACATTAATAAAGTGTTCCGCAATTTTTATGCTACCCTCTACTCAGCTCTGATTGAGGCGAGCCTTGAACCAGAATCTTACCTAGCAGGTCAGGACCTCCCTAGGATAACGGACACACAAAGAGCTATGCTCAATGCAGACATTAATGTGAAGGAAATTCGGTGGTGTATAAAGTCAAGTCCATTGCATAAGGCCCCAGGGGTAGATGGCTATACATCTGAATTTTATAAGATGATGGTAAATGATATAGCCTTATGTTTAACTGATGTATTTAATGCCATTGTGCGGAAAGGGGAGCTACCGGCTTCGCTACAGAAAGCTCAGATAATTGTGTTGTTAAAGCCTGGTAGAGATCCAGACTACACGGGATCTTACCGACCTATTTCTTTGTTACCGTTTGAAACAAAATTGCTGGCTAAAATCCTGGCAAATAGACTGGCCAAAGTTTTACCTTCATTAGTAGCGGAACCACAAGTAGGATTTGTTAGAGAACGATCAGTAGCCCGCAATCTGAGAAAGATCCTGTTGGCCTTGGAGGAAATACATAGAGACTCCCGGTCATCGCTTTTGATCAGTTTTGATGCGGAAAAAGCATTTGATCGTGTTGACTGGGGGTTCTGATAACTAGGGGTACGAGACAGGGCTGTCCTCTCTCGCCTCTTCTATTTGTGATGGTATTGGATCCTCTGATTCGGGATGTTGTGACTATGGAGGAGGTGAGAGGGATACAAATTGGGCGGGAACATTTTAAAATTGCAGCCTTTGTGGATGACCTTTTGGTCATTTTGCAAAACCCCCGGACTTCCCTAGCAGTGTTATTGGAGATATTTACTGAATATGGGGACTACTTGGGCTTCCGTATTAATCTCGATAAATCTGAGGTTCAGCCCTTGCATGTCTCGGCAGCCGAGTGGTCCCAAATCAACTGCCCCTTAAAAACAACACGGGTCGCATTTAAGTATCATGGAATACATTTGCCTGGAGATCCGCGGAAGCTATATAAATTGAATGTAAACAAATTACTTTCTGGTACAAGGGATTTGTTAGACCGTTGGGTGACACTGCTGATATCGCTCTTAGGCAGTATATCTTTGTTTAATATGCTTATATTTCCTAAGTGGCTCTATTGTTTTCAGACAATACCATTGTGCCTTACCAAGGGTGATTGGAAAAAATTGCTTAGCATGCTATCTAAATTCATTTGGAATCGGAAATGACCCCAAATCCGTATGGAAAACATGTTAGATGGATGGAATAGAGGGGGATTAGATCTGCTGAACTTATGGTGGTACAATAGAGCCTGCCTACTCCGTCATCTGGGAGACTGGCTACTGGGGACTTCCCGATATACTCCATTGCAGATGGAAACTGAGTGGATGCGTCCGCTGCATTTCAATTATATAATACAGGCTGACACTTCAGGTTTACCAGTTCACCTTTGTAGGAGTAATTTGGTGAGGCCGCTACGGGTGATATGGGGAGAGTTAGCAAAGCTATGGTCTTTTGATGCTCATAGTAGTAGACTCTTACCTATTAGAGGTAACGGGGCCTTTACTCCTGGAATGGAGAAGAAGCATATTCGCAGCTGGACAGACAAGGGATTTCATCTGGTGGATGATTTTGTGGATCCCGGAGGGCGCCTTCGGGCCCTGAACTCACTGAACCTGGGCTCACTAGAGTGGGCTGATAAATATACATTTACACAGATATCCCATTACATTAACACCCTGCCTCCACATTCATTGGCAGTTGATGTGGCCTCCAAAATCAGAGATTTGTATAATATGCCAACAACAGACCCGGTCTCTATTTCAGTGCTGCATAGACGGCTTCTCCACATTAGGTCCCCACAGAGCCTAGAAAAATTGGCCCAGAGGTGGTCGGTAGATATACGGAAACGGATTACTGCAAACTTCTTGTTGGTTAGCTTGACACAGATAGCTCACAGGATTGACAGCACAGAACTGAGGGAGTGCCAAGCTAGAAGTATATATAGAGCTTTTACCTCGCTGTTGCGATTATATAAAATGGGCAGAGCTGCAGCGTCCCTTTGTAATAGATGCGGTGACCCCCACTACACTTATTTTCATGCTATGTGGGCCTGTGTGGTGATCCAGGAATACTGGTCGAGCATAGCGTTGTTCTTGGGGAGACTTATGGGTAAGAATGTGATCTTGACTCCAGAGACATCGCTTTTAGGTGCTGATTTGTTGAAGGGGGCCGGTGCTATCCATCAGAATCTCTTACTCTACAAGGCATGTGTGGTGGGGATGAAGTGCATTTTGGTGAATTGGACACAATTAGAGGCACCGTCGTTTTGGCAATGGCGCAACAGGTGGCACGCGCTGCTCTTGATGGAATTGAGAGACTCTTGTTACAAACCTAAAAAGCAGCGTACTTTCTATCTAGTGTGGGAGCCTTATATTAATACTCTAGCCCCTAAAGCTCGTAGCTCCATTATCAACAAGCTGAGCTTGGAGCCCGGGAAGCTAGCTATGGGTCCTGTCTGAAAGCTATTATTTTTCAATTCAATCATTGGTGTGCTAGAGACCACCTGGAATGGATAATAAAGGGGGGGAGGGGGGACGGGGGTTTTAGGGAGGTAGGGATATGGGTAGGATCTTTATAGGTTGGGGATGGGAGTGAATACGATAATAGTGCTTAGCTATAACTAATTCCTAATCTTTGTAGGTATGGAAAGGTATTAATGGAGAAATGTGATGACTGATGATATGCTTTGTGGAACTATTCTGGTTATGTTGATGTGAAGTTATGAAGCTGAGTTTTGTAATGATAATTTGTATGAGCGAAGTGTCATCAATAAAAAATGTTATAAAGTAAATCTGATATGTTCTTTAAGTGGTAGCCAGTGTATTTTTAGATAATATTCTTTTACTGAATCAATGTGTTAGGCCATAAATAAGTCTGACTGACATATTTTGCATTACCTGCAAATGATCTAATAATTTTAAGGAGCAACCAGTTAGTACTAAATTGCAATAATCAAATTTGGCTAACACTAATGCTTGAACAAATAATCTAAACTTGATTGATTCAAAAAGTTTCTAAAAAGCTCTAAGTTTCCAAAAAATATAGTACATTTTATGCACGATCATTGAAACATATGATTGCATTGTAAGCAGGTTGTCTAATTCAACCCCTAAAATTTTGGATTGGAGACCTAATGAAAATCCATTTCCATCTAGTTTAAATTGAGACATATTTTTTCATCTTTGTCTGAACCTAACCAAAGAAACTTGGGTTTTTTCTTTATTTAATTTCAGATAATTGTAATCCAAGAATCTATTATAGATAGACAATTTTATACGTGATAACATTTCCGCCCAAGTTGAAAAATATGAGAGACAGTGATGTCATCTGCATAGATATAATGTGCAAAATTGAATTTATTTAATAACATATCCAATGATCTCATCAATGCATTAAATAACAATGGGAAAAGCAGTGATCCCTGGGACACACTACTTGCAACCTCCCATTTTTCAGACAATACTCCATCTTTCTTAACCCTATAACTTCTTTTCAGGAAGTCTTGCAATCAAGTGAGAGATATAGCTTGTACTCCACATTGATAGCGAATAAAAACTCAAATCTCCCAATCAACCAGTTCAAATGCGCTGGATAGATCAAATTGTAAATCGATAGTACATTGACCCCTACTCAACGCTTGTTTCCCCTATGCAATTAGCATACTAATTACTGTCTCAGTGCTATAGTTTTTTCTAAAACCAGATTGGGTATAGTGGAGGAACTCATGATGGTCAATATAAGACGTCAAGCACTCAGTTCTTCAATTAGCTTAATAAATAAGGGAATGGAAACTACGGGTCTATAGTTTTTAACCTCAGCAAGACTAGCCTTAGGATGGGAGTAAGAGCAATGTCATTCCCCATAGATGGAAATAAACCTTTTTGTAGATTAAAATTTACCCAGTCAGTTAGCAGGTCCAGAAAGTTTGCAGAAGGAGTTTTAAACACATAAGGTTGGACAGCTGTCCAAATGACAAAACAATGCTAGTGTGGCTTTATAAAAGGGGGGGGGGGGGGTAGTTTTTAAAGAGGATTTATAAATAAATATGTATATGCTCTCTCCATCCTGTTTTATTAGCTATAGAAGCCAGGATCTTTTCTCCATATTCTCTCATATTTCCTACAAATTCGCTTTAATTCTAATAATGCAGAATCAAACCATTTATCTGATTGCCTTTGCAGTTTGCATTTGTTGCAAGTAGGAACTAATTTATCTAAGGTTACCATATTTCATCCAAAAATATTCAACTTCCTGAATATCACATAATTGAGACTCTATATCTAACCAAAATTGTCGAAGTTCAACCCTGTTCCTAAAAGATCTAATACTAACCTCTCTAGGTGGACTCCTAACCTTATCCAACCATGAAAGAGAAAAATTAAGCAAAAAAATGATCTGACCATGAGAATTTTATTCCTATGGACCCTGCTGCAGATAACTCAAGTTAATCTTTAGTAAAAGACCCCCTCAGTGTGTGACAAACTGAGAATTATAAAGCCTGGAAGAGCAATTTTTAACAAAAAATCACAAACAGGAAAGTTGTATCCCTCACCTGCTACTCCAGGCATTTAAGAGCCAGTTTCCTGTGCACAGGAAGTTCAAAGCTGCACATATAATTAACTGAAACAGGTGCTGGATACTAGCAGAGGAAGGAGTTAATGTAGATCCTCCATCTTGCTCTAGCAAAAAAATAACAATTCTGGCACAGATCCAAGGTTCACAGTCAGTGCAGAGGGTGTTCTAAGAAAGCAATGAAAGAAAAAAAAGGTGAAAAAAGGTGTTTATTTTTACTAGTGCAAAGCAATGGCAGATTCTATTGTGTCAGAGAGTGAAGTAACTGAGCAGACTGAACAAAATGTTCAAGCCAAGCTACTTGGTGCTGGGAACATAGATGAGAATGGACAGTCTACTAGTTTAAAAAGAACACACATGCTTACAGAAAAAGCCAGAGAAAATTATGAAACAGAAATAGACAAATACCTCTTTCTTTTGGAAAGCTCTGGTTTAAAGTGGAGAGAGATATGTTTGCGGTTGCAAAAAAAGGCAAAGCTGAGAGAGAGAGAGAGAGAGCAAGATCTCACACAGTTCAAAAAGTCTATTTTACACCCCTTTTTAAAATTCTTCGCCATTGGACCCCATGTTTGATGCCATCTAAAAGGCAGTGTCCAGGCCGCGGGACTGTTCGTCTCTGGATTTGCACCCCAAGGCCCCATAGAATATGTATTTGTTCCCGGTCCTTTCCCTTAATCACTCTTAGCATGCACACTCTTCGTCAAGGGAGCAGACTCTCCATGGAGGGAAGGGATTTCCCATCAAGGTCTTGGCACAGAAATCCCTCCAAAACACAACTCAAAAACATAGTGTGGTGCTCCAACTCTCTTTACTAAACTTAAGTGCAAAACAGTTACAGTTCTGAACTGGTCTTTCAATCTTTAGGTTGTACAGCATTGGGTAACATTGTAAACTCCACACATCCTTTATATCTGTGATCCCTTTATTATAATCAGTTTGTAGGATGATTGACTTCCCAGGTGCTGGGGTACATCACTGTATTCAGAATATAATCTTTTAGGGTAAAAGGTTTTCCTCGGGCTGAGGTTAACCCATACACAGTTTCTCCTTCTTGGGATCCACTTCCACACAGCTGTTTCTACTAAGGAGCAATGTCATACACTGAACCTCTATTGTAGTCCAGCTCCAGAGTGGGGCTTCTCATCTCTGATTTCATCAGATTGAAGGCCACTATACTGCTCCACTCCTCAATCAAACAGCAAGCGGGGGGGGGGGGGGGGAATAAAAAACCTCTGGCCTGTTACATTCACTTCACACCAGACACAGACTAAACAAGTTAAGGGAGTCTTCACATAACCCAGAACATAACAAAATTAAGGCCCAAGGACTGGGCCCTCAAATCTTTAGGGGGGTAGTTATCAAGGTGCAGTAAAAGGTAGGTCTTTACCACACCTTGATTTCCCACAGGAGTCCCAATGATTATTCTTTAGAAATTCACACTCATTATTTTATGGTGAAAAGATTTGGATGTTTATGGATGTAACTAAACAAACACAGGAAAGAAGAAGAGCTTTTCTTGCTATTAGGAAGGAGGTGCTGGCAATAGGCGCCTCTTTCTTTTTGAATTATCCCTGTAAATGTGTTATAAAATATTTGGGAATTAAATATGCTTTCTTTAATCCTGGCCACTTAAGACATTTTGTAGAATCCAAGAAATTGGTGACTTCTTGACATTATGATTGGGATTATGAATATTAGTTCTGGATTATCGTGTAAAGCTATGTTTGATATGAAATATTTTGGTAGTTTTTCTCCTGAACAAATGTACTCCTCCTCTCAGTTTTGTGGTCTAAAGAGGACTGTGTATAATTTTCTCCTGAGGTCTTATTCCACTATTTGGTGTTATATAAGAAATGTCTGTTTTGCCTTTAATAATATCTTTGTATATTAAAGTAAAATTCTGCAAAAAAAAAAAAAAAAAAGGAGTCCCAACCTGGGGTATCTCATACATGTGGAGGCTGTCAGGAGACACTATGACATTGAGGGTGGGAGCCTTCAAAAGTGGGTTTTTTGATTGGGGAGCACTGGTGGGGGGGGGGCATCTTTATGCAATATGGCTGACCCTTTTAAGGTGTGGCTCAAGAACACTGGGCTGCAGCTTGGCTGCCCGATATTCCTGGGTAGTAAAATAACCCCAGGTGGTAAAACTACTCCTGGGAGATCAAATAACCCCAGCTTTTTTGTGGAGTTATTTTACTGGCTATTATACAGCTTGCATTGTGCACCCAATGTTAACTGCAAACCACATATAGCGTTTACTTATTAATGAGCTGTTTTACATGCATGTTTCATATCTACTACTACTACTATTTAACATTTCTAAAGCGCTACCAGGGTTGTGCAGCGCTGTACAATTAACAAAGAAGGACAGTCCCTGCTCAAAGGAGCTTACAATCTAAAGGACAAAAAGTGCAGTCTCAATTATCCAACCTTTGGACATATCTGACAGACCCTTGGTGACATCACGCAGTTTCTCCTTCTGTTTTCCAAACCCAGGACCCTATTTTTACTGCAAAACAGCACCGTTTTAAGCCAGGGCCATGCTTTTACTTCCTTTGTTTCTGCATTGTTTGAGGGATTACCATTGTCTTTTGTATTATCTGACTTTTCATTTATCTGATAATGGGTCAGTCCCATTTGGTTGGATAATCGAGATTTTCCAGTACTATGTACCAAAAAAGGAGTAATTAAATAATTCTGTGTTAGGGCTCCAAACCCAGTGTTAGAGTCCTTTCACTTGCATTAAGGGCAAATAACATGGGTTAGTGCCCCAACACAGTTGATAACTACCCCTCCCCCCTTAGATACCCTTCTTTGTACCTTTTTCTAGTTTTGCTATATGAAGAAGACAGAACTGTACATAATATTCTAAATAATAGTATCTATCAGTTCCTTATAAGAATTACAAGATACATGCATGTCCATGCCCCATGGACCTTACAAGTTTGTTAAAGGACACAGAGATGAGAGAAGAAACTTCCTGAACTTTAATGTATAGAAATTTTTTTTTACCCAAAGTGAGTATTCACCATTGGATCCATAGAGGCAATAAGATGCTCACAGAGTTGTCTTCTAGTTCTTTCCAAATAATTTCAACATTCTAGAGATATTCAAATACTTCAAAGCTATAAATAAATGCACAAAAAGAAAACATATTCCCCCAGAAAGTAAATTCTAGAATCAAACATATAAACGGCAAGTGACCGTACTCACTTGCAAATGCGCAGTACAGACTTCCCACTCTGTTCTGCCCTCGCGTCTAGATGTCATGACATCAGAGGGCGGAACAGAGAGGGAAACGGAGTTGAATTGTCGGACGCCGCCACTGCCGCCTGGAAAGGAACATCGCGTGAAACAACCTCCACCCCCCCAACCCCGCCGCCGTTCCCTCCCCCCTTCGTATCGGGCCCCCTGCACTGACCTGACAGCACCTCTCACCTCTGCTGCCTGCAGCGCTGCAGGCAGCAGAGGTGAGAGGCGCTGTCAGGTCAGTGCAGGGGGCCCGGCATGGAGGGGGGAGGGAACGGCGGCGAGGAGGGTTGCTGGAAATCTCGCCCGTTTTTACGGGCTTAACGGCTAGTAAGAAGATAAAATAAAGTGATGAATTTAGGGAAGAGCTTTCCAGGGGAGATGATGATAGCTAACACAGGGGGGTCTTTTATTGAAGCTTAGCTTGAGTTATCAGCAGCAGGGCCAGTTTTATTCAAATGGACTCTGCTGCAAATAACTCGAGCTAAGCTTTAGTAAAAGACCCCCGCAGTAATAGAGTGTAAGAAAGGCAGAAGTATGTAGGATGCTTCAATGCAAAGAAGGGGAGAGAAGCTTAGAGCTCATTTCAGGTATGTGATATTGGGCTGGGTGGTCAATTGGGTAGACTAGATTGATCTTCTGGTTCTTATCTGCCATCATATTCTACTTTTGATGTTTCTATGATTAACAATCAGTACCAGAAGTTTTCTAACAACTTAAAGGAGAAAAGAAGGAAAATTATCTGGAAAATGAGGCTGCCTTCAGGAGGCGCACAGAGGAGCACAACACACTCCTTATATATATATATATATATATATATATATATATATATATATATATATATATACTAGAAAAGACTGCAGGCCACTCTTGTGTGCTTTAAGTAGGAGGGCAGACGTCACCTCTGGTGTTGGCACTGGTGTGTGGGGCTGTGCCTCAGCCTGCACAGAGAGGTCTATAATAAAAACAAGACAGATAAACGGACACTCACAGCAGAAAAAATTGCAATGAGAATGCACTCCTAACACGAAAGGACTGGGGGGGGAGGGGGGAGAGGTGGAGCAGCAGGTGCAACCCTGGCCACCTTTCTGGACAAACTGGATGGATGGCAAACTAGTCTTTATCTGTTGTCAATATTACTATGTTACGCTTTCTCTTTCTTCTGTATTTCAGTTTTTTTTTTTATTGAAAAAAGATGTTTCAATTAGATATATTTGATACAGATCAAGTAAACAAATTTGTTCCATTTCTTATTCCTTCAGAATGCCTCCTATCTGGAACGCTCTGACCCTGATCTGCCTACGTGCTTTGAACAGACAGTTCTGGTGTGGATTCCTTTGATTTTCCTTTGGTTATCAGCACCCTGGCAACTTATCTACATATTTAAACATAGAACCAGCAAGTCTTCTTTTACAAAACTCTACCGTGCCAAGCAGGTAAAGTTGCATAGATATCATTCTCATTAGACACAGTTGAAGCGCATGGGTTAAAAGCAGGGCATTTTTTGAGGGGGTACTTGGTCCCCAAGTTTAATGAAAGATCTCAGGCTCTGCACACCAATTCTGCCTTGTCACTGGTTGCAGGGGGCCTGGCTATTATGGGATGGGTCTCTCAGTGATCATCCCATTCCTGAAGGGTGGCCTGGCATTTCAGTACCGGCACCTTTTTCGCAAAAAAAAACACACTGGTTAAAAGAATGCTATATTTGCACATTGCAGTATTTCGAATCTATTTTATTTTTTAGGCCTTTAATTTTTGCCCACTAATACTAAAAGCATACAATCCTCAATTTTGTAAGTACATAATCAGTGTTTTGTTTACTTATTGCTTATTCCATGTGGAGGGGCATTTTCGACATAAATAAATGTTTATCGCAAAAATGTTTAAAAACTGAAGTATGGAAGAAAAAAACGAATACCTGTTTACTAAGCCGGGCTGTGTCGGCATTAGCGCATGGCAGTCGCAAGTGTGGCTTAGTAAACAGGGGAGTAAATGTTTTCTGATATTCGAAAACACACACACGCACACAAAACGTTTTAAAGAGGATGTACTGAAAACTTCCTAGATTGTTTTATTTATTGGGATTTATTACCTGCCTTTATGAAGACATTCACCCAAGGCGGTAGGTACACTGTAGGTACAGTTTGACATCAAACTTACAATTTTGTTAACAGCATCACAATAGTAAAATGAACAAGTATAAACATAAATACAATGAAAGAGAAAAACTTGAAAACAGCAAAGAAACAGGATCAAAAATATATACATTTAACAGCACTGAAATTCAAATAAATAATATGATGTAAGCATAGTGATGGAATATCTAATAAGCACATAATTAGAACATTCAAATAACATTGCTATGATTTTCATGCTTTTCTACAGTACAGCTTTTTCTCAATAAATGGAATTCCTCCCCTTTTTTTCTCACTCTCTAATTGTGAGCCTATGCATGCAAGTTTATCTCCCAAACATCTAAATGGCTGCAGCTGAACATCTCCCTATAAAAATGTGCATCTCGGGATTTTCAACTCTCCACATTCCATTATTGTGATGGCACCCAAAAAGAAGGCCCTGAGCAGAAAGTGCAGTTTTGGTGTCAAGGAGATCACGGCAACTCTGCACATTCCATTATTGTGCTGCAATTCCCTTTGGCTGAGAGATAGAGATAAACACAGTGGCGTAGCTGGGTGGGGCGCAGGGGGAGCGGTCGCTCCCCCAAACAGATTTTCAAAGAAAATGGCGCCTTTGTGCCATAGGTTAAGTGCCTTTCCAGTCCCTGAAGGAACTATGAGCTTGCTTCCCATCCCTGACCTGCCCCTCACTTATTGGTTCATGCCGCTTACTGCCTTTCTGCCTCCCCGATCCCGACTTGGCTGCGAAGGAATTAAAAGTAAGAAAAGAAAACCGCGCATGGGGTCATGGCTCTGTTGCAACACTGCCGGTTTCCTCCCCTTACCTGACCCTCGCTTATTGGTTGGCGCCGTGACTGCCTCCCTGACTACTTGGCTGCGAAGTAAAAGTAACAAATGAAAGAAAGATGCACGTGGGGTCATAGCAGCAGCTCAGGCGACAGACAAAGTGGTCGAGCTGCTGCGGTCGTTGGGATGGATTGTCAACTTGGAAAAGAGTAATTTGGTTCCTTCTCAGTCCTTGGAATACCTTGGGGTGCTATTCGACACCCGTGTGGGCAGAGCATTCTTGCCAGACAACCGGAGGTTGAAGCTGCAGGCACAGGTCCAGAGTCTTCTGAGCAGTCTAGCACCCAAAACCTGGGACTATGTTCAAGTGTTGGGATCCATGGCAGCTACACTGGAAGTGGTTCTGTGGGCCAGGAGTCACATGAGGCCTCTTCAGAGATCCCTGTTGAGCCGCTGGTCTCTGGTGTCGGAGGATTATTCGGTTCAGTTGTCATGGGAAGCTATGGTATGGATGGAAATGCGTTGGTGGCTCCGGGCCGACAAGTTGAAACTGGGGATGCCCCTGGCGGTGCCGGACTGGGTAGTGGTGACTATGGATGCCAGTCTTTCAGGATGGGGCGCCCATTGTCTGGGACTCACGGTGCAGGGTGCTTGGTCGCAGGAGGAAGCTTCTTGGTCCATCAATCGGGTGGAACTGAGAGTGGTGCGGCTAGCATTAGAGGCCTTTCTTGCGGATCTGAGAGGGAGGCCGGTTCGGGTTCTCTCCGACAATGCGACGGCGGTAGCCTATGTCAATCGGCAGGGGGGCACCAGTGATGTTGGAGGGGACTTGAGAGAGAGAGAGAGTCACAGAACAGATCCTGGATGGCTGAGAGAGGGGGGACCTGCATGGCAGATGAGGGAGGGGGAGAGAGAGAGAGAGTCCTGAATGGCAGATGGGGCAGTAGAGAAAAAAAAAGAGAGGGAGGAGTCCTGCATGGCAGATGGCTTTCTTGAGGGTATCCATTTCAGGTTCTGTCTGCAGGTTTTTTGTGGTCCCCTATTTTGTACCAGGTGAGAGAGGCTGTCCATATTCTGAGATGAAGGATTCTGCTAGCACAGGAGTGGACAGCCTCAGTCCTCAAGGGCCACAACCCAGTCAGATTTTCAGGATTTCTCCAATGAATATGCATGAGATCTATTTGTGTACAATGGAGTCAGTGCATGCAAACAGATCTCATAAATATTCATTGGGGAAATCCTGACAATTCGACTGGCTTGCTGCCTTGAGGACTGAGGCTGCCCATCCCTGTGCTAGCAAATAGTGTCTGTGTAGGAAAGGTCTAGCTTGTTCCAGTTTCCCAGTAGCTGGTATATTGGCGCTCTAAGGCCCAGTATAATATTTATATCACTCGCTTTTCATAGGTGGGTTAGGGCTGTTATGGTGTGTTAGTTTTCAGTATAGATTTTGAGTGTCATCTTTCAGGATTTTGTGTTATTTCACAAAGTATCTGGCCCTATTTGAAAGTAGGCTCTGGAGCAAGGGCTGCCTTTGTAAACAAGAGAAAATATTTTTCCTTTTGATAGGATTTGAAATACCTTTTACATTAAGAGAGACACATTTTATGCATTTAGTTAAAGATATCCTAAAATGAAGTGAATAATAGCAGCATTGCACCCAAATAGTAAGTTTAAAATGTGGAGTGTATAACCTGTGACAATAACAGAAACAAAAACAGAACAATTATGGCAAAAAGGAAAAATGCCATAATTATTTTAATCTCCCTTAGGAGCCCAACGGAGGAAAGAGTGTGAATGGAGATGAAAAAGAAGCAAAATCTCCTCACCTTCCCTGGAAATGATAGACAGTATTGAACATAACCTTTAATAAGCAATATCACAGCTATTGTATATATTCAATAGCAAGGAAAATAAAGCTGCCAAATATATTAATAACATACTCATGAATATAGTTGAGTAAAATAGAGACATTGGCATGCAACAGTAATCAAAAGGTACATATACTGGATCAAGTATAAGTCCATTGTAATGTACGGAGTTACAGCAGTTCTTTCATACAATAATTCATGTAGAAGTATGCATAATGATTTCTTCTTGTTCAGAAATGTATTTTTCCAGTAGAGCCAGATTAGTATACATTTTTGTTGCATTGAGGTGGGTTACTTTCATATGAGCAGGATTTAATAATGCAAAATGTGCATTTAAGGCCTTCAGATGGGGTCTTAAATTAAGAAATTTTTTACAAGTGTCCACCATATTTTTAGTGAAGTCTGGAAGAAAATGTAGTTGATGACCATTCCAATTAAGATTGTGATGTGATTTGGCTAGTTGCAAAATTTCAAGAACTTGAGGGAATCTCAGAATTTTCATAATAATAGGCCACGGTGTTTTCTCGCCATTGAAGGAACCCAATGGAACTCTATGAGCCCTTTCTATTTCAAAGGGATATTGAAATGAGTTTCAAAAGTTTCGGTATTAAATTCTTTAAGAAATTTAATTAGGTTCTCACCCTCCAATTTTTTGGGGAGACTAAGTAGGCGAATATTGTTGCGACATTGTCTGTTTCCTGCATCTTCTTTGGCTAGCTGAAGCTCCTGTGTCATCGGGTCTTCCATGAAGCTTACCCGCTGTTCCAACTGTTCAATTCTGCTTTCAAATGTGTTAAGGTGAGCATTAATTCATGCAACATCCAACTTCATACATTTCAGAAAAGAAGAATGCTCAGAAAGCATACCAGCAGGGAACTGATGGAGCTGACAGCTGCACGACTGCTCTGTGCACCCCCTTGCTGCCTGCACCTGGGGCGGACCGCCCCCACTGCCCCACCCTTGGTATGCTAGAGAGTAGGACCAGTGCCGGGCAGACTTCTATGGTCTATGCCCTATAATTGGCAGGGAGAGATAAAGATTGCATGTGCTGTGTATCTTTAATGGGGGGGGGGGGGAGGGATAGAATCAGGGCTTTTTTTTGAGGGGGTACTTGGGGGTACTGAGTACCGGCACCTTTTTCATTGTCTGCTAAATTTGACTCATGGTCCCCAAGTTTTAATGAAATAGGTCAAGCTCCACACACCAATTCTGCCTTGTCATAGATTCTGTGACTGGTTGCAGGGGGCCTGGCTATTGTGGGGTGGGTCTCTCAGTGATCATTCCACCTCTAAATGGTGGCCTGGCATTTGAGTACCGGCATCTTTTTTGCTAGAAAAAATGCACTGGATAGAATCATAAAGTTGATATTAGTGAATAAATAATGCTAGCATTGGGGGAGAAGAAGACATTCTTAGGGTTGAAAGCAAAGGTATTATATTCCAAGATTGCATCATATACAGAGCCACTGAGAGGGGGCAGTGGGGCCAAAATTCCCTGGGCCTGGCCTCCAAGGGGGGCCAGCACTGGGGTCTGTCCCTTTCCTGCTCCTGTTGGATCTGGGTGATTGCATTAACACAATAACCTGGTACCTGCACACAGGAGCAGGAGAGAGACAGACCTCGGCAGTGGACTCCCCTTTGAGTCCAGGGAGGAGCAGACGCACTGATGCAGGAAGGTAGGGAGCGTGGGGTGGTGATGGCCTGAGCAAGATAGGGGTGGTGGCAGCTGCCCAAGGCCTTGCTCTGTCTCTCTGCGACCCTGATCATATGAGGCAGTTGCCCTGTTTTTATTTTATTTTTTATTTTTGTTACATTTGTACCCCGCGCTTTCCCACTCATGGCAGGCTCAATGCGGCTTACACGGGGCAATGGAGGGTTAAGTGACTTGCCCAGAGTCACAAGGAGCTGCCTGTGCTGGGAATCAAACTTAGTTCCTCAGTTCCCCAGGTCCAAAGTCCACCACCCTAACCACTAGGCCACTCCTCCACTTCGATGCCAGTGTTTGATCATGAAGAAGTGTAACCTGCACAGGGTACCAGATACATCTCTAGCCATTTTGATGGGCAGACTGCATGGACAATATAGGTCTTTATCTGCCAACATTTACTATGTTAATATGTGTTGGAGAATATAAACTTAGACTGAGAGCCTACTAGGGACAGAGAAAATACCTACATATAATAATTGTAAACTGCTTTGGCTGTACCACAGCAAGCTAGTATATCAAATCCATGACTCTTTACCCTTTCTCTCAATTGAGAAAGGTAAGTAATGAGTGGCCCCCATGGCCCTATAACCTACAGGCAGCGATATAGTACTTCTAGAATCAAGGTCAAAGCTACAAGCCTCCTTATGCAGTGATGGAAAGGGAGAAAAAGTCCACACTACTCAAGCTTTTATAGGGGAAAGCCAACAGTTGCTCAAGAGCACATGGTTCAAAAAAAAGCATTTTTTCATTCACACAATTAAGTTGTGGAATTTGTTGCTGGAAGATATGGAGGGGCATTTTCAAAAGAAACATCCAAGTTGTGATTTGGATGTCTTTGCAAAACGTTGAAATCCGAGGGCGGGGAAAACCGTATTTCCGAAAAAAGATGGATGTCCATCTTTCGTTTCGAAAATACCGTCAGAGATGTCCAAATCCAAGGACGTCCTTAAATTTCGACATCCCTAGATTTGGACGTCCCTAGACATGGACGTCTTTGACTTTCGGCTATTTTCGAAACCAAAGGTGTCCATGTCAAAAACATCCAAATGCAAGCCATTTGGACATGGGAGGAGCCAGCATTTCTAGTGCACTGGTCCCACTGACATGCCAGGAGACCAACCAGGCACCCTAGGGGGTACTGCAGTGGACGTCTTAAAATGCTCCCAGGAACATAGCTCCCTTACCTTGTGTGTTGAGCCCCCCCAAACCCCCTCAAAACCCACTACCCCCAACTGTACACCACTAACATAGCCCTTACGGGTGAAGGGGGGCACCTATATATGGGTACAGTGGGTTTGTGGTGGGTTTTGGAGAGCTTGCTGTTTCCTCCACAAACATAACAGGTAGGGGGGTATGGGCCTGGGTCTGCCTGTCTGAAGTGCACTGCAGTACCAACTAAAACTGCTCCAGGGACCTGCATGCGCTGTCATGGATCTGAGTATGACATCTGAGGCTGGCACGAAATATTTTGAAAGATGTTTTTTGAGGGTGGGAGGGGGTTCGTGACCACTGGGGGAGTAACGGGAGGTCATCCCCGATTCCCTCCGGTGGTCATCTGGTCATTTCGGGGACCTTTTTGTGGCTTATTCGTAAAAAAAAAAAAAAACACGTCAGGGTGAAAACGTCCAAGTGTTCACCAGGGATGTCCTTGCTTTTTTTGATTATGGGTCAAAGACGTCCAAGTGTTAGGCATGCCAAGTCACGCCTTCGCTACGCCTCCAACACGCTCCCTTGAAATGTGGACATCCTTGCAACGGACTGCAGTTGGAGACGTCCAAAATCAGGTTTTGATTATATCGATTTGGACGTCTCTGGGAGAAGGACGTCCATCTTCCGATTTATGTCGAAAGATGGATGTCCTTCTCTTTCAAAAATGAGCCAGGTGGTCAAAGTAGATAGCAAGCTGGGTTTTAAAAGGGTTGGAACAAGTTCCTAGAAGAACGTCCATGAACCATTATTGGCTATGCAGACTTGGGAAAGCCACTGCTTATAGGCAACAAGGAATGGATGTACTCTTTTGGATCCTACCAGGTACATGTGACCTGTATTGATTGCTGTCGAAGCTGGACTCAAAGGACCTTTGGCCTTAAGAAGATGGCACACCTTATGTTCTTATCTAACTTTCAATTCTGCTTTGATAGGTACAGCACACAACACACAATTAAAAACAGTAGTAATAAAGCGACATCCAGTGTAAAGGCTAAGAAAAGTGTGCAATAAATGATGGGATAGCAGGTTAAGGGAGTGACTGATAGTATCTATCTATACCACATTAGTGTGCCAAAAATAAAATTAACTACATTGAAATAATAGTGTCATTAAATAAAATGAAAAGGAAATAATTGTGTCATTTATTTATTTATCTGTTTATTTTTTATTTATTTATGCCCGTTTTTCCCGTGCCTCTGTAAAACTACTCATGGCAATTTAACAAAACAAGAAAATCCATATAGAATTCTAATACAAATCTCCTTACCTCTCAATAAACCCCCAAAACAACTTTTCCCAACCTGACAACAACCCCTTAAAAACATTAATTTCACATCTGAAATCAAAGTCCTGTCTAATGCAATATACAGGCAAAAAAATTAATTTCATACATTGTTTGTTGCTAAGTCTTGTTTCTTTTTGTCATTCCTTAGTGTTTCACAGGGCTACTTTTCCTTACCTCGATAGCTGAGGTGGCTGTGACAATTTCAGAGGACTTTAAGAAATATACTGACCCAACTCTTGGACCCCTGAAACCAGCTGTTCTGTACACAAATCCGTCAATTTATGCAGTAACGTGGGTAAGAACAAATTTATGTGTATACTTTTGTATGGAAACAAAGATGTGAAGAGAATATGCCAAGTGGTGTAGGACCCATTTGTAGAGTAACCAGGCAAGAATGAAATCTGTCAGCTTATGTAATATGACATTGGCAAACCAAACAGTCTGTGTTGTCATAAGGGGAGTCAAAAGTGTCATTTACTCAGGGGTTCTTTTACCAAGCTATGGGAAAAGGGCCCTGCGCTAGCGCCAGGAGCTGTTTTTCTCATGCCCCAGGGCCCTTTTTACCGCAGCGGGTAAAAATCCCCCAGACAAACATGACCATGCGATAAGAGAAGTCTTACTGCATGGCCATGCGGTGGGGAGCCCTTACCGCCACTCACTGAGGTGGCGATAAGGGCTCCTGTAACCAGGCAGCAGACCTTGCCTGTCCCTCACTATTGAAAATGGGATTGTGATACAGCACCACCCACTGGCAGGGCAGTAGGTAGAAGACTCCCACTCAGCTTAGAGGGAACAGTGCCTGTCACATGACTTCAAGACTCCTCTCTGCCATCAAGAGGGTAATTCTATAAAAGGGTACCTGTTTTTAGCGCCTTACCTATCTGGAGCCTATTATAAAGGAAGGTAGGTGTCTACTTTTCCTTATCGTTAATTAATTTGATATACCACCTCTTTTGAGCACAAATCAAGGTGGTTTACATACAATTGTACAGGTATTAGTACTGTCCCTAATGGGCTCATAACCTAAGTAGTATATTGTACCTGGGGCAATGGAGGGCTAAGTGAATTGTCCAGGATCACACAGAGCTGCAGAGGGAATTGAACCCAGTTCCCCAGGATCTCAACCCACTACCGACCGTTAGGAAGCAGTGGGAATCGAACTTGGTTCCTCAGGTCCACAAGTACCTGTACAATTGTATGTAAACCACCTTGCCTCGAAACTGTCTTTATAGAATACTAGAGTAGGAAATATGCACCTATATTTTAGGTGTGATGATTTCCATCAGTCGTAGAGCAGGTGTAAATGCTCATGCCTAGATTAATATTTAATGTGGGTAAATTATAGAATTCTATAATTTACACATGTAACTGTTTACCCCCACCCGCACTCTGTCTGTGTGTATGTGCACCTTCAAACTATCATCATTGAATTTAGGTGCCATTTTATAGCACATGTAAAAGGTCACCAATTAGACATATTAGCTTACAGACTCTTAGCCAATAACAACCATATAATAGAGTCATAACTGGGCAGAAATGCCATGGTCAGACCATAACAAACTCACCTTCACACCTCAATGGAAACAGAAAAGCAAAAACAGAGAACTGAGGACACCACACACTACCCTAACCAGAGGAAAACTGGACAACCATAGCTTCTGGTCAACAGTGATGAATGGCCAAACAAACATCATACCCACTAACATTCACTTCATGAGAAACTGGGACAAACTAAGTGGAAACACACTAAACGAAATAGCACCACTCAAAATGAAAACAAAGAAGAAACGACAACCGCGCCCCTGGTTCAATAAGGAACTATTAGAGATGAAAAAACTGTGCAGGAAACTGGAAAGAAAATGGTCCAAAACCAAATCAGACATGAACAAAAAACCACATGGAGGAAAGCCCTAAGCAAGTACAAACACACCATAAAAATAGCCAAAGCAGAATACTATAGCACATACGTGCGCCCAGAAAAGATAAACATGAAAAAAATATATGAACTAATGAAAAACATACTGAACACACAAGCTCTGCTAACATCAAATGAAAAACCAGCAACAGCAGATGAGCTCGCACAATATTTTGATGAAAATATAATAAAAATAAGATCAAACCTAGCTGCAATACAAACAACACTCACAGATTTCCTACATGAATGTGAAATCAACGAGGACGGCATCAAGGCAGACAGAATCTGGTTCTCCTTTAAGATACCAACAACCAGCTCAGTTAAATCACTACTGACAAAATATGCACATGCCAATTGCCTACTAGACAGCTGCCCAAACTACATAATGGAAAACCCACCAGATTGGTTCATCAAATGCTTAACTGAACACATAGAATACATGTTCTCGAAAGGTCACTTCCCTTTTGACAAGGGCAACATCATACTCACTCCAATCCCTAAAGAAGCCATCAGAAAGATCAGTGAATTCACTAATTACAGACCAGTGGCATCAGTACCACTGCTGACAAAAACAATGGAGGGACTAGTAGCACAACAATTAATGGAATACCTAACACACTGCTCAGTCCTTCACAGTTCTCAATCAGGCTTCAGACCATGTTATAGCTCTGGAACAGTCATAACCACCCTGATCACAAAATTCAGAAGAATAATAAGCAAAGGCCAGTCAATACTACTATACTACTACAATTCGATATGTCAAGCTCCTTCGACCTAGTAGATCACACAATATTAATGACCCTGCTCGACAACATAGGAATAACTGGAGCAGTAGCAGCTTGGTTCAATGGTTTTCTAAGAACTAAATCTTACCTAGTCATGATGTCCAATGAATTTTCAGCCTCCTGGATTCCTGAATGCAGGGCCCCTCAGTGTTCCCCAATATCACCAATATTATTCAATATCCTGATGGCTCCACTTGGCAAGAAACTGGAAAGAATGGGGTTAGACCCATTCATATACGCAGATGATGTCACCATCTACATACCTTTCAACAACTGCATCACAGAGATACTGGATACGGCCAAAAAAGGACTCGACCTCATGGAAAATTGGGCCTCAACTGTCAAACTTAAACTGAACCAAGACAAAACCAAACCCCTGGTTTTATCCAGCCAGCACAATCCCACTACTTACCAAAACTTTATAATAGATCAATAATCTTACAAAATCGAAATACAAATACTAGGAATCATTCTCGACAAACATCTGACCCTTGAAGACAAAGTTGCTGCAATCACATTAAAAAGCTTAAAACACTGTGGAAACTGAGAAGAATCAGAGACTATTTCCCCAGATAGTCAATCTGTCTTATAGTACAGATGTTGATATTGTTCCAACTAGATTACTGTAGTGCAGCATATGTAGGTTGCAAAGAAAACCTACTACGATCATTGCAGACTGTCCAAAACATATCAGCGAGATTGATATTTAAAAAGTTGAAATATGATAGAGCAACCCCACTACTCAAAATGCTACATTGACTCCTGATGAAGGCCAGACTATTTTTCAAAACCAGCACAATCATCTTCAAAATACTGTTTAGCATGTCACCGAACGACATGATCAAACTATCACCAAGAAATGCAAACCCAGGAACCAGAGGTTACATACTACTTCACCTCCCCAACTGCAAAAACATACTATACAAGTCCACCTACATGGCAGGATTGAGCTACCTGGGCTCAAAATGGTGGAACTCAATTCCCATAGTCATAAGAAGCATCACGACCTACCTCCAGCTCAGAAAAGACCTACCTCTTCAGGAAATTCTATGAGTAAAGAATGCACTAATCATTCTAGAACAATACACAACACAACCTCTAACTGTAATGCATCTTTTCATTTAAGAAATGAACTAAGACATATCTTCTCAAGAAACCCAATGACTATTCCATACACACTAATAGTTATCTTGCCAACCACTGTAAAACACAGCATCATACAACCTTGTAAATGTAATTGAAAACAATGCAATCTCTAACCACTGTTAAATGTAAGCCACACTGAACAGAAACTTGTTTTTGGTTAATTGTGGGATACAAGTATGAATAAATAAATAAATAAAAACAAAGTGTTGCCAGAATATTGTCATTTGAATACATATGTACACACATGGGCACATATATGCTGCTTTTCTGGCCACCTACACGCATTCTTGATGCCTAGATATGTTGGTGCCCTCCTTATAGAATTACCTCTCCCAATTGTCCAAGGCCCCATTTACTAAACTACTATTCAAAATGACTTAAATGGCCAGGAGAGGCACTTGGCCATTTAAATCATCTGTCAGGGGCTAACTGGGCATATTCCACTACACTTCACTTGTTAGTACCTCTGAAAATGCCCAGTTATGAAAAATGATTCATTATTGTTGTTCAGAAAGCAATTAAAAATATAGGGGGGGGGGGTCTTTTACTAAAGTGCGCTAGTGTTTTTAGCTGGCGCTAAATGCTGAGACGCCCATTATATTCCTATGGGCGTCTCAGCATTTAGCGCCAGCTGATTTTTAGCTTGAGCTAAAAACACTAGCGCACCTTAGTAAAAACCCCCATACTTATTTGGTAAGTCATTTGGTGAAATGCAATGCCCTGAGAAGTTAAAAGTTAAGCTGACTTTTAAAATATTTTTATCTGACTGACCTTTTGTTTAAAGCCTACTTTTATTTTATATATAAAAGGCTGTTAGTTGTTTTTTTGTGTGTCAGGGGCTAAAATGTATCCTCCTGAAAGGAACAATTGCAATTTTCATATAAGGACAAGAAAAAGAAGAAAAAACCAGCATAGACGTCAAGTCCTATTGTGTTGTCGAATCGCAAATCCTTTTCTCGCCCTATGATTAGGTTTGGTCTGCTCTGTTTGGGTAATAAGAAAAACACTGCCCTTTTTCTGAAGGCGATGAAACAGTGCGACAAGGCGGTGGCCGTAGCGAGAAGGTTGCTAGGCTGTATAGAGAGAGGTGTGACCAGCAGAAGAAAGGAGGTTTTAATGCCCCTGTATAAGACATTGGTGAGGCCCCACCTGGAGTATTGTGTTCAGTTTTGGAGGCCGTACCTTGCGAAGGATGTTAAAAAAATGGAAGCGGTGCAAAGAAAAGCTACAAGGATGGTATGGGAGTTGCGTTCCAAGACGTATGAAGAGAGACTTGCTGACCTGAACATGTATACTCTGGAGGAAAGGAGGAACAGGGGTGATATGATACAGACGTTCAAATATTTGAAAGGTATTAATCCGCAAACGAATCTTTTCCGGAGATGGGAAGGCGGTAGAACGAGAGGACATGAAATGAGATTGAAGGGGGGCAGACTCAGGAAAGATGTCAGGAAGTATTTCTTCACAGAGAGGGTGGTGAACGCTTGGAATGCCCTCCCGCGGGAGGTGGTGGAGATGAAAACAGTAACAGAATTCAGACATGCGTGGGACAGGCATAAAGGAATCCTGTGCAGAAGGAATGGATCCACAGAAGCTTAGCTGAAATTGGGTGGCGGGGGGAAGAGGGGTTGGTGGTTGAGAGGCTAGGATGGGGGAGGGCAGACTTATAAGGGGGCCGGCCCGGAGCCAGCAGTGATGGGAGGCGGAACTGGTGGTTGGGAGGCGGGAAATACTGCTGGACAGACTTATACGGTCTGTGCCCTGAAAAAGACAGGTACAAATCAAGGTAAGGTATACACATATGAGTTTATCGTGGACAGACTAGATGGACCGTGCAGGTCTTTTTCTGCCGTCATCTACTATGTTACTATGTTGCTATGTTTTCCTTTCATCCTGCAAGAGGTTTATTTGAAGTTCATATCTGAGAAACAAGCTGCCATGTTCTCCACCCTTGAGGTGGCTGTATTTATGTTATGGAAATATTAACCCTTTCATGTCCTTGTTGCCATAAAATGTTATGGGCTTGCACATGTAGCGGGCAGAAAAGGGTTAAAAACTGGAACTCACACTGCAGTTCTCTTCTATGAAGTGCATTATATAATTCCAAATGATTAATATTTCCAAGATCCTGCAGAATCCTACTGTTTCAGATTTATTGGTGAGCAACACAAAATACTGTGTGATGCTAGAAAGAAAAAAAAATCATAATGTTAATCTCGTGATCTTTACCATTCCAGCTGCTGGTTCTCTGCATCCATGATACTAAGAGGTACTCTGTCAGACAGGACTCTGGCATTCTCTTCGTCTTCTGGACTCTCTCAGTCATCTGTGGGATTTTCCCATTTCAGACTTTGGTCCGGGCAGCACTACAGGTCAGTAACTGGGCAAGAATGGAATCTGCCTGACTAGACAAGTGTCACTTACCCATCCCACATCCACATTTTCAGCAGCATTATCCAAATAATGTCACTCAAAAACCCTAACACACCACCTTGGCTGTATCCAGGCATTGCTTGGAAAGTCCGGAGATGGAGCCTGGGCAGAGTTTCTGGTTAACCAGTTAGTAGTGATATTAAGTCTACTAACAGCATAAAGTCTGTCCTAACTTTATCAGGGTAATTATCTGGGTTACTGTTCGGAATATAGCTGGTACCTGAGTGACTGACAGCAGGCAACTTCTACCAGAAGATTCAGTACCAGTATCTGGGTACAGCCCAGCACTGACTATCTGAGGTATAAATTTAAACAATGTGATCAGCAGTGAATTTAATACTGACTGCGGTGTTTAAATAGCAGAGGCATATTTACATGTATAAATCTCTATCTACATATAAGTATGGGTTATTGTTCAAGCCTCTCAGGACTTGTTAGACTACAAAGTCTTGATATCTTGACAGTATAACCTTGGCACACCAGACACACCTGAAGTCTCTATTATTTTTCTGAAGTCTCTTTTATTGCATAAATCACAGATAATTTACTCTCAATCAGATGTTCAGAAGTATTGCTCCAGGGCACAGAGACTCTGTAATCCTGAGAGCTGTTGCAGTGGTTAGAGGTGGAGATGAAGAGAGGTAGCTTTATTGCAGCTGTGAGAAATAGTTAAGTAGATAGAAGTGGTTCAAAGCTGGGTGACTGGAGAGTGCGATATGTCATTAGGGAGGAGATATTTTCAAGCTAAAAAACCAAGTTCGTTGCAGAGAGTTCAGCAGGACAGGTGCTGTCTGAAGCAAGATGGTCAATGCTTCATGTCTGTAGCAAGATGGAGAATGCCTCATGGCAAAAGGGACAAGCAGGTCAAGAAGCCTCACACAGGCTCAGTGAGGAGGAGGTAAGGACCAATAGGGACAGAGCCTGCCACTAGGTGGCAAGGGAGGTGCTAGAGGACGGCCCTCGATTGGAGGGAAAGGTCATACCTGGCTGACCTCTCAGGACAGAGATAGTAAGAATGACCAGGAAATGATAGCAAGAAGACAAAGGAGCCAAGCTTGGCAGAGAGAGAGAGAGAGAGGAGTTCTAGGCAGTAGCACAACCATTGATACCATTTCTTATACAGATAGGCAAGTGTGGCTGCATTGCCTGTTAACTACTTTACACACAATGCATTGCTCATGTATCTTTGCAGTGGGAACTGCAGCAGTGAAAGTCCTTAGGAATGAGAATAACAGTAAAAGCATTAAACACATTTTAGGATCACATTATAAACTAGTGTGAGGCTGTCAGAGGACAGAACAGTTATAACCAGGGCTTTTTTTGAGGGGGTACTTGGGGGTACTGAGTACCGGCACCTTTTTCATTGTCTGCTAAACTTGACCCATGGACCTCAAGTTTTAATGAAAGAGGTCAGTCTCTACATACCAATTCTGCCTTGTCATAGGTTCTGTGACTGGTTTCAGGGGGCCTGGCTATTGTGGAATGGGTCCCTCAGTGATCACCCCACCCCTGAAGGGTGGCCTGGCATTTGAGTACTGGCACCTATTTTGCTAGAAAAAATGCACTGGTTATAACCCAAATATGAATGAACTATAGATGCCATGTAGCCTAGCATCCTTCAATTTTGAACAGATGTTACTTGCTAACTGCCTGAATTTGCTCTACAGTGGATATCAATGTGGAGATCCATTATTGGGGAGAATGACAATTACATCAGATAAGTCTAGCAAGGCTACTATGAACTCTAAATGCTATGTCAGGCTTAAATAAAACTTGGGATAATTTATGATGAAACCTAGCAACTCCAGCACCCTAATGGTTGAGCAAACTGATCTTTCTGCTCCTTCTTGAGTTGTGTGCTTTACCAGCCAATCATTCAAATAGGGAAACATATGCATCTCTACTCTGTGTAGATACCTTGGTACGACCACTAGGTATTTTGTGAACACTTGAGGCCAAACAGCTGAATTCAATACTGGTAGTAGTGTTTCCATATGTCAAATCAAAGACACTTCCTGTGACTTGGATGAATCTGTTTGTTGGTACAAGCATCATCTAGGTCCAGAGAGCATAGCTAGTCCCCTTTTTGGAGAAGTGGTATAAGGGAGCTAAGAAACCACCATCCTGAACTTTTATTTGGAGAGGTATTTGTTCAGGGCCCTTAGGTCTAGGATTGAACGGAGTCCTTCCATATTCTGTGTGATCAGGAAATACTTGGAATAAAATCCCTGCCCTTTTTCCCTGGTGGAACAGGCTGAACCACATTGGCCTGTAAGAGGGAAGAGAGTTCCTTTGTAACTATTTCCTGATGCTGATCTAAATGCTCTTGGTGGGCAATTTGTAGGCCAGTCTACTTGATGGTAACCTCTTCACACTGTTTTGAGAACCCACCTGTGTGAGTGGCCCAGAGTGAGGGCCTATCCAACATATATGTGATTTTATTTTTCTTACTTTGCTGTCAAAAGTTTTTTTTTTTTTTTCAAACATTATAGAGTTGTGATTCTGTGCACAAATTATTCTATGTATTATGAGCGCTGAGCAGTTCGTCAGGGATTTTTTGGGTGTTAGGCGGTTGCCGGATTGAGGGGGGGAGGTTTTTTGCCCGTGGTGATCTGGGGGTCCTCCCTTGTGTTGGTGGTCTGGCGACGGAGTGTTCCCTTTTAGTTTGAGGTTTTTTCCTCCTACTTTAAAAAAACATACATCAGGATTATCTTGGGATATAAAAAAAAAATGAATTACTTATAAAAATGAATAAGGATGAATGTTTGAAAAAAGAATACAATGCAATACAATACCTTAGGGCTTTTTTTTTTTACAAAGCCACACTAGTGATTCCTGTGAGGTAGATGAGAGGGAGCCCATTCCATTTCTATGGGCTTTCTCTCATGTACCACTTAGGAATCACTAGTGAGGCTTTGTAAAAGAGGCCCTTAGACTTATATAATATCAGACATCATAAAGCTCGAGATGGTTTACATAATTAAAATGGAAGAGCAATACAATAATCTCAAAAAAGCTACCAGAATTATTGAAAATCACAAAAGAGCTGATGCTTCTAAAATAACCAAGTTTTCAGATTTTTTTTTTTTCATTCATTTTTATTAAACACAAAAAGCACACAAAGTTACAGGATTGTAGGTACAGTGTACACTAAACCTTGGTATTCACAGACCACACAACAACTCTACCGAGGTTTAAACATTTTCCCCCCCTTCCTGCACCTCCCCCCTTCCCCAAGAAACATGCCCACCTCCCTACCCTCCCCCCACCCACTCTATTGCCCCCCTACCCTCCCCCCCTCATAGGTTCAGAATACGGCTTCTAGCAGTAGGGGTAAGTGTGTCCCAAAAGGGTGCCCAAGTGGCACAAAAAATGTCTCCTTTGTCCGACGCCAAGTCCTTTATTTTCCTTTTCTCTAAAGAGCACATTTGGATCATTGCTGTACGCCACTGTGCCAGAGAGGGGCTTTCCGCATTTCTCCATAATTGTAATATCGTTCTCTTGCCCATCAGCACAGCGCGCTTTAAAAAGGCTTTCATTTTCGCTGGCATACACCCCGCACTGGCAAAGGACTCAAATAGTTGTCCTGGGGCTATCTTCCATCTTGTGCCCCAACAGCTAGATACTTGTAGACCCACGTTTTTCCAGAATTGTTGCACCCCGGGACACGTCCAGAACATGTGCCCCAGGTGTGCCCCGGAAACTCCACATTTTGGGCAAGAATCCACCTCTGCTATGGTCGCTCTCCAGGCCCTATACGGCGAGATGTACAGCCTCAGCAAAAATTTTATCTGTAGTTCCTGCCAGGCTACATTCTCTGTAAATTTAGTCACCGATAGTAACTGGCTGTGTAATTGCTCTTCCTGTAAATTAAGTCCCAGTTCTGCATTCCATTGCTCAATTATCTTGGTAAAGTCAAACTTTGGGAAAGATTCTCTTATGCAAGAGTGAAAGTATTTTAATGGTACTCTCTGTTGGGCCTCCAGGCCCAACAGTTCAGTAAGTTTATCACCTATCTCCACAGTCAAAGCCTGTTTGGGGAGAGCGGCCACATAATGTCTCAGTTGATAGTATGCAAAAACATCTCCTTGATCAATATAAAATTCTGTACATATGTCCTGCAAAGGCTTCATCTCCCCTTTTTCTGTTACAACATGAAACAAGTAGTTTATCCCGTGGGTTTCCCACTCCCTAAATACAATTGATGTATCACCTACCGGAAAGTCTGGGTTCCCCCTGATCGACAGAAGCGGGGAATTTTTACTATCTAGTGAAAGGAATCTAGTAACCCACTTCCAGGTTTGTTTTAGTGGCTGAAATATAAATCTGGCCTGGCCTAGGGTATTTCCCTGATATCTCCTCCCATGCACCCAATTTGCAAAATGGGTTTTCCCTAGCATATGTGTTTCTGTCTTTGTACAAGAGAAATAGGATGTGGAGCGAAACCAATCTGACAAATGCCGTAGGTTACTAGAAATGGAAAAAAGCCGCAGACTTAGGAGGCCTAGACCTCCTTTGGCTCTGGGCAAATGGGCCCTTTTTATGTTTAGTCGAGCCCTTTTCCCATTCCATAAGTATCCATTTAACCTTTTATGTAGCCATTGTTCATCCCTCCGTAACAGATATATAGGAAGCATTTGAAACTTGTATATCCACATGGGAAAAAGGACCATATTATATAAAGCTACCCTTCCTAACAGAGACAGCGGTAGACTCTGCCAACTTTTCAATGTCTCTGCTGTCTTCATCTTCAAAGGTTCAATGTTTAAAGTATAAATCTCCGCTAAGTTCGTGGGAATCTTCACTCCTAAGTAGGTAATAGAGCCTGACGCCCACTTTAACGGGAAGCAACCCACCCACCGGTCTTTTATTTCAGGGAATAGGGGTAGTGCCTCCGACTTCTGCAAATTTAACCTGAAGCCGGAGTAGAACCCAAACTCCTCCACCGCAGAGATCAGTCTATAAAGCGATTCCTGAGGGGAAGTGAGTGTTATCAACAAGTCGTCTGCATAGGCCAGTGTCTTGACATTTTGAGATGGCAATTCTACGCCCTCTATATCTGGATCTTTCTCAATAGTACGTATCAAGGGCTCTAAGTAAAGCAGGAATAATAATGGTGATAGTGGGCAGCCTTGTCGGACCCCTGCTTGGATTTCAAAGGAAGGGGAAACGAATGAGTTAATTAATAGCTTCGCTGAGGGTCCCTCATAAAGAGCCTGAAGTGCTTCCATGAACCATCCTTCCACCCCCACATATTCCAAAACTTCAAACATATAATCCCATTGCACCTTATCAAATGCTTTCTCAGCATCAAGGCCTACTATTAACAAAGGCTTTTCTATTGTATGACAGTGAGCCATAGCCAGCAATAGCTTACGTACATTTAGGGTGGAGTGTCTGCCTTTTACAAAACCCACCTGGGGCGAGCTAACCAACTCTGGCATATAATATGCGAGTCGTGCAGCCATTGCCCTCGTAAGTATTTTTAGGTCAGAGTTCATCAACGATATTGGTCTATAAGATGTTACCTGATTACTGGGTTTTCCGGGTTTTAAAATCAATGTAATTAGAGCTGTGTTTACTTCTTGTGGGAAAAAACCTCTCTGAACCACCGCCTCAAAAAATTTGGAAAGATACCCCCCGGCCTGCGGCGGCAGTAGCTTATAGTATTCATTGGGCAAACCATCAGGGCCCGGAGTGGACCCCAGGGGGAGCGATTTTATTACCTGCTGTATCTCTTGTGCTGTAATCGGTTTCCCCAGCCGGGCCCTAGCTATCTGAGGCAACTTCGGTATACCGGAGTCTTCCAGATAATCTAACAATTCTGGGCCTTTCCCCTGAGGTTCGCCTGAAAAGGTTTTAGTAAAGTAGTCGTAAAATATTTTTGAGATTCCCTCTTGTGATGATACCTTGTCTCCTCTGTTATCTAGCACTTCTGTAATTAAGGGTCTGGTCCCCCTGTATCTCACAATGTTTGCTAAGAGCCGGCCAGCTTTATTTCCATATCTCTGGAAATTTAGTTTCCCATACATTAACTGTTTTTTTGTTTGTTCATGTATTGCCGTGTTCAAGGCCGCTAATGTGGCCGCTAGGTTACCTTGATTTTGCAGAGTTGGCTGCCGGATACTAATTTGTTTCAATTTTTTATATTCTTTTTCCAGCCTTAATATGGTTCCCGCTTTCTTTTTTGCCTGCGTGCACACATACGCAATGACACCCCCTCTAAGGACTGCTTTAGAAGCCTCCCACAGCAAAATGGGTGAAGTGCATGAACTTTCATTGTCACTCAGGTATTGCTCCCATAGATTTATCAGGTGAGCCCTAAATTGGTCGTCACCATACAAGTGTGCAGGGAACCTCCATCTAGCTCCTATGGCTCCCATCAAATTGAACTCCAAGTCGACCCAGACCATACAGTGGTCCGATACTACTAAGGGCCCAATGTCTGCTCCCCTAACCTTAAAGAACCAAGATTGGGTTATCAATATATAATCGATTCTAGACCAGGTTTTGTGTGCTTTAGATAGGTGGGTAAAATCCCTAACTGTAGGGTTCAAGGTCCTCCAAACATCTATGAGGTTAAGAGCTCTGCTCATTTGTGACAGGACCTGGCGTGGTCCCGCACCCCCTATTTCGCTGTTCCTGATATTTGACCTATCTTTCCCAGGGTCCATCACCTCATTGAAATCTCCACCCCACACCCAGGGGGCATCTGCATAACGGTATCCCAATGCGATCAAGTCTTGGAAAAACCTTGTGTTTGAGTCATTGGGGCCATATATTGAGCATATATAAAAGGGGAGTCCGTGCAATACAACATGTAGCAGTAATATCCGTCCCTCTTTATCTTTATGGATCAACTTAGCCTTACAATGGAGACCCCTTCTAATTAGAATTGCTACTCCTCTACGGCCATTTCCAGCTGAGGAATAATAACATTCCCCAACCCATTGTCTGGTTAGTTTCTCATGTTCTGCGTCTGACAATTTGGTCTCCTGTAGACACGCTATGTCCACTTTATGTCTTTTTAATTGTGTTAATATTTTTGTACGCTTTACAGGGGACGAGATACCTGAAACGTTCCATGAGATTATACGTTTTGTGATATTACTCGTCATATAAGGACTCTCTGATATATAGCGTCGGTACTCTGTGGTGTACCACCCGGGAGCCCAGCCCCTCCCAGTGGCTTCTTCTATTCTTGCTTCCCATTTGCTCCCTTCTACTATTAAATTGTATTTCCTGCCCCCCCTTCCCCCGTGACCATCTCCTAGCTAACCCCCTCCCCCCTCCCCCCCTTCCTCCCTTGTTGACCCTTCCTAACTCTCCCCTATTTTCCCCTCTTAGTTTACTATTCCCCATAATGGGTCGGAATCACTATTGATGCACGAGGCCCCCCAGCCCCCACTTACAGTGCTATACAGTCCACATAACATATTTCCAAACTTTTTATAAACCTCTTAGAGTTCCCCAGTTTTATAGCCATAACATTCACCATTTGAAATCCAATCTCTTCCTCAGTGTAGTTTCAGTCTCCACTTCTATCTGGGCTTGCAGACATCTGTCCATTATTTGTTTCCAGTATTTTCACCATTTCCATTGCGGCGGCCGCTGTTTCAAACGCCTGCCACCTTCCTTCATGTTTAATTTTCAACGTAGCAGGGTATATTAGCATAAAGTTCCCCTTTGCCTCATGTAGGCGACGACAGATTGGGGTGAATTGTTTCCTTCTCTCTTGCAGCGATGCTGAATAATCCTGAAAAATGCGGATCAAATGCCCTTCGAATTTAGTGTCATTTCTTTTCAGGCGGTATCCTCGTAGTATCTCCGTTTTATGGATATAATTATGCAGTTTCAAGATCACTACTCGGGGAGATGAGCGGCCATCTTGTTTCCTGCCCACGCGGTGTATTCTCTCTATGCACAAGGGCCCTGCATGGTCCGAGGTTGCAAATTCCTCTTTCAACCATCGTGCCACCACCGTTTCCAGCACCGAGTCTCCCACCGACTCCGGGAACCCCACTAGCCTCAGGTTTGCCCGTCTCGATCTATTCTCAAGGTCGTCTAATTTGGCGGCGACCTCCTGCAACTTTTCTGTGTGCTTTTTCAGTTGCTGCGGTATCGGCAAAACAGAGTCCTCCAGCTCCGATACCCTGTGCTCCAGCTCACCGGTACGCTGCGTAGTTTCCGTCAATAAGGATTCAAAGCTAGCGAACTTTGTGGCGAGCGTTACCAGCTTTGTCTCCAGCGTTTTCTCCATAACCTCTGTGAGTTGTATTAACTGTTCTGGAGAGAACTTCTGTTCCAGCGGTTCTGGGCGCTGCTCTATGGCCTGTTCGGCGCCCTTTAGTTTTTCTTTCTCTTTTTTGGCGGTTTTCCCCACCATCTTTTTCGCGGGGGTTTCTACAAATTTGTCCATTTGTGTTTCAAGTCCCTTGGTCTGTATGCTAGAATTTCGTCTGAAATCAAATTTTAAGTTTTCAGATGCCGGGTGGCTGCGGGGCCTCGGAGAGCAGAGCAGGCACGTCTTGCTCTCTCTACAGCATCACGTGACTCCCGTTTTCAGATGTTTACAAAAGTTCAGATAGTTTGATTCCAATCTTATTTCAACCAGAAGAGAATTCCAAAGATTTAAAATTTAAAAAACAATACACAGCATAGCATTTTAAATTTAATTCAAGTCTTAATAGGTAACCAGTGAAGTGATTTTCAAAAGAGGAGCATTTCTATCATGTATTGTAAAGCGCTGCGTACGACTGGTAGCGCTATAGAAATGATTTATAGTATTATAGTAGTAGTAATATTTGGATTTATTTAAAACAAGTCTGGCTGCAGTATTCTGAATCAGTTGTAATTTAGATAATGCCTTCTGTGTTAATCCTAGGTACAGAATATTACAAAAGTCCAGAAAGAAAAAGCTAAAACATGTACCAGTAGAAAAATAGGAATAAACCTGGTGAGTGAAGCACAGTCTAGCAAAGGATCCAGAAAAAAACATGTTGAATATTTGAATCAGAAATTAGGAGCCCTTTTACGAAGGCACGCTAAAAGGTGGCCAGTGGCAGCTGTAGCTTGTGGTTTTCCTGCATGCTCTGGCCACCTCTTAGCGTAGCTGCAAAAAAGCCAATTTTCCACTTACGGCAATAATGGCCAGGCGCTAAGTTCAAAATTAGCAGCTGGTCATTTACTGTGTGAGCCCTTAAAGGCTCATGTGCTAACCCAGCAGTTATGGAAGTGTGCGCCAATGTGGCGATGCTGATGATTACCGTCAGGAACGCGCCCCCCCCCCCCCCAGTATAAAATAAAAAATTATTTTCTACTGCAGGAAACGGTGCACCCCAAAATCAGAAATACCACCGGGCACCTGGGAGTGGTTACCCTACCACACCTTCATAAAAAGGCCCCATAGTGAGGAGTCTAACATTACTCCTAGACTTCTAACAGTAGATTGTAATGGTACAGGAGATCACATGGGCTAGAAGAGTAGATCAATGACTTGCTCGTCTTTTTTTCTATTTTTAGGATCCAATTCCTGATCTCCCTCGTTTCTGCCTTTTCTTCATTTCCTATGGCCTTCAGATCATCGCGTGGATCCTCTCAGCCTTTTCCGATATACCTTTGGAAGGAAAAGAAGCAGCAAAGAAGGTAAAGCTGGCAGAGGCAGCCACTTTCTGCTTCCCCAGCTACTCATGGAATGATTGTGTCAATAACTTGAAGTAGGGTGCCTAAATCCAGACACCCTGAAAGGAGGAATAAGACAGTGATGAATCCCTGTTGGTTTTCTTGAATTTTCTTCAGAGTTTAAAAAAAAATATTCGTATGGAATGACAGCTCCTCTCAGCCAGTGTCCCTTTCATTGTTACACCAGCAGTCATCCATAGACACAAGTGATGTTATCTGAGGTTTATGCAGTATGTGATAGTGTGGGAGGTGGCCAGGCATGGAGCCTTCACAGATACAGTCAGCAGACAGGGTCAGTCAAAGCAAAAGTCTTTTATGAGCCAAAAAGGTACCAAAGGTCTGTTATTGTCACAGATCTGGCAACAAACATCGGAGGAATTCAAATGAAACTCATCTTACACAAAAGGAACTTTACTCTCTCAGGTTCTCCGAAGGTTCAGCTTCAATACATTCACACTTGTTAACACCCACAGTAACCAACAATTAGCAGACTCAACTTCAGTACTCTTACTTGTACACTATTGTCTTCCCACTTTGGCCCATCTTCAAACACTGAAGCCACAGGCTAGGAACTCTCCTGGAGGACTCCTTCCTCCTGTTCTGCAGTCCTGGCTTGGAAACTCTTGGAGGACCCTTTCTCCCTGTTCTGTTCTTGCACTGGGATTTTCACTGCTTCAAGCTGGACTCCACCCTCCAGGCTCAGCAGTCTAGCCACCAACATTCCTTTAATGTGACCAGGTGAGGGAGTGCTTTTAAGGGGAACTGTGTTTGCTCGATTCACTCCCTCACACAGAAATACTCACAGCAAAGCTATTTGATTCTGTTATGGGCACACTGAAATGGGACTTCACATGCTATGCAAAATAGTTTTGAGTGCACAGTAAAGTTTGCCTTTGATATTTGGCCTCAGTACGAATGTGGATAAGAACACAAAATTTTAACATTCACATGGCCTGACATACCTCATGTTAGCCAACCCTTTAATGGGAGATTTCTTCTTCCACTGAACCCCACTGATAAGTAATTGCCTCTTTTCTCATCTCCTCAAGAATATAAAACCCTTCCTTCATAGTAAGGAACACACCTCCCCCTCCTCCCCTGAAAGACATCCATGCTCCACATAGCTCGTATTCATGTCTTTTCTCATCACTCAACATAGTGGAGGAGTGGCCTAGTGGTTAGGGTGGTGGACTTTGGTCCTGAGGAACTGAGTTCGATTCCCGCTTCAGGCACATGCAGCTCCTTGTGACTCTGGGCAAGTCACTTAACCCTCCATTGCCCCACCTAAGCCACATTGAGCCTGCCATGAGTGGGAAAGCGCGGGGTACAAATGTAATAAAACAAATTCATCTAGGTCAAGAACTAATCAAACAATGGACCTACTAGAGTTAGGTAGCCTAGTGATTAGTGTAGCAGACTTTGATCCTGGTGAACTGGATTCAATTCCCACTTGAGCTCCTTGTGACTCTGGGCAAGTCACTTAACCCTCCATTGCCCCAGGTACAAATAAGTACCTGTATATACCACATAAACCACTTTGAATGTAGTTGCAAAAACCACAGAAAGGTGGTATATGAAGTCCCATTCCCTTTCCCTTCATTTAAAGGAGTTTGCTTTGAGAAATTGTAAGAGGGATCTTTTTCATATCAAGTTGTCTTTTTCTGCAATAATTTACCATTAGCTATAACACAACATTCTTCTTAGTTTTCATTTTGCAAATGTTAAAAAAAACTTGTTTGTTTGGTAAATATCTGACTAATGATTGGTTAATTTTATGTACCGTATGTTATACGTTGGTCAATGCCGCTACTTATTGTATTATTCTATATATTTAATTGTTTTATATGCCACTTTTTTGGGATTAAGCGGGTTAGTTATTTAAAAATGTATATGTATTTTATTTATTTATTTTAAACATTTATATATCGCCTATAACCTAGGCGGTTTACAAAAATAACATACACAATAAAAACAAAGCTTAAAAAACAATCACATTCCACATATCACAAACAAGCTATAAACTACACATACTACTCTTCATTAATAGATTAAGCACAGATTGCTCCTACATAAAAGCTTCCACAAACAACTGTGTTTTTAGCAATTTCTTGAACTGAATCATATTGTTGCACAAACGAAGTTGTCCGGGGAGGGCGTTCCATAGCCGAATCCCAACAATGGAGAAAGCAGACAAACTTGTATCAGCATGACAAACTCTTGCTACTATGTCCAAAGATAAGTGCATTTTCTTAATATTCTAATATGCTAAATGTTAAGATTAGATTAGATAGCCATAGACACGTACACATCAATGTGCTAGTAGGGCTATGTGAATTTGAATGTTAAGGCCTAACTGTCTAGCCTACTGTTGTTTTTTAATTTTTTAATTTTTATTTTAATTTTTTTATTTATAACCATTTAAATTTTTACAAGCGATAAAACAACTTGCTGGAAATACAAAGAAAATAATATGTAGGAATTATTTCAGTCAGGTAATTCTATTCTCTTCCCTAGACCACTAAATAGGGAGAGTGAAACAAGATAAGGAGATCAATTAAACAGTAAACCGGGAAAAAAACGTGGTATTAACCTGATTATCCCCAGATATTACTCGTATAGTTCATTATTCCACATTGATCATCTGGTTGGCTTCTTCAAGGCCAATACAGTGTATAGTCAAATCATTTCATTGAAAAACATACTTATTGTCTAATATTAGTTAGAAATAATACATCTGATTACATTCTTTCTCTTTCAAAAACCAGAAGTTATTTAACAATACATATACTTAAGTCTCTAATTCAAATCCCACTGATTAAAGTAATCCCAGTTTTCACAGGCTTCACTCCTTTTAAAGTAATAATTTGAGGAAATAGTCTAGCCTACTGTTTTTAACATTTTTGAAACAATTCTAATGTATGTGTTAACCTTGATTGTGTAGATCCCAATCTATTGCGTTCACATATCCAGTTATACTAACAGTGGAAGTCTGTAGTTTTGACCTTATAAAACATTGACCAACATACAAAAAGAAAATCCAGATCTCCACAGGAGAAGAACTGTATTATTGAATCTGATCTGACTATGAACTCTAAGTGACGGAAAGTGTCAGAGAGCCCAGAAAGAGTCTGGAGGAAAGTGGGCAGCTGACTGAAATTTTAAGCAAAACGTCTAAGGGAAAATTTACATTACATATCATATCTATCAACCGCCAATATCACAGAGCAAAGCAGTTCAAATAAGAAACAGCTGAGTGTTCTCAGGAATAGAACAACAATTAAATATAATATTCCAAACAGATCCATTTAGTTTATACAAATTTCTGCAACTGGAAAACTTTCAAAACCTTTTGAAATTTTTTTATAATCCGATATGCATCTTAAAGTCGAAGGTAAAGCATTCCAGTTATTTACAACTAAAAATATACAATGTAGAGAATAGCCTCTTGTACTTCATTTTTGTACTGCTAGAATACTGCAACATTTAAAAATGTTTAGAAGATGCATCAGACGTTTTTGCTAAAATATTAATTATGTTTAACATATATTCAGGGGCTTGACCATGCAAGATCAAAAATAGAGTTATACAAATTTTAAATATTACCCTGGCCTCTACTGGCAATCAATGCAATTTTGCCAACAAGGGCAAAGCATTGTCAAACCTCAACACTTGACGAATAAGAGGTGCTGCAGTATTTTGTCATGTTTGTAACCTTCGCAAAGAGAAGTTGGGCAGTAAGCTTTATTTATTTTTATTTTAGTATTTTAGCTTCTTTTGTTAATTTTGATAGCTAACTGTTCCTCTGACAGTATTAAATGGTTGACATACACAGAGGTAGAGAAACAGAATCCACAATTACGACAACAGTACCAGGAACCCAACCATAGGGCCCTTTTTGCTAAGCTGCAGTAAAAGGGGCCCTGCGCTGGTGACAGCTTGAGTTTTTGCCATGCACAGAGTCCCCTTTTTCCACAGCGGGTAAAAAGGTGGAAAAAAGAAGTGGTCGTGCAGCAGATTGGCGCTTGCCGTGCGGCCATTTCAGGGGAAGTACTTACAGCAACCCATTGAAGTGGCGGTAAGGACGCCCCCCGCTAACCCAGTGGTAACCCGGCAGCACGCGGCACTGCCCGATTACTGCTGGGTAACCCCAGTGCTAGAAAATCAGACCTGATTTTCTGTATTGCCAGAAATGGCGCCGGCACCCCTTTGGTAAAAGGGCCCCTCCTTGGTATGGACGGGATGCAAAGGCCTATTCCATGGTGTCAAAACGAATTTGATATTTTTATCAGAAGCCCTGGTGTTTGCTTGTTCACTCCTGCTAATGACTTTTCTTTTGTTATTTAGAACCCAGAGAAAACAGCATCCTTCCTGAGCAGAATCACTTTCCACTGGTTCAACAGGTACTATGTCTGTGGAATGGGAGGCCCCTTGTTTCATAGCCCTGGTGGGTCTTTTACTAAAGATTAGCACGTTATCTGTCTCAGGACCTATTTTATTCCTATGGGCCCTGCTGTAGATAATGTGCTAATCCGTAGTAAAAGACCGTTACTAAAACCAACATGAGGGGCAGGGAGTAAAGGTAGTGGGTAAAAAGTGATATTTTGCAGTTTCCTTTGAATTGTGGAGATTATGATTCAATTTGTGAAATCAATAGTGAATGACACTGAGCTCTGTAGACTCATAATTCATGTTAGATTTCGTACTACAGATAAATCGCCATGAACCCAAGCTCATTACAGGCCTCTGGGGCCCATTCATGTCTGCTGGGAACCCCCTTAATGAAGCAGAGTGACATCACTGAAGCAGAGCTTCAGGGTGTCTAACACTGGCTGGACCTGCTCTTTAGTATCTGCCTTGTCACCATGGTCTAACACCAGCCCTGGCCTAGAGCTGCAGTGTCAGGAGCCTGTGTACCTAAAATGTTGGGTGTTAGCAATGTTTACCAGACCTTTGTTCTCAATCAGAGAAGCATAGCAGGTCAGAGTTCTTGTGTTGCAGCCTGAGGGATTCAAGTCATCTGCTCTATTTCTGCCTTTAGGCAGTACCATTAATTGCTTATTTAAAGAGTGCTTAGGTGCTCTGAAGTTTTGCTGAAACATTTTAAAGAAGATAGAAAACTTCTACCTTTCGCTATGCTATGACACCTCCTACACTTTGCTCTGTATTGTGATGTTATCAGCTGTATTTCTATTTATGTATGAAGCCTGGTGATGCAGAATAGATATCCCTGAATAAATAATAACCTCCTTCCAGAATCTTCTTTAATGAATGAAAGTGTACAAGATACAATACACATTCTGCATCTCACCAGATCAAAATTCAGCTCCTGCCTTTGCAAGCATACCTCACTGCGGAATCTTTCAGGACCTAATCTGGAGCTTTCCCTCTTTCACAGCATTGTCATCAAAGGTTATAATAAACCTCTGGAGATAGATCATCTCTGGGATTTAAATGAAGATGACAAAACTCAGACAATATATAGACTCTTTGAGAAGAACATGCAGGAATCAGTGAAAAAGGCCAGAAGGGAGCTGGAGAAAAGGCGTCGAAAGCAGCATTCTCAAAGGCAACATGGAGATGAAGTCAATGGGCTGAGCAAGTCTCTGAGTCAGGATGTCCTAGTGATGGTAAATACCCCTACAGTGCCAGCAGAGATGTGCACACAGCCTTTTAAAACCACATGCCTAGCTTGTAGTTATTGTGTAACACGCACACTACAATGTGATATAACTATACTGCCCTTAGGCTGGAGCCCTTCAATGACATTGATGCAATTTATTTATTAAAAAAAAACTTTATATACCCTCCTCTTGGCAAAAGCCATTCAAGATGGTTTACAAATATAAAACAGTAAATTCAAAATACAAAACTCATAAAACAACAAAAACAAAAATGTAAAAACATCAGCCAGCACTTCCTCTAGGAAATAAATACAATTTCAAATGATTATCATATTTCTCATCTAAAATTGGGGGGCAATTCTATTACTGGGAACCACCAGTTCTATATTGGCAATTCACATGCAATTTCCATTACAAAATACTAGAGTAAATTGGCAAAAACATGTCTTCATGTTTTTGATGTAGATAAAATGGGTGCCAGATTCAAATTGATAATAATATACGTAACCTGTTCATGATACACTTTGGCCCCTTTTTATTAGGTGGGTTAACTCTAGCATGCGCTGATCTCTGCAACAAGCAGCCAACATGGAATTAGTTATCTTTTGGCATGGAATGGGCAAGAACATAATACAGAGATTGTTACCTAATTATAGTTCATGTTATTTGCTGAGCTATTAACCTTCAGTAGCAAACTTTGCTCTAAATAACTGCATGGCAGTCTTCCCAAAAATGTTGGGAATGCCCTCAACAGTTTTGCACCCTAATATGCCTTGTTTTTGCAATTAAATGTGGGTTTGGTGCAAAACCTTAGCCTACTTCAGTAGAGTCCTTTAAGTCCTTAAGACATGGGGATCAATGTGTAGAAATTCTTATTAGTTCCATTAGACTGGCTGAAAATTGTATAGCATTCACTATCTGTTTTACATTTGGATTGTAGGAAGAAAAAGAAGAGAAAAAGAAGAACAAGAAGAAAGAGACTCCTGACAAGTCTAAAGAAGATTTCACCAAGTACTGGCTCGTGAAAGTCCTGATGAAAACATTTTCTGCGTCACTGCTGAAAACAGCCGTTTTCAAACTTGTGCATGACTTGCTGGTCTTTGTGAGCCCCCAGCTGCTGAAGTGAGTGTCACAGCTAGAATGCACTGTGAATGTGAATGCAGCATGAAGACGCTTCCTCCTGGTCCTCTTAGCTTCCTGGGAAGTGTTCTCATTTACTTGTGGTGATCTGTTAAATTGGTGTCTGGATAGCCTAGAACCCATCTGTTATTTCAACGGAATAGTGGGGATAATATCAGATATATATTATATATGTGTGTCCTTTGTTCCATTTCCTCTTTAAGGACCTGACTATACAACAGGGAGCCTATGAAGCTTATATTTGAAGTATACGGACATCTCAAAACACCCAAATTAATGTCTATGTGCTTGAAACATCCAAATCCCAATTTTGCAAAGGTAGAAAAGGGACATCCAACACAGTAGTACATCTAAATAGCAAATGGGCATGTTTGGGGCAGGACTAGGGAGGGCCCAAAATCTGGATGCCCAACAATGATTACTGAATGGGAAGAACTGTCCAAGCCTAAAAAGAGGGACATCCTAAGTGAGACCAGTTTCAGTCACGTCCAGGGTACAAAAAGGTCCTCTGATTGAGCAGCTGACCACTAGAAGGATTAAGGCATGACACCTCCTTAATTCCCTAGTGGCTACTGTCCCCCTCCCTCTCCCCGAAAGTGAAACTGAAAGGAGATACCAGGCTCTATGACAGCTTCAGATTTTATAGGTATTCTTAGCAAAGCAGAAAGCAAGTCTGAGGATTAGTAGCCTAGTTGTGCAGTGGACTTAAAGCCAACTTTAACTCTTTTTTTTAATTATTTTGAATCCTCCAGAAACAGAAAAATGCCTACTGTAGCTAAATATATAAGATATTGAAGTGGTATACATCAGGGGCGTAGCCAGCCTTCCGTGGGGGAGGGGGCAGGAGCCCGGGGGGAGGGGGCACATTTTAGCCCTCCCCCCGGCGCCGCCCCCCCACCGCCGACATTGCCGCCGCCCCCCTCCCGCTGCGAACCCGCCGCCGCTGCAGCCTACCTTTACTTTTGCTGGCGGGGGATCCCACTCCCCGCCAGCCGATGTCTTCTCAGTCCTGCCTGCTCTTCAATTTGTTTGCTGACGTCTTGCACGTTGTACGTGCAGGACGTCAGACTCAGAGAACAGAACTGTTCTCTGAGTCTGACGTCCTGCACGTTCAGGACGTCAGCAAACAAATTGAAGAGCAGGCAGGACTGAGAAGACGTTGGCTGGCGGGGAGTGGGATCCCCCGCCAGCAAAAGTAAAGGTAGGCGGCGGCGGGGGCGGGTTCGCCGGGAGGGGGGTCCGGGGGTGAATCTGCGGGGGCCCCGGCCCCCTCAGGCCCCACGTAGCTACGCCACTGGTATACATTCAGTTATAGTTAGGGTTACCATCAGGCGTATTTTCAAAGCACGTAGACTTACAAAGTTCCATAGTAACCTATGGAACTTTAACTTTGTAAGTCTAAGTGCTCTGAAAATGAGCCCCCATATGTCCTGTTTTACCTGGACATGTCCTCTTTTTGAGGACATGGCCAGGCAACCGGGCAGGTTTTGTCAGCCTGCCTGTTTGTCCGGATTTCCGGACAAACAGGCAGGCTGGCGGGCAGGCCTAATGGTGTCCTATCCTAGCCTCCCCTCCCCTTACTTACTCTACTGCCCTGGTGGTCCAGTGACCTCTTCGGGGCAGGAAAGAGTCCCCTCTTTCCTGACCGGAGCGCTGCCCTACATCCTGTTCCCCTTGCAATGCTGAGTGCTGACAGTCCACTGCATTAACCACTAGGCTGCCCCTCTGCAGGGAAGTCTGTGTGGCCATTTTTCTAAGAATACTGCCAGACAGACGTCCTTGACCCTGCTTTTTTGCTGTTCATATGTTGGACGTTCCAGTTTCTAAAATATCTGTTCTTGCTGGATTTCCTCAGCACACGGACGTCCATCTCATATATTTTCAAACAGGAAACCCTGACAAATTTCCTGTTGGAAAATATATGTGAGATGGATGTCCGTTTTGGATGTTATGAGTTGGATATCTGTATTCTAACTTGGGCGTCCTTTCAAAAATGCCCCTCCACATGTGAAGTTCAGAAAGGTGTCTATTTAATAAAATCAACAGAGAAAACACAAACAAGAGTCCATACTCCGTACAAAGCAAGAAACCAAGAAGAACAGTGGAAATCTTTAATGAACAGTTCTTCAATCTGACTCGACACAGACTGTGTTTCGGTGACAGGGCCTGCGTCAGGAGTCTGTAAACATGTGCGTGGACAATAGGTCTAGCAAACAAGCTAGATCTATATCACATGAGTATATGACCTGCAAGTAGTGATTAATATGCACATAAAAACGGCTGCAAATACAGCTGCGCATCGAAAATTGCATCTAGCGATTCACCTACTTTATCATTTTAATCACCCTTCTAAGTATCTTTTCTGATTCTGCTGTATCTATTTTGAGATGCAGCAAAGAACAACAGACAATACTTGATATGTGGTTATACCAGTGATACAGAGGCATTATGATAATTTTTTTTTACATTTGTACCCCGCGCTTTCCCACTCATGGCAGGCTCAATGCGGCAGGCAATGGAGGGTTAAGTGACTTGCCCAGAGTCACAAGGAGCTGCCTGTGCTGGGAATTGAACTCAGTTCCTCAGGACCAAAGTCCACCACCCTAACCACTAGGCCACTCCTCCACTCTGGACGCAATCACCCCCAATGCCGATGCCTTAGCCATTCAGCAGCTCAGGGACCAAGGCTCGGATGCACTCATTATTGAGGGTCAACACCAGGAAAAGCTGGGGTGTTTGCTGAGGCGCAGGTTGTAGAACCACTTTGGTCGATGCAGGAGCTAGATCTTGGCTGCTAGTAGACTGGCGCATCAGCACCTCCTGTATGGAGGGGTAGAGGTCCTCCTGGCACCGATGCTTTTTGGGGTGATTTGTTGCAATAGGCATAGTACTTACAGGCAACTGAATTGTAGATTGGATTTGCTTTGCGTACTGGGAGAATTGCAATAAAAAAAGATTTGCCTAAGAATTGAGAGTCTAGTGGTAAAGTTTTCTACTCGGGAAGGAGGAGGAGGTTTAACTGACTGTGAGGTCATACTGGTCAGTGACACTGGTCAGTGTTTGGACTGGACAGTAGCACTGGGCACTGACCTGGACAGTAACATGTTTAGTCTTTCTTGAAAAGGAAGATGTTTCACCCTCATTATCACTTAGTAAGGGTGGTCAATTCCTCATTTATTGAGGTCATGGCTTGTGGTTTCATGGAATCTATAGTGACCAGTAATTGTATATCGTCAGAGAGACTCCTGAGAAAATTAAAAAGTCATGGGATAGAAAGCAATGTCCTTCTGTGGATTAGGAATTGGTTATTGGAGGGTAAACAGAAGGTAAACAGAGAGTAAACAGAGAGTAGGGTTAAAATGGTCATTTTTCTCAATGGAGGAGGATGAATAGTGGAGTGCCTCAGGGACCTGTACTGGATCCGGTGCTATTTAACATATTTATAAATGATATGAAAAACAGAATGACAAGTGAGGTGATTAAATTTGCAAATGACACAAAACTATTCAAAGCTGTCAAAACACATGTGGATTGTGAAAAATTGCAGGATGATCTTAGGAAACTGGAAGACTGGGCATCCAAATGGCAGACGAAATTTAATGTGGACAAATGCAAAGTGAGGCACATTGGGAAGAATAATCTGAATCACAGTTACCTGATGCTAGGGACCACCTTAGGAGTCAGCAGCACTCAAGAAAAAGATCTAGATGTCATAGACAATACGCTGAAATTTTCTGCCCAGTGTGTGGCGGCAGCCAAAAAAGCAAACAGGATGCTAGGAATTATTAGGAAAGGGATGCAAAATAAGACCAAGAATATTATAATGCCTCTGTATAGCTCCATGGTGTGACCTCACTTTGAGTATAGTGGAATTACAAAAGGTTCAAAGAAGCGCAATCAAAATGATAAAGAGGATGGAACTCCTCCCATATGAGGAAAGGCTAAAGAGGTTAGGGCTCTTTAGCTTATTTGTACAGCGCTGCGTAACCCTGGCAGCGCTATAGAAATGCTAAGTAGTAGTAGTAGTAGTAGTAGTAGTAGCTTGGAAAAGAGACATCTGAAGGGGGGGGGGGAATATGATTGAGGACTACAAAATCTTGAGTACAACGCAGGGGACACTCAACGAAACTACATGAAAATACTTTAAAAACAAGTAGGAAATATTTTTTCACTCAAAAAATAGTTACGCTCTGGAACTCGTTGCTGGCGGATGTGGTAATAATGGTTAGCGTTTCTGGGTTTAAAAAAGGCTTGGAGAAGTTCCTGGAAGAAAATCCATAGTCTGTTATTGAGATGGACATGGGAAAAGTTGCTTCTTGCTCTGGGATTGGTAGCATGGAATGTTGCTACCAACTGGGTACTTGTGACCTGGATTGGCCACTGTTGAAAGCAGTATACTGGGCTAGATGGACCATTGGTCTGACCAAGTATGGCTATTCTTATGTTCTTATGTAGATAAAAGAGGTTATGCCTAATGACTGTATTTGGGTGACTATTGGTGCTATAAAAATAGTAAACATGAGTGGTGCCAGAGCTGAGCTCTGGGGTACTCCACAGGAGTTTGAGTATGATAAAGATGTGGAGTCATTCCATAGTACAACATTAGTTCTGTCTGTAAGGTATGAATGGAACCGGGTGAGTGTTGCTCCTTGTATACCTATGTCCTGAAGTCTCTGTAGTAGAAGATCATGATCGACAAGGTCAAAACTGGATAAATCTAGTGATATGAGTATAACTGTTTTATCAGGATCTAAATATGTGGATTATAATGGTACATCATGATTTACATTCAAAACAGTTAAAAAACAATCAATAAGCAATTATTAATACACCATTCCAAAATAGCTCTAAAATGTTTTAAATTATTGGTAAAGTATAACCCTTTTAAAATGGAATATGGAATATACAATTAGATATCATCAGTGTACAAACAGAAATCGTTCAGCGTTATGTGTTTTGGATATATTTTACAGGTTGATGGTGCAGTTCACGCAGGACGATTCGGAGTTTGTATGGAAAGGTTACATCTATTCCGTCTTACTGTTTGTCACTGCTTTGCTTCAGTCCCTATGCCTGCAGCAGTACTTCCAGGGCTGCTTTGTGCTAGGAATGAGGGTCCGGACAGCCATCATGGCTGCTGTGTATAAGAAAGTAAGTAAGTGGAGTGCTTCCATCTGTAGAGGCAGTCTTAGTGTGAGAGCAATGTTTGCACTGGTAGACAGGGGCGTAGCCAGACTTTGGTGGGAGGGGGGGTCCAGAGCCCAAGGTGAGGGGGCACATTTTAGCCCCCCCCCGCCATTTTGTAACCCCTCCCCTGCCATTTTTGACCTCCCCGCTGCAACCACCACCTTTGACCGCCCCCCAGCGCCAACCCTTTTGACCCCCTCTTCCTCCCCGCTGCCGCCATCAGGTACCTTTGCTGGTGAGGGTCCCCAACCCCCGCCAGCCGAAGTCCGCTTATCCAGTGCGGCTCAGTTGCTCATCTGCAAGAGCAGGCTTCTGTTTCTGTGAGTCTGACGTCCTGCACGTATGTGCAGGACGTCAGACTCAGAAACAGAAGCCTGCCCTTGCAGATCAGCAACGCGGCCGCGCCAGAGGACTTCGGCTGGCGGGGGTTGGGGACCCCCGCCAGCAAAGGTACCCGATTGCGGGGGAGGGTTGGAGGCGGGAGGGGGAGGTCGAAGCTGTTGGCGGTGGGGGGGGGGCAGGGCCAAATCTATGGGGGCCCATGCCCCTGTGGCCCCACATAGCTACGCCCCTGCTGGTAGGATGATTTTATCATGTATGGCAATCAGAGGACAATTTCCAGTTTTCAACTTGTACAGCATGGGAGTAATTCTCAAAAGGTCGCCTACAGTTAGGCACTTGAATGATGTGCACTAACTTCTGGATTCTATATAGCGTGCCTAGAGTTCCATGCTGAAATCCAAGCATATTCTATAACTACACGCGTAACTTAATTGGTTTAACAAGCTAATCAGCGTTGAGAATAGCAATTAACAAGCAATAATGAGCACTAATTGGCAATAATTAGAATTTACACGCACAAATCCCTAAGCATTTTGTGTAACATACTGCGCCTAAATTCTAATGCACGCAGTTCAAAAGGGGTGTGGCTATGGGCGGGGAAATGGGTGTTTCATGAGCAATACAAAATTTACGTGCATAGTTATAGAATATGGTCCAGTGAGCGTAAATTTATATGCAGGGATATACGCCACATGTTCATTGGTGTAAATGGATGCGCATACTTTTAGATGCTGTGATATCAACCAAGCATATTATATATACTGCGCCTAAATCAAGGCACAGCTTATAGAATACGCTTAGTTGGAAATGTTTTTCATGTGGATTTTTTAGGCGCCCTAAGCGTGAATTCTATATCAGCAATTGCCATTATAGAATACTAGCGTAAGTCTGCAGTTGAACGTCTAACTTTAGGTGTGAGCCCTTATGCTAACTCAGTGGCTGATGTAGATGCTTGCACCTAAATATAAGTAGTTAGACGCATTAATGCTAGTATTCCATGACCAGTGCATGCACACCCCTGACCCACCCATGCCCCTCCCAGGTCTACACTCCCTTGCAATCACCTGCTGTGGAGTTTGCGCACATAGTTTATAGAATACCAACTTAGGACAGTTAAGAGCGTAACTGCTAATTAGTGGCAATTAGCACCAACTAAGACCAAATATAGCCAATAATTGGTCTTTAATACCAATTAGCATTTAATTATGAAATAGAGGTTTAGAACAGGTAAATGTATATCGATTTTTTATTCTTTCAAAAAGTACAAAGACCAGGGGACACACAAGGAAGTTCAAAGAAGAGCAACCAAAATGATTAAGGGGATAGAACTCCTCCCATATGAGGAAAGGCTAAAGAGGTTAGGGCTCTTTAGCTTGGAAAAGAGATGGCTCTGCGTGTTTATGTGGTGGGGGGGTATGATTGAGATCTATAAAATCCTGAATGGTATAGAATGGATACAAGTGAATCGATTTTTCACTCTTTCAAAAAGTACAAAGACCAGGGGACACTCAATGAAATTACATGGAAATACTTTAAAAACAAATAACCCCTGCACCCGTTACCTTCGCTCCTGCTCCCGATCGGCTGAACACCTATGGAGGAAATCTCGCACCCATGCTGACTTCATTCACTACAAATTCATGCTATCCTCCTTCCAATCCTCCCTATTCCTCGCCAAACAGGATTACTACACTCATTTGACTAATTCCCTCAGCTCTAACCCTCGTCGTCTCTTCGCCACCCTCAACTCCCTCCTCAAAGTGCCCTCCGCTCCCACCCCCCCTCACTCTCTCCTCAATCTCTGGCTGACTACTTCCGCGACAAGGTCCAGAAGATCAACCTTGAATTCACCACTAAACCTTCTCCCCCTCTTCATCCTATCACCCACTCCCTCATCCAATCAACCCAGGCCTCCTTCTCCTCTTTTCCTGTTATCACCGAAGAGGAAACCGCCCATCTTCTCTCCTCCTCGAAATGCACCACCTGTTCCTCAGACCCCATCCCCACCAACTTACTTATCACCATCTCTCCTACTATCACCCCCCCATCTGTCATATCCTCAACCTCTCTCTCTCCACCGCAACTGTCCCTGGCACCTTCAAGCATGCTGTTGTCACACCTCTCCTCAAAAAACCTTCACTTGACCCTACCTGTCCCTCCAACTACCGCCCCATCTCCCTCCTACCCTTCCTCTCCAAAATACTTGAACGTGCCGTTCACACCCGTTGCATTGATTTTCTCGCCTCACATACCATCCTCGATCCGCTTCAATCTGGCTTTTGCCCACTTCACTAGACAGAAACGGCACTATCCAAAGTCTGTAATGACCTGTTCCTTGCTAAATCCAAAGGTCATTACTCCATCCTCATTCTCCTCGACCTATCTGCCGCTTTTGACACTGTCAATCACAACTTACTTCTTGACACACTGTCCTCTTTTGGGTTCCAGGGCTCTGTCCTCTCCTGGTTCTCCTCATATCTCTCCCATCATACCTTCAGAGTACACTCTCATGGTTCTTCCTCCACCCCTATCCTGCTCTCTGTTGGAGTCCCTCAGGGTTCTGTCCTTGGACCCCTTCTTTTCTCTATCTACACCTCTTCCCTGGGCTCCCTGTTCTCGTCTCATGGCTTCCAGTATCATCTCTATGCTGACGACACCCAGCTTTATCTCTCCACACCTAACATCACTGCAGACACCCAGGCCAAAGTATCGGCCTGCTTATCCGACATTGCTGCCTGGATGTCCAACCGCCACCTGAAACTGAACATGGCCAAGACCGAACTTCTTGTCTTCCCACCCAAACCCACTTCTCCTCTACCTCCACTCTCTATTTTGGTTGATAACACCCTCATTGTCCCCGTCTCCTCTGCCCGCAACCTCGGTGTCATCTTCGACTCCTCCCTCTCCTTCTCTGCGCATATCCAGCAGATAGCCAAGACCTGTCGCTTCTTCCTCTATAACATTAGCAAAATCCGCCCTTTCCTCTCTGAGCACACCACCCGAACTCTCATCCACTCTCTCGTTACCTCTCGCCTTGATTACTGCAACCTACTCCTCACTGGTCTCCCACTTAGCCACCTATCCCCCCTTCAGTCCGTTCAGAACTCTGCTGCATGTCTTATCTTCCGCCTGAACCGATACACTCATATCACCCCTCTCCTCAAGTCACTTCATTGGCTTCCGATCAGTTACCGCATTCAATTCAAGCTTCTGCTACTAACCTACAAATGTACTCGATCTGCAGCCCCTCCTTACCTCTCAACCCTCATCTCCCCTTATGTTCCTACCCGTAACCTCCGCTCTCAAGACAAATCCCTCCTTTCAGTACCCTTCTCCACCACCGCCAACTCCAGGCTCTGCCCTTTCTGCCTTGCCTCACCCCACGCATGGAACAAACTCCCCGAGCCCATACGCCAGGCCCCCTCCCTGCCCATCTTCAAATCTCTGCTTAAAGCCCACCTCTTCAAGGTCGCCTTCGGCACCTAACCTCTACACCTCTACCCAAGAAATCTAGACTGCCCCAACTTGACATTTCGTTCTTTAGATTGTAAGCTCCTTTGAGCAGGGACCGTCCTTTTTGTTTATTTTGTACAGCGCTGCATAACCCTAGTAGCGCTCTAGAAATGTTAAGTAGTAGTAGTAGTAGTAGAAGGAAATATTTTTTCACTTGACAAATAGTTAAGCTCTAGAACTCGTTTCCAGAGGATGTGGTAACAGCAGTTAGTGTATCTGGATTTAAAAAAGGTGTGGACAAGTTCCTGGAGAAAAAGTCCATAGTTTGCTTGTCTCTGGGATCAGTAGCATGAATCTTACTATTGTGTGGCAGGATACTGGGCTTGATGGACCATTGGTCTGACTCAGTATGACTATTCTTATGTTATGGGATGGGATTTGTTATACCACCTTTCTGTGGTTACAACCAAAGTGGTTTACATGTTATATACACGTATTTGTTCTGTACCTGGAGCAATGGAAGGTTAAGTGACTTACTCAGAGTCACAAGGAGCTGCAGTGGGAATTGAACCCCGTTCCCCAGGCCACTGCACTAACTTGGCTACACCTTCAGTCATGTTCTTAAGTTTTTTTTTTTTACATTTGTACCCCGCACTTTCCCACGCACTTTCCCACTCATGGCAGGCTCAATGCGGCTTACATGGGGCAATGGAGGGTTAAGTGACTTGCCCAGAGTCACAAGGAGCTGCCTGTGCCGGGAATCAAACTCAGTTCCTCAGTTCCCCAGGACCAAAGTCCACCACCCTAACCACTAGGCCACTCCTCCCACAAGTTATATGTTCAACTGCCTTTATGCTATAACTAGTGCTCACAACTTTGAGTGCTACACAAGTTTATAGAATTAGGGGGGATATATGTAGGATTTGCAGTGGCTGAATAACAGTATACAGTACTGTTAGCAGGATAAGGTTAATCATAAGGACACGACTGACTTTCTATACTGACTGACCGTACTAGACTTCTATCACCACCCCCTCTTTATTTCTTTGTTGCTTTATACGTATGTTTCTTACATACTTACTACTATACTATATATTTGTATTATTGAACCAGAGCCTACCTCTACGGTATTGTGTAAGCCACATTGAGCCTGCAACTAAGTGGGAAAATGTGAGATATAAATGTGTTAAATAAAAAAATATATATCTTGGTCTTTGGTCCCAGTCCTCAAGGGTCACCAAACAGGTCATGTTTTCAGGATATCCCTAATGAATATACATGAGAGCGATAGGCAGGCAAATCTCTCTCATGCATATTCATTAGGAGTATCCTGAAAACCTGATCTGTTCATGGCCCTTGAGGATTGGAAGTGAAGGCAAAGACTCTATACTCAGTCACTTTATTGGTTATAAGAGCAACCTAGAGAGAGGACAGACTGAAGGCTTTGCACAGCAGCACAAGGAGATTTTTAATAGAGGGGATAAAAGTGTTTCAGTGTTGCAATGCCTTGCTATCAGAATAATCACATCAACTGGATCTGTGTTTTAGCAATCTAGTCTGTATGCAGTACATGTGCAGTAATAACTGGTTTGTCTTCCTAGGCCATAACCACCTCAACCACTACCCGCAAAGAGACTACCATAGGGGAAACAGTGAACCTGATGTCTGCCGATGCCCAGAGGTTTATGGATTTGTCCAACTTCATCCATCTGCTGTGGTCCTCTCCTTTGCAGATTGTACTTTCAATCGTGTTCCTGTGGTGGGAGCTGGGCCCATCTGTTATGGCAGGGGTTGCAGTAATGGTGTTGCTTATACCCATCAATGCTGTCCTGGCCACCAAGTCCAGGGGACTCCAGGTAGCAAGCTGAGTGTAGTCATCAGAAAGTGTGCAGAAAAGTAGTCTGTGTAAAGGAGCACTCTGATGTTAAAAAGAGAGGGTATATGTATTCATAAATCAGATTACATGGCTGCAGCAGCAGAGAAAAGAGTGGTGTGAACAGACAACATTCAGAAGGAGGAGTGGCCTAGTGGTTAGGGTAGTGGACTTTGGTCCTGGGGAACTGAGGAACTGAGTTCAATTCCCACTTCAGGCACAGGCAGCTCCTTGTGACTCTGGGCAAGTCACTTAACCCTCCATTGCCCCAGGTACAAATAAGTATCTGTATATACTATGTAAACCCCACAGAAAGGTAGCATATCAAGTCCCAGTTCCCTTTCCCTATTTGAGAGTCTACATGGAATGTTAATGTTAATGTTGCTATTCCACTAGCAACATTCCATGTAGAAGCCTGCAGGACGTCAGACTCACAGAAACAGAAGCCTGCGCGGCTGCAAGGGCAGGCTTCTACATGGAATGTTGCTAGTGGAGGAGTGGCCTAGTGGTTAGAGTGGTGGACTTTGGTCCTGGGGAACTGGGTTTGATTCCCACTGCAGGCACAGGCAGCTCCTTGTGACTCTGGGCAAGTCACTTAACCCTCCATTGCCCCAGGTACAAATAAGTACCTGTATATACTATGTAAACCCCACAGAAAGGCAGCATATCAAGTCCCTTTCCCTATTTCAGATTCTACATGGAATGTTGCTACTATTAGAGGTTCTAGATGGAATGTTGCTACTATTTGAGATTCTACATGGAATGTTAATGTTGCTATTCCACTAGCAACATTCCATGTAGAAGCTTGCCCTTGCAGCCGCGTAGGCTTCTGTTTCTGTGAGTCTGACGTCCTGCACCTACGTGCAGGACGTCAGACTCACAGAAACAGAAGCCTGCGCGGCCACATTGCTGATCTGCAAGGGCAGGCCTCTACATGGAATATTGCTAGTGGAGGAGTAGCCTAGTGGTTCATGCAGCAGACTCTGATCCTGGGAAACTGAGTTCAATTCCCACTGCAGCTCCTTGTGACTCTGGGCAAGTCATTTAACCCTCCATTGCCCCAGGTACAAATAAGTACCTGTATACAATATGTAAGACGCATTGAACCTACCATGAGTGGGAAAGCACGGGGTACAAATGTAACAACAACAACAACAACAAAAAAAAGACCAGTGTCTTGATCTGTTTCACATATGATGGAAACTGAGTATTGAGCACAGAGTGGCACTGTATGTTATTTTCTTAATGCAATCTTATTGTTAATCATTTGCACAGCATGTTCCAGAGGTTCATAGCACTGCACAGAGAAAAATAAGAGAGTCCCTGCTCCTTTGAGCTTACAGTATAGTCAAGACAAACAACAAAGAAGTGGCATTAAGTGAACAGGGATCCATAACTGGGAAAAATAAGCGGAGTGAATTATAGGAAAATGTGTAAAGCTGCAAGGAATGTGGTTTCTTAAGTGCTAATATAAGGAAAAGAGCCAGCAGGGTGGATAGGTGGGATTTTCCATCCTGAACAAGACGTTTGAGTAATACTGTACTCGGAGAACACAATCATGCGCTCTGGGCTGTCCTTAATAAAGAAATGACATAGCACTCTAATTATAGCTCAGCAAGAAGAGGATAAGAGAGTTTATGATTCAGAAAACATAAAGGCAAAACCTCTCTTGTATAAACTGCAAAGTACTTAATATGATACTATATTCCTATGGAGTGCAAAATATGAGAAAGGGAAAACATTTCTGTGCCCCAACCTCCACTCAATATATGTTAATAGGGCATAGAGGAAATAAAACAGGTCAACTTTCTTCATCGGCATAAAAAACCCTTTCCCTTGAAATCTTACTAAAAACTCCACAGGAAAATCTAATATTTCATGGATCCATCCCCCTAAAAAGTGAAAAAAGGCACTTAGCTTTTAGGTTAGTGGTAGACACAAACGTACAAAGAGAGTCAGTCACACCAACTGTGGCCAAAGTTTTGCTACCGTGGGCTGTTTCAAGGTGTGCATGACCAATCTGACAGTGACATCTAAGGATGATGATAATAACAACTGAAGAAAATCAGGAGGTGCTGCAAAACAATGGAGGGATATTGGGGTATTTCAAAGAAATTAGGATAGTATAAAGAAATGCAAAAGAACCCCCCCCCCCCCACACACACACACACAGAATGGTTCAAGCTGTAGAACCAATTAATCCACATTTTTGCACGGAATACAACTATGAAATGGATTTTTTCAAATGCTCCTAGAGCTAGCAGCTCCAAAGCATGGTTGGGGGCTGTTCTTGGAGATTTTGCCAATTGTGAGAATAGGAATGAGGAAACAGGAGCTCCCAACCTTCCTATCCACCTACAACCTAAACCATAGCACATACAGCTCTTGCCAGAGGAAACTAGAACATAGATGTGATGTGTACCTAGGACCTTTTAAGTGAAGTCCACTGCAATGCCCCCTAGGCTGTCCTACTGCTCTGCTGGGATGCCTGTGTGGCCAGTCTACTAGGAAAGGTGGCTCCTCCTACATCCCAATGACTTGATTTTGTGTGTTTTTCACTTGGACTTTTTTTTTTTTTTAAATGTTCCAAAAAGATGTGCTAAGCAGAACAACTTCTAGGAAATGGTCATTTTCAAAGAAAAAAAGATAGACTGATTTTGGGGTTGAAAATGGTCATTTTCACTACTTGGTTTTTGGACGTTTTCAGTAAAACGTCCAAAGTTGGATTTAGATGTCATATCGAAAATGCCCCTCCACATGTAAAAGGCTAAATCATGATAATTATAAGTGTTGCAGGAGCTATGCCAGTCCTATCACATAAATCTTGAAAATGAATCATGTGGAAGGGCATTTTTGAAAGGACATCTAAATCAGAATAGGGACGTCCAAGTCAGAACGTCCCAAATAGACATCCATCTCACATGTATTTTGGAACAGGATACAGCCTGTTTGAAAATACGTGAGATGGATTCCACGCATTAGAAACATCCAGCATGAACATCCATTTTTCAAACTTAAACATCTAAATATTGAACAGGAGAAAACAAGGGACATGGAGGTCTGTATAGCAGTGTTCTTAGAAATGGTCACACAGACCTCCATGCAGAGCAGAGGGTCAGTCTAGTGGTTTGTGCAGTGGACTGTAGACCAAGAGACCCAGGATCAAATCCCATTTTAACGCTTTTTTTAAATTGTGAGCCCTCCAGGAACAGAAAAATACTACTGTACCTGAATATACTGTAGAAATCCACTGAGGTGGAGAACTCTGAAATCTCACGAAAAATAGCAGAAAAGGAGACAAAAGTGGGAAGACGACCACGGACTCCAGAGACGAAAGGGATAACCTTGATACTTTAGAAAGTTTTATTATTCAAAGACGCGACACAGTACTGTGTTTCGGCCTGTGGCCTGCTTCAGGAGTCTGTGAGTAATCAATGGGTAATAAAACATCCAAAATTGTATCTTTTCAATGCAATAATACAAAGAGTGGGTCTTTAAAAAGACCTTTGTTGTAGTAGGTGATCTCGGCGTCTCTTATTTGTATGACATAAAAACCATGTATGTACACCACACCAATTGCCTTCAGGCTTGCAGGTGTCTTATATATTTAGGTAGAGTAGGTATTTTTCTGTTTCTGGAAGGCTCACAGTTAAAAAAAAAAAAAGTTGCTTCTGGGCTGGTGCTGGCAGTGGCATTCAGAACTTTCTTTCATTTCCACTCTCTGCGGCCATTTCAGGAAGAGAAAGCTAAAGAATGTTTTCACCAGGTTTAGTTGGTTTTAGAAAGGCTTTAGATAGTTTTTGGGGACACTCTTGCTCAGTGGCGTACCAAGGGGGGGGGTGGGGGCGGTCCGCCCCGGGTGCATGCCACTGGGGGGTGCCGCGGCACGTGCCTGTTGGCTCCGAGTTCGCTACGCTAAATTCTCTCGTTCGCTGCAGCTCCCTCCCTCTGCCCCGGAACAGGTGTTCCGGGGCAGAGGGAGGGAGCTGCAGCGAACGAGAGAATTTAGCGTAGCGAACTCGGAGTCGACAGCGGCGCGCCGCGGCACCCCCCCCTAGCGGCGTGCACCCAGGGGGGGGGTCATTTCACGGGGGGGGGGGGGGGGGGGCGCATCGGCGATCCGCCCCGGGTGTCGTTGAGGCTAGGAACGCCACTGCTCTTGCTTGAATTGGGGAAGAAAATAAGCGGGGATATACTCTAAATCTGCATATTTATCCAATTTTGCAGATGAAGAATATGAAGAGCAAAGACAAACGGATGAAAATCATGACTGAAATCATTAATGGAATCAAGGTGACGATCTGAATTTGCAACTTTTTGAAAGGCAAAACTCAGCATGGAACCGTGCTGTGCATGAATCCTTCCAACATTTTCACGATGAAAGCTTTTCTTTGTTTTCTACTCTGCTATAACTATATTTAAATATTGATCAATGAAACATTACATGGACACACTTATTGAAATCTGCATATTGTGTTTCTATGAAAGAAAAGCAGAACGAATAGAATAGGATAAAAATAACGGAAGTGGTTTATTAAACGGTTACCCGAAGTGGCCATGTTTCGCCCACAGGCTGCATCAGGGGTAAAAACTAAAAGGGGATTAATACAAAGTATTCCCCTAAAAGTTATTTTATAACACTGTACACACTTCTAAACCAGCTTTCATCAACTAGATACAAATGACAAAAGTTGGTTTAGAAGTGTGTACAGTGTTATAAAATAACTTTTAGGGGAATACTTTGTACTAATCCCCTTTTAGTTTTTACCCCTGACGCAGCCTGTGGGCGAAACATGGCCACGTCGGGTAACCGTTTAATAAACCACTTCCGTTATTTTTATCCTATTCTATTTGTTCTGCTTTTCTTTCATTTGTATCTGAGCAGATCAAGTTGTGCCTCTTTTTTTGTTTTGGATATTGTGTTTCTATGACTAGCTATCTTGGTTTTAGCCAATATTTTGATCTTACAAAGAGTTTTTAGAGATGCAAACCTGGGGAGAGCAATTTTCAAAGCTTAGGTAAATAGCACACGTGGAGATCCTTTTACTAAGGTGTGCTAACAGATTTAGTGTGTGCTAAATAATAAGACACCCATAGGAATATAGGGCTAGATTCAGTAAATGTTTCCTAAAAAATTGGCTCCGAAAAAAACCGCTTAAGCGATATTCTATAAGCCACGCCTAAAGTTCAGCATGGTTTATAGAATAGCACTTAAGCGTTATGGTCATGTATAAATTTAGGGGTGACCATTTGCACCAAAAAAAACGTGGTGCAAATGCCCCCACCTAAATGTATGTGTGGAACACCATTATTCTGTAATTATGCATGTAACTCAAAACTATGCCCCTGTTCCACCCCAAAATGCCTATGACCATCCCCTTTCTGCACCCCCTTTTTCAGGCCATGCATACATTTTAGATGTGGATCCCATGCCTAACTTTATTTGCGTAATACCTAATTAAATCTAATTAGGCGGTTAGCTTAGCAGAGTTTAAAAGGGGGTTAGACGGTTTCCTAAAGGACAAGTCCATAAACCACTACTAAATGGACTTGGGAAAAATCCACAATTCCAGGAATAACATGTATAGAATGTTTGTACGTTTGGGAAGCTTGCCAGGTGCCCTTGGCCTGGATTGGTCGCTGTTGTGGACAGGATGCTGGGCTCGATGGAACCTTGGTCTTTTCCCAGTGTGGTATTACTTATGTACTTATGTAGTGCCAATAATTGCTTGTTAAAAAGCCAATTATTTGGCACTAATTTGCTCATTATTCAATTAAATTGCATGCACAAATTGGAACTGTGCCTAAATTTGTGCACACAATTGTTGGCAACCTTTATAGAATCAGGGGGATCATTTAGTGTGTGATAAATTGTTAGCGCACCTTAGTAAAAGGACCCTATTATTTTCTAGCAAGCCTCTACCTGCAGGCGACTCATTACTCAAGGTTTGAAGTGAAATTATGCACATAGTGTAGCTTTGAAATGTGGAGCAAAGTCTGCAGGTGAAAAGTACCCATGGGCTTTGTCACAAAACAAATATACAAAGCTTTGTAGGCTGTGTCTTACAGAGTAGAGTTTCTGGAAGAATCATTAGGAGGAGCACCAGAGGCTTGTTCTAATGGAATGAAAGGGCTCAAGCAGAGAGAGAGAGAGAGAAAGAGAGAGAAAGAGAGAATCCTACAAGGGATAGTTTGGACTAGCCCACTTACTGCAAACTGCACATACATTTCTAACTACCCAGGTATTTTCCCTTTGAAAATTGGATATCAGTTTACACCAGCTCTTTGTTTGGTCAGCAGAGAAGGGAAAATCCCATGGAATTCAAACATGCATGGGATAAACACAAAGGAATCCTGTTTAGAAGGAATGGATCCACGGAATCTTAGCGGAGATTGGGTGGCAACGCCAGTAATTGGGAAGATAAACCAGTGCTGGGCAGACTTCTATGGTCTACACCTTGATCGTAACTGAATAGATATGGATGGGCTGGAGTGTAAATTTTAAGGGGCTACAGAACTTTTAGTACAAGAAGAGTGCTGGGTAGACTTCTACAGTCTGTGTCCTGAGAATGGCAAGGACAAATCAAACTCGGGTATACATATAAAGTATCACATACCATGTAAAATGAGTTTATCTTGTTGGGCAGACTGGATGGACCATTCAGATCTTTATCTGCCATCATTTACTATGTGTTCTTTTGAAAATGTAAAGTATATGCACTATTTTCCTCCTGTAATCTAGGAGAAACATGCAAAGCCCGACACAGAACCGTTTTTCAGCATGAAGTGCCTGCCTTACGGGTCATAAAGTGTTGTGTCAAAAACACTGTTTAAATCCAGAAGTAAAGAACTTACTTTTGTGGATGAGACTGGTCTTGAGAAAGACATATGTAATACTTGCCTGAAAGCTTTCTCTCTGCAGCAACTTCCTGTTCCCGCTAGGCGGGATGCTGCAGAGAAAAGGCTTGTGGGGCAGGCTGAAGGCAGCGTGCTTACATTGCTAACGCTGCCGGTGGCCCTGAACCAGTCCAAACACCTTGAAGACTGCAGACCGGAGGAGGGGTAGGGGAGAGGAGGAGAGGAGAGGTGCTGTTTGGGGAGCACTGCCCACTTCTCCCCCCCCCCCCACCCCAAACTATGCCCATGGCTGGGGCTCTTTCCTCTGGATCTTTCTCTCTCCTTCTGCCCCTTAGCTGTCTCATTTCTACACAGGAGTTCTCAAACCCCTCTCTTTGGGGCCCCTCTTTCCTTTGATTGGCAGATAGGGGTTTAGGGAAACTAGAAGCTTCTCCCTGTAGGTGGCGTCCCTGTTTCTTAGGGAACACTAGAATTCCTGTCAATCCTTGGGATTCCGCTCCAGGTTTTCTTCCCCTCCTGAGCTCTAAATCTCCCCTATAAGACTCCTTTATACAACCCAAGTGGGAGAAGTGGAATGGGTGCCTGACTGCTCCTTTCAACACCACAACGTATATATGTGATGTTCAGACTTGCACATCCAGATTTTGAGTTGGAGATCCTTTCTAAAATCTCCCTCCACATGAAACTGTGGAAAAGAGTGATTTGCTGGTATTCACTTCCCACACATACCTTTAGATAGGCTGAACTGTGAAGATTTCAGACAGGCCAATTTATCCAGCAAATTGCAATGCACTTTTGTAAGTGGCTTTTTTTTTTGTCCATGTTTATTTTATTTATGGCTTTGAAAAATTTCCTTTCCAGCACTCCTGTAAAATTGCTAAAAGAAGAGACAGAGAATACAGTAATAATAAATATTAACTAATGTTACTATGACTCGATGGCTATGTTTGCTAATATTCTGATTGCTATGTTAATATTAATGTGGATTTCCTCTGTGGTAATTCGTAGATTCTGAAGCTGTACGCCTGGGAGCCATCCTTTGAAAGTCAGGTGCAGGAGATCCGAGAGAAGGAGCTGACAAACTTGCTGCATTTCACTTATTTACAATCTGTGACCCTCTTTGTGTTCACATGTGCGCCATTCCTGGTGAGTACTGGCTGTCTAAAAGCAGATTCAGCTCATCACTGAACAAGCAGAGCTCTTCAGATTCAATAGCACATGGGGTCCCCTGTTTCCGAGGCCCCTCACCTTCAGCTTCAGGCTCAGTGTATAAACCAATGCTGCCCCACTGAAGGGGAGGTCCTGCCCATCCTCATCCTAAGCCCCGCTCTTTCTCCCCTCACCCCCACATCCCCTGTCCTCTCTAACATCTGCAAATGCTAAAGGTGGCAGTAGCGAACTTTATTCACTCCTGCCCTGGCAGTGTCAACTTTAAAAATTGTGGCAATTGACCCCTGAAGAACAGATAAATGGTAATTACTAGCAACATTTTAAGACTGAGGTTCAGCTAAGAGATTTTCAGCTCCATAGGACGAAGCTTTTCTCATTCTCGGAATCAGTAAATGAATATATGTTGTCCAGGGATGCCCAAACTTGCTCCTTGAAGACTATAATCCACTTGAGTTTTCATGATTTATACAATGACTATGTATGACATCCAGAGCCGTAGCGAGGTGAGCTGACACCCGGGGCGGGTCGCCGCTGCACACCCCCCCCCCCACGGGTGCAGCACGGCGCACTCTCCTCGCGCTGGAGCACACCTCCCCCCCCGGAGCGCATACCTGCGGCGAGGGCCGGGCGGGAGGGCCGAACCGCCCCGACTGCACGTTGCTGGGGTGTGTCGGCTCCGCGCTGGTTCACTGCTCTCTCTCTGTCCCGGAACAGGAAGTAACCTGTTCCAGGGCAGAGAGGGCAGTGCACCAGCGCGGAGCCGACACCCCCCAGCGGCGTGCACCCGGGGCGGACCGCCCCCCCTTCCTACGCCACTGATGACATCTATTTGCATTCAGTGGAGGCAGTGCATACAAAATATATCTCGTGCATGTTCATTGCGACAATCCGGAAAAGGGAAAATCAGGGCTAAGTTTGGGCTCACCCCTTTTTCTCTTGGCTAGAAGAATCTAGGGGCACATTTGGGATATGTGAGGCACACAGGTACCCCATGCTCCTGAACAGGGAGAATGTGTTTCAGGGTCCTAGTGTTGTGAGATAGCTGAAGTTTCAGTGTAAGAAAAGCACTCAACATATCTGTTCAAATATAAGACCTTTACTGAAACCTGCCACCAAAGGGAAAATCAGTACAGGCAGCGTGGCCGCTCCTGGTGCACATCCAGTGCAAATTAAAACAGATATCCAAAGAGAAAAATCCAGTGCAGAACTCATAGTCCAGAACTCACAATCATCGCAAATATCACAGCCCAAATAAACATGGCAGACTGAGGGCCCCTTTTATTAAACCATGCTAGCAATTCCCGGTGAGGCAATGTTGACAAAGCCCATTCACTTTGAATGGGCTTCGTTGGCATTGTTGTGCGGGAATTGCTAGTGGGGTTTGGTAAAAGAGACCATGAGTTACTTCCTTCTGCACCCTCTAGCTGCTGAGGCACCATCCTGGAGAATGGGACCCTCTCCTTGTTGGTACCAACAAACCCTAAGTATGAGACACTCTCTTCCTTTAGACACAGCAGTGAAATTCCAATGGACTCTCAGACACCACACTTCAGAAGAATTCTTCTCAGTAGAGCTTTGACTCAGCCAAAGAGCCCTTTACTAAAGGAAATTAGAATCTGGGCTTAGCACATCTTAACACAGGATTTTCTTGCATGCTAAGCCCAGGTTAGACATGGCAGAATTTAGGGATTTTTTTTTTAATTTTGCAGGTTCCACGCTAAGTTTTCTAATAGAACATTTTGGACTTGCAAAAAAAATTTAACACGGAACATTTACCGCATCTGATTTAGGAAATGCTACTACTACTTATCATTTCTATAGCGCTACTAGACGTACACAGCGCTGTACACTTGATGCTAAGTGCTCTTCTGTTAAGTCAGCATTAGTCCACCATTTTTCACCCTGTCTAAAATATCTATCTATCTATCTATATAACAAATGCATGGTTAGCACGTGCTAACAGGCAAAATATCATAAAACGCTGTAACACGTTTTGTGGTATCCTGGTTTTCATACTCTTAAGTGCGTGTTAGGGCTTAACACCCTTTAGTAAAAAGTCTCTAAGGGAGTTCTTCAGTGACCCCCAGCAGTAAGGAGCTAACTCGGATCACCAGTCTTCCCTTCTTTGGTCCTTCCACTTCTCAACAGGCCTCACCAGTCCTCAAGCAGAGTTCTGTATGTCCTGAAGGTGGGGGCACCCCAATTTTGCACCCCAGTTCCCTTCTCAAGGCAGCAGATGAGCAAGAAGAAGCTCAGAGCATGACACCTCATGAGTTTTGTTCACATCCCATGTTCTGAAAAACTCCCTCCATTGAGAGAGTCACTAAGTACTACTAACCCCTCACTCACTCTTATCCCATCACTCAGACTCAGAAAGAGACTTTGATGTCTCTAGTAAGGGACATATATCAGGAGACCTTTGTATATTTTTGTGAATTTCAGTGAGGTGTACGCTATGTAAGCTCTTTCTGTAAGTGTTTTTCACTCTCTACAGATCTCTGTAGCCAGTTTTGCTGTCTATGTAATGGTGTCTTCAACCAACGTCTTGGATGCACAAAAGGCTTTCACTGCTATCTCATTATTTAATATCTTGCGATTCCCCATGGGGTTGCTTCCCATGCTCATCTCCTCAATAGTGCAGGTAAGACATTAGCACTAATTATTTCTTCCTGGCTGCCCTTTGTAACTTTGATGGGAGGAAGGAGTGCCCTAGTGGTTAGACCAACTGACCTAGAATTAGGGAAGCCGGGAGTGGAGGAGTGGCCTTGTGGTTAGGGTGGTGGACTTTGGTCCTGGGGAACTGAGGAATTGAGTTGAAGGATAGGAAACAGAGAGTGGGGTTAAATGGGCAGTATTCACAATGGAGAAGGGTAGTTAGTGGGGTTCCTCAGGGGTCTGTGCTAGGACCACTGCTTTTTAATATATTTATAAATGATTTAGAGATGGGAGTAACTAGCGAGGTAATTAAATTTGCTGATGACACAAAGTTATTCAAAGTCGTTAACTCGCGACAGGATTGTGAAAAATTACAAGAGGACCTTACGAGACTGGGAGACTGGGCAGCTAAATGGCAGATGACGTTTAATGTGAGCAAGTGCAAGGTGATGCATGTGGGAAAAAAGAACCCAAATTATAGCTACGTCATGCAAGGTTCCACGTTAGGAGTTACGGACCAAGAAAGGGATCTGGGTGTCATCGTCGATAACACACTGAAACCTTCTGCTCAGTGTGCTGCTGCGGCTAGGAAAGCAAATAGAATGTTGGGTATTATTAGGAAAGGTATGGAAAACAGGTGTGAGGATGTTATAATGCCATTGTATCGCTCCATGGTGCGACCGCACCTTGAGTATTGTGTTCAATTCTGGTCGCCGCATCTCAAGAAAGATATAGTAGAATTGGAAAAGGTGTAGCGAAGGACGACTAAAATGATAGCGGGGATGGGACGACTTCCCTATGAAGAAAGACTAAGGAGGCTAGGGCTATTCAGCTTGGAGAAGAGACGGCTGAGGGGAGACATGATAGAGGTATATAAAATAATGAGTGGAGTGGAACAGGTGGATGTGAAGCGTCTGTTCATGCTTTCCAAAAATACTAGGACTAGGGGGCATGCGATTAAACTACAGTGTAGTAAATTTAAAACAAATCGGAGAAAATTTTTCTTCACCCAACGTGTAATTAAACTCTGGAATTCATTGCCGGAAAATGTGGTGAAGGCGGTTAGCTTAGCAGAGTTTAAAAAGGGGTTGGACGGTTTCCTAAAGGACAAGTCCATAAACCACTACTAAACGGACTTGGAAAAATCCAAAATCCCAGGAATAACATGTATAGAATGTTTGTACGTTTGGGAAGCTTGCCAGGTGCCCTTGGCCTAGATTGGCTGCTGTCATGGACAAGATGCTGGGCTCGATGGACCCTTGGTCTTTTCCCAGTATGGCATTACTTATGTACTTATGTACTTATGAGTTTGATTCCCACTTCAGGCACAGGCAGCTCCTTGTGACTCTGGGCAAGTCACTTAACCCTCCTCCATTGTCCCATGTAAGCCACATTGAGCCTGCCATGAGTGGGAAAGCACGGGGTACAAATGTAACAAAAAAAACCCCCCCAGTTTCCCCCATTGCCCACAAATTGTGACCTTGGGTAACTTACTTTATTTACTGACCCTTCAGTTACCCACTTAGTTAATATGATCTTTGGGATAAGAACTTAGGGGATAAGATTAGTGAGAAACCCTAGGTAGTTGTGACTGAAGGTTCACAGAGTCATAGCCCAATAGAGATCATTTCAGATTCAGCTGATAACCAAAAGAAGCAGGAAAAAACATACTAGGCCAGTCAGTGTGGTTTATCCCTTAGTATTTGCATTTTCTTTGTCTTCATACAATACAGAAGACATTGAAGAATAAATGATATATTTTCACTTGCAAAAATGAGTCCATTTTCTTAGAATCTATGGGGGCAACAGAGTGGGATAGCAACTGCATAAAGACATATGGATAAGTTATCTCTATATTTGTATGCACATATTCAGCTAAAACATCTGTATAAGCCAGACTAATGAATATGCAGTCCTAACTTAAGTTATCTATATAAAGATAAGATTGCTTTGTCTGCAGTCAGGCTTATATAGATGAGTAATACGGATAGCAACTGAACATCACCACTATCTGGATAACGTTTGACCCTATCCCTACCCTCAATATGCCTCTAAGCCTGCTGTACATTAAATGCATAACATTTGGCTGTATATTAACTTACATAACCCAAACATAGCTTTCATTCAAAGGGGAAGGAATTTGATCTCTGTGTATTTCTGTCTAGACCAGTGTATCCTGCCAACGACTGGAGAAATATTTAGGAGCAGATGATCTGGACTCATCAGCTATCCAACATGACCCCGCTTTTGGTAAGTGCACGCTTTGGCTTTATTTATCTTATGGGGCTATATTTTTACTAGGCTACATAGAACATGATCCCTAGGGCAAAGGCTCTCAATCCAGTCCTCAGGGCACACCCAATCAGGTTTTCAGGGTGTCTACAATGAATATGTATGAGGTAGATTTGCATGCACTGTTGCCTTGGTATGCAAATCTATCTTATGCATATTCATTGTGGATATCCTGAAAACTCAACTGGCTGAGTGGGTCCCTTTTCTGGGTTGAGAACCACTTCCCCATGGTTCCTATAAGGTACATTTAGAGGAACTTTCCAGGATTGGGAGAGTTCAGCTTGTTAAGGTGACAGTGAGGGAGGTTCTGTTCTTTTCCCAAAAAGTAGGGGCAGTGGTATAAAGAAGAACATAAGAACATAATTATTGCCATAGTGGGACAGATTGAAAGTCCATCAAGCCCAGTATCCTGTTTCCAACAGTGGTCAATCCAGGTCCAAGCACCTGGCAAGATCCCAAAAGAGTAGAACAGATTTTATGCTGTTTATCCTAGAAATAAGCACTGGATTTCCCAAGTCCATCTTAATAATGGCTTATAGACTTTTCTTTTACGAAATTATCGAAACGTTTAAAAAATCCTGCTAAGCTAACTGCTTTTACCACTTCCTCTGGCAATGAATTCCAGAGTTTAATTACACATTGAATGAAGAAAGTACGTGCAGGACGTCAGACTCACAGAAACAGAAGCCTGCGTGGCCGCGTTGCTGATCTGCAATGGCAGGCTTCTACATGGAATGTTGCTAGTGGAGGAGTAGCCTAGTGGCTAGAGCACCGGTCTTGCAATCCAGAGGTGGCTGGTTTAAATCCCGCTGCTGCTCCTTGTGATCTTGGGCAAGTCACTTAACCCTCCATTGCCTCAGGTACAAACTTAGATTGTGAGCCCTCCTGGGACAGAGTCATATCCAGAGTACCTGAATATAACTCACCTTGAGCTACTACTGAAAAAGGTGTGAGCAAAATCTAAATAAATAAATAAACCCAGTTCCTCAGGATCAAAGTTTGCTGCATTAACCACTAGGCTATTGCTCTGCCCTTAAAATTATTGCTCTGTAGTTATAACTCTGCTGTTTGCACTTCTGTCCAGTGGCATACCTACCCAAACCATAGATTGACTCAGTCACTATCTCCTTCTCTCTCACAAACATAGACCACCACATCCTACCTTTATCAAAATCCATACCCTCAGCAAGAAAGTTTCCCTCCTGAACTCCCTTCCAGCATGTAGAAGACCAAATTTACCACCTCTTGTGACCCTTGGGTCTCACAATGGTGCATGGTCCATTGTGGCACACTCCTCCACTGACACTGGGAACCAGGCCAAAGTGTTGCTGAATTGGAAGTGACATAAAAAAGGGCAAGATTAGGCAGTCCGCACCCCCTTAGAAATGGCAGGTAGAAGAGGAGAAAAATGGAGTGAGCAGGTACCTCCATTCTCCTCTGCACATTCATTTCTCTCTGTAGATCAATTAGCTATTGGTGTCAGGTCCAGGTCAAGATTATGCAGTCTAAAGCCCCACATGGCTCACATCCTGGTGCAAAGAAGAGGGGCCTAGATATGTTGGAGACTGGGGCTAAACTGAAGCAATCAAGGGCTATACATTAGGTGAAGGCCTTCATCTTTGTGTCAGATGATATATTGACAGGTGTTTGGTTGATAGTTTGAAGCCAACTGATTTGGGCTGTCACCACCAACAAACAAATGAAGATTATGGAGGTAAACACAAAAACGAGAACCTCACTAATTTACTAGTTTATTGAGCAACAAGGCAGACATGGAGTACAGGTATGATGCTATACAACGTGAACATAAGAATATAAGAATAGCCATCTAGCCCATATCCTGCTTCCAGCAGTGGCCAATTCATGTCACAAGTACTTGGCAGAAATACAAACTGTAGACAAATCAAGGAGAAATAACTGGAAGGAATGATCACAAATACTTTTTGTGTAAGCAATAAAATTCCAGATCTACAGGCTCAAATCGCAAAGTTAGAGTTAGATATTGTCAGGGATCTTGTGAAATGACTGGGTTAGTGAGCCCTTGGGCCACTGCCGAGGAGCGGCAGCAGCAGGAGAACCACTCAAACAGAAGACAAGGCAGAACAGATGTACCAGCAAACCCAGGACTGGAACAACTGGACTGAGAACTGCAGCCGAGGCAACGCAAGCTGGAGCAAGCAGGACAGGAATCAGCCAAACTTCAAATGCGCTTGACCGCCTTTCCCCAGGGGTTGAGCCCCCAGGTGCGGGCGGCCGGCAGGACTAAGAGACTGAGGAGGAAATCAGAACTGCAGGGTTCAGCAGCCGGCCAGCAAACCGTAGAACACTCCAGAAACCAAACCAGGGTCCCAGACAGGCAGCGAGCGGAAGAATATTCCAGGAACCAAACAGGGTCAAAGGCAGGCAGTGAACAGTAGCATATACCAGGAACTGACCAGGGTCAAAGGCAGGCAACAAGGAGTAGAATACTCCAGAAACCAGACAGGGTCAAAGACAGGATAAAAGTAACAGGGTAGTACTGCAACAACACTCACTGACGAGAAACTCATCAGACGACCTCTGTTGCAAGGCAAACTAGAAAGTTCCCAGGTGATTAATAAAGGCAACATACAAGGGAGTTCACGAGGTACGAGTACTGCTTAGTTCCAAAAAACTCCCAAAACAGTCTGGAAGGCTGGAAGATCCGGACCGGACCGGAATATCTTCTGGAACATGGGAAACAGCAAGCAGTCAGTCCATAGCAGCCACCAGGTCTAACCACCAGGGGGCGAGGTGAATGAGAGCATGAAACAGGGGCACAACCGTGACAGATATTGAAGCAATATTCAACAACCTAGCAAGGGATAAAGTTATCCAGATAAAGTTACCTGGAAGACTTTAACCAGATATGTAGTAGGATGTATTTATTTATTGCATTTGTATCCCATATTTTCCCACCTATTTGCAGACTCAATGTGGCTTACAGAGTTTTGTTATGACATAGTCATTCCAGGATATGCAGATAAAACTGCCATGAATCTTGTCAGTGTTTTTTCCTCAAACATATAAGATCATCTGCTTCCCCTGCCTGCAGTCTTCTGCAAAAATAAATATTTTTGGGACAATTATATAACCTGGTGCCTCAAAGTCACGTGCTGGTGCCAAGATTCCATTATCAAATACTATTGAAAGTCAGCATTGATATGCTTTCATTTAGGTGTGACCACTTTCACCAGGTCTATGACTGGAATAAGTTGGTATGCCTAAATCCACCATGCAGTGCATATAACTTAAGTATTCTATACATTATTCATGTAAAGTTGGTGCCATGCCCATGTCCTGCCCATGCTCTATCCACAAGTATGCCCTCTTGCACTTATGCACCATAGCAGTTATAGAATAGCACATTCTATACATGGTGCCTGAAAATTCCATGCAGAAAAAAACATGCCTAGGCATATTCTCTAAAGTATGCCTAAATTTTATAGAATAGGCTTCTATTTCCGCGCAGTATATAGAATACGCCAAGCGCCTCTCCATGTGATCAAATTTTGTCATAGTCATGTACGCCATGTTTTACTTCACATACATCCCTTCACCTAAATTAGATGCAGAGTGGGTGTATTCTGTAACAAAGCACACAGATTTTAGAAGCGCCCACGCCTTGCCTATGACCACGCCCCCTTTTCAACTATGCGGCTTACAATTTAAGCGCACCACTTTACAGAATAAACTTAGTGAGTTGTGCGTGTAATTCTTAATTAATGCCAATTACTGCTGATAACTGATTGTTAACATCCAATTGATAGCGCTGATTAGCTAGTTAACCAATTAAGTTACGTGCACCAGTAATTCTTGCTATAGAGATTAGTTATAAATCTTCATATTTTTCAGTTGCTCTTATGACATTCCCTTGCATTCCTCAGATCCAGTTGTTTGGATGAGTGTTGCAAATTACACCACATGCCAAATTTGGTTTGTCCATATTCACTTGTTATTTTAGATTCATTATTACTAATCTTTTCCAAATCTGAGCTCAAGGTAAGTTACATTCAGATACACAAATTATTTCCCTGCCCAAATGGATCTACGATCTAAATTGTACCTGAGGCAAGGGACGGTGAAGTGACTTGCTCAAAGTCAAAAAGTGTCAGTGGGAGAAGTGGGATTTGAGCCTTAGTTTTCCTGGTTTCCAACCTGCTTCCTCTAATCACTAAGGGGCCCTTTTACTAAAGGGTTTCCGCGCAGCAATCTGGAACTACCGCCAGCCCCTACTTGCCCACCGTGGCCACCAGCAGTAGTTCTGCCTCCAGTGTGCTCCCCCCGTAATGGCCACGTGGCAAGTGCAAACTTACCACACAGCCATTTCTTGTTTCCACCTTTTTACCCACTGCGGTAAAAGGGGACTCTGCGTGCAGCAAAAACTCACACTGCTGCTAGCACAGGGCCACTTTTACCGCAGCTTAGTAAAAAGGGCCCTAAGCTACTTCTGTACTCCACAGTGTGGTCACTGCTGGTATTGCAGCTTCTGATTAATCTATAATACTGGCACTTCGTGGCTACTGTTGGTACTGCAGCCACTTGCGAAATAGGCAGACAGATACACTCCCACACAAACTACATTCTCAAAATAGAAATATTTAAGGACTTTAAAAAGAGGCTTGCTGTCTTCTGGATGATTCTGTTCACATGATTCTGATGTTCTGGATGCTTCCTCATACAGATTCTGCCATCGTCCTGTCTGATGCTACCTTTTCATGGGAACAAAGTGGAGAACCAGCCATCAAGGGGTAAGTACAAGTTGTCCTGCAGATTACAGTCCTTTAACAGTCTGACTCTCTTGTTGCTAAGTGCTGTGTTACTTTTCTGGTCTGTCATGAGATATTGATGACATTCTGCTGTGTGATCACAAAAATAATTATACTGCTTTCCTGTTTAGCTTTCTCCAGTTGGTGTCAGGTAAAGGCTGGGTTGTTAAACTGTACATGTTATGAGTTGTTTTAGTTCCAGGATTTCTTTCCAACTGATTTCAGAAGTACAAATGAGAATAACGAAGGAATCCAGAAGCAATTCTGAAAGTGTGCAGGGTGCGCTTTTATCTCACGAGGAATAGGCTAGTAGGGTTAATGTATAAAAACAGTTTTGTCACAACTGCCTGTATTCTGCTTAACACACTCTACAATTAAGTAATTAAGTTCTAAGTTTCCCTACACTTTATATTCACAGAAGGGTGGTTTGGGCATATAGCAATCTCCCCTCAGTGACAAGTCGGGGCTCAGAATTGAGCAAGACATGGGACAGGCACAGAGGGTCTTTAATGGGGTAACACCAAGGATTAAAATGGGTCTGTGGCATTGTAGTAGGTAGGGGAAATAGAGAGAATGGATGAAACCAATGGCTTTTATGCATTCTCTATCTATTTTTCTTTCTATCTTTGCTTTTTTTTGTTTTGTTTTAGTGTTAATCTGGATATTAAACCAGGCAAGTTGGTGGCTGTAGTAGGAAGTGTGGGGTCTGGTAAATCCTCCCTTGTATCAGCTATGCTGGGTGAAATGGAGAATGTCAAAGGATACATCAATATTAAGGTAAGAAACTCCAGTATCATTTTTGAAAGTTGCTATAGAGCTGAAGAGTCATAATAGTGATGTTATCACATCTTTCAGAAAATACAAAGACCAGGGGACACTCAATGAAATTACTTGGAAGTACTTTTAAAACAAATAGGAGGAAATATTTTTTCACTCAAAGAATAGTTAAGCTCTGGAACTCGCTGCCAAAGGATATGGTAAAAACAGTTAGCATATCTGGGTTTTAAAAAGGTTTGGCAAGTTCCTGGAGGAAAAGTCCACAGTCTGCTATTGAGGTAGACATGGGAGAAGCCACTGGTTGCCGTGGGATTGGTAGCTTGGAATGTTGCTACTATTTGGGTTTCTGCCAGGTACTTGTGACTTGGATTGGCCACTGTTGGAAACAGGATAGACCATTGATCTGACCCTGTATGGTTATTCTTGTGTTCTTATTCTTTCATATTTAACAGTGGATTTGTCAGGAGCACCCTGTAATTGGTGCTCTAAGGGCTTGGATTTAGATTTTTGATTTATTGCTTGCCTTTTCTAAACCTGAATTTAAGAAGCGTTGCATATTCAAGTACGTGAGATATTTCCCTACCCAAATTAGCTTACAGTTTAGTTGTACTTTGAGGCAGTGGAGGCTGATATCACCTGCCCAAGGTCACGAGATAAGCAGGATTTGAACTCTGCCTTTCCTGGTTTGTAACCCTCTTCTCTAATCACTACATTACCTCTTCACTTTGTAGGAAAAAGAAAACAATTAATTAGTCAATTAACTGAAAAACTTCTAACATCCTGATGACTAATCTGGCACTTGGAGAGTCCCAGGAGGACCTAAATTCTTACTGTTAACCCTTGAACAGACTCATAGAAAATACTATTGCCCTTGGTAAACTATAGATTTGAATTTTTTTCCTGAAAATCTCAGCCTTTCTCTATGCTCCATATCCCAATGCAGTTTGGAGGTCTTCTACTAAGCCACGGTAGCGTTTTTAGTTCATGGTAGAAATTAGCTGGCAGCAAACACCGAGATGCCCATAGGAATATAATGAGCATCTCAGCATTTACTGCCAGCTAATTTCTACCGCAAGCTAAAAACTGTACCGCAGCTTAGTAAAAGACTCTCTCTGGAAGCTCCAGTTAGGGTCAGAGGATATATTAAGAAGATGATAGGTGATCAAATAGAAACAATGGCATGTAAGAAATAAAATCTATCAATTAGGGACCCCTGGTATCAAATCTAATTCTTTCCCAATTTCTATCCCTCTTCCAGTGTGTGCAAAAAATAACAATTTTTAACAACCACAGACCTCAACGATTCCAAGCATAGGCAATTCTATCCAGAATAGTAGCTCTTTACCATAGAGTGCCAACGCTGCAACTGGAGCTATATTCTTATCATCGGTCCTTTTTCTATATTAGAACAGGTAAAAAACAAACCAATGTAAAAAAAACTCTTTTAAGAGAAAAAACATTGGTTTCTCAAAACAAACCGCTAATATACAAATACACCACTACTGTGGAAGAAAAATCCAAACTAAATACTGTTCCAATGTTCAACATCGTCCAGAAAAAGCTTGGGAGCTTTGGTCATTCTTAAACCCCTAGGTATAATTTCCTGGTTACAATAGTCCAGCAGTGTGGCACTATGCATTTCAAATCTCACATGGTCTTTATAATCTGACAGCAATTGTGCCCGGGTGGCATCGGACATGCTGTCAGCTCCTAATTGGGAAAAAGCTGGGGCTTGTAATATTGTAGCCCTTTCTGTAAAGAGTTGAATAGAGTGTTTAATATAGATTTCACTATATTTAGTTTGGATTTTCCTTCCACAGTAGTGGTGCATTTGGATATTAGCGGGTTCTTTTGAGAAACCAATGTTTTTTTCTCTTAAAAGAGTTTTTTTTTTACATTGGTTTGTTTTTTACCCATTCTAATACAGAAAAAGGACCGATGATAAGAATATAGCTCCAGTTGCAGTGTTGGCGCTCTATGGTAAAGAGCAACTATTCTGGATAGAATTGCCTATGCTTGGAATCGTTGAGGTCTGTGGTTGTTAAAAATTGTTATTTTTTGCACACACTGGAAGAGGGATATCCAAACACTAGCTGGTAGAAATTATGTAAGAAATAAAGAAATGGAAAAAGAATATGCAGCCTTGATCCTTATTTCTCTTTAGCAGTTATTCTAGTCTGTCTTCAGTTAGCTCATGGTTTACATAATGATTTTGGGGCACCTTGTCAAAAGATTGGGTAATTTGGTTTTTCTTAAGATTTACATTTTCGGATGATATCTGGGAGGTAAATCAAATTAATCAAAAACCTACTCAGTAAAATTATTTCTTATAGGAAGAGAATGGAACTAAAGTCAGATTCCCATGAATCCTGGTTTCCATCATTCATACAATTGTTTATTATTCTATCTAGCCTTTATTGCTGTTTCAGGTGGCACTTAATCTGCAGTTTTTGCATTCCAGGGATCTTTAGCTTACGTTCCTCAGCAAGCCTGGATTCAGAATGACACTTTGCAGGCTAATATTCTTTTTGGATCACAATTGGATGAGACGCGATACCAGAAGGTTCTAGAATTATGTGCTCTTCTCCCGGACCTGGAATTGCTTCCAGCAGGAGATAAGACAGAGATTGGAGAGAAGGTAGGCCAAAGCTATAATGAGCTAAAAGTGTGTGGATGTCCCTGCCATTGTGAGGTATTTGGTGTGGTTGTTAGTACATTCGTTGTTCAGTGTTTTATTTTAATCTTTTATGTTTATGTCATGTTATGTTAAGATGTTGTGTTGTGTATTATATTTTTAGTGCTCATTTTTGAAACAGTAAAATGTCCAAAAAATGGCACAAAGCAGCAGATGGCATTTTTTCCCCAAAAATATCCAAATCACTATTTTCAAAACTAATTTTAAAGATGTTCTTGTATTCAATTTGTCTAAATCTCAAGGGGGTGTGCTGGATGCCTGTTTTGGGAGGGACTAGGATAGGCTTACGATCTGGACACTTTTCTGCAATAATGGAACATTGTAAAAAAATGTCCTGGGCAAAAACAAATAGGACATTTTTGACTAAACCTGTTTCAATAACAACTAAGTGCTATAAAGGTGCCAAAACTGAGCAGATGACCACTGGAGGGATAAAGGCATGACCCCCCTTAATCCCCACCTCCTAAGAGGTGAAAGTGGCCCTAAAGGAAAGATGCACTGAGCACAAAGACATCTAAAATAGGCCGATTTTTGAACCGAAAAGATAGACATTTTTCAGGTTTGAAAATGACCATGTCTGGCACTGGATTTTTTTACATTTTTGCAAGATGTTCAAAATCGAATTTGGACGTCATATCAAAAATCCCCTCCATGTGTGATTTGTTTTTCATTTTTTGTTTTATGTTATGTTATAGATGGCTTATATCCCACCAAAGCCCATTCAATATGGTTCAAGTCAGCCAGCCATTTTTGGGAACGTACAATACAGATTAAACAACATTAAAATCTGGACTAACAGATCTTTAATTAACAGTCATGAGCAGACTTTTTTTATGCAACCTATAGGGCTAGTGTGCTACAGCGCATTAATACTATCACAAAGGATTAATGCACATTAGTTGCATTGTTAATGTATGCAAGCTAGTTTACCTATAGTGCTGTCAATGGAGTGGAGGAGTGGCCTTGTGGTTAGAGCACTGGTCTTGCAATCCGGAGGTGGCCAGTTCAAATCCCACTGCTGTTACTTGTGATCTTGGACAAGCCACTTAACCCTCCATTGCCTCAGGTACAAACTTAGATTGAGAGCCCTCCTGGGACAGAGAAATATCCAGTGTACCTGAATGTAACTCAACTTGAGCAACTACTGAAAAAGGTGTGAGCAAAATCTAAATAAATGTAAGTAAACTAGCTTGGATAGTGTGGTAATGAGATGGAAACTTATGCAAAATAACTCACTATTAGCACAACTAAAATATATGTATGCAAACTATTTCACAGATGAATCAACCAAAAGATCTTTACATCCATAGGAGATGTAATTAAATTTTTGTCATATCCATATGTGGCCATCTCTGGGAAAAGGTGACTAAAGTCTCCAGAAACAAAAAATGAGGTTTTAATGAATTCTGTTAGAGCAAACAATTTGAAATAAAACAGTTCAAACCCTATCCTTTTATGTGAAAAAAATAAAAACGTTTCAGAAGATCAAACAAGTAACTTTTACAGACTGTTTATGGTCTCATGACATGAAAAATTGGGCCATTCTTAACATTTTAGATCCGCTAATTTAGTCACCTTTTCCCAGAGACAGTCACATATGTGCTTCCACATCCTTACAAAACAGGCAAGGGTAGAGATGGCCAGAGAAATGGATGAAAATTCCACAGGAATTGTTGGCTTTTGTCTGCTCGACGAGACTTCATATTTTAGTTTTTTTTAACAGCAGTTCTTTCAGCAGCAGTGGTTTAACTGGCTGAAGGCTGAGGATCTCATCATTTTGAACCCTATAGAATACATATGACAACTCAAGGACAGCTGACGTAGGCACATGCCAAAACTCAAAGGCACATGCCAAAACACAACTATGGTTGGGGCCCTTTTACAAAGACGCAGTAGGCTCTACTTGCATGCAGCGTGCACCAAAACAAGACTACCACCAGGCCAGCACGCCCCCGGCAGTAATTTCAGACTTGGCATGCTCCCATACCGCCAGGACAAATTATTTTTTAATTTCCTACCACGTGCAGTGTTTCTGGCGTTAATCAGCAGTTGATGTGTGCCGACCGGTCATCGCACGTGTAGCGTGTGAGCCCTTACTGCTAGATCAATAGGTGGCGTTAAGGGCTCAGGCTGTAAATAGGCGTGTGCTGGTTTCAGCAGACTGCTAAAAGCTGTCGTTTCTTTCTCTCTAATATCAGCAAAATTCGCCCTTTCTACTACTACTACTTAACATTTCTAAAGCGCTACTAGGGTTACGCAGCGCTGTACAATTTAACATGGAAGGACAGTCCTTGCTTGAAGAGCTTACAAAATTCGCCCTTTCCTTTCTGAGCACACTACCAGAACCCTCATCCACGCTCTTATCACCTCTCGCTTAGACTACTGAAACTTGCTTCTCACAGGTCTCCCACTTAGCCATCTCTCTCCTCTTCAATCTGTTCAAAATTCTGCTGCACGACTAATATTCCGCCAGTGTCGTTATGCTCATATTAGCCCTCTCCTCAAGTCACTTCACTGGCTTCCTATCCGTTTCCGCATACAGTTCAAACTCCTCTTATTGACTTATAAGTGCATTCACTCTGCAGCTCCTCAGTACCTCTCCACTCTCATCTCTCCCTTCACTCCTCCCCGGGAACTCCGTTCACAGGGTAAATTTCTCTTATCTGCACCCTTCTCCTCCACCGCTAACTCCAGACTCCGTTCCTTTTATCTTGCTGCACCATATGCCTGGAATAGACTTCCTGAGCCTGTACGTCAGGCTCCATCTCTGGCCGTCTTCAAATCTAAGCTAAAAGCCCACCGTTTTGATGCTGCCTTTAACTCCTAACCCTTATTCACTTGTTCAGAACCCTTATTGGGTTCAATTCCTACTGCAGCTCCTTGTGACTCTGGGCAAGTCACTTAACCCTCCATTGTCCCAGGTATAAATAAGTACCTGTATATAATATGTAAACTGCTTTGAATGTAGTTGGAAAAACCACAGAAAGGTGGTATATAAGTCCCATTCCCTTTCCCTTATTTTATCATCCTCACTTTAATATTCACTTATCTCTTATTTGTCCTGTTTGTCTGTCCTAATTAGATTGTAAGCTCTGTCGAGCAGAGACTGTCTCTTCATGTTCAAGTGTACAGCGCTGCGTACGTCTAGTAGCGCTATAGAAATAATTATTATTAGTAGTAGTAGTTTCAATTTTGCAGCAGGCCCTTTTCTCGGACCATTGAAAAAAGCCCTTTTTCCCAGATGAGGTAAAAACTGGCCCAGCGCGTGCCAAAAACACGCACCCACAGTACCACAGGCCATTTTGTGCCGCAGCTTAGTAAAAGGACCATAGTAAGGCATTTGACTACCAAAATTACTCCTGTGAATTTTTTACCCACTTCTCTCACCATCTCCCCTGACATTCTCTGTTGGTGACCAATGTGAAGAATGGTTATTCTCCTTCTCTCTGTTGGTTCTGCTTTTAATCTCCTTAACATCTGCTGTTAATATGCACGATAAGCCCTGTGTCTGTCAAATTAATGGGTGATTTTTGATGACTCCAACTCATTGGGCCCTATAGATTCTTTTCCTTAATTGGTTGGGGAGTGAGAATATAAATTATGTTTTCTATTTAACAAAATAGTAAAATATCAAGCATTACTACAATTATGGCAACAGTAAATGGCATTTGCAAATGACTTCAGTTTTGTCTGTCTCTTTTTCTCTGTTTTTCTGAATCAGTTCTCCTCAGTTACTGTATGTGTAATCTATTAAAAATGACTAAGAAAGTGATCTGTTAAAAATGACTAGGAAGTCTTATATGTGGCTAGACAGAGTCACAGCTAATGTCAGATTTTTAAAATTTTGTTTCAGGGGATCAACTTGAGCGGGGGTCAAAAACAACGAGTCAGCTTGGCCAGGGCAGTCTATAGTGATGCTGACATTTATATTCTCGATGACCCACTTTCCGCTGTAGATGCCCATGTTGGAAAGTACATCTTTGAGAAGGCAATTGGCCCAAATGGAGCACTAAAGAATAAAGTAAGAGGGTCCTTTTATTTTGGATAACATATTTACTTAGCTATTAATTTGCTACTACTACTACTTATAATGTGCGTATTACATATAACAGGGATCAATATTCAAAGTGATTTAACTGTCCTGAAATGGCTCCTGGCTGGTTAAATCACCTGTTGGGAGCTGTTAATTTTCAGCAGCACTTAACCGGTCAGTGCCACTGAAAATAACCCATTAGTGCCGAACTGAAACCCAGCTATTTTTGGGGTGTTCTGGGGGTGGAGTTGGCACTTGGCCAGTTAAATGCTGATATTCAGCATTTAACCGGCTAGGTTAACTGCATAAATAGGACCGCATAAAAGCTACTCCTATCTTTATGCAGTATCCCATAGCTGGCTAACTGCTGAATATCGCACTTAACTACACATTAGCTGGCTCCGGAAACCTAGAAATTCAATACCGGTACCCAGTCATGGCCCTAGCGTTGACTATCTGGGTTTAACGCTGGCAATGGTCAGCAAAACGTTGATCACCACTGGATAAATATGGGGACCACAATATATGTATATGCAATACTGGATAGAAATACACGCGGGACATTTTCTGCTCTGTGAAGCTCAAAATCTAGTTGAGACACACAGAAATAAGTTTCTAGTAATCACTTAACTAGTATAGCAAACCATATAATACAAGATGGCCAAGATTAGGAAGAGTCAATGTTTTTGGATCAAAAGCAATCTGAAAGAGGGGCTCTTTCAGCGGGACTTAAATGTGGACAGATACACCAACTCATGAAGATTGTTCCAGGCACATGGTGCCACAAGATAAAAAGAGCAGTATGGAATTAGCAATGGAGGAGAAAGGCACAGATAACAGCAGCTTGCCCAATGAGTAGATGTCACCTGGAGGAATGTAGGGTGAGATAAGAGAGTATAGGTAGTATGGAGCTGCAGAGTGAATGCTTTTTTAGGTGAGGATGTAATAATTTGAAACTAATGCAGAAATAGATGGGAAGCAAGTATATGAAGCCATGAAGAAGAGGGGTAACATGGTTACAATAAAGCTGGAGGAAAATTTACTGGAGAAATATGGTTCAGTAGGAGACCTGTGAGAAGGAGGTTGCATTAGTTGAAGCAGGAGATCATGAAAGAGTGGATACAATTTTTGGTAGTGGCATAGAAGTAAAATGAAAGACTTTGGTGATACTGTACAGGATTTGCACAGAGAAAGAGAGGAGTCAAAGATGATCCCAAGGTTGTGGGTCAGCACAGGGAACAGGGAGGATGACAGTATTAACAACCAAGATAGAAACATTTGGATGAGAGGAAGTGAGGTTTGGAGGAAATATAAGAAGTTAGATCTTGGCTACAGTAAGTTTAAGGTGGCAGTGGGACATCCAGCCATCTACGCCAGATAAACAAAACAATAATCTGAGACTATATTGAAAGCTATAAGGGAGATCAGTGCACTAAAGGAATGAGTTTAAATAGAGGGTATGCCAGTTGATAACAGGAGGAGGATCAACAAAGAGATACACTAAAGATGACATGGGAGAGATAAAGGAAGAACCAAAACAGGACAAAATCTTGAAATGCAAGTGAGGATAGAGTATCTGGGCATAGAATATGATTAAGAGTGTCATAAGTAGTGGATAGGTCAAGGAAGCTGAGGACTCAGTAATGATATCGGTCTTACTCATGAAGAGGCCAGGCCGTTAGAAACTTTTTTTTTCAAGACCATGTCAGTGAAATGGAGAGCGCAGAATCCAGACTGGAGCTGACCAAGAATGACAGGATTCAAGAAAGGCAAGGAAATGGTAGTAGAAAGCACATGCAAGTAACTTGGATGTAAACAACAGGGGAGAAAGTGGATGGGCTTTTTGAGGAGTACAGTGATCACAGCATATTTTAAGGCAGCAGTGGAAAGTGATAGATTAAGGATATGACAGATGGAAAAGATGACTGAAGAGGAGACAGAGTGGAGGAATTTGGGTAGGAATGGGTTCAGAGGAAGAAGTAATGAGGCCAGAGGAAGGAAAAGATGAGTAGTTTCCTTCTCCTTGACTTCAGCGAAGTAACAAAGGGTAGCAGGAGATAAAATGATGAGAAAAGAAAGAGGTTGAGGGAGTTAAATAGAGAACACAAGATGAATCTTGTGAACCTCTATGTTCAGCCCATGTATACTTCCCTTACAGATAGGGGCAAACACATTTTAAATGATGTGTTATTGTTGATTCCTGTCATGAATGGATTGAGTAATACCTAATCTAAGATTGCTTCCTGCATCTCTAAGATCAATTATTACAGTCGTAGTCATGGATTTAAATGGAACGCCTACAAGACTAAATTGCTTTGGTTAGATTGGAATGCTGATTCAGTTCCAGATTCTATAATTATTTCTAAAGATTTTTCTTTAAAATTGGAAAGAACCTCTAAAGTTCTTGGTGTTATTCTCGCCACCACTTTTTCTTTCAAACCTCAGGTAAATCATAATATACAGGTTGTATTTTTTAAACTCTGACAGCTACGTCAAATTCAATGCTATGCATTTCAGTAGTCTGGTGCAAGCCATTATTTTAACTCATTTTGATTACTGCAATATCTTATACCTGTCTCTTATAGCAAAACCATGCTTAAAACTACAAATTCTGCAGAACACAGCAGCCAAGCTTATATTGAGACTCAAAAGATCAGACAATTCTTCCGCCGCTCTCATTTCTCTTCATTGACTGCCATTACAGGCCTGTTGTTTGTTTCAATTGGCTTGTATAATATCTAAAATGTTTGATGGTTTTGTTCCTGCTTATATCCTTAATTTGTTTTCATTTACTACTGCTAATAGTATTAATAGAGCCAGAGATCCATTTTGTTTGTCTCTACCTTTTTTTTCAGGAGCTAGGTATAAATGATATCTTGAGGACTCGTTTACTTACCAAGCCCCTTGTTTTTGATGATCTCTTCCATCTGCTTCTACATTCTCCTGTTTGTTACTGTCCTTTACTTAAAAATTTGAAAACATATTTGTTTAAGAATTTTTTTGGTTAATTTCTCCTCTTGCTTTTTAGTTAACTTTATTTCTGTGATTTGTTACCTGCTTTGAACCACTTTTGTGGGAGTTGGCGGGATACAAGCACCACATTACATTGCATTACATGTGTAAACACTTTTACCATCAAAGTATCCATCACTTCTGTAAGTGCAAGAAACATTTTTTCTAGAGAAGGAAAGGGATCTAGCTCATGTCTTTTCAGTTATAGCTCAAGGAAAGTTAATTCAGGTACAGTAGGTATTTTCCGGTCCCTGGAGGGCTTATAATATGTTTGTACCTGCTGTAATGGAAAGTAATGTAACTTGACCAAGATCACAAGGAGCATCTATGGGATTTGAACCTGACCTCCCTGGTTCTCAGTCTGCAGCTCTACCCATTAGGCTAGTCCTACAACTTTGAAGACCTCTTTATACTTGATGGATCTGGCTTTGCTGGGTGTATGTCAGGCTCTTGGTCTTCTTTTCTGTTGAGCAGATCTTCGCAAACTGTGGATCGGGACCCCAAATGGGGACACAAAACCCACATTCAGGGTCATGACCTGAGTGAGTTCTCCATAAGTGCATCATTATTCTGCACCTCCATGGGGTCAAATAGTTTTATTTGGCCACTATTGTGGGCTCATAGCCCCAAAAAGATTGACAAGCACTGCTTTAGAGTTCTCAGTTCCTGTCCTCTCTGAATCTCAGGCTACATGATCCTTGAAGACTGCTGTGAACCAAGGAAGCCTTCCTTCTCCCTGCTTTTCCTGTACCTGATGGATTTTTATTTCGTCTGGGCCTTATCTAACAGGACGGTCATATACCACCATAGGTGCCAACATTTCAAAATGATTGAGGGTACCAAATACAGTACAGATTACCTCTCCCTGGATACAGTGAAGGACCTTGTCATGGAGTCAAGAGCAGTGAGCCCTTGGGCCACTGCTGGTGACCAGCAGCAGCAGGCGAGCCACCCAAAGATTTAAGCTGGAAACGGACAGGACTGATTACAAGTAGGACCGGAGCTGAGTGGAAGACAGGCAGGACTGGAACAAGCCGGACTGGAGCTGAAGCTGAAGGCAGGCAGGGCTGGAACAAGCAGGACTAGAACTGAAGCTGAAGGCAGGCAAGGATGGAACAAGCAGGACTGGAACTGAAGCTTGAAGGCAGGCAGGGCTGGAGCAAGCAGGACTGGAACAGAAGCTGAAGGCAGGCAAGAAGTACAGCAAGCACACGCAGACAAGAGCTCGTCTGAACACCTCTGTTGCAAAGGCAAAGCAGGAAGGTTTGAAGGCGCCTTATAAAGGCATTTCTGATGATGTCACGAGTAAGAATGAGGCTTGGCAGCAGGAACACCAGAGCAAGGCTTGGCTGCAAGAACACCAAAGCAAGGCTTGGCAGCAAGAACACCAGAGCGAAACTTGGCTGCAAGAGCACCAAAGCAAGGCTTGGCAGCAGGAACACCAGGGCGAGGCTTGGCTGCAAGAACACCAAAGTGAGGCTTGGCTACAGGAACTTCAGAGTGAGGCTGGAATGCTGAAACATTAGAATAGGATTGGAATGATCTCTGGAACACGTTTGGGAAACAGGGAGAAGGCAGTCCACAGCAGCCACAGGGCCTGGTCACTGGAAGGAGAGGTAAGTGTAGGCATGGGACACGGTGTTTTTAGGCTGCTTGTATCCCTTCCCAAATTAGCATGGGAGGGGTAAAAGAAACCAATGCTAAGTTCATATGAGAAAGTATATTTTACTTACTTACCAAATACAAATACAATAGTTTCTCATGAGAGTTCAATTCAGTAACATAAAAAGCTGTTTACTGTCTGCATCTCTGAAATACTCTTCTGAGACGGCAGCTTATATCGTTTGTTTCAGACAATGATTTACATGACTCTTTTTCTGCAAACTATCCTTCTCACAGGTTATTATCTGGTTCCCTTAAGCTGTTAGGCAACATTCTTCTGATGTTTATACTAGTTTCTTTCCCAAGGCCTCCCTTACCCGTAAGGGTATCATAAATACCAGAGATCATGCAGACTCATCAATCTCTGATAGACTCCAGAGTCATACAGACTTATCAATCTCTAGCCTTATAACCCATTCCATAATGCATATCTGTGCTCATAATTCTACAACGGCCACAACTGTGATAGACCTTTGCTCAATTTTGGGGGTGTTCAGCACCCACTGGCACTCACAGGGTTGGTTCCTGTTCCTACTATTGGCTTTAAGTTGCTGCAATAATAATAATAATAATAAAATATCTTTGCGTACTTACTGCCTGCAGGTTCAAAAACCTGACCCAGATCAGGGTTTCCATCTTCCTATTACTGCAGAGTTACCAAACTGCGTGTTACCTAAGAGAGGTTGAGTTAGTCCTGGTTTTATTTCATTAAATAGGTAGAGATATAATCCAATTGCCTTATAGAGATCAGAACACATTCAAACAATGTGGCAAAGACAGAACTGGATAAAGCTGGCCTAAGTGACAAGGTTGGTAGTCGTAGAAGCAGATACAATTAATGGAGGATACATGATAATTTATTGGAGATTCAAATATAAAATCAAGACTGACATGGCCATGTTTTCCTGGCAAAGACTGCTTCAGGTGCAAAACATTACTGTTAAAATAAATGGAACCATAAATAAGTATCACAAAATCATGTAAAGGGAAATGGGACTTGATATACTACCTTTCTGAGGTTTTTGTGTCACGATGGTGACTGTTTCCTTGTCTGTGCTCACCTCGCCCTCTGGTGGCCTGAACCAGTGGCTGCTATGAACTGTCACACGTTTGAGACTTTAGCCCAGTCCGGTCCGGATCTTCCAGGCTGCCAGACTTGCTTTTCTTGTTTGTGCCTGAACAGCACCCGTAGCTGCCTTGTGATTCCTACAGCTGAACTTCAGCTGCTGATGGGCTTTATTAGCCACCTGGAAACTTCTGTGTTTGCCTTTGCATCGTTTAAGGTCCTTGGTATGTGGGTGTGCTCTGTGCACTTCTGCCTAGTCCAGTTCTAGTCTGAGTTTCTTGCCTTGTTCTAGTTTGTTTGTGTGTAGTTAGCTTTGGTTTTATTGCTTAGTTCCTAGTCTTGTTTCTGGTCTGCATTTCCTTGTCTTGTGTCTGTGTTCCTTTTTAGTGGCTGCTTGGCAGCTTTCAGTCCTGACTCTCACCTGTCTGTGTTTCTGTCTTAGTGGCTGCCTGGCAGGTTTTAGTCCTGACTCTGTTGTGTGTTTCCTGTTGGTATCCAGTTCCTGCCCTGTCCTGTAAGTCCTGCCGGCTGCCTGCACCCAGGTGCTCAACTCCTGAGGAACGGCGGTCAAGCGCAGGTGAAGTCTAGCTGTTCCTGCTCTGCTTGTTTGCCTCTGCTGCAACTCCAGTCCAGGGTTCCAGTCCTGTTCTGCCTTGCCTCTGGTTTGGGGGTGATTTTGCCTGCCACTGCCGCTCCACGGCAGTGGTCCAAGGGCTCACAAACCCTGTGCTTCCGTGAGAAGCCTGACATTTTGCAACTACATTCAAAGCGGTTTACATATATTCAGATACTTATTTTGTACCAGGGGCAATGGAGGGTTATGTGACTTGCCCAGAGTCACAAGGAGCTGCAGTGGGAACTGAACTCAGTTCCTCAGGATCAAAGTCCACTGCACTAAGCACTAGGCTACTCCTCCACTCTAAAATCATAATAGAACCTTAACAGAGATATATAAACCACAAGATCAGTATCAGATCATAGGAAATAATTCATTAATAATAAATAAATATATCAAACAGAAAATATAAATGAATAGTTATATAAAAAGTGCATCTCCAAAAATGTGCAATGTGACATACAACAATGCCAAACATTGAGCAAAGACCATAATAAGGCACATAACATACCCTAATGGAGTGAACCTTTCACTTCACCATAGGCAATACTGAAATAGTGCAAACAATATATGTTAAGAGTTAATCTCATCCATAGACTACATGTAAGGCAATTTAAAATAATCAAAAGCTCCGCAAAAATATTTAGCATAGCCAAACCCTCCAAACTTCAAAGGGGTCTCTGTCTGGCAGCTTCTAATGGCAATGAGTGTAATTCCTCTTATAAACCTGTGCTGGGTCACATGACACACACACGATTAAGTTTTTAAAAAATGCTAAAATAAAAAGCCATGCATTCCAGTGACATCATAGGAGACAACATGACTGCCGCAACTAAAACCCATCTAAAAAGAATCAAAAAACCTTTGCTTAAGCAAAATTAAAATGTAAAAATGAAAGGCAGAAGCTGCTTATGTGGCTCTTATGAATAAAACTGCTTTTTAAACATTTCTAAAATTGAAATTAAAATCAACAAAAAAATGACCTCCGTTATTCACAACATTAATAATATTGTTAAAAATGCTCATTTTGGAAAATAAATTATTTATTCATGAAGGGCATGAGATAAGCTTTCAGATGGTAAGCTTTAGATTGTAAGCTCTTTTGAGCAGGGACGGTCCTTCCCCATGTTAAACTTGTACAGCGCTGCGTAACCCTGGCAGCGCTATAGAAATGCTAAGTAGTAGTAGTAGTAGTAGTAGTATGGTACCTAAAAAGACTACATTTGAAGCATAAAAAATTGTGATAAAATCTGCCTTTACGAGTGCAATGGGCTCAAATAGCACATAAAAACGTGAGTAAGATTGAACTCTTATTTAAAAATGTGAGATCCATATCACCACTCCTCCTGGTGTACAGTTTTGTATTTTCAAAATTATGCACGTTGGTTTAGTACCCACAGAAAAAGAAGTTGTGAGTCTCTGGAGTTACCTTTTTCTTCCACAATTTTCGAAGTGAAAATGTGCAAAGCCTGTGGGTAAAAAGCACTCATACACTTTGCAGCAGTGTGGGCCATTTGAAAATTGTCCCTCTATGTAGTTACGAACATTGAAAAGCAAATTTGCATGCTTTTTTTTTATTTTATTACATTTGTACCCCGCGCTTTCCCACTCATGACAGGCTCAATGTGGCTTAAATATTCTATACAGGTACTTATTTGAACCTGGGCTTTAAAGAATTGTGTGCTAATAGACACATAGAACTGCTTGCTGGCATAATTTCTCATTTATATAAAGCAGTAAAGCATTTTGAAGTAGTAGCAGCAAGCAGCCAGTGTTGTATAGTAAAGAAGTAAAAGTACGCATTACAATACTTAAGTAAAGATATCATTACTTTTTCTGGTTATCAAGTACAAGACAAGCATGAGCACTTTTACTTGAAATGAAGTATTATCTGAACCAGTTTTAAGTATTTTTACCTCATTACAAGCTGCTTCGTTACAAGTACAAAAGTCTGAAGTACTACATTTTCTTCTCCCATCCTCCTTTTGACATGGCTCTGACATCTCCCCTCTCGCTTTCTCCATATGGAGTCCTTAAAATTTGCCTTCAGTTCTCTAGCATCTGCAGCAGTTAAAGGCAGCTTCCCCTCCTGTGGTCCAGTCTCTGTCTAGCCATCTATCCTTTCCTCATTCCTTGTGCCCAGCATTACTCTCCTTCCCCTCATTTGGTCCTTAAAACTTGCCTTCCCTTCAGTAGCTGTCAGCCACAGGCATTAACACAGACAACCTCCGGCGAGCTACATGGTCGCAGCAGTGAAGACAAGCAAACCTCCAGCAGACTACGGGAACTTCTCTCTACCATGTCCCATCTCCTCCGCATAGGTAGGACACAGCAGAGAGAAGGCACCATAACCTGCTGGAGGTTGCCTGTTCACTGCTGGGACCTCGCAGCCCACCCAAGGTTGTGTGCGTTAACCACTGTTGCTCCGTCTTTACCCTGCTGGAGAGTGGAGACTGCCTATCTTGATCTTCAGTTCTTCACTACTGCGGCTTTGCTTTGGACAAAAAAAGCTTTGAGCAGGCTCCTAGCTATGGGTGGGCCTTGCTCCCCTGCATTGTTTTCTGCTGCTCAGGAGTCGGGAGCCTCCGCTACAACTTCCCTTAGCTCTGCCTCTGCTCCAGCCTCACTGATACCTGCCCCCGCGGCCTAGAGCAGCTCGAGACTCCCACCTCAGCAGAGTCCAGTAGTGAGCTCCTGGAACCCACAGAGGCTGCGACAGAGTTGGGGAGTTGGTGCTTGGGAGCCCTGGTGGTGGTGCTGCCTTTAACTTAGCCAGCTACTCTTGTCCCGTGCCCCCATGGAAATCGGTCTCCCAAGGGCCGCAGCTAATAGGCACTGTGAAGATTCAACTTGGGCCTCCTTTCCATTACTGCACCACTGCTTAGGGCCTCATTGGGGGTAGGAAAGCCCAGGTAGAAAAACAAGCAAAAAAAGTTTTATGTATAATGCTGGTGGGACTCCCACCCATAATCCACGGTGGGAGTGGGCTCAGCCAAGGTAAAAAAAAAAAAAAAAAAACTTTTATTTGTAGTGCTGGTGGGCTTCTGGGTGGAGGATTGCTGTATTGGGAAGGGTGGGGAAATGCCAGACTATGGGGGAAGGGGGGAAGGCTGGAAGGGCTGATGCTGGGCTTCAGGAAGAATGGGGGATAGGGAAGGACAGGGTTAGGAAAAACCAGGGCAAAGTAGGAAAGAGACACTGGGACCAAATCGAATAGGGAAAAAAATCTTCAGACAACAAAGGTAGAAAAATATTTTGTTTTGAATTTATTAATTGGAAGTAAAGTATGATTCCTCAGGGTTACATGAGTGAGAGAGACTGGGTGAAGGGTGGGATGGGAGTGGGAGTTACATGAGCGAGAGTGAGACTGGGTGAAGGTTAGGGAGGGGGTTACACAAAGAGAGTGGCATTGAGTGAAGGTTGGGGAGGGGGTTACATGAGCAAGAGTGAGACTGGGTGAAGGCCGGGGGGGTTACATGAGAGACAGAGTGAGACTGACTGAAGGCTGGGGGGTTACACAAAGAGAGTGGCATTGAGTGAAGGTTGGGGAGGGGGTTACATGAGCAAGAGTGAGACTGGGTGAAGGCCGGGGGGGTTACATGAGAGACAGAGTGAGACTGACTGAAGGCTGGGGGGTTACATAAGCAAGTGTGAGACTGGGTGAAGGCTGGGCAGAGGTTTACATGAGCGAGTGTAAGACTGGGTGAAGGCTAGGCAGGGGGTTACATGAGCAAGAGTGAGACTGGGTGAAGGCTGGGTGGGGAAGTTACATGAGCAAGCGTGAGACTAGGTGAAGACTGGGAAGAAGGTTACATGAGTGAGAGTGAGATTGGGTGAAGGCCGGGGGTGGGGGTTACATGAGTGAGAGAGAGACTGGGTCAAGGCTGGGGAGGGAGTGATGCAGTGTCATATTTTTCTACTATTTGACAACATGTGGCAAAATACGATGGTGCGTGTTTTGGCCCCCCAAATGTTACAAAAGATTAAATGTGGCCCCAGTAGAAAAAAGTTGGAGAACTCTGTTGTAGGTCTCTTTCTCCTTCGATTAAAGGGGTTGCAAGTGTTGCAAAGTGTTTTGGTAGACACTTTTAATAAGTATCTAGGTGTCCAGATAGACAATCAATTGTCTTTTTCAAAACATGTTTATGTATCTTTAGGTAATTTGGGGGGCTTCGACCTTTTCTTACTGAACCAGCACAACATACGGTGATGATCAATTGACTGAGCTTTGTCGTTGCCTGTCATTTGGACATTTCCACTGGCAACAGCGTTTCTTTAATTTTGTTACGTGTTTGATTTTAATTTTAATTGATGTTAATTTACTGTGTTCACTGCTGTGATGCAGCTGCCATTAGTGGTATATCAAATTTAATAAACAAACACACATTTTGTAGTTGCAGTACTTTTTACCTTTACTCAAGTAGAGGAGTGTGGTAGCCGTGTTAGTCCACTCTTAAGGTTATCAATAGAAATCAAACAAAATAAAACATGGAAAAGAAAATAAGATAATACCTTTTTTATTGGACATAACAATACATTTCTTGATAATTTCTTGATAATCAAGAAATGTATTAAGTTATGTCCAATAAAAAAGATATCATCTTATTTTCTTTTCCATGTTACCTTTACTCAAAAAGTATTATATTAGGCACTTACTTTTTTACTTTTACTTGAGTAAATTTTTAATGTGATTTTCATTTTACTTTTACTTAAGTATCAAAATATGCATTTTTTTCTTTACTTTTACTTAAATACTTTGACCTAGTACTTTAAACAACACTGCAAGCAGCAAATTCCATTTACACATGGAAAGCTCTACCTAATGACTTTGGTGAGTAGTATGGTTTTATTTGAATGAACATTAGAGTTCTGAAAGAATTGATATGATGGCCCCAGGGGCACCTCGCCAAAATGTCCTGGTCACTGATCATTTTAGAGTTTTGATTGACCAAATCTAATCTAATCTAATATAGACATTTTTATTCCGCTTAACCTACAAAAGGCTCAAGGAAGATCACAGTGCAAACTAAAAATGGACAAGCCCATTGAATTACAATCAAACATTAAAAGTAATCCAAAAACCAATCAAATATTTAAGGTAACCCAAAAAATCTCTTCTTCTACCTAAGAATCCATCAAAAATTGGGAATATAAAATAGTCTTAATTTCCTCCTAAAATCAGAATAGCAGTTAATATTTCTCATTTTTTTATGTAATTTATTGCATAACTCTGGACCCCTACTTGTAATAGATCTGTATTTGGTAGTGACCTTACGGAATACCGCATACTTCTACCTCAACTTTCTGCTGTCCATCTGTAGTACTGGAGTGGCGACTGTATAAAATTCCATAAATTCATGGCGCATAAAATTTGACTGAGATTTGCTAAATCATTGTACCCTCTGTTTGCACTGTAGACTCGAATCCTTGTGACGCATGGTGTCAGCTTCCTGCAGCACACAGATGAGATTGTCGTACTGGTGAATGGAGTTGTCTCTGAAACTGGATCTTATAGAACGTTGCTGGAAAACAAGGGAGCATTTGCAGAGTTTCTAAAAACCTATGCAAAACAGGAAGAGCACAAGAAGGAAGGAGAGGCCACAGGTAGATAGTTACAACACTGCAATAAACCCTTGCAATCTGGTTACAACAGTTGGACCCCAGAGATATTTGCATCTCCTTGGTAATGACCTGTGAAAGGGTTGATATTCAAAAGGTTTCAACCAGGTAGGGGAGGCTCCTGCCCAGTTTAGCCCCACTGAGCTAGTTGGATGCTGATATTCAATGGCACTTAACATAGTAGCATCCCTGAATATCACTGCTAACTGGCCACCCCCTAACTGGCTAGGCTTGGGGTGGGCTGGGGGGTGGAGTTAAGGCGAAATACCAGTTTAACCAATTAGTGGCGATATTCAGTCTGCTAACTGGCTAAGGGGCCCTTTTACTAAGCTGCGGTAAGAAGTGGCCTGCAGTAGTTAGTCGCGTGAAATTGGTGCGCACTGGGCTATTTTTTACCGTGGCTGGGAAAAAGTTTTTTTAATTGGGGCAGTAAATGGCCATGCACTAACATTAAAAGTAGCACACAGCTGTTTACTGCCTGAGCCCTTACCGCCACCCATTGACCTAATGGTAAGGGCTCATGCGCTACTCACATGGTAATCATGCAGTGCGTGCCAATGTAGCCACACTGCTGTTTACCGACAGGAACTCCCCCCATGGTGGAAAATAGAAAAATATTTTCTACCGCGGAATCAGCCTGCGCCAACTTCAAAATTATTGCCGGGTACCTGTGCTACCACGGTGGTAGTGTCAGTGGCATACCGAGGGTGGGGTGGTGGAGGCGGTCCACCCTGGGTGCACACTGCTGGAGGGGTGTAGAGAGCAGCCATGCTGGTGTTGGCTTTGCTGGTTCCCTGCTCCCTCTGCCCCGGAACAGGTTACTTCCTGTTCCGGGCAGAGGGAGCAGGGAACCAGTGGAACCGACAGCCATGCGGCTGCTCCCAGCAGATAAGAATGCACCTGTGGGGGACTTGGGGGGAGGTTATACACCAGGGGGTTGTTGATGCGCCAGGGGGTGTTGTGCTGCACCCGGTGGGGGATGCCGCTGCACCCGGTGTGGGGGGGTGGCAGCCAACCAAGGATCGCCACTGAGTAGTGTTAATTTGGCATGCACTTCCTGCATATTAGCCCTACTGCAGCTTAGTAAAGGGGTCTCTTAGTGCATACTACAAATCAACTTATGCATTCAGCTTTTCTTACTTAAGCGCACAACTATGGAACGCTCTGCCAAAGATAATAAAAACAACGAACGACCACCTAAGTTTCCGGAAAGAACTAAAAACAAACCTGTTCAAAAAGGCATACCCCACCGACCCAACATAAAAACCTAAGTTCCTGCAACACTGCAAAACCAAAGACTGTAATGGTCATACCTTAAACCTCATCCCCCCTCCCTAACTTCCCCAATGAATCTACCAAACACGAACCTTCTTTTACCACAATAACACCTGTATTTGTTCATACCGCAACTGACGAACGCCGTTGCGGTACCATGTAAACCACACTGAGCCTGCAACTAGGTGGGAAAATGTGGGACACAAATGAAACAAATAAAATAAATAAATAAAGTTAGGACAGCCAATCAGCTGTCCTAACTTTACATGCTGAGTTAACCAGCGACCAGTCTGAATATCAGCCAGTGCCTGGTCAACTTCAGGCTCAGAGGACATACCCAGATATTTATTACTGGGAGCTGTGCATACTCCGGCATTAAATATGTAGGGTTAGTTCAGCCCATGGCTAGAAGCAGCTTACAGGCCATTTACCACCATGGGCTAAGATGACACTGTTTGTTTTGGGGACAAGTCCATGGCTACTTTTTAACCCACAGATTTAGTCACAAGCTTTAAAGCAAAAGTAGGATACAGTTGAAAATGCTATGTACTTGCCTGCTTTTCTTTTCCAGTGTAACTGGACTCGCTTAAAACAACACATTTGAAATACATGCTGCGTTTAGTGGCAGCATCTTCGGTGGCCTGCTTCCATTTGGAATTGTGTCATTCGCACTTTCTGTAACTAGAGTTTGTACTCAGTAATGCCATTGTGCCTCACACCCTCATTTCAGTTGGAACTGGAGATGAGGAAGAGGATGACGAGCCAACAGGACACAGTATAGAAGAAATTCCAGATGAAGGGGGAGCCATATCGCTGAAAAGGGAGAACAGTTTTCTCCTAAGAAAACAAAGATCCAGGTCTGTACATGCTCTCAGTCTTTGCTGTCATACTTGTTTCTGTTGTTGTTCTGTCCTCCGACAGCCTCGCACTAGTTTATAACGTGATCCTAAAATGTGTGTAATGCCTTTACTGTTATTCTCAGTTCCAAGAACTATCATTGCTGCAGTTTCTCACTGGAAAAATACATGAGCAATGCACTGTGGGTAATGTAATTCACAGGCAGTGCAACCACACTTGTTTGGCTGTGTAAGAACTGTTACCGCTGGTTGTGAGGCTGGTCACACCTTCCTTCTCTCTCCCTCTCTCTCTGCCAAGCTTGGCTCTTTTGTCTTCCTGTTCAGTCCTCAGAGGTCAGCCAGGTATGACCTTTCCCTCCTATCTCTAGGACTACCCCTTGCTATCCGATGGCAGGCTCTGTCCCCATTGGTCTCTATCTGCTCCTCCCTGTGTGAAGCTCCACCACTTCTTTGTCCTTTCAGCCACACGGGGCTTCTTTCACCATTATAGCCAGGGACATGGAGCTAACACCATCTGGCTCCACACAGCTCTGTCCTGCTGAGAACGCCCTGTAAAGAACCTAGTTTTTACCCTGTGAATATCTTCTTCCAAATGAGATATCGCACATTCCAGTCACCCAGCTTTGGACTATTTCTACCTGTTCAACTACCTTCCCCTTCCCCTGCAATACAACTACCTCTCTTCAGATCTCCACCTCCCACAACCTCCAGATTAAGAAGTCTCTGTATTCTGAACATCTATCTGTGAGTAAATTATCTGTGATTTATTCAATAAAAGAGACTTCATAATATAATAGAGACTTCAGGTGATTGCTGTGCCAGGGTTATGCTCCATGATATTGGGGCTTCTAATTACCAAGCTCCAAGAGTCATGACAGTTGTGACTATTCTCCTTTACTCTTTGTTGTATGTTATTCTCCTTTATTTCTTTATGCATTATGTTGTCTCCCATTCTGTTATTCTTTTGCGTTCTTTGTTTTGAGTTATTCTCTTTTACTCTCTGCTGTAAGTTATTCTCCTTTAATTCCCTGTGCATTATGTTTCCTCTCATTTTGTTGTGAGTTATTCTAATTTATTTTCTGTTGTAAGTTATTTTCATGCACTTCCCTTTCCATTAGGTTGCTTTTCATTCTATTGTGACTATTCTCCTTTACTCTTTGTTGTATGTCATTCTCCTTTACTTCCTTGTACATTATGGTTTCCTCCCATTCTGTTGTGAGTTATTCTCATTTACTGTCTGTTGTAAGTTATTTACTTCTTTATGCATTATTTTTCTTCCCATTCTATAGTGAGTTATTCTCCATTACTCTCTGTTGTAATTCATTCTCCTTTACTTTTCTATGCATTATGTTGCCTCACATTTTGTTAGTTATTTTGCTGTACTCTTTCTTGTGAGTTATTCTCTTTACTTAACTATCCATTATGTTGCTTTCTATTCTGCTGTGAGTTATTCTTCTTTACATCTCTATGCATTGTTTCCGCTCATTCTGTTGTGAGTTATTTTCCTTTAATCTCTGTTGTTATTCTCCTTTACTTCTCTATGCATTATGTCATCTCACAGAGAGAGTGGTGGATGCTTGGAATGCCCTCCCATGGGAGGTGGTGGAGATGAAAACAGTAACGGAATTCAAACATGCGTGGGATATACATAAAGGAATCCTGTGCAGAAGGAATGGATCCTCAGGAGCCTAGCCGAAATTGGGTGGCGGAGCTGGTGGGGGCAGTGGCATAACGAGGGGGGCTGCCACCCGGGGCAGGGCGGTTCGCCATTGCACCCCCCCCCCGGGTGCAGCACGATGACATACCCCCCCTCGGCGCATCGCCCCCCCCCCCCCGACCCAGTGCCCACCCTCTTCCGTCCAACCAGCTCCCTACCTTTAAAAAAATATCGGAATCCTCGCGCCTGCATGTAAAAGAAATGTGCACCGTCTCATCGGGCCTTCCCTCGCTCTGTCTGTCCCGCCCTCCGCTGACGCAACTTCCTATTTCCGCTTCGGATTCCAATATTTTTTTAAAGGTAGGGGGAGCTGGTTGGACGGAGGAGGGTGGGCACTGGGGGGGGGGGGTGTCGATGCGCCCAGGGGAGGGAGCTGGCAGGGAGCACCCCCCCCCGAGCTGACACCCGGGGCCCCTCCCGCCCCCCCCCCTTGCTATGCCACTGGGTGGGGGGAAGAGGGGTTGGTGGTTGGGAGGCGAGAATAGTGGTGGGCAGACTTATAGGGTCTGTGCCCTGAAAAAGACAGGTACAAATCAAGGTAAGGTATACACATATGAGTTTATCTTGTTGGGCAGACTGGATGGACCGTGCAGGTCTTTTTCTGCCGTCATCTACTATGTTATGTTGCATCCCATTCTTCAGTACTCTTTGTTGTGAGTTATTCTGCTTTACTTAACTATCCATTATGTTACTTTCCATTTTACCACTAATTTGTAGTAGCACATATCCCATTTAATGCTGTAAGATCTAGTTATTAATAACTGGGGTTAATGGTAAAATGACCCGTCTTAAAAGTAGCCCACATTGATAATTTTCCCCCTAAAACATATGTGCCTTTACAGAATAGGCACTCAGAGCTATTCCAAGTAGAACACAAAATACTCTTGCCCAAATTTACACTTGCTATGAAGAAAGTATAAATGTGTGTATATTCTCATGCATTATATAAAATACAATGAAATGACTAGGTACTGTTTAATCTTCAACAGACCCAAATGTCCAGGTGTAACCAATCAATTATAATTATATTGGTGTATGAACCTCAGCTGTACAATGCTATGTTCACTGGATTTTTACACAGCGCTTTACATCTATCGTCATCAGTTCAATCCTGCCTCCCTCATAATTTTGTATTTTTTTATATATTTAATTGCTTTAAATAAAATTACTTAGCTACTTAGTACTCACCTTTTCAAAATGAATTTCAGAGCTGGTTGCTCAGGGGAACTTTTTATTCGACATGGCACATGTTTCGCTGAAATGCTTTTTGAAGGATATCCCCTGAAATTAAAACATAGATGATTAATATACCATCCCTTTTAAATATATATATATATATATATATATATATATATATATATATATATATATATATATATATATATATATATATATAATGTGTGTACACTATATTGAAAAATCTTACCTGGTATTAGCCTCCGCTCATCCTGCTGACCCAAAAGTAACACAGCTAGGATGGCGGCAGCGTTTTTGTAGCAATCTTATATACTATCAAATGACAGTTTTCCCACCAATCACAGGGCACCCAGTTAAACCAATGTCACCCATTCAACCTCTGCATTAAATCCTTTAGGTTTACTGCATTCAACAAGAAAATTCATTCTTGTCCTTTATAGTTTAACAGTCTCTCAGGATTTCCAGCCTCCCATCAAATGTTCCCCTGAGCCGACCAGCTTTGAAATCGCTATGTAAAAATCCAGTGAACATAGTGTTGTACAGCTGAGGTTCATACATCAATATAATTATAATTGATTGGTTACGCCTGGACATTTCTGTTGAAGATTAAATGGTACCTAGTCGTATCATTGTGGACACATCCAGTGGTCAAATAAGTTGTTGTTGGCCATAGCTATTATATAAAATACATTATATTATAAATATTATATAAAATAGCTATTATATAAAATACAGGCATATACTTCAACTCCAGCTAAACTACACCCTATACATTCTTTCCATTTGTCTAATTTTACACAGTTCTGTAAGAAAACTTTTCCATGTGAAGAACTAGCTTTACACAAGGAATAAAGCTTGTAAAATTACCCAATTAGAGGGGAAGTTATCAATGTGGGCTACCTTTAAGATGTGTAATTTTACTGTTAACTCCAGTTATTAGTAACTAAGTCTCATTGCATAAAATGGAACATGCACTAAAATAGCACAAATTAGTGGGAAAATGACATGTCTTAACGATAGTCCATGGAGTGTGGTCCAGCTGTTCACATGGCCACCAACAGATGAATGAGACTCTGCTTCTTTACTTAGAGTTGGTATTGTCTCAGATCATACATTCTTTCTCATTTCCTTCTCAGGGGCACAATGTGCAAAGCTTTCTAATGTGCTCTCTCTGGCTTGTTATAGGCTCAGCAGCAGCACCAAGTCTTTAAAAGCAGCTCTAACAACAGGACAAGTTGAGTCAAAGGAGAAAGGTACAGATCCACAGAAGGTGAAGGGACAGCGCCTGATTGAAAAGGAGGCCATGGAAACCGGAAAGGTAGAAAACTAATTTCATCTCTGACATCAATGAAAGTAGAGCCAGTACTTGGGGACTTTAATCAACCATCAGAGCCCTTGGAGGAAGAAATAGCCTAGAACTTTTGGAGCAGTATTATAGATCTTATTTCAAAATATTCACATGTGTTGACCATGGTCCGATTGGAGTAAGGCTATGCTAAGGTAAGAAATATTTGTAAGCTTTTACAAAACGAGCCTCAATCGTCCAAGGTGCAAATACTGACAGACACCTCCAATAGGACTTCTCATCACAGGCTCCCTTGAGACTGGAAAAACTCCAAAAAGACCTGAAGAAAACCATTACTTCAAAACCCAGTACTCAAGGACTATATCAAACCAATAACATAACCATACTTCAGATCAAATCCCAAAATTTAGAAGAAATTCACAAAAACTTAAACCAAAAATATTTGACAAATGCACATTCAAGAAACATGGGAGATGTCCTGACACTTATCTTTACTGTAGATCCTTTTGAAAATGGACTTCCTCCATGTAATAGTCCTTGATCCCCGGTGCACAGTATAACATCCAATGGGACAAATATCTCTCATCATTAAGGGTTGATTCTTGAAAATGGTATTACAAATACCATCAGAAATTTCTAATGGTATTCTTTCAAGAAAACCCCAATATAACCTGAGATACAGTCCAGAAGGCTCTTATTCTAGTCAATTTCACTATGTTAGGACCTGTGGAGTCTGCAGAGGCAACACATGCAGAACCAGGAAGGAGGGAAGATGGCGCTGAGTGACCTTCTCAGAGGACACTTCCTACCAACCCTTGAGGCAACAGAGGAGTCTAGAAAGTCACCCAGGCTGTATTTTAGAAGGGATCTTAGATTTAATTACACTGCAGTGTCCAAGACACTGTTGCAGATTTAGAAATATTTTTCCTATGGCTGGCTTGATCCTTGTTATAGGATAAATTCTGTTGTTTTGAAATCAAAACATTAAGGAGATCTATTATAATGTGTTTATGCCATTATTACAGTCCCAGCACCGATGTTAGTGATGGGATACAATATAGAATACTTCATAAAGAACATAATTTATGACCTAAGATCTTTTATTAGTGCACCTTGATTTTAATATTGCACTTGCCTAATCAGGTTTGCTGCCCACTACTGCATGAAACGTTTGCCCTATATCATCCCTGTGGAACAGATTCAAAGACTATGTGATACTGTGAGCAAGGTTTGGGGGTGGGCCTTCTCAATAACACAGTCGGACAAAATGGTAAACATGAAATAAAGGTAAAATCTCTTATCTTCAGGGGTGGAAAAGTCCTAGCATGGGCCTATTTATTTATTTGTTGCATTTGTATCCCACATTTTCCCACCTATTTGCAGGATCAATGTGGCTTACGTTATGCCGTGATGGCGACTGCCATTTCCGGATTGAGAAATACAAAGTGGTATTGCATTAAGGTTCATAAATGATAAAATAGATTACAGAGTGGTATTACGTTACAGTTCATAAATGGTAGAGTAAATTATAGAGTAGGTTAGACATTTAGATATAGGAAGTTCATTCCGGCGTAAGATTTCATAAGTGGTAGTGCTTAGGATGGATCTTTGTGGTATGCCTTTTTGAACAGGTTGGTTTTCAGTGATTTTCGGAAGATTGTTAGGTCGTGCATTGTTTTTATGACATTTGGTAGTGTGTTCCATAGTTTCACGCTTATGTAGGAGAAGCTAGATACATAAGTTGATTTATATTTAAGTCCTTTGCAACTGGGGTAGTGAAGATTCAAGAATGTGCGTGTTGACCTTTCCGTGTTCCTAGTTGGCAAGTCTATGAGGTCTGACATATAGATCGGGGCCTCACCGTGAACGATTTTATGGCTAACAGGGCCCAAAACAGTCTATGGCCTGTGATTGCCACACCCAAACACAGCATTATTGTCTCTCTCTTTCTCCCTTTGGATTTCCAGGTCTGGTTCTAGCCAGACCTCAGAACAAGGCTCACGAGTCTTCAAATAAAAGACTGGCTTACCTCAGCCAGGTCACAGTAGCTAGACATATATCATAAAGGCATATGCTGGTGCTTCATTTCTTTCCCCAGGCCTCCTTAGCCCCATTCTGGCCCTGCCTTTTATATTTCCTGGTTCCTGTCCTTTTGGCTCCAGCCTTCCTGTCTCACTTCCTCCCTGGATAGGACTAGTGGTTTTAAGGTGGCTCAGACTACCTGAGGGCTTATCTTTAAGGGTGATTGGTGGCATTCTATAAACCCCCTCACAGACTAGCTGGGACAAATTAAGAAAACACTTAAATTATTCTGTTTCTTTGGGGGACTAAACTCTGGAAAGTCATTTTGCAGACTAACAGTATGTGACTTTTGATGACTCAGTGAATCTTGTCAAGGATTGAGCTGTGCTGAGGCAGCTGCTCGAAGGTGAAGGAGTGTACATTTTTGGTTTGGTTAGGTCTAGGAAAATCTTTGAGAATTGGATTGAACAGACCAAGTCCTATAAGCGTGTAGCTCAGTTTGTTCCCCTGTTTAGACCAGTATTCTTTGATAGATCTTCTGATGCCATCAGATTTTGTGTTCCTCCTTTGGCTTTTTGTTAAATGTTAATCCTGTATTGGGGTACTTGAGTCAATCTTCTGAGTACAAATTTTCTGTTCTGCCACTCTAGTTTTCATAAACAGTGAACCTCTGAGGCTGCAAGATATAAAGACATATATATAAGCAATCAAGAACACACTGCTTGTTCCAAATTGGTACTTGCCAGGGAGCTAAAATGTGCAGAGTTACAAAATAAACAGTATCAATAGTAATTGAGGTGTACTGTCACTGAAAAGAAACTTATTTCCTTATAGTCTCCAATACTAATAGTATATGTACTCTGAGAAGTCCAAATAGAGAGCTGCCCCCATTCTGATTGTGGGATAATTTATAAACTTGTCTCCATGGGATTAGAGATGCTTTACTGGTCCCACATAATCAGGTTCACAGGTAGGCAAAAAGATAACGGTATGGGTAGGTGAAGATCTGTTTCCTAAACAGATGTTAAGCCTGATTGGAAATGTTGTCCCCTGTGGGCCAAACAAGCTAAATGGGCTCTTTCCAGGTGCCCCTTTATCTAGTCCAGATACCAAAAGAGTCCTGCAGAGCAATTTCCCACGTTTTCCTGACTTTGTTAATACTAGAGCAGAAGAAAAGGATAACTGGAAATTTTGAAATGGGCCCACCCAATCTCTGACATTGTTCTTAGGAAGGCGTTAAAATTCAGTTCAGGATGAGAATAATAATATGGAGGCAGAGGAGCTGTACCTTGCCTGTCAGAGGTTTGAGGGAAACAGGGCTGGATTTGAGACTTTAGTTCCAGACTAGAGAACAAGAGTTTAAAGTAAGCCCACAGAATGAGGGTTGCAGGCCCCTTCCAACAGCAATCCGAGAGAAGGGTCAGGCAGGGCTGTAACTAGGGGTAAAGGAGAGGATCTCATTCTCAGGTTGCAAAGTCTCTTGTGGCAGGGGATGGGAGGATGCGAATGCAGGGTGGCAGTGCATGAAGAGTCAGGAAGAGTGAAACTGTGCAGTTGGACGGCTTTCTTTCAACCATCCAAACAGGGAAGGAGAGAGGGAAAGAGAACTGGGACAGTGGCATATTTAGGGTAGGTGAGTCGTGGCTTACACAACCCCTGTCAGACCCAGCCCCCCCCCCCTTAAAATCCTCTCGGCTTCATCTGGGCAGCGGAAGTGGCACTTATAGGCTGCCTGTGGACTTCTTCCCTGAATTGTCCCGCCCTTCACAAAAGGGGTGGTATGTTTCAGGGAGGAAGCGCCAGAGCAGACTGCAGGCAGCCTATGAGTGCTGCTGCCCGGGGTGAAGACTAAGCCGCCGAAAGGTGGGGGTTGGGCAATGGCATGCACCCCTTATAAAATGTTCCTGGCTATGCTACTGGACTAGGAATCAGGGTATTAAGAAAGAAAAAGGCAGAAGAGGGAGAGGCCCATGTGTTCTTTCCTGCCTCAGATACTAAAACCTAGTTATGGCTCTAGGAGGAAAGCACCACTGGTCCACTTCCTGAAAGGATAGGCAGCAGCAACTTGACCACCTGGGGGTGGGGCTGGAGATTGATTTCTTTGGCCCCACTATCCAAAAAGATATTCCGTTGCCTCTACCTTAAAGTCAGTGGCTACTTGATGCCGTTGAAGTACGGCACCCTAGGCACTTGCCTAGGTGCCTGTGCCTAAATCTGGGCCTCCTTGTGAGCTGTATATCCAGTGCTGATAATTCTTACAAATAGAGAGAGAAAAATATGGGAATGAAAAGAGAGAAATCAGAGGGTTAAGAAAAACAGAGAGCATTATTCAAGAGCAGAAAAAAAGGGCAAATGTGTTGAGAGTCCATGTATATCAGATCAGAAGTATAAATTAAACATTCTTGTTCTTTTGCAGGTGAAGCTTTCCCTGTACCTGAAGTACCTGCGTGCAGTGGGATGGTGCTATTCGTTCTGGGTTTGTGCAAGCTATTGTCTTCAAAATGTAGCTCTTGTAGGACAGAATGTGTGGCTGAGTGATTGGACAGAAGATTCAATAATCTATCCAAACGGTTCCTCAGCATCCCAGCGGGACATGAGGGTGGGAGTATTCGGAGCTCTTGGGGTATCACAAGGTAAGACTGAAAGTGTTTCCTGGAACTACAGTATTACCACAGATCTGGGGACATTCTAATCAATTGCTGTGGTTAAAAACTCCTATCCAAAATCTATGCCCGTTATATGTGTAGCATTTCTGAGGCTGATAGTCAAAAGATCTAGATGCCTAACTTAAGGAACGAGGTTCTTAGATCTGGCAACTTGAAATTTTGCTTTTATCTGAATACCAAAATTTAGGAGCTTGTTTTTATTAGGTTCTTTAAAAATGGGTGAGACCAGGGGAGCGGCTAAAATTGAGGAACTAAAGTTAACAAATCAGCACTGATCTCTAGCACTAGAAGCCAGCAATGTGGGTGCTAGTGGTTGCAGAGCACCCCCAATATTGAGGAAGCTCCTCCATTTTGTCCGGGGCGGGGGGGGGGGGGAATGTGTATTATGTTTGGCACCCCCAACCGTTTGGAAATGTTAACACCATGATAGGTGCTAAGTATTTTGGGAATCTTAGCCTCTAAGAGGGCAGTTCTATGACTTGGCACCTCCAGTCGGATGCACCAAGATGGCATTCTAGAATACTAATGTAAACTCGTACTGCTGTGCCTAAATCTATGTAGGCGTAAATGGACACACCTAAGTGTGCCATGCAATGCATGTAAATTATAGTACTTTATTAGAGACATGCCCATGCTCCTCCATTGCTCCGCCCATGTGTACACCCCTTACAGTTATGTGCTATAGCACTTATGCATTATCTTTTACCCAGGATGCACCTAACTGATAGGATCCTTATGGTTTGTCTCAGGGCAATTTCTCCAAATGGGTTAGTTTTGTGCGTACCATGACAGGAATGAACCTCACTCCTAAGCCAGGGTATGTGGAGTATGATCTCTCAAATTTACTGCTAACGCTCGCCGTAGTACTTGCATTGCGCCAAAGAGAGCTTCCTTCTGGCTTTCATAAAATGAAACATGTAAAGGCAACTTATCCAGGTGCACTTGAAGTTCTTTTTCACCAAGCCTGTAGCACCCAAAATGGTGGGAAATATTGTTGTATCTTTCTGACACATTTTCATGGTACTTGAGGCTGTTACATCTCTCCACGCGATTCACTGAGTAATCGCTTGGGACTGACACCTCTATAATCAATGCCTTCAATCTTTATGTAACTTGGGTGCTTCCTTTATGACCTTTGTAATGATAGTTTTACATCTCTCTATCCCTCTCTTTCCTATCTTTTGTTTTTCGTTTTTATTTGATTGTAAACCACCTTGTTCTGCCCTGGAAAGACAGTATATTAACCCAATAAACCATAAATCACTTACTTGCACATGGCGCATGTCACTGCACTCACCCAATCATAGAATGGCTTTTCATGTGTTTCATAATATAAAACCATAACGCAGAGGACTAGTGTAAAAACCAAGCAGGATAACTTTGCATCATAAAGATGAGGATACTGCGCCTGAGCTGGAGGGACTTGATCAACTTTGAAATATAGTAAAAAATCTTTTTGACAGGGCTGACTTTTAACCATTAAGCAAGACTAGGCAGTTGCCTGGGATGGTGATTTATGAGGTGTGGCAAAGAGCAGCTGCAGTTAAAACAAAGCAAAACAATTAATCCTGACAGCCACACAAAGTCAACAAGCCATTGACACAGAACTGCTTGAGATCCCTTCTTCTATAAGAAGGGCCATCCTGCTTTTAAAGAATGTTAGGTTAAAGCCAATTTATAAGGATTCTTTTCCTTTTTATGGAGTACAGATTTGGAATGAATTACCCACATCATTGAAAGGTTTATTATCCTATTTATCCTTTAGAAAGGGTTTAAAAACCTAGGGGCCGATATTCAGACTGCTGGAATAAGACCGGCTAACTCCCATGGTCAGCACTGAGCTCTGATATTCAATGCTGGGCCGTTTCTGGTGACCAGCATTGAATATCCATTTTTATTTTTGGCTGGTTTAAAGATACCCGACTAAGTCAGCCAACGATATCCCACCTTTTCTTGCAGCCAAATATGGCTTTAAAAATAGGTGGGTAGCCGGTTACATTGGGCGATATAACCGGCTCTCTGCTGGCCACTAGCCAGGGATATTCAGCGGGGGGATAGCCAGTTATCCCCCACTGAATATCGGCCAATAGCTGATTAAGCGCTATTTAACCGGTCAGCAGTCATTTTGGCCAGTTAAATAGCGCTGAATATTGAGGGGCTATTCTTTTAGTAAACAATTTGGTTACTTTGTTGTAATTATGTACTGTCTGTACTGTAATTCCTCTGATATTTGAGAGCCTCTTTATTTGTGAATCCTTTATTGAACAATGGTCGGTATACACGACTCAGAATAGAATAGAATACGAGTGAAGTTATCAATGTGGACTACTATTAACTTGTGTTATTTTATGAGACCTAATTACTATTAATTGCAGTTAACAGTAAAGTAACATGTCCTCAAGGTAGCCCATGTTGATAACTACACCCCTAAGTTAGACCCCTCAATTTGGGCCCCTTTTACTAATCAGCACTAGCGATTCCCGGCGCAGCAAATGAGAGGAAGCCCATAGGGACTGAATGGGCTTCCTCTCATTTGCCACGCAGGAATCGCTAGCCTGGCTTTATAAAAGAAGCCCTTTGTGAACTATTTTCAGCTTGTTAAGAGCCTAAGAGGGAAGTTATCAATGTGGGCTACTGATCAAGATGAGTTATTTTACTGTTAACTCTAGTTATTAGTAGATAGGTCTCGTTGCGTAAAATAGCATGAGTTAGTGTTAGAATAGCATGTCTTAACATAGCTGATGTTGATAACTACATCCCTAAATGGAGTGTGGTCCAGCTGTTCACACAGGGGCGTATCTGGACTCCGGCGGTAGGGGGGACCAGAGCCAGAGGGAGGGGGCACATTTTAGCCCCCCCCCGCCGCCACCGACCCCCCCTCCGCCATTGTCAGAGCCCCCACAGCCACCAATGACTCTCTCCACCCCCCTCCTGCCGCCAACCCTCCCCCGCTGCCGTTGCTTACCTTTGCTGGCGGGGGGCCCCAACCCCCGCCAGCCGAGGTCCGCTTCCACCTGCCGCTGCCTTAAAAACTACTTCTTCAGCCGGCGGGGGACCCCAAACCCCCGCCAGCCGCCCCGAGGTGTTTAAAATTCATCTTCGGCCTCCGTGGCCGTGCTGCTGTTGATAGGAGCTGTTGAATCCACTTCGGAGTCTGACGTCGTTGTACGTTGTACGTGCTGCGACGTCAGACTCCGAAGTGGATTCAACAGCTCCTATCAACAGCAGCACGGCCACGGAGGCCGAAGATGAATTTTTAATACCTCGGGGCAGCTGGCGGGGGTTTGGGGTCCCCCGCCGGCTGAAGAAGTAGTTTTTAAGGCAGCGGCAGGTGGAAGCGGACCTCGGCTGGCGGGGGTTGGGGTCCCCCGCCAGCAAAAGTAAGCAACGGCAGCGGGGGAGGGTTGATGGCGGTAGGGGGGTCCAGGGCAAAATCTGCGGGGGCCCAGGCCCCTGAGGCCCCACGCAGATACGCCCCTGTGTTCACATGGCATGAACCCAGCGGAGACTCTGCATCACCCCTTACTCAGGAAATGACTTTTGAAAATTGCTCTCATTATACATACATAAAAAGAAAAGTTGAATATTTACCCCCCTTCCTTTTTACAAAGCCATGAATGGGCTGTGTTGGCATTACCGCACCAGCAACCACCAGCACAGCTTTGTAAAAGGGGAGGGGGAGGGTAAATATCCAAATCTGCATTTTTACAGGATTATTCTGGGAGAGGTGGTATTGGAATGTTCACTGTTTTTGAGTTTAATTAACCACAAAATCTTATGAGGGGTAAGCTAAGGATCTAAAAGTTAATTGAAGGGGGGCACATGGCTAAAAATTCAATTAGGGCACTCAGAGGGGCATAATCGAACGCGGACGCCCATCTCCGTGGGCGACTATCTCCGAGGACGGGTCCGCGAAGGGGCCGGGACAGACCGTATTTTCGAAAAAGATGGGCGTCCATCTTTTGTTTCGATAATAAAGTTGGTGCCGGGCAAATGCATCGGATTTGGGCGGATTTGAGCTGGGCGGTATCGGTTTTCAGTGATAATGGAAACTGAAGCCGCCCAGCTCAAAAACGAACAACTCCAAGGCATTTGGTCGTGGGAGGGGCCAGGATTCGTAGTACACTGGTCCCCCTCACATGCCAGGACACCAACCGGGCACCCTAGGGGGGGACTTGTAAAAAGTTACAAAAAAATTAAAATACCTCCCAAGTCCATAGCTCCCTTACCTTGGGTGCTGAGCCCCCCAAATCCCCCCCCCAAACCCACTGACCACAACTCTACACCATTAGCATAGCACTTATGGGTGAAGGGGGGCACCTAGATGTGGGTACAGTGGGTTTTGGGGGTGGTTTGGAGGGCTCCCATTTACCAGCACAAGTGTAACAGGTAGGGGGGGGGGTGAGCCTGGGTCCACCTGCCTGAAGTCCACTGCACCCACTAACAACTGCTCCAGGGACCTGCATACTGCTGTGATGGAGCTGGGTATGACATTTGAGGCTGGCATACAGGCTGGCAAAAATAAGTTTTTAAAGTTCTTTTTTTTTGTGGGAGGGGGTTAGTGACCACTGGGGGAGTCAGGGGAGGTCATCCCCGATTCCCTCCAGTGGTCATCTGGGCAGTTGGGGCACTTTTTGGGGACTTGTTCGTGAAAAAAAGGGTCCAAAAAAAGCGGCCCAAATTCTCGCTACTGCTGCCCTTCTTTTTTCCATTATCGGCCGAGGGCGCCCAGCTCTCCTCGGCCGATAAACACGCCCCAGTCCCGCCTTCACCACGCCTCTGACACCCCCCCCCCCCCCGTCAGCTTTGTTCGTTCCCGCGACAGACTGCAGTTGGAGGCGCCCAAAGTCGTCTTTCAATTATATCGATTTGGGCGCCCATGAGAGAAAGGCGTCCATCTCCCAATTTGGGTCAAAATATGGGCATCTTTCTCTTTCAAAAATAAGCTGGTCAGTATCCTTGCCTGGGCTCTGCCTTTTTGTTTGAGGTTTGTGTAGGGATTTCTGTCTGTATTAACTAGGAAGGATTGTAAGTACTTTAGTAAAACAAGATGACTGGATTAACAGAAGTGTTTATGTTGCTAGCTATATTCGTCTTCCTGGGAACATTTCTTTTTGCGGCTGGTACGATCCAAGCCTCACGGTTGCTACACGTACAGTTGCTCCGCAATATCTTGCATGTCCCCATGCATTTCTTTGATACAACTCCATCTGGACGCATCATAAACAGGTTTGCCAAGGTGAGCCCATATGAATAAAAATTCCTAAAGAGCAACTCTCTTGCGTAGTAAAACTGGGCTGGAAGTGAGAAGTCTTTTCTAATGCCAGCATCAGCAAATATGGCAAAAGAGGGTCAATTGTTTTACAAACTGGAGTAGTGGATGTGCATTCGTCAGTGTTCATTTGGTTCATTAAGGAAGAAAATAAATGCAATGACTATTAGCCTACAATGAATGCAAATGTACCCCCTACTTCTAAAGTCTTGTACACCCAAATTTATGCCTAGCCTGTAACTTTGCATGCTCAATTTATAGAATAAGGTCGGCTTTGAACGCAATGTAATTTAATAATTGAGTACAGGAGTAGCCTGACAGCTAGTGCAGTGGCCTGAGAACCAGGAGAACCGGATTCAAACCCCACTACAGCTTTGTGTGACTCTAGGCAAGTCACTTAACCCTTCATTGCCCCAGGTACAAAAATAAGTACCTGTATATTTATTTGTGTATGACATTTATATCTCGCATTGTTCCATACAAGTTCAGGCTCAATGTGACTAACAATAAACATTTGCAAAAAGTACAATATAATTAGTAATAGCATATGTAGTAAATAATACAATACACAAACTTCATTACTATTGAATAACAAAAACAGGGTTCCGAGCATGCTTTCAACAGCTTACGAAATAAGAGGTAATCAGTAACGTATCTTTTTATTTATTTATTGCATTTGGATCCCACATTTTCCCACCTTTTTGCGGGCTCAGTGTGGCTTACAATATGAAATGAATGATGGAAATACAATTTGTTACAAATTGGTTATGGATTACATTGTGCAGAGTTATGCGAGACAATCGAGGTGTCGTTAAGGAATGTAACAATGGAACACAAACATTGAAACATTGGAAGGAGACAATAATTTAGACAATCTTAATGAATTAGACAGAGAATTCCATATCTTCGTACCTTGATAGGTAAAGCCTGCATTATGAATACTTTTTACAACTTGGGCAATGAAGGATGAGATAGTCCCCAGATGAGGGAAGCAGTGGCCTAGTGGTTTGGGTGGTGGACCTTGGTTCTGAGGAACTTAGTTCAATTCCCACTTTAGGCACAGGCAGCTCCTTGTGACTCTGGGCGTTGCCCCACATAAGCCATATTGAGCCTGCCATGAGTGGGAAAGCGCGGGGTACAAATATAACAACAACAAAAAATCATTTCATAAAGGCTGTTCTATCAGGTTTTGCATGTAGCAAGGTACTAAACCATACAAAATTTGATAAACAAGTACACGACGTTTAAAGGTAATCCAACAATTTATTGAAAGCCAATGTAATTTAGCCAGGAGAGGAGTTGCTTTGGTATAATGAAGAAAGGCAGCAGTGTTCTGCATGATTGACGCTTTTTTACTAAAGAGTAGTTTAAACCTGAGTAAACATCATTACAATAGTCAAACTTAGTACTAGTGTTTGGATCAAAGAACAGAAGATTGGATTAGGAAAGAAAGGTCTCAATCGCTTCAGCCTCCATAATGTATTAAAAACACTGGATATCACCTTAGACATCTGAGGTTCAAATGACAGATACTGGTCAATAGTTATACCTAAGATTTTCATAGTGGTAACGGGTAAGTTGTATTGTTTATAGTGAAGTTCCTTGAAGCACAGCCACAGCTCAGCGTCCTGCACAGTAACACTCAGACACCAGAGAGGGGGAGGGGGGGCTGACACCAGAGAGGGGGGGGAGGTATCTCTGTCACACACACTCTCTCTCTCTCTCTCTCTCTCTCTCTCTCTCTCTCTCACACAGTCAATGTCTTTCTCTCTCTCACACACTCTATGTCTCACACTGTATCACATTCACTCTTTATGTATCACACAGTCACTCACACACTCTCTTGGTCTCATACACTCAGTCTCACAGAGAGTCTGTGTCTCATACACACTCTCTCTCTCTTGCGCACACTGTATCTGTGTGAAACATACTCTCTCACACTGTCTCGCATACGCACTTGCACACACTCTCATTCTCACACACACACTCTCTCTCTCTCACAGACACACTCGCACCCAGACTCACTCTCTCTCTCACACACACACACACACAAGCACATTCACTCTCTCTCTCACACACACACACACACTCTCTCAAACATACACACTCCGAGGAAAACCTTGCTAGCGCTTGTTTCATTTGTGTCAGAAACGAGCCTTTTTTACTAGTTTTAAAATAATTTATTCCACTCTGCAGCACTTTCCCTGCACATTGATAGACCACCTGAGATTTGCACAGTTGCAACATGGCCTTCAGTCCTGACATTCACGTTCCATTACTACCCCTCCCCCCCCCCCCCCCCCCCCCGTGCATATTATTTTCTGCTCTAGGCTTTTTCTCCTTCCCCCCAATCCCAGAAAATTACCCTCGGCAACCCGATTCAGCTCCCCAACACATGCTAATTCACTCCCGAATTTAGACAGACCTTCCAGCTTCAGCACCGCCAGATCCTGCCTGTCAGTGTCTGAAAGAGACCGTGATGCCACGACATGCACAACGCAGCACCAGTACTTATGGGAGTTCAGACACAGAAATGAGGGAGATGTCCGGGGCAGAAAAATCCTAGGAGGGAATTGTCCTCCTTAGGTGGGAATTGGACAGGCGGGAATAGGTCCTAGGAGGGAAATTTCTCGGGGGAAATTGGTGGATGGGAACTGTCTGGTGGCAACTCGCCAGATACCCAGTAAACTACCTAATGGAGCCATCATTAAAGTGAACAGAATGGGGGAAAGAGGGGAGCCCTGGGGAACACCACAAACACAGGACCAAGGTGGAGACATAAGACCAGTCTGCTTTACTTAATATTGCCTAGATTTCAGAAAACCATTGAATCATTGCAGGACTATGCCACAGATGCCAAAATGATCCATCAAACTTAGTAAAATACAATGGTCAACTGTATCAAAAGTGCTAGACAATAAACCACTTGATTGTAACCACAGGAAAGCAGTATACCAATATCTCATCCCCTTTCCTTTAATTGGAGTTAACAGCTAATTACTCTCTTAAATTGATTTTACATGACACCAGTTAGCAATTGTGCACCTGACTGCCCTTAATTACTGTTCTAGAAGTTGCATGTGCAAAGTCTATCACAACCAACTTCTTGGGGAGGGGGGGGGGGGTCAGGTGTAGGAGGGACATGAGTAGGTCAGAGGTGTGCCTAGGAGTTAAGTGTGCATATTATAGATTACTGGGAGCGAGCACTTACACCAGCCTTTGACATGGCGTAAGTGTTCACCCCTAAAGTTAGTCACGAAACTGCAGACTTCCGAAACCATTCTATAATGGCAGTTCCATGCAGAATAGTCATTATAGAATTCAAGCTTAGTGTGCATCATCCCTATGCTTAAATTATGGCACTTTTTGTAATAACACAAACGTGTGAAACGAACAGAAAACAAATCTATGAAAATTGGGGTGGGGGGATCCAAATTTGGACAGATTCTGATGTGCTTGCACAACTAAATTAGTTAATGAGCCATTACCTCTCAATAATGGGCTGCTAACAATTATTGACAAGAAGAGTGGGAAATGGTCTAAGCTGTCTTCATCAGTCTTTGGATGGCCTAAGTCCATTTCACACTTTTCTTGACTGTTTATGTTTTTCATGGGATCTCTGTTCTTTCATTCTGGTGGATCACCTACTCAACAATCAATTATTGGCATTAATTTGCACTAATTGTAGTTGTACCCACAACTGCTTATGTGCGATTCTATAAAGAGCTGCACATAAATTCTCTCATTCACAACCCAAAAGGGGACATGGCCACGGGAGGGGCATGATCGAATCATGGTCATTCCCAAACGTTATGCGCAGTGTTACAGAATTGGAAGGACACATTCCCAACTTGTGTGCCAGGATTTTGCACCTGGTTTTAGCAGGCGTAAGCCCTGGCGCTTTATTTTAGTCACGGGAATTGGTGCTACATGCTATTCTATAAAGGGCGCTAATCCCAGAGTGCCTTTTGTAGAATAGTGTTGAGGGCTGATTTTTCCCGGCACCCAAATTTGCGTGCCATGTACTAAATCTAGCTTTTTGTGTGTTGGAATTTTGACCACCAAAACTGTACAATGACATACTGTCCATGGCACACTAAAGTCTCTGCCTATCTTACTCTCTTCTTTCTCTTTTTGGTTTGCTTTGACAGGACATCATTACAATTGATGAGACCATCCCCGTGTCATTCCGCAGTTGGTTGGGCTGCTTTCTGAATGTAATCAGCACCTTAGTTATGATCTCCGTGGCTACTCCCATCTTTGTTGTTATCATTGTTCCCCTGGCTATTTTGTACTATTTTGTCCAGGTAGGTCATTCTGGGCTTGTACCATGTAATTGAATTTGGTTCACAGCATCAGTCTCATAGATTTTATATATGAAGCCTAAAAAATTGGTGCCGAAATTTCTACATGGTTTACAGAATACACCGAGCGCCCGTCCACATGACTAAATTTAATTCCGGGGCAGAGGGAGCATAGAAACGCACGAAGCTGACCGGTGTGCGGCACCCCCCAGCGGCGTGCACCCGGGATGGACTGCCCCCACCACCCCCCCCCCCTTGGTATGCCACTGGGTAGTGTGGGATTGTGTTTTGGGCGCACGCTGGGCCATCTTTTACCTTCTGGGAAAAAAGGCTTTTATTAAGGGGCCAGGAAATGAGCATGCAGCGAAATTAAAAGTAGCGCGCACCTATTTATGGCCTAAGAGCTCTTACCGCCACCCATTGACCTAGTGGTAAGGGCTCACGCGCTACCCGTGCGGCAACCATGCAGCACGCGCCAACTGCTGATTATTGCTGGGAACCCCCCCTCCCCCATGGTAGAAAATAGAAAATTATTTTCTACCATGGGATTCGGCGTGCACCAAACTCAGAGTTGCTGCCGGGTGCATGCATTAGCCCAGCGTTAGTGCTGATTTGGTGCGTACTACCCATGCATTAGCCCTCCTGCTCCTTAGTAAAAGGGACCCTTTGTGAATTAAGGGGCTTAAATTTAGGTGCCAAGCCCAGGATAATTATTAAAAAGGCAGATCTTGTTGCGGGGTTTCCCTCCTCCCCAGCCCTTTTTGGATCCCTAGTTTAAAAAATTCATAGCCTGAGCAGTAATATTTTGTTCTTCAACTAGAGGACTTGCACCTCTCCTCTCATAGTCTGCCTGCCGACTACTGAGGTCAGAGCAGAAGTATTATTCCATTGGTTTAAAGCAGAGGCACTGGGAATTCCAACAGGCATCCCTTACTGCTGAATTCTCAAGGGCACTGGGGGCGGTGGGGCGGTCCGCCCCGGGTGCACGCCGCTGGGGGGGGGGGGGCTTGCTGGTTCCCTGCTCTTTCTGCCCCGGAACAGGTTACTTCCTGTTCCGGGGCAGAGAAAGCAGGGAAGCAGCAGAGCTGACGCAGCTCCCAGTGACGTGCACTGGGGGCGGATCGGCCCTCCCGCCTACCCCCGCTGCAAGGTAAGGGTGCGTTTCGGGGGGGTGCGCTCCGGAGGGGGGGTGTGCCGTGCCCTGCACCCGGGGGGGGTGCGCAGCGGCGACCCGCCCCGGGTGTCAGGCACCCTCATTACGGCACTGCTCAAGGGCCCTAGACTAATATAACCTGACTCCTGCTGCTGAGATTACTTGCAGTTCAGAGAAGTTATCTGTAGGTTTATGATCACTGTTGCAGGTTTTCTCTTTCAGCTCATTCTAGCTAATATTTACGTTTCAAATTGTTCACTGTTGGATTATTAGACACATTCCTAAAACCCATTCCTGAAATAATCGTTAATACTTCTGTTTAATAACAAATGTATATTCTATTCGACATTTATATGTATATAAAAAGATATTAATAGAGAATAAAGTATTCAGAATAAGATAATAAATAAATAATATGTAAGTATAGGAATCATAAAGCAAATAATACTGATTATAAATCCCTAATAAATCAGAGGGCATTCTGATGGATGACCTTTGGGAAACTGGGATTGCTGACTTCAGTGTGGGAATCAGGCATAGGAGTCAACTTTTCAAAAATATTGGGGGTACTAAACCCAACAGAAATTACCTTTCGCTGGACACATATTGTGGGTGCTCAAGTACCCACAGAGCTGGCTCCTATGGAATCAGATGATCCACCAGTTCTAAATGCATGGGAAAGGCGGGGGCACCTATTAGTCATGTATTTTCTTGTCAATGTATTTTTCATGTAAATTAGTGTAAATTAGAGAGAGAGAGAGAGAGAGAGAGAGAGAGAGAGAATGATATTATGAAGTGGAGGAGTAATCTAATGGCTAATGCAGTGACCTTCAAACTAGGAAAACTGGGTTCAATTCCTATTGCAGCTCCTTGTGACTCTGAGTAAGTCACTTAACCCTCCATTGCCCTGGGTACAAAAAACAAACAGATTATGAGCCCTTTAGGGACAGAAAAGGTACCTGCATATAATATATAAACTGCTTTAATTGTCTAAAAACAATAGTACTTGTCAGCAGGTTATTCACGCTATTGACTTCTTAGCATCATTTGGTTCCAACATGGGAACTCAACGCCTTCCAGTTCTTGAAGAAACCAAATTTGTGATGTCATGTCCAGAAAAGCAGTAGACCAATCAGAAAAAAGAACCCCAATCAATCCTTACATTTAAGCCTTGTGGTTCTTCTGTCTTTAATTTAAAGATCCATTTTTGTTCATACTGTAACAAGAGTTTGGAGCGGTCCTGAACATTAGCAGGCACATGATCTAAAATACAGCAACGTAAATCAGAGAATATATATTGGAATTCAAGGCAATACTCCACAATGGGAGCTTGTCTGCATTCCTTTTATAACAAGTCTTGTGTTCTGTCATGTGAATTTTAAAAGGACGAGTGGTCTGTCCGATGCAGATTTTAGCATACGGGCAAATGATTATTATTATTTGTTACATTTGTATCCTACATTTTCCCACCTTCTGCAGGCTCAATGTGGCTTACATATAACCGTTAACAGCGTTAGCCGATTACGGTCTGAACAAATACATGGTATGAATGAATACAAAGTGATATTATAGTAGAATGAGGTACATGTAAGGTAGCTACATGTATGGTAGGTGTGGTTGGGGGGAAGTTAGAGAGGGAGAGGGGGAAGAAGAGTCAGATAATGTCCGTTATGGTCTTTGATTACATTGTGTCGCATGTGACCTAGTATTTTTATGTTGGGTCGGTGGGGTATGCTCTTCTGAACAGGACTGTCTTTAGTGCTTTCCGAAAATTTAGGTGGTCGAGCGTAGTTTTTACATTGAATAGAAAATGAAACTGGTGTCACATGCTGTACTATGTCTTAATATAAATTTCTGGGAGGAAACTGGATCTGTGAAATATTTGTCTAATTTCATGGTAGTTTCACAAATATGACAATGATTACATTTCTTATGTTGTCCAAATTCTATAAACTTCCTCAAACCGATGTTGATATCAGAAGGACTTAATATTTCTTTAAGATTCCAGTGTCTGCTTTAATTGTGCCATGCAAAAGCAGTATATCACATCCCTTCCCTCTATTGACCACCTTTTTAATAGAGATTCATGCAAAGCCGACTACAGTATGTTAAATGGTAGTAAGCCAGATAAATCACAAAAACAAGAGCAATCTCAGAGGAAAGGATAACACTGGTAAATAGTGTCAGAACGGAGTGTGCAATAAATAGCTCACATGTATGGATATTAAAATCAGTACAAATAATAAGCAGGCCACATCTAATTGACACATGGCATACACTGACATTGGTACAATCATCATCAAAACAGGAACAACGCAGAGTATGACATGCTAAAGTACATCGCATAAAGAGGTATTCACATTGTTACAAATCCTTCATGGAAATGATTAAACAACAGAATAACATTTTGTGCTGGTTACACTAACTGAACTTTTGGCCCGTCCTTCAGTAGGATGATCGCCTTTCTGACAGAATATTCTACTATAATTTCTAGCGTTTTTATGTTGCCACTTCCCGTCAACTGAGACGTCTGGATTCTGTGACAAGGTCTCCAATCTATTCACACTTTGGAGAGACAGTGTCTGGATTGTCTGTGATTCGTGCCTATGGTCACCAGGAGAGATTCCTTCAGTACAACGAGAAAACTATCGACATCAATCAGAAAAGTGTCTACTCCTGGATTGTCTCCAACAGGTAGGGTGGTTGAGTGCCATTGGAAAGTAACCAAGAAACAAAGGAACACAAGATTAGAGCAGTATCTGTCATCTAGATGCTCTCTGTTAGGTGAAAGTTATCAATATGGGCAAAGAGCACAGGAAAGATGTGCCCAGGGACTTTGCAACAGAACAACAGCAAGCTGAAATTGTGCCCTGTGTGATCCGCCCCCTGGCATTCCTGCCCTGCCCACTTTGCTGTGGCCAAAAAGAGGAAACAACTGAAGGGGAGCAATTTTGGCACCCCACCTCCCTTGTGCCCTGTGCAACTACATTGCTCAGTATGGCCCTGCTTTGCAACACAGTGGGAAGTTTGAAAATTAACCTCTGACCCCTGGATTATAAAAAGGTTGCCCAAATTTGGGCACAGATCCTAGATCCCTGCACAAAATAATTAGTTAATCAGCTGTAATGATTTAAGTATTGGAGTTAAGCACTTAATTGCCACTAATTACGATTTGCACGCAGATCTGGCTGCATGTTATTCCAGAGCACTGGACTGGACACCTAGAACGTCTCACATGCAGTTGAAAAGGGGTTGTGCCACGGGTGGATCAGGGACGTTCACAAAATTTAGGGGGTCCTTTTACGAAGCTGAGGCAAAAAGTGCCCTGCGGTAGTGTGGGCGTGTGTTTCTGGCGCGTGCCAGGCCAGTTTTTACCGCATCTGGCTTTTTTCCCCAATGGGACAGGAAAAGGGCCTGTGGTTAAATTGAAACCAGTGTGTGCCTATTTACAGCCTGAGCCCTTAACGCCACCCATTGATCTAGCGGCAAGGGCTCACGCGCTACACATGTGGTGACCGGTCAGCGCATACCAACTGCTGAATAATGCCAGAAATGCTGCGCGTGTTAGGAAATTAAAAAAATAATTTGTCCCTGTGGGATGGGCATGCGCCAAGTCTGCAATTAACGCCGGGGGGGGGGGGGGTGCACTAACCTGGTGGTGGTCTCATTTTGGTGCATGCTGCACACGTATAGAGCCTCCCGCTCCTTTGTAAAAGGACCCCTAGATGCAGTATCATAGAATACCGGGGATCCACACCAACTTGCATGCCAGGATTTATACCAGGTTTCAACAAGCGTAAGTCCTCGCTTCCGAAGTTGGGTGTAGGAATCCCCGCTAGGTGCTATTCTATACAGAGTGCTCATCCCAAAGGCCTTCATAGAATAACATAGCATAGATTTTTCCTGACGCCTAACTTTCAGTGCCATTTACTGAATCTGGCCCTAAGTGACAATTTTCAAGTGAATCAGGGCCGCCGAGAGGGGGGGACAGGGGGCCAAAATTCCCCGGGCCCGGGCCTCCGGGGGGGGGGGGGGCCGGCGCTGCCGCCGCAGTCTGGCCTGCCCGCCCTCCGTCGCTCCCTGGCATTGAATTTAAGCGCCTCACCTTCGAAAGCGCAGCAAGCAGCGGCAGACCACTCCTTCCTTCCGTGTCCCGTCCTCGCCTGATGGAACCCGCGAGGGCGGGACACGGAAGGAAGGAGTGGTCTGCCGCTGCTTGCTGCGCTTTTGAAGGTGAGGCGGCGCTTAAGATCTGTGCAGAGGGCCAGAGGGTGGAGAGAGGGCCTGGTGGAGGGGGGGGGGGGCCCGGGGGCGGCCTTGTCCCGGGCCTGGCCCAGTCTCTTGGTGGCCCTGAAGTGAATTTGCCCAGATGACTAATTGATAAGAAGCAGTTTTGGCTAGGGATCCTTTTACTGCAATATCCTCTTGTCTGGCAATAATTTGCTCCAATTTTAGATTAAAAGACTTAAGGGGAAAGTTATTAAGCTGCATTAGGGCACTAACCTGCATTATTTGCTCCTTAACACAACTTAAAGAGCTCTAACACTGGGTGCAGTGCCTTAACACAGCAGTAAATAGTAATGAGATGCAAAACACGCAGATGTATGTTATGTAACTAACTCATTACTATGTATATATTGTACCACAGCTTGTGGTGTGCACTGAGCACACACCACAAGCTGTGATATAGCCTGTAAAATAACCTGAGCTAAAGGCTGAGGTTATTTGACTGTACAGGAGCATCAGGCCGCCAAGCTGTGGCCTGATGCTTCTGGGACATCGTTTAAAGGGGCCAACACTGGGTAAATCACAGTAACGTTTTATGGCTTATAATCCTTTAAAAACCCAGATCTTTGTTAAGCCCTTGTCACTTCCTGGAGTGTTCCAAAAAATTTCTTTTGTGACTTTTTTTTTTTTTTTTTTGCATGTCTGATGCTTGGAAGCCAAATTTTACATTCTTTGCAGGTGGATGCAATGTCTTTCAAAAAGGAAACTCCCTCTGGATTTCCAGGTGCAGACTGCACAGGGTACAGCAGATGCAGGGATTTGGGAACAAAATCCCCATGTGCACTTCATTCTTCTCACCTTAACCCTTCCCCTAGTGCCACCCCTGTTCCCCATGAGGAAAGGCTGTCCTTTTCCCCATGGAGAATGTGAGGAGAGGGCAATTTCCAAAGGTTATTTTCCGTGATTAAACATTTACTTAAAGAAATCCCCTTGAAAATTACCCCTCCCCATAACATCGGCAGTGTAGCCTTGAAAATTCAATCCACTGTATTCTTTCTTCTACAGGTGGCTTGCAATTCGCCTGGAGTTTGTTGGAAACTGCACTGTGTTTTTCGCAGCTCTTTTTGCTGTGCTAGGCAAAGGGTCTCTGAACAGTGGAATTGTTGGGCTATCCATTTCCTCTGCTCTAAGTGTAAGTGCCATGATGAAAACAGAAGAATTCAGGCAGATAGTTTGAGACTCTTTGAATCTGCCCAGTTGTCCTGCATTTTGATACTTGATGTCCACTTTTACCCTTTGGCTTGTCTCGTGCAGTCTTTTATATACAACAGTATGGGGTAATTCTATGATTAAGGCGCTAAACGTTTATATGGTGTATCCCCTGGATTCTACATAGTGCGACTTAAGTTGCGTGCGCAAATACAGTTGTATTCTGTATTTGGGTGCATAACTTAATTAGTTAAACCAATCAGTGCTGCAAATAGACAAGCAATTGGCACTGATTGGCAATAATTAGCATTTATGCTCACAGCTGTCTAAGTGTATTCTATAATGTGATGCACCTAAATTCTAAATCGCATAGTTAAAAAGGGGGTGTGGTCATCAGTATGGAAAGGGTATGATACATACCTGTAGCAGTTGTTCTCCGAGGACAGCAGGCTGATTGTTCTCACGACTGGGTGACGTCCGCGGCAGCCCCCACCAACCGGAAAAAAGCTTCGCAGGACGGTCGGCACGCAGGGCACGCCCACCGCGCATGCGCGGCCGTCTTCCCGCCCGTGCGCGACCGCTCCCGCCAGTTGAATAACTAACAAAAGATGAAACACACAACTCCAAAGGGGAGGAGGGAGGGTAGGTGAGAACAATCAGCCTGCTGTCCTCGGAGAACAACTGCTACAGGTATGTATCATACCCTTTCTCCGAGGACAAGCAGGCTGCTTGTTCTCACGACTGGGGTATCCCTAGCTCTCAGGCTCACTCAAAACAAGAACCCAGGTCAATTGAAGCTCGCAACGGCGAGGGTACAACAGAAATTGACCTACGAAGAACAACTAACTGAGAGTGCAGCCTGACCAGAATAAATTCGGGTCCTGGAGGGTGGAGTTGGATTTACACCCCAAACAGATTCTGCAGCACCGACTGCCCGAACCGACTGTCGCGTCGGGTATCCTGCTGGAGGCAGTAATGTGATGTGAATGTGTGGACAGATGACCACGTCGCAGCCTTGCAAATCTCTTCAATAGTGGCTGACTTCAAGTGGGCCACTGACGCTGCCATGGCTCTAACACTATGAGCCGTGACATGACCCTCAAGAGCCAGCCCAGCCTGGGCGTAAGTGAAGGAAATGCAATCTGCTAGCCAATTGGAGATGGTGCGTTTCCCGACAGCGACCCCTAGCCTGTTAGGGTCGAAAGAAATAAACAATTGGGCGGACTGTCTGTGGGGCTGTGTCCGCTCCAAGTAGAAGGCCAATGCTCTCTTGCAGTCCAATGTGTGCAACTGACGTTCAGCAGGGCGGGTATGCGGCCTGGGGAAGAATGTTGGCAAGACAATTGACTGGTTAAGATGGAACTCCGACACCACCTTCGGCAGGAACTTTGGGTGAGTGCAGAGCACTACTCTGTTGTGATGAAATTTGGTATATGGAGCATGAGCTACTAGGGCTTGAAGCTCACTGACCCTACGAGCTGAAGTAACTGCCACCAAGAAAATGACCTTCCAGGTCAAGTACTTCAGATGGCAGGTATTCAGTGGCTCAAACGGAGGTTTCATCAGCTGGGTGAGGACGACGTTGAGATCCCACGACACAGTAGGAGGCTTGATAGGGGGCTTTGACAAAAGCAAACCTCTCATGAATCGAACGACTAAAGGCTCTCCAGAGATGGCTTTACCTTCCACACGATAATGGTAAGCACTAATCGCACTAAGGTGATTCCTTACTGAGTTGGTCTTGAGGCCAGACTCCGATAAGTGCAGAAGGTATTCAAGCAGGTTTTGTGCAGGACAAGAACGAGGTTCTAGGGCCTTGCTCTCACACCAAACGACAAACCTCCTCCACTTGAAAAAGTAACTCTTCTTAGTGGAATCCTTCCTAGAGGCAAGCAAGACCCGGGAGACACCCTCAGACAGACCCAACGCAGCGAAGTCTACGCCCTCAACATCCAGGCCGTGAGAGCCAGGGATTGAAGGTTGGGGTGCAGCAACGCTCCGTCGTTCTGCGAAATGAGAGTCGGAAAACACTCCAATCTCCACGGTTCTTCGGAGGACAACTCCAGAAGAAGAGGGAACCAGATCTGACGGGGCCAAAAGGGCGCTATCAGAATCATGGTGCCGCGGTCTTGCTTGAGCTTCAGTAAGGTCTTCCCCACCAAAGGTATGGGAGGATAAGCATACAGGAGGCCGGTCCCCCAATGAAGGAGAAAGGCATCTGACGCTAGCCTGCCGTGTGTCTGAAGTCTGGAACAGAACAGAGGCAGCTTGTGGTTGGTCTGAGAGGCGAAAAGATCCACCGAGGGGGTGCCCCACTCTCGGAAGATCTTGCGTACCACTCTGGAATGGAGCGACCACTCGTGCGGTTGCATGACTCTGCTCAGTCTGTCGGCCAGACTGTTGTTTACGCCTGCCAGGTATGTGGCTTGGAGAAGCATGCTGTGCTGGCATGCCCAGCGCCACATCCCGACGGCTTCCTGACACAGGGGGCGAGATCCGGTGCCCCCCTGCTTGTTGACGTAAAACATTGCAACCTGATTGTCTGTCCGAATTTGGATAATTTGGTAGGACAGCCGATCTCTGAAAGCCTTCAGTGCGTTCCAGATCGCTCGGAGCTCCAGGAGGTTGATCTGCAGATCCTTTTCCTGGAGGGACCACATACCCTGGGTGTGCAGCCCATCGACATGAGCTCCCCACCCCAGGCGAGAGGCATCCGTCATCAGCACTTTCGTGGGCTGTGGAATTTGAAATGGACGTCCCAGTGTCAAATTGGTCCGAATGGTCCACCAGAGCAGTGAAGTGCGGCAGCTGGTGGAGAGGCGGATGACATCTTCTAGATTCCCGGTGGCTTGGAACCACTGGGAAGCTAGGGTCCATTGAGCAGATCTCATGTGAAGACGAGCCATGGGAGTCACATGAACTGTGGAGGCCATATGACCCAGAAGTCTCAACGTCTGCCGAGCTGTGATCTGCTGGGACGCTCTGGTCTGCGAAGCCAGGGCCAGGAGATTGGCGGCCCTCGCTTCGGGAAGAAAGGCCCGAGCCGTCTGGGTATTCAGCAGCGCTCCTATGAATTCCAAAGACTGGGACGGTTGGAGATGGGACTTTGGGTAATTTATCACAAACCCCAGCAGCTCCAGAAGTTGAATAGTGCACTGCATGGACCGGAGGGCTCCTGCCTCCGAGGTGTTCTTGACCAGCCAATCGTCGAGATATGGGAACACGTGCACTCCCAGCTTGCGTAGGTAGGCCGCTACCACCACGAGGCACTTGGTAAACACTCGTGGGGCAGAGGCGAGCCCAAATGGCAGCACACAATACTGAAAGTGGCGTGCGCCCAGGCGGAATCTGAGATACTGTCTGTGAGCTGGCAGTATCGGTATGTGAGTATATGCGTCCTTTAAATCCAGGGAACATAGCCAATCGTTTTTCTGAATCATTGGCAGAAGGGTGCCCAAGGAAAGCATCCTGAACTTTTCTTTGACCAGGAATTTGTTCAGGCCTCTCAGGTCTAGGATGGGACGCATCCCCCCTGTTTTCTTTTCCACAAGGAAGTACCTGGAATAGAATCCCTGCCCTTCCTGCCCGGGTGGTACGGGCTCGACCGCATTGGCGCTGAGAAGGGCGGAGAGTTCCTCTGCAAGTACCTGCTTGTGATGGGAGCTGAAAGACTGAGCTCCCGGAGGACAATTTGGAGGCAGGGAGGCCAAATTCAGGGCGTATCCGCACCGCACTATTTGGAGAACCCACTGGTCGGAGGTTATGAGAGGCCACCTTTGGTGAAAAAATTTTAACCTCCCTCCGACCGGCAGATCGTCCGGTACGGACACTTGTAGGGCGGCTATGTTCCCGTGGATCCAGTCAAAAGCCCGTCCCCGGCTTTTGCTGTGGAGGCGCAGGGGGCTGCTTAGGCGCACGCTGTTGACGGGAACGAGCGCGCTGGGGCTGTCCCTGTGCCTGACGAGGCCTTCGGGCCGGCTGGTTGTACCTACGCTTTGCAAAAGAATAGGGTGCAGCCTGCCGTGCCCGGGAAAAACGCCCACCAGTGGGGGCGGATGCTGAAGGCGCCCGGTGGGAGAGCTTGTCGAGAGCGGTTTCCCGCTGATGCAGTTGGTCCACCATCTGCTCGACCTTCTCACCGAAAATGTTATCCCCCCGGCAAGGGACGTCGGCCAGTCTCTGCTGGGTGCGGTTGTCCAGGTCAGAGGCGCGCAGCCATGAGAGCCTGCGCATCACTATACCTTGGGCCGCAGCACGAGATGCCACGTCACAGGTGTCAAAAATACCCCTGGACAGGAACTTTCTGCATGCCTTCAGCTGCCTGACCACCTCCTGATAAGGCCTGGACTGCTCCGGCGGGAGCTTCTCGACCAGGTCCGCCAGCTGTTGCACATTGGTCCGCATGTGGATGCTCATATAGAGCAGGTATGACTGGATGCGGGTCACGAGCATGGAGGATTGGTAGGCCTTCCTCCCAAACGAGTCCAGAGTGCGAGACTCCCGCCCCGGGGGCGCCGAGGCGGTATCCCTCGAACTCCGTGCCCTCTTGAGAGCAGAATCCACGACCGCTGAGTCATGGGGCAATTGGGGCCGCATGAGCTCTGGGTCGGAGTGGATCCTGTACTGGGACTCTGCTTTCTTGGGAATGGTGGGGTTAGTTAACGGTCTCACCCAGTTCCGGAGCAGCGTCTCCTTCAGGACATTGTGCAGCGGCACCGTGGAGGACTCTCTAGGTGGTGATGGATAGTCGAGGACCTCGAGCATCTCGGCCCTCGGCTCTTCCACAGAGACCACGGGGAAGGGAATGGTGATCGACATATCCCGCACAAAGGAGGCAAAGGAGAGGCTCTCAGGAGGTGAGAGCTTCCTCTCCGGTGAAGGCGTGGGGTCCGAGGGAAGGCCCGTAGACTCCTCTGAGGAGAAATATCTAGGGTCCTCCTCTTCCCCCCACGAGTCCTCATCCTCGGTATCGGACATTAGCTCATGTAGCTGAGTCCTGTACCGGGCCCGGCTCGACGTCGAGGCACCGAGGTCTCGGTGTCGTCGAGCGGTGGACTCCCGCGCCGGCGGGGACGGAGCTCCCTCCATCGACGTCGACGGGGACTCCACCTGCGTAGCAGTCGAGACCGGCACTGCAAGCGGCGGCGGTGTCGACAGCTCCGGCGCCGGGCTAGAGCTCGCCGGCGCCACAGTCATCGGCGCCGAGGGCGCAAGCACCCCCGGCGCCGGCACAGCCTGGCGCATCAGCCCTTCCAGGATCCCCGGAAGGATGGCTCTGAGGCACTCGTCCAGGCCCGCTGCCGGGAAAGGCGGTGGGGCCGGTAAGGGTGTCGGTGCCGGAAGCTGCTGGGAGCCAGGAGACGGCACCGAGGTGCCGGAACCCCGACGCGTCGGTACCTCCACAACCGACGGGGACCTCTCCTCTCGACGATGACGCTTCGGCGTCGACTCCTCTTCAGGATGCACCGAGGGCGTCCGGTGACGACGCTTTTTGTCCTTCTTTCGATGCACGTCACCGGCGCCGGAGGGCATGGAGGAGGAGGAGGTCGATCCCCCTCGGTCTCGAGGCACCGGGTCAGACAGGGTTCGGTCCCGTGGCTCACGAGCTGAGGGAGTGACCGGGGCCGACTGCCCACGCGGCCTCTCAACCCCACTCTCACCGGCGGACCGGCGGGCCGACGGGACCTGTTCTCCTGGGGTCGCTGCCATCGGTGCCGATGTCTCGGGCATCGATACCGGTACCGAAGAACCGGCCTTCGATACCGATGCCGTCGAGGTCGACGTCGAGGGGCCGGCGCAAGTTCCAAAAAGACGGTCCCGCAGAACTTGCCTCGCAACCTGAGTCCGTTTCCGGAGACCGAGACACAAAGCACACGACTTGAGATTGTGCTCCGGCCCGAGGCACTGGAGGCACCAAGCGTGGGTGTCGGTCTGCGAGATCGGCCGGCCGCAGCGACCACACTTTTTAAATCCACTCGGGACCTTCGAGGACATCGACGGAAAAATCGCGTCGGCGAAGTCAAAGTCGTCAATGGTGGCTAAAATCACACCACGAAAAAATAAACGACCGAGCGACCACTAAGCCGCAACGTAGCGTCCCCGCTGGAAGCGAGGGAAAAGGGGAGCGCGTGCTCCACACGCGCAGTCTTTTTTTTTTTTTTTTTTTTTTGTAAAAAGAAAAGATAATAAAAGGAAATTAAATTAACGAAGCGCGATCCGCGTATACGCGATCGCAAGAATCCGGCGGCTGAAGTAGAGAGAGCGGCAAGGCACGACTCTCTCCAGGCGCGGAAAAAAAGGAACTGGCGGGAGCGGTCGCGCACGGGCGGGAAGACGGCCGCGCATGCGCGGTGGGCGTGCCCTGCGTGCCGACCGTCCCGCGAAGCTTTTTTCCGGTTGGTGGGGGCTGCCGCGGACATCACCCAGTCGTGAGAACAAGCAGCCTGCTTGTCCTCGGAGAATGGATGGGTCATGGGCATTTCTAAAATCAATGCTCATTGTTATAGAAGAATACACTTGCTCCACGTGTAATTTAAGCGTCCGCATTCACACCAAGTAAAATGTGGCATAAATGGCCATGACTAAATTTAGTTGCGTGGACGGGCACTCAGTGTATTCTATAAACCGTGCGTAAATTTAGACATATTCTATCAAGCACGATTAAATTAAAGCGTACTGTATAGAATACACTTAGGCGTTTTTAATTTCAGCGCCAACTTTTAGGCGTGCTATATAGAATCTAGTCCTATATGTGTAAATGACTAGACTACCTGCAAGTATGTGTGCGCATACTTTCTGATTCTATAAAAGTCAACAAAAATTGGCACACAAATTAATTGAATAGCAAGCCAATTAGTGCCAATAATTGGCTTTTTAATAAGCAGTTATTGGCACTAATTGAAATCAATAAACATGTACGTGCATAAATTTAGGTGCGTGATCTGTGCCTAAATTTTACATGCATACCGGAAAAGGAGGCATGGAAATGGGAGGCTCATGGGTGTTTCCAGGTGGAGGATTCCAGTTACATGTGCAATTATAGAATAAGGGGGTTCCACGCATAAATGTAGGTGGGGACATTTGCATCATATTTTCATTGGTGCACATGGATGCACCTAAATTTACACACGACCCCTGTGCTTGTACTATTCTATAAACCATGCCTAACTTTACGTACTTTTTGTAGAATAGCGCTTCAGCAATTTTTTTTCAGTGCCAATTTTTAGACGTGATTTATAGAGTTCACCTCCTAATGGGGGAAATTCTATAACTGGTGCTGAAAAATGGGCAACAAAAAAGATTGGCATGAAGCGCTGTTCTATAAAGAGTGCGTGCCCTTTATCGAATAGTGCTTAGTGCCAGTTTGACTTATGCCTGCTGAAACCTGGTGTAAATCCCAGCACCCAAGTTGGGCATGGAGAACCATTAATCTATAACATTGCACGCAACTTTTTGGAATGCCGATGGACCCATCTATGCCCCTCCCATGGCCATGCTGCCTTTGGGTTGCGCACTATGAAATTTAAGCACCAGCTTTATAGAACAGCGTACTAATTGGTGCCAATTAACATCAATATTGGTTGTTAGCATCCAATTATCGATTAACAGCTCGTTAGCCAATTAAGTTGTGCACACATCTAGGAAGTGCTCCCAAATTTGGATGCCAAAATATGGGCGCCATATATAGAGTCCAGGAGAATGTGTGTAAATGTAAAAAACCTTACACAGTGTGCATATGGATGGGCAGAGACGGGCACAGCATGAGCGGGACTCATACTCTCCCTGAACACCTACAGTTCTGTCACTCTTCAGATATGGATCTCCTCTCCTATGACTGAGATTGATATACCGAACTGTGTACTTCTCAGCCCATGCAGATGTCAATAACGTCTCCTGGCCCACTGGGCTGAGAGCAGGAAACCACATCCCTCTTCCTCTCCCTCTGGTAAATAGGCTGGTCCTGCACCTCAAAGCTCCTCCCACATGAACTGGAATATGCAAACCCAGGCATCTGGAGGCAATTACCATAGGTAGCAGAATGGGGCAGGTCACTGGACTCATGGTAAATAGCATCTTTTTTATCCCATACAGCATTAGCAACTAGGATGCTTGGGGAGCAGGGTCAGAGACAGAGTTTGGTTTGTTCATCCACCCCCCCCCCCCCCAACCAAAAGCCCAAAGAGTGTTCTGCTGCCCCCAGCCGTATAGTAGAGCAGAGTTAAACTTACTGCAGCGTCACTGATTTCATCAACTTGTATGCACTGTGAAAAAAAGCTAATCACAAACACATTTCTTTTCTGGTTCTGACAGATAACCCAGACCTTGAACTGGCTGGTGAGAATGACTTCAGAACTTGAGACCAACATTGTTGCTGTGGAGAGAGTGGATGAGTACATCAATGTGGAGAATGAGGTGGGAAATGAGATGGTACAGAGAGAAAAAGAACAAAGCATTATTACCTACTAGTAAAAAAGCCCTGTTTCTGATGCAAATGAAACGGGGGGGGGGGGGGGGGGGGGGGGGGGGGGGGCTAGCAATGTTTTCTTCTGTGTGCATGTGGGAGTGTGTGTGTCCCTGCCCTCTGGCCTCTCTCCCCTCCCCCCTCTGAGTCCTTCACTGTTACAGAGCCAGCGATTTGATTTCGTGCTCTGCTGTTTTCCTTCACTGACTGTGTTACAGAGAAGGCGGGGCAGACACTCATAGGGAAACCGGATATCTCGCCCCCTTCACACTTCCGGCTGGAGGCTTCATAGAACGTTGGTGTTGCTTTTTATATAGAGAGATAATCCAAATTCAGTAGCATCACTGTTATGAAACTTCTAGTTATAAAAAGAAAATGGAAAAAAAATGTCCATGATTGAAAGTTACAAATATGATCCTACTAGCAGCATAAGGATCCCGGTTATTTGGCTTATATTTAAGATGCTGTAAAGCACAGTTATTTAAAATCTTTACATAGAAACAAAGACCATATGGCCTATCCAGTCTGCCCATCCAGGCCATCTATTCTCCCTATCAATTCCTTAGAAATCCTATGTACTTGTCCCAAGCTCTATTGAATTCAGATACTATTTTTGTCTCCACCACTTCCACTGGGAGGCCATTCCACAAATTCACCACCCTTTCCATGAAAAATATTTCCTCAGGTTACTTCTGTCTATCCCCTTTCACCTTCATCCTATGTTCCCTCATTCCAGAGCTTCCTTTCAATGAAAGAGGCTCGTCCCCTGTGCATTTATGCCGCATAGGTATTTAAATGTCTCTGTCATATCTCTCCTCTTCCACCTTTCTTCCAAAGAATACATATTGAGATCTTTAAGTCTGTCCCCATACACTTTATGACAAAGACCATAGACCATTTTAGTAGCCACCTTCTGGACTGGCTCCATTCTGTTTATATCTTTTTGAAGGTGCAGTCACCAGAATTGTACACAATATTCTAAATGAGGTCTCATTAGAGTCTTATACAGGGGCATCATCACCTCCTTTTTCCCACTGGCCATTCCTCTCCCTATGCACCAAGCATCCTTCTAACTTTTGCCGTCGCCTTTTCTGTTTGGCCACCTTAAGATCATCACATATGATCATACCTAAGTCCTGCTCCTCTTTCGTGCACAAAACTTCTTCACCCCCCTAAACTGTACCATTCCCTTGGGCTTTTGTAGCCCAAATGCATGACCCTGCATTTTTGAGCATTAAATCTAAGCTGCCAAATTCCAGACCATTCCTCTAGCTTTGCTAAGTCCTTCCTCATGTTTTCCACACCATCAGAGGTGTCTACCTTATTGCAGACTTTGATATCATCCGCAAAGAGGCAAACCTTATCAGACATCCCTTCAGCAATATCGCTTACAAAAATGTTAAAAAGAACCAGCCCAAAAACCAAACCTTGCTGGTAACATCCTTTTCCTCAGAATGAGCTCCATTTATCACTACTCTCTGTTGCCTTCCACTCAATCAGGTCCTAAACCAGTCAATCACTTTAGGGCCCACACCGAGGGCACTTGGTTTATTTATTAGTCATCTATGCGGAACTACATTAGAGGCTTTGCTAAAATCTAAATCCACAATGTCTAGTACTGTCCATCGATCCAACTCTCTGGTGACCCAATCAAAGAAATTAATTGCATATACCTGAAAAGACCTGCATCTAGTGAAATCATGTTGCCTTTGATCCTGTAAGCCATTGGATTCAAAAAACTTTACTATTCTTTGCAGTGCCGTAGTGAGGGCGGCTGACACCCCGGGCGGGTCGCCGCTGCGCACCCCCCCTGGGTGCAGCAAGACGCACCCCCCTCGGTGCGCGCACCCTCCCCCCTCCAGCGTGCACCCCCCCTCCCCAGAGCGGATTCTTACTGCCATAGAAAGCGAGGGACGGGCGGGAGGGCCGATTCGCCCCGAGTGCACGTCGCTGGGAGCTGCGTCGGCTCCACTGGTTCCCTGCTCTCTCTACCCCGGAACAGGAAGTAACTTGTTCCGGGGCAGAGAGCAGGGAACCAGCGGAGCCGACACCCCCCCCCCCCCCAGCGGCGTGCACCCGGGGCAGACCACCCCACCCCCCCCCTCCTATGCCACGATTCTTTGCTTTAAAAAGTGTTTCTATTAATTTACTTATTCCAGAAGTCAGACTTACTGGCCTGTAGTTCCCAACCTTTTCCTTACTTCTGTTTTTGTGGAGAGGGACCATATCTGCTCTTCTCCAATCCTCTGAGACCACTTTGACTCTAGAGAAGGCATTGAAAGGTCAGTCAGTGGAGCCACTAGAACTTCCCTAAGTTCCCTCAGTACCCTTGGATGTTTGCCATCTGGCCCCATCGATTTATCCACCTTTAGTTTAGTAAGCTCCTCACGAACATAGTCCTCTGGCAGCCATTGCATTAGAAAGGCTATTGCATATCTATCTTTGTAATATCAAGTGTGTTCTTTCATTAAGACCATAAGAATCGCCATACTGGGTCAGACCAACAGTCCATCTAGCCCAGTATCCTGTTTCCAACAGTGACCAATCCGGGTCACAAGTAGCTGGCAGAAATCCAAACTGTAGTAACATTCTAGGCTACCAGTCACAGGGCAAGCAGTGGCTTCCTCATGTCTATCTCAATAGCAGACTATGGACTTTTCCTCCGAAAACTTGTTCAAACCTTTTTTAAACTCAGATATGCTAACCGCTGTTACCACACCCTCTGGCAACAAGTTCCAGAGCTTAACTATTGGTCACATGAAAAAATATTTCTTCCTATTTGTTTTAAAAGTATTTCCATATAACTTCATTGAGTGTCCTCTTGTCTTTGAACTTTTTGAAAGAGTAAAAAATCAATTCACTTTTACCCACTCTACGCCACTCGGGAATTTGTAACTACGTCCGCATGGGATTGTTTATTTTTCTCTATGATGTGTGTGTGTGTATCTATATGTGTATATAATATTAATTTTCCTGTCAGACATGCCACTTTCTTTCCTGAGTTGTGTCAAGTCATTTTTTCTCCTTTATCCACCATTTCAGGCTCCATGGGTGACAAACCAGAGTGTTCCACCAAATTGGCCAGACAAAGGAAAGGTACAGTTTACTGACTACAAAGCTCGATATCGCCCAGAACTGGACTTAGTTATTCATGGGATAACATGTGACATTGACTGTACTGAGAAGGTAAGAAGAAAGTGAACCGGTGCCAAGAGATTCTTGAGTTGTTCCCTTCCTCCCCCACTCCCCCAGAAACAACTGTTGAAATTGAGTGTAACACTGGTTTGACTGTAGAGTTTGTGATCTTTTCGTTTTGAGGAAGTCACATTGGTACAATTTTAAAACTTTTCTTTAATAGTGGTGTATAATCCTTATTTTATGTCAGTGACACTTTAGCACTTTTGTCAACCTTGTTTGATCTTAATATCACAGTAGTAATGATCCCTCCAGATTTTTTTCTCTGTCTGTCTTCCCCATTTTATTTCCAAACCAGCATTTCCATCACAGTGACAGTCTTCAACGGAGAGACAAGCTATGGCCCCCTTTGGAACCCAAGTACATTTGAGATCTGAGATCTGTAAAAGTCACCAAAATTTGTGCGTGCAATTTAATTGAATGAGCTAATTAGCACCAATAATTGGATTTTTAACAAGCAATTATTGACACTAATTGGCATTTATGGTGATCTGAAAAAGGGGGCATCAAAATGGTAGAGTCGTGGGCATTACAGGGGTGTTCCTAAAATTAATGCATGTTATAGAATAATATTCTATTACATATTGTGTTGACATTGTAAGTAGTATACTATGCCATACTTTGTATTGATTTTGAATATTTTTACTGCTGTAATTGTCTATTGCTCATGCTTGATCTATTCTTACTGTACACCGCCTTGAGTGAATTCCTTCAAAAAGGCAGTAAATAAATCCTAATAAATAAATAAATAAATAAAATTAGTTAAATTATAGAATAACAGGGATAAGCGTCTAATTTAGGCGTGTACATTTGCACCATGTTTCAGTTAGTGCAAATGACCACATCTAAAGTTAGGCACAATTCTCGGGCAGAAGTGCTATTCTATAAACCGCGCCTATCTTTAAGCATGACTTATAGAATAGCCCTTTTTTCAGCACCATATAGAGAATCTATCTCTTAATGGGTGTTGTGATTAGGACTCCTTCTTTCCCAGGAATTGTGAATACCGCTTCCACAGCAGAAACGTAGCCAGTTTGAGGGCGCAGGGGGAGCGGAGAGCAGACTGCTGATTGCGCCTGTGCATATTTTAAATGCGACAGATCGCATGAAAAATAGTCACCGTCGCCATCGGAAGTCCGTTTGGGGGAGCGGCCGCTCCCCTGGTGACCTACCTAGCTGTGCCTCTGCTTCACAGCGTTTACAGTCCCAGCAGCAGGGCCTTAAAATTAAAAGCCGTGAAAGTTTAAGGTTTATTATTTTTACATTGCTGAAGTTTACAGTTTAATTGTATCTGTTGCTCCGTGGGCTGAACATGCCACTTTTGACATATTCCATGGTTGCTGAAATGTGCAGTAGGTGGTATTTTGTAGAAACGTATACAAAGCTGCACACTCGGTCCCGGGACAGATTCCTTTCTGTGCGCTGATGTTAGATTTCTAGACAGATCAAAGATTTTTTTTTTATTCATAAATCTAAGAACAGGTTACTAGCCCTTTAAATCAAGAAAGCAAACCAAAGTCTTTGTACAGAAATAGCACCATCTGTGAACATTTTAGCCCTGCATCCTATGGCTCAAGCCTTCATTTACAGTTTCATTTAAAGGGCCAATAATTAAAGGTAAAAAAAAATGCCTAGCTGTAGTTGGTATAAAATGGATAAATCATGCTCTTAAGTCTAGGTGTAAAAACTAAAGGGGAGCTCTCAATCAATGTTCCCTCTAAGTGGAGCTCATGAGCGATTGTTCATACATTTTTAGAAGCGCCACGCACAGATTTTTACATGGTTACTCACAAATTTTTTTTTTGTTCTATATACAGAAATGCATTGCTAATACTGGTGCTCAAAAATGGTTGCTTTATAAAACTTGCTGATCACACGAAAAAAAAATGCGCACACACCAGACCATTCCTTAGAGGAAACATTGCTCTCAATAGAAGCACATAGAAAAAAACTCTATAATTGATTGGGAGAAAGATGAGGTAGATTTTCAAAATGTTCTAACATACTTTGTGCCACATACTGTACGTAAGCATTCCCAAGGGGCATGTTTAGGTCAGGGAAGAAAGCTAGACCTGTGGATTACACACATAGCTGTTTTTCATGTACGATGCTGCACAGAGTAGCCGGTGTGTACATATGTACAAGTACTTTGTACTTGATTTTAGCAGGTATTCAAACATACGATTCAGCTTCCTCAAACTGAACCCTCTTTGGATGTTGTTGCCTTTTGGTTGACTGATGGCTATCGGTGCTACTGAATCACACAGCAATTATGAACGGTGCCCTAAAAGAGCACAAACAAAACCAGAATGGGAAAGGAAGAACCCCTACAGAAGTGTATATAAAAATCATAACGTAGGGATTAGACAATGGCCATCAAAATGAAGAGTCCCAGTGAGAAGGGGCAATCTCAGAGTTTATTAAAGAAAGGTTTGAGTATAGGACTTGACATGGCGTCATGTTTCAGCGAATGACTGCCTGCTTCAGGAGTCAAATAATAGGTAACTTAAGATTGCAGAAGCTTGAGTACAGCAGAACCAGCTTATGTCAGAATCATAGAACGCTATGATTGTAGCAAGCCAAACAAAAAAGCTAATGAAAAGTAATTCTATTTCTGAAAGTTGTGTCGTCATCTAACCAAACCAACATGGTTTTCCCATTGACCTTTTTGTTTGGCTTGCTCCGTATTAAGTCCTGTACTTGAACCTTTCTTCAATAAACTCTGAGAGTGCCACTTCTTGCTGGGATTCTTCTTCTGTTTTGATGGCCGTTGTCTAATCCCAGCCCTAAAAAGCACTGCCCCATTGATACATGGCTCAGTTTTTGGGTAATTCATTTCTCCAGGTGGGCATTGTGGGCAGAACTGGTGCTGGAAAATCCTCCCTCACAAACTGCATTTTTCGGATCATTGAAGCTGCAGGAGGGAAGATTGTGATTGACGGTGTGGACATTTCAACCATTGGCCTCCATGACCTGAGGCAAAGACTGACCATCATACCCCAGGTGAGGGCATTGCTTCCTGTCTGCATTCTTTGCACATGTAGAGACTATGAGCATTCTTTCCAGTACTCATCCTTTACCTTTCTTAGAGATGTCATCAGACAACTCTTAACCTGTTTCAAACCCAATTTAAGCTTCATAGAGTGGAAGAAAAGAACAGTACAATGTGAGACCTATTGTTTTTATGAGTCTCATTGATTGTAATTCAGCCTCCTATTCATGCCTTTTTTCATCAACAATCTTACTTACTTGAGCAGTTTGTTATATTAAACTTTGATATGATTAATTATCTTTACAATGCTACTGTAATACAACATCTGTTAAATCTGTTCCTCTTGAGGGTAATTCTATAACTGGGCACCTCGAGGAAGATGTGCCATGCTGAATGCCAGTTGATAACAGCATCTGTGTGCCAAGATACTGTTATAGAACACTAGTCTAAGTCATCATTGACACGCATAAGGTTAGGAGCAAACAGTTAACGCCAAGTCAATGGCAGGTATAAATGTTCATGCCTAAGCATTACATGATATGCATGTAATGTATAGTATTCTGAGTTACATATGGAATGTACAGACATTCCCATGCACCACTCACATGTACACCCTTCTTGCAGTTACACACTAATGCACTTGCATGCTATCTTATTGAACAGCGCATAGTGTACATATGCATGTAAGTGCCACTTATTTTGGCAAGTATGTGCATATAGTGCATGTAATTACACACATGCAGTCACAGAATTGGCCTATTTGAGTTGTACGCAGCTATCTCTACACATCCTTGCACTTTAAATTAGGAATTGCATTAAGCAGATATGAAAATTAGATTGTGACTTGCATCCTTCTTTAAACCATAAGTCAAAGACGTATCTGTTGTCCCAGGTATCAGTATAAAGGGAGACTAGCTGCTAAAACATATATTTGATGAACTTTGTATAAAAGTTAGCACTAGACATTGTGACAGAACCCACAATGGCAACATCGGGGGTCACAATCCAGTTCAGTTTTCAAGATTTCCACAATGAATATGCATGAGATTGATTTGCATGTACTGCTTCCATTGTATGTGAATAGATCTCATGTATATATTCATTGTCAAAATCTTGGAAACCCCAACTGGGTTGCAGTCCTCAAGGACCATGGTTGCCCAATCCTGATCTAATGGATCTAGCAAGTAGAATCATGACACTGGCCAAGTGAGCGACAGACGTTTGTTCCCTCTTTCTTGCCATATGTGCTCTCTTAACCCCTCAGCTGTGATGATCTTCTCTCAATAATGGGTCTGGATAGAAAGTGCTTTATGGTACCTAATCATTCTGGTTAGTTTCCCGTCCAAGTACTGACTATTAGTACTACTTATCATTTCTATAGTGGTACTAGATCTAAACATATAAGAGACACTCCCTGCTCAACAGAGCTTGCATTTTATTCAAGACAGAAAAGAAGGCCAAATAAGAGATGAAGGAGTTTCATTTATTATGGAAATGGTTAAACCATTTGGTCTTAAACAAGTGAATAAGAAGTTAGTTAAAAGCAGCCTCAAAAGATGAATTTATAGCCAGATTTGAATAGGACCAGAGATGGAGCATGGCATATTGGCTCAGGAAATCTATTTCAGGCATACGTCACAGCATGATGGAAGGAGCACAGTCTTTCGACAGTAGTGGACAGAGGTACAAATAAAAGTGTCTTACCCAACGAATGGCATTCCTAGGAGGGGCATAGAGAGAGATGCTGAGAAACCACAGCATGACTACTCTTGTAAATCAGTAAGGGAAGCTTGAATTATAAACAGAAATAGATGGTAAGCCAATGGAATGACTTGTGAAGAGAGGTTATGTGAGTGTAGCATCACTGGAAGATAAGTCATGCAGCAGAATTTTGAACAGATTGAAGGGGAGAGAGTGAGAAGCAGATTGCAGTAACCTAAGTGGGAGGTGATGAGAGCATGGATAAGGATTTTTAGTAGTGTTTTCAGAAAGGAAGGGAGAGATTTTCATAATGCTTTAGAAAAAGAAACATGTTTTAGCAGTCTGTTGCATATGTGCAGTGAACGAGAGAGAGAGAAGTCAACGATGACCCTAAGTTTATGAGCTGAAGAGACAGGGAGGATGACAGTATTATCCACATAAGTACAGAAAGGGGAGGGGGATAGGAAGCTCAGTCTTTGCCGCCATATTTAGTTTCAGATGACAGTGGGACATCGAGACAATTTCAGACAATCAGGCCTAAATTCCTGGGGAAATTTTTGGCATAGAGAAGTGAAAACCATGAGAGGAGATCAGAGCACCAAAGCAACAAATACATAAGACTGAGAAGAAGTCAAAAGATAGAGCCCTGAGGTACGCTGACTGATAGTGGGATAGCAGTGGAGGAGGATCCACTAGAGAATACACTAAAAGAGCGATTGGGGAGAGAAGAAAACCAAGTTAGAGCAGAGCCCCAAAATCCAAGCGAGGACAGTGTATCAAGGAGTAGGTGGTGATCAACCATGTCAAAAGCAGCAGATAAGTCAAGGAGGATAAGGATTCAGTAAAGGCCCTTGGATCTGGCCAGGAACAGGACACTGGAGGGTTGATTCTGTAGAATGTAGAGGACAAAAGCCAGATTGTAGTGGATTACGAAAGTTGAGTTAGTGGTGGTGAACAGCAAGTTCAAGTAGCTTGGATGCAAAAGGGAGAAGGGAGATGGGATGATAGTTGGAAAGGCAAGTAGGGTCCAGTGTAGGGTTTTTGAGGAGTGGTGTAATCACAGTATGTTTGAAGGCATCAGGAACAGCTGCAGTGGAAAATGTTTTACCAACACAACTTTTTTTTCACAGTTTGTGAAGCAATTCATATTGGGCTCTGGGAACCCAGTACAGGAAACCTCTGATGTACAGAGTGTTCGCTTTTAAAGTACAAAGTGTCCTAATATCAGAATGTTTGACTGTGCCCCTGATGTAGGCATAATTACAACAACTGAATGGCAGGACAGTTGTGATACACACCATTTTCAAAGGTTGCTCCTTCAAATAAAGACATATTTCTAGTCACTGGTTGGTTTAGTCTGCTGTTTCTATTCTTGGACTAATGCCATGTCTGGAACAGCTGTTCTGTTCTCTTCTGGTATCGCATGACTTTCAGCAAGTTTGAACTGCTCATTTTGCCAATATCCTACACTGCTCTCTTAATATTATGAGAACAATGAAAGAGTTTGACCAACATATGACTCAAACTTACAGAGGAGCTCAATGGTGCAGGTAAAAAAGTAGAATATAAATGTGGTGCCAGTAGTAAGACTTTGGTAGGAAGGGGAGCAAGAGTCGGGTGGGGGGCACACTCAGGGTAAAGCCTTCCTTGGGTCCTCATTTCTCATAGTTCCTGATTGATAGTCAAAGGATTTATGCTAACTTATAACATTATGCTCCCAAAATGGCCTCTCTGAAAATTTACTAGGGCTGAATGCCTATCTTTAAACTCAAAATTTCACGAATTCCCAATTTTAGGAGCATAAAAAGTTAATGGCAACAGAAGCAGATTTAGGGTAGGAACAAAGATGATAGGAGTTTAGCAGGCCTACATTTCTAAGCAGAACTTTTAAGTCTGTAATTTAAGATGAATTTTCAGTTGAAAATGGAGTGCAAATTTAGGAGCTCAGTTTTATTTTTTATATCAAGCCCTTAGTACATACTTAGGTTGGTATCCGTCATCTGCACACAGGTCACTTGATCCCAATGATTTGGGACAATGTGTTGCAGACTACTTTCCTGGAACTCCTCCATATCAGGTACAAGCTCCCAATTATTCTTCAGTCTCTGGAGTTTACTCCTTAGGTACATCCTGTACCCTATGGCATTATTATACTCTGCCCCCAGTCTTAGATATGGGTTGCTACATCACTGATAGCACCTGATACTTTGGGAAACCACCCCTTACCAGAAATTTCCCCTTTTTAACATGCTTTTATAGAATCCTAAGGCTATTGACACTTTATTCAGGATCCTTTGCTGTGTTTTGTCCAAAACCTTTAAGGCCTTTATTGCCTATGCCTATATCTAGATAACCAACTCCCCCCCCCCCCCCCCACTATATTTTAAAGCCATTTCTATTGATTTCTGCAGGATCCAGTGTTGTTCTCTGGGACCTTGAGAATGAATTTGGATCCATTTAACAATTACTCTGATGAGGATATCTGGAAGGCACTAGAATTGGCCCACCTGAAACAGTACACCATGGGTCTCCAAGAGAAGCTTCATCATGAAGTGACTGAGGGGGGCGAGAATCTCAGGTAAAGGAAAAGACTGGGTGAAGGATAAGTAAAGTCAGAATAACCAAAATGATTACACTAGATATTCAAGTAGATGCTGCTGGTCTTGTGATAAGGCAATAACTCCTGTTTGTGGTTAACTTGAAGTGTTGGTCAGAGGCAGCTACTGTGTCTTGCACGGGCCCTGCTCCGGAAGTCCAAGATCCTGATCCTAGACGAGGCGACAGCTGCAGTGGATCTCGAAACAGATAATTTGATTCAGATGACGATCCGAAATGAGTTCTCCAACTGCACGATTCTTACTATTGCACATCGACTCCACACAGTCATGGATTACAGCAGGTGAAAGAGCCATCATCTTTCAAAAAGGGGCAGGGGTTAAACCTAGGAAGGTCATCATAGGACTTTAGAAAGGGTTTCCAGTTAGCCACCGTACAGAAACCCTTAAATGAGAAAACAGAGGACTGAAAAAATGGGGTGAGCAACAGATGAACTGCAAGAAAGGTGAGACCAGGCTGAGGGTAGAAAAGAGTCTTCTGTATTTTACACCCAGGATGACATTACCTTTAGACAGGAAAGTAGAATTGCTCGTCAAAATCTGAAACTGTTTATTTTTCTGGTTTTCAGAGTTATGGTGCTAGATGCTGGAAAAGTTGTGGAATTTGACAGTCCTGAAAAACTCCTCCAGCAGCAGGGACCTTTCTCCTCCATGGCAAAGGATGCTGGCATTGTGAGCTCAGAAACCACAGAACCATATAGTACTTTCATTTTGTATGATTCTTCAGCTCAAAATAATGGTGCAGTACGGCTGTGAAGCCAATTCTAGGAAGGCGGCTTTCCAGGGATTAAGAAAGAACATGGTCATCGCCTTCTTTCATTCTCTGGATCCATGACTTCGACAAGGGCAAGAAAGGAGATAACAAGGACGTCAATGGTCCTTTTACAACCAGCGACTATGATGTCTCAGGAACTTGTTAAGTGCTGGGCTTATTTCTCAGCCTGTGCTGGCAGATTATCGATTGCCACCCCAGGCTCTTTGCTGGTCTTGCTGAAATCTGCAGGTTGCAATATGGGAAGTGGAAGACCTGGGCTATGAATATGTCTCTTTTTCAGCAGTAGTTAAAAGTTCTCATTAGTAACTCTTCCTGAAATAAGTATGAGGCCTTGGCTAGATTCTAAGCGTAACATCCATAGATCTGGACAGCCTACCTCATCCTACTTTGAGGTATGTCAATTTGGTAGCAAGCATTTAGGGAGAAATTTTATATGGCACCTAGAAAATATGTGCTGAATAAATTTCTGCCTAAGCATATTCTGTAAGTGGTGCCTATATTTAGGCGCGGTATAGAGAATATGCTTAGTTGATATCACAGTGCCTAAAATTACACGCCTCAATTTACACCAACAAAAACGTGGCATAAATCCTGGCACATAGATTTAGGCGAATTGGGCCATATTCTACTATGTGTGCCATTAAGAATGCTGATTCGCTTGTTAAGCCAATTAAGTTATGTGCGTTGTTACAGAATACGCTTGGATTTTGGTGCTGAATGCTAGGTGGCCTATGTAGAATCCGAGGGTTAGGGTACAATTCTATAACTGGGTGCCCCAAGTTGGGTGCCTAAATGTAGAACTGTGAGCACTAATTTTATAATGGCGTCTGGGCACTCACATTCTGTTATAGAACACCAGCATAAATTGGCATCCATGCACCTCCGTTTAGGCACGCCCACTTAATCCATGTCTATGCCAGGTGTAAATGTGCATGCCTAAATACAGTATGGTGTAACTTATGTGTGTAAATGTTAGACAAGCCCATGCCTCTCCACCTGTGAACACCTGGAGTAGCCTAGTGGTTAGTGCAGCGGACTTTGATTCTGGGGAACTGGGTTTTCAAGTCCCACTGAAACTCTGGGCAAGTCACTTAATCCTCCATTGCCCCAGGTACAAATACGTACCTGTATATACCATGTAAACCGCTTTGAATATAGTTGCAAAAACAAAAACACGGAAAGGCGGTATATCAAGTCCCATTCCCTTTCCCTTTGCATTTATGTGCAGAGATGTGCACTAAACTTGAGGATACTGCTTAGTGCCTAACTGTAACAGCTGTGTGTGTTATGTGCTTGAAATTTTAAGCACCAGGTTAGAGAATGAGGGGCTCAGTTCCATTAATGCACTGTAACAATTTTGCTTGTGTAAAGTCAACTTAACAGATGTAAATCTATCAACATGTGCAAAGCTGAATAACATACATTAAACATTTTTATTAATAAATGAGCCAAAAAGGAAAGAAAATTAGGAAGAAGTCCAAAAATGAACATTGTTGCATGACCATTCCTTATTCTTGAATAGAAAATGTGTTCATTGTTTTTTTTAAGGGCTGCTCTATATACTTGGGTAGGCAGTTTGAAAATTCCCCACAGTGTGCAAAGGATTTGAAAGTGAAAAGTATAAAGTGCCAGTGCCAAATTTCTGACGAAAATCATGTAGGTTTGAAATGCAATCCAAGCATATTATTTTTTCATTCCACACTAAACACGCCCCTGGGAATAACACCCCCCCCCCCCCCCCCCCCCCAGCTACAGGTGCACACACTATGGAACCTCTCATGTATTTTTATCTGAAATGAGTGAGGGAAATATGCAAACAAGGGCTTTGAAAAATGAAATATAAACGTATGAAGTACTTTTCATTACAACAATGTAATCATAAGGTATGAGCAATGCAACACTGTATATTGTGACAGTAATTAGAAAGGAAAGATAAATGTGCAGGTTTCATGGAGTCAGCTCACTCCTGTCCCCCCAATGACACAGGGGAAGAAAAGAAAGCTGGGCCACTCACCCTTTACAGTGGTAAAACTGTGTTTCCCAACTCAGTGCTCAGGCACACTTAGCCAGTCTATTTTTTGACAGCCACAATTTATTTTTTTATTTTTTTGTTACATTTGTACCCCGTGCTTTCCCACTCATGGCAGGCTCAATGCGGCTTACATATACAGGTACTTATTTGTACCTGGGGCAATGGAGGGTTAAGTGACTTGCCCAGAGTCACAAGGAGCTGCCTGTGCCTGGCCCTTGCAGATCATCAATGTGGCCGCGCAGGCTTCTGCTTCTGTGAGTCTGACGTCCTGCACGTACGTGCAGGACATCAGACTCACAGAAACAGAAGCCTGCGCAGCTTTCTACATGGAATGTTGCTAGTGGAATAGCAACATTCCATGTAGAATCTCCAATAGTAGCAACATTCCATGTTGTTGTTACATTTGTACCCCGCGCTTTCCCACTCATGGCAGGCTCAATGCTTCTTACATGGGGCAATGGAGGGTTAAGTGACTTGCCCAGAGTCACAAGGAGCTGCCTGTGCCTGGCCCTTGCAGATCATCAATGTGGCCGCGCAGGCTTCTGCTTCTGTGAGTCTGACGTCCTGCACGTACGTGCAGGACGTCAGACTCACAGAAACAGAAGCCTGCGCAGCCTTCTACATGGAATGTTGCTAGTGGAATAGCTCCAAAGATAAGAACTGTGTGTGTGCAAACAGCTATTCTATAAAATAATTCTATTATATTTTTAATTTTTAGGTTTTTATTTATATATATATTTTTACATTTTTTAGGAGCCCTCGGAAAATACCACTTTAAGGCAACTTCATTGTTTTTTGCCTGGTGGCATAGTCTCTCTTCATTGGGTCTTCCCTTTATGTGACTATTTATAAATGCTGTTGCAAACATTCACTACAAAGTGCTCAAAATATATACGTGCTCTGAATGAAAAATAAATAAAATGAAAAACTTGAACTTATCTTAAATGCCACTACATATCACTTGCTGTTGGAGTCCAGTTAGGCTTCCCCTAAAATTGCGCCCGACGCCGCGGGTTTCACTGCTTTCATCAGGGACTCGGGTTAGAATGGCCCGCTTTGAATTCCCAACAGTCTGTGCACGCCGCATTTATAAATAGTCACATAAAGGGAAGACCCAATGAAGAGAGACTATGCCACCAGGCAAAAAACAATGAAGTTGCCTTAAAGTGGTATTTTCCGAGGGCTCCTAAAAAATGTAAAAATATATATATAAATAAAAACCTAAAAATTAAAAATATAATAGAATTATTTTATAGAATAGCTGTTTGCACACACACAGTTCTTATCTTTGGATTTGTGAAAAGCGTGATTATATTTACCAAAGATTTTGTAGTGTGGAGACTTTAGTGGTTTCAGCTAGTGGAATAGCAACATTCCATGTAGAATCTCCAATAGTAGCAACATTCCATGTTGTTGTTACATTTGTACCCCGCGCTTTCCCACTCATGGCAGGCTCAATGCGGCTTACATGGGGCAATGGAGGGTTAAGTGACTTGCCCAGAGTCACAAGAAGCTGCCTGTGCCTGAAGTGGGAATCGAACTCAGTTCCTCAGGACCAGAGTCCACCACCCTAACCACTAGGCCACTCCTCCACTCCAATGAATATGCATGAGGTAAATTTGCATAGACAGGGTCTTCAGCCTATACAAATCCATCTCATGCATATTTATCACTGGTATCTTAAAAATCCAGACTGGAGGGTAGGCTTGGGATGAAGCTACAACATTCAGCTAAAGTTTACCCCTTTTTTTTTCAGTTTAGCACAAAGGCAATAGTGAACACTTTTACAGAAGTGATATTTTATACATACTTATAGACAATAATACTGGATTTAATATTGATGGGCTGAGGATTAAAATATAGAGCCTCGGAGGGATTTGCAAGATTTGTTAACCTGCTCTTTTTGCTCATGATGATTTCTGATGGTCTGTCATTCACCTTTCTACATATTTACTGTGGTTTTTGTTATAGTGAGTTGACTGTTACCTGGGATTTTCTTTGTTTTTACATCAGTGGTTACACAAACCAGTTCAGGTTCCACTGCTGTTTTTAAATAAATTCACTGCATATTATTGACATGACCCAGATTAAAGAAATTCAAGCCCTGGTTTAGTCTTCTGTGATTACACAGCTCCTGCTCACTTTCTATATAAAAATACTTTAAAGTCTATTTTGTATTTTTTTTCTTTCTTTTATTTAAAAATATTTCTATACCTCCTGTCTACAATTCTAAGTGGTGTACAAAGCAAAACAAGAAATAACAATGGTTAATGCAGCAACAAATTCAGTATTGTGTTGGAAATTCTAATGAAGAGAATCAAGACAACTCACCATTAGCTGATTGTTCGGGTTTGACTTTGGAAATGTTGCAGAGGCCTTCACATCCTTCTCTTCCCCCTTCCCCCAGTTCTAATTTTGGGCTACTTGGGGAAGAAGTGTATGCTAGTTATGCTACAGTCCTGGACACCAGAAGGATGTTATCAAATTAAGTCTATTCAACACCAGCAGGCTCCAGTAGCCTCACTACATTATTCAAGTCAAGATCTGTTCGAATTTCACTTGTTCTGAATTGTCAGTTGAAGCGCACATAGGATACCCACCTTTGGCTGGCTTGGTTTAAAACAGACCCCAGACCACCACTAGCTCTTACTCAAATCTGGGCTTTGATAGATCCAAGCTGAACAGATAATTGCTAGTCTTCATGTCTCTGATGTATTGGACTAGTCTTCCAAGTTGCTAGTGTCTTATTTGCTTGGATGATGTTTCCATAAGTAGGAAATGCTATGCACGTCAACTCCTGAATGTGGTGACATGCAAACAGGAGGAACAAAGTTGGCACTATTTCCTCACTCACTTTTCTAACAGAGACCAACCCCTGTACTGTATAACACCAGTGGTTCCCAAACCTGGTCCTGGAGGCACCCCAGCCAGTCAGGTTTTCAGGATATCCACAATGAATATTCATGAGAGAGCTTTGCATGCAGTGGAGGTAGTGCATGCAAATCTCTCTCATGAATATTCATTGTGGACATCCTGAAAACCTGACTGGCTGGGGTGCCTCCAGGACCAGGTTTGGGAACCACTGGTATACACACATTAAATTAACAATAAAAAGTCCTACTCTGATTAAATTTCTTTTTAAGAAAGCTTATATATCCTGTAAAAAAATAACTTCCAAAAAAAATAATAAAACATAAAACACAGCAAAGTCCAAAAAACTTAAGAGTGCTCATTAGAGCAGTTAAAGTTGAATCGCTGTCTGAGCGGCCAACAATGACAGGATGTTGAATGTCTAATCATTCAATGTGGTGCCTGAATCCCAACAGCTGCACTGAACATGGCGTAGGGTGTTCCTGCGTCTTTGCTAGCAGCTGGCTGTGCAGTGATTTATGTTGTCTCCTATAGGAGCAGGAGAAATACCCCTATTCCAGTGGGCACGTTGTCCAGCTTCTACTTCTCCAGCTCAGGGACTACTGTGCTTCATTTTAGGTCAAAGGATCTTTGGTTTCATACAGGCTTTTCTTGGCTGCTTGGCCTCTGAGAAAGTTTGGAAAAACTAATTTATAGCAGTAGACTTATTGCTTTTAATACTGTACAGAAGTGATTAAAAAAAAAAAATACACATGCACAAAATAAGTATAAGCACAGAGGAACATCAAACTGGCATTCAGTTGAAAACATATTTAACTTGCCCACACTGCGAAATTTGAAAATAGACCAAACTTGAAGTGAGAAGAAAAGCTTTTCTGTAGTGTCCCAGGCTATGGAGACAGATCTCTTTTTTTGTTTTGAACATTGGAGCTGGTCCTTTTGGAGGCATAGATCAAGGGGGTTGCATCTCTAGGTGACATTCCTCAGAATGAAGATGATTTTCCTCTCCCAACAGATGCCTTTTGTGTTCCCTATCTTGATCACAGCACTGGGCATGGCTCTGCTGAGAACTTGGAGCAGAATTTACCATGGCACACTGCAGGTTTGAAATTTATGTTCCTACCTTTACCAAAGAAAAATTACATTCATTTCAAAAAGGCAATTCAGATTAAACCAAGGACATATTTCAAATGAGGGTTAACATTCAAGCAAATCAGAAGACCCTGAAACCGTCATGAGAGATTCTGGAGGGAAATTTGTTCTAGGTGGGACCTCTTTCAAGATTGCTGAGGAAACTTGCAAGCAAGTAGTTCCATGGCTGAAGCGCTGACAGCCAGTTGAGCCACTGACCTGGATGGCGTGCGTGAAGTAATGCTACCATTACACGTGTCCTTTAAGAAGTCCATGGCTGCTGTAAGTCTGCTTCCCACCAGGCTAGGGGAGTCTGGTCACACAAGCCCAACAGAGGATATTAAGTTAACACTCTCCTTCCCTCTACATTCTTTACATGGTAAAGGATCAGAGAGTTGCAAGAGATGACGGGAATGAGGCTATTTTAAACACTGAAATACTTCTAAATTTTAAAAAAAACAAACCTTTCAAGTCATTTCAGCAGCATAAGAAATACTTTAAGGGCCTCAAACATTTAATTAAGTCCAAATGAAAATAAGGCACCAAAGTTTGTTCAACACTTGGCTAAAGACGCTGGTGTGTATTTGTTCATTTGCAAGCACTGCCAGGTCACGTGTATTCCGTCTTTCGGATGTAATTGGATGGAACATAGCCCCGCCTTCCATCCACTTCAACCAACCACCATTCTTTATTTCCAGTCACATCTTCAAACTCTAGAATCTTGAGTCTCTGATTGGCTGAGACACTGAGTTCATTTGTGCAGCGGGCCACGAATGGGTAAACGGCGTAATAAACCTGCAAAGGAGAAGCACAGGAACAGGGGAAGAATTACTAGTGTACTTAATGCCTCACAATGCTAGTTATTTCAATACTGTGGCAAGACAAAAGTGACATTCAACAGACTCTCCTGGAGAGATGCTCTATAGTCTGTCTCTACCCCTGTGGCAGCTCGAGGGTAAATCCTGCAGGAAAAGAGTTACAAATTCTGCAACAAAGGGTCTCAAATTCTGTGGCACACATACACAGAAGTACACATTAATAAATGTTATAAAGTTAAGTCATGTGCTGACATTTCTTGGGTGTCTAGATAATTTATTTGGGGAAAAGGGATTCTAGTTGAGAGATAGGTCAGGGAAAGGATAGAAAGACAGAGCTGGGAAAAGGGAAATGAAGGAAGAATCTCAGAGAACAGGAGATAGAAGGAGGTGGTGGCGATGGGGGAGGTGAGCAGAGCAAATGGGGATCCAGTACAAGGCGAAGGAAGGAGCGCCCACTTTCTCAAACCCCAAACCCTTTCAGTCCCTCATTCTCACCCACATCCCCTGTGATCCCCTCACAGCCTGCATCTTTTCAATTATGTTACTCACACACTCCCTAAATAAAGCACCTTCTTCCTGATCCTCTCTCACCATCTCCCTTTCATTCCTGCTGCTGAAACACACCCTCTTCCATCTTCAATAATCTAAAACCACAAGAAGTGACACCTTGTGTCACTTCCTCCTCCCCTGCAGCCTGGGGCCTGAGTGTCACAATGGTGCACTCTGTAGAATATCGATTAAAAGTGCAACAATTTCTTTGCTCTGTATGGAGGCTTTTGAGAGTCTCATGCATTTGCTACGCATTTAGGGAAAGGGGATGGGATTTGATATACTGCCTTTCTATGGTTACAATCAAAGCGGTTTACATATTATATTTAGGTACTTATTTTGTACCTGGGGCAATGGAGGGTTAAGTGATTTGCCCAGAACCACAAGAAGCTGCAGTGGGAACTGAACCCAGTTTGCACTAACCATTAGGTCACTCCTCTTGGCTTCTTGGAGGCTTTTCCATAGGTCAGGTTCTCTCAGGTTTTATTCAGGCTTCTAGAAACCAGAAGGCCCAGTCAACTGAATCTTCCAAGTGGTTTAATACTGGCATTTTTCACATTGATTACAGTCCACATAAAGAGAACTATGGGGGCCATTTCCATTGGGAGGCCCAGCAACAAAGCAACCTCTCTCTGAAAACTGGCAAAAGTTACTCCAGTACAAAAGTATCTTGCTCCGAGTACATTGGTGGATGAACTATGCACAACTTTAACGTGTGTGCTGGTCCCTTCTCCCTGCCTCCAGAAATGCCCATCTTTAAGGCAGCTAAATATAGCTACTCAATACGGGACAATTTTCAAAACTCTTTAGCTAGCTGCTGGCTAATTATGTTTACTTATATAAGTGCAAAGACAGACAGACACCAAGGAAGATGACAGAGCAATACAATTTACAAAGCAATACAATTTTATGCTTTATAATGGGCTACAAAACCCAGATCTTTGTTAAGTCCTGTCTGGTGGGTGTCAAAATAGTTGATCATTCTGACTTCAAAGTTGCACATTGGGAAGAACAACACTGCTCTGTCACCTTCCTGTCTCCCTGACTCTCACTTATCCACCCCATCCTGTTAGACTGTCACTGAAATGCTTTCATGTTTCACTCATATATACTGTCATCTACCAACATTTGCTTATTTCCGATCTGGCGAAGAAGGGCAACCTTCGAAAGCTAATCAAGAAATGTATTAAGTTATGTCCAATACAAAAGGTATCATCTTCTTTTCTTTTCCATGTTTTATTTTGTTTTATTTCTATTGATTAAGATTGTTGAGGAAACTTGCAAGCAAGTAGTTCCATGGCTGAAGTGCTGACAGCCAGTTGAGCCACTGACCTGGATGGCGTGCGTAAAGTAATGCTACCGTTGCACGTGTCCTTTAAGAAGTCCATGGCTTTAAGAAGTCTTATGCCAGTGAAAGAGCCGACATAAATGCTGAAGACAGATGAGTAATCTGCAGCACTCTATAAATTATGCGTGGAACTGCAAGTCCCACCCAGACTCTGCTTTTCTGTAGACCCACCTTAAGATATTCGCTTTTTTAGAGGGTGGGATTGTTTGGCATTGTGCTCACACATGCACATATACAGGGTGAGGCAAAAAGAAAAAGAAAAAAAAAAAAACCAACCAACCAACCAACCCCCCCCACCTAGAGTTTTTTGCTGTTTTCTCAGCAACTGCTTGGAACTTCAACGTGAAATTTTACAGCTTTATTTTTTGTTACTATCTACGTATATGCGCCAAGTGTAATGAGATTATCTTAAGTTACAGACTTTTTAGCGTGGCCACCCAATGATTTTTGCATGTTCAAAAATGTTTCCACTGTAAACCTACCTTCATTTGAAAAAATACACCAGGGTACCAGCTTACTGTTAACGACTTCACAGTGACTTTTGTAAACAATAATCTGAATTTGAATAATTTGCATTTGATAATATGATAATTTACAGATAATTTCTTTAAAAGCTTTTCGGATTGGAATGGAAATCATGGGCAAGGTGCCAGCAGATGATCTGGGACAACTAGCCACAAGGGCATTAAGAACTTCCCAAAGCGACTGAAAGCCTGTGTTAAAGCTGGAGGTGGATACTGAGCATTCACAGTGACTGCAAAATTCTGACACATTGTTAATTGTATGGTTTGAATGAAGGTCTTTTACTGTGTTTTAGCGTGAACATTTTTTGCCTACAAAAACTAATAGGTAGTAATGCTAAAATGTCAGTAAGATCAACATAGCTTAAAAATAATTAAATATTGTTTAATAGTAATATGTAAGCACGATAACTAAATAAAGTACATAAAATTTCTCGTTGAAATTCAAAGCAGTTGCTTAGAAAACTGCAAAAAAAACCTGTAAGGGGTTACTTTTTTTTGCCTCACCCTCTTACCCTTATTCTAATGATTTCTGCACATAACTGATACATAAATGCTACCACGTACTTTTACAGAATTCCCCCTCCCCTCATGAGAGTTAAGTGCAGCACGATGCACGTCACATTATTGCTTTTTTTTTTTTTTTTTTTACCAACTATTTAACAAAATCACCAAACAATTCCGTTTTGGCCCAAATATGAATTACTTCCAATCCCCCTTTTGCAAGGGTTTAATTCCATATGCCATGATGGGGTTAGGGAGGCACCTATCATTGCTCTTAATACAGTATTCAGTGGAGATAGCTAACCTCAGGCCCTGAACTATTTGACAAAACACCTGGAAAAGCTTGTGCAGTGGCCACCTCTGCTGGATCAATATTCCAAAGGACGTCTATGATTAATTTATAACATTGCACAGAGAAGTCCTTTATTTTCAAATTCCTGTCACTCTGAATGAGTGACTTTTTACAGTACAGCCAAAAATGATACAGACCTGGCAAGGTCTTAGACAGTGTGCCAGGATAGGGCCAAACGTTATCCAGATAACATATCACTTACATAAACCACTTTGTTTTGTAGTAAAGTGGTATATTACATTTTAATAAACATAAACATATGAACCAACTGTTTAAATGTCTGACATGCACCTAAGTGTATGTTTACCAGTGAAAATATCATTTGGGTGCCTAAGCAGTATTCTACAAATAGGCACTAAAATGGCATAGTGACACAGTAGATGACGGCAGATAAGGGTACACCATCCAGCATACCCAACAAGATAAACTCATAGTATAATCTTGATTTGTCCTTTTCAAGATTAGCCCGTAGAAGTCTGCCTGGCACTGACCTATCTGACATTCGGGGCTGGAAGTGAAGGACCGCACAGCCTAGAGCACCAATCCATTGAGCACCACTTCATAAAGATAAGAAGAATTGTGTACTTTGGATACTGCATTATGTTCTAGCAGTGATCTACATTTACTAAATCACTGTCGCATTGTGTCTCAGCAGTGATCTTTGTCTACAATATCACTTAGAATATTTTTTGACCATATACATCAGAAGAAGATTCAGATCTGTGGCATTATAGGGTTTTTTGGCCAATGATGATGAGAAGACCATTGGGTCTGTTTAAGCTTCGTGAGATTATCTTTGATCTTGGAGCTCTTTGAGACCATTTCCCTTCAAATTAAGTCAGTTTTCAACTCGTGGATTTTTTGGAATTAGAAAAGGTACAGAGAAGGGTGACAAAAATGATTAAGGGGACAAGAGCTCTATCATATGAGGAAAGGTTAAAGAGGTTAGGGCTCTTCATCTTGGAGAAGAAATGGCTGAGGGGACATATGATAGAGGTCGATAAAATTCTGAGTGGCGTGGAACAGGCAAATGTGACTTAGATGTTACAAAAAGTACAAAGACTAGGGGACACTCTGTGAAACTGCATAGTAATACACATAAAAACAAACATTAAAAAAAAAATGTTTTCACTCAAAGTATAGTTAAGTTCTGGAACTCATTGCTGGAGCCAGTGGTAAAAGCAGTTAATGTATTTAGAAAAAGTTTGGACACGTTCCTGGAGGAAAAGTTCATAAAGCATTATTAAGATAAACCTGGTGAAGGCCACACCTTATCCATGAGAGTAAATAGCATTGAATCTGGCCACTTTTTTGGGGATCCTGTCAGGACTTGGGTGTGTCACTGTTGGAAACAGGATACTGGGTTTGAAGGACCTTTGGTCTGCACCAGTGTGGAAATTCTTATGTTTTTATACACCACTTCACAAACTGGTTAATACGTGAAGAACTCAGCCACAGGCATCACAAAGCACCAGGTGGGCTGTGGCCAGTCAAAGCATGCCCTATCACATGTCTATACTTAATTATATACTTAATTTCCCTATTAATGACGCTGGATTACAATGTTATTTAGAAATGTGATGCCTTGGCATGTGAATAATAAGAAACAATGCCACACCCCATAGAAAATGGAATAGCAGATCCCATCTGCGAACAACATTTCAGCCAGTGTGGAACTGAAAGAAAAGAATCATTTTATACATTCCAATGCATGATGACAGGGTCAGGAGCAGCTCGTGGGAACATGTGAGAGCAGAAAGGAGAATGTGTAAGGCAAAGGATATTTAAGACTATAAATTTATGCTAGCTCTATTCAGAGCTTCAGTTGGCCAATCTTACACAATCACTAAGGCAGAAAAATGACTAAAACTGTTTGACTTCAGGCTTTAACACTGTATGGGTTGGGGCCTCCACCAGTGGGAGAACAGCTGGGCCTGGAGGGGGTGTGTTTGGGCCTGAGGAGGATGAATTCTGCTTCCGCAGTGGTCTCTGCTGCCAGCGAGCAGCTCTGATGGTATATCTCGCACCCCTCCAGCAATTGCTTAGGCATTATATCTGGAGAAGAGGGGAGGAGAATAAAAACAAAGGACTGTACAGGAGTAAAAAAAAAATACAACCTCTACACAAAAATGGGCAGTGAGAAACAAAAAGAGAACGTCATATCTGAAAATTCATAGGGTTCTTGATTTCTTTCTGTGGCCCTATGAATTTACATGTAGAACACATACTCTGTTCCCTCCAGTAAAGCTCAAAAGAAAGCCCTGAGTGCCTGAGGAGGAGGGTATAGGGAGTAGAAAATGGTGAAAAAATGGTAAAACAGTATGTGAGAGAAAGAACGTGAAAAAATCAGTGAGTAGAGAGGGAAGCCAGCATGTAGAAGTTGTGCAGAGGTGTGCATGTATATACCTCAAATTCTTAAATAAAGGCACCATCTTTTTACTTTAATATTCAACGCTGAGGATCTGAAAGTATTTTGAAAACAATCAATCACAGGTCTGAATCTGTCTCTCCATTCTGATAAAAGATGGTCAGTCACTACTTTCACACCATCAGCAGGCCTCAATGAAATTAAGAGCCTTATTAAACATAAACATGGCTATCTTATAATATGAATTAAGCCTACTTAGAAAAGGAAACATGCTCTTTAAGGTATTTGTAATTACATAAGAAGCTGGTTTTTGAATACAAGCTCCAGTTTGCTGAGTTCTGCAGTTTAGGCAAGGCCTTGGTAAAAAAGCACCCCACTTTGCTCTGCTGGAGTCCACCCCTGCTCACAAGGTACTATTTAAGCATTGAAGACAAATATGGAAAATCATTTTAGCACTTCCTGTCAAGTTAAGGGCTCTTAAGCCAGCAGGACTCTGATTAATAAGAAACATGGCCTGGCTTGGCCACTGTTTGGAAAACAAGATCCTGAGCTAGAAGGACCATTGGTCTGACCCAGTATGACTACTCTCATGTTCTTATGCTGTTCTGTCTATAACATTTAACTCCCCCTCCCATCCCATACAGCTTTTAACTTATTTAACAGGCATTCCAAGCCATCAAAGGTCCATTTTAAAAGTTCCCCCATTACAGCATGAACTTTTTGATCAATACCTTCCTTGGATTTAAAATACTTGATAAGCATCATCCAAGCATTCCCAGCTTAAAGCTACTGGTATTTCACTGCTCAAGCTCCTGTAGGGAGGCAGAGCAGTTGGGTGTATGTTGGATGCCCTGAATTTACCTGGCTTCCTGTTGATTCACTGCTGTCTTGTTCACACACTGGGAAAGGCTCAGTCTGGTTAGGCGCTCTGGCGTGATTCCTGTTCCGTCCCTTTTCCCCGTTCCTTCGCAGGGTGGAACTACTCCCAGTCTCTGATTGGCTGTGACGATAAGAACGCGCGTGATTCGTTGTCGGGACTGAATCAGTAATGTCTGTTTTCTCTAGTGAATCAGTTGGATTCCTTGTTTGTGAGAGAGAGTTCATCTCCTTGCCTTGTTTGGAAGAGTCAACCGCTATGGGCGAATCTGATTTTAGAGAGGCAAACGAATCTGTAGGGCTAGTGGCCGATAAAGATGAAAAATCTTGATTGGATTTCTGAGAGGATCCTGAGATGAAGCTCACAGATGAGTTGTTGGGATTAAATGTCAAAGTGCTGTTGCTGTTTTGCCTTGAGAAATTGGGGGAGGACCCGCCATACCCCGACTCGTTGGAGGAGTGGCTGCCGGTGGAGGCATCGGAATGACTGCAGCGAGGGTTGTAGGGTTTTAGGAAGGAGCTGTACACAAAGCCTTTTGTGACTGTGAAAAAGAGAAAAGTATTCACTTTAGAGAAAGCAAACTAGCCCCTCATTCTATAACTTCACACCAGCTATGAGATGCCAAGTGCGCATATACTTAACCGGCTATCCGGAGATATTCAGCAGGAGAGAAACGGCTACCTCCCGCTGAATATTGACAGATAGTGCTTAGCAGTTAGCCGGTTATATCACGTGATTTAACCGGCTATCCACCGACATTCAGTGCATTGCTGGCTAAGTTTAGCGGCCAAATAAGGCCACCAAAATAACTGGAATATCTTTGGCCGTTTTAAACTTAACCAGCTAGTGCTGAATATTGGCTTGGCTGATTAAATTTAAACCAGCCCAAAAAACCACCCAGATATCCAATGCCAGCAATGGCTCGGCATTAACTATCCAGGCTCAGCGCCGATTGCAAGAGGGAGTCCGGCTACTTCCCGCAGTCTGAAGATTGGGCCCATAGTTTATAGACTGCTTTTTTCACTCACATCACAGGCACCAATAAACTGGCATTTATGCACATAAGTGCCAGTGCAGTTCTATAAGGTACATGCCAAAGTTGCTTAGCAACATGGTTGAGGGAACAGCACATGTGGGAGGAGCATGGGCAGGCCATGAGTCACTTACAGCAGAGGCGGATTGACAGTCTGGGCCCCCGGACCAGGCGTGGACTCTTCGGGGGGGGGGGGGGGGGGGGGGGGGGGGTGGAGCATGTTCTTTCCTGCTTGCTATTCCCCCACCCACCGGCATCACCATGTTTTCAAAATGGCGGCTGAGACTTCCCGCAGTAGTCTCGCGGGTCTCGACAGTCTTGCAAGACTTCTGCAGGGAGTCTCAGCCTCCATTTTTAAAGTACAGCAGTGCTGGGCAGGGGGAATAGCAGCAGCACAATTAGCAGGAAAGAACATGTCCCCCCCCCCCCCCCACAGAGGCCACTAGATCACCAGCAGTACAAAGGGCTGAAGTGTGCAGTGGGTATCCGGGCAGAGCCTCTGGGCCCTCAGGCACTGCCCGGTTGCCCAAATGGTCAGTCCGCCCCGACTTACAGAACACTATCATTTGTGCATGCTGCATGGCGTACTTAGGCGGTCAACGTACACCAGCCTTTGAGCTGTCATAACTGGGTGCCCCTAGATTTGGACGTGTCAATATGGCTTTTGCCTAATTGCTGTTATAGAATTAGCACTAAGGACCCCCCTATTGTTGCACCTTCATCTTGGCGCCAAGTGGAGGAGTAGCCTAATAGTTACTGCAGCGAACTGAGATCCTGGGGAATTGGGTTCAATTCCCTCTGCAGCTTCTTGTGACCCTGGGCAAGTCACTTAACCCTCCACTGAACCAGGTACAAAAAACTTAGATTGTGAGCCCTCTAGGGACAGAGAAAGTACCTGCATATAATGTGTACAGTGCTGGGTACATCTAGGAGCACTACAGAAATGATTAGTAGTAGTAAGTTATAAAATTGCCCCCTAATTATACAGGAGATAAAAACCAAAAGGAGAATGTTTGTTTGTAGGGGAACCTAACACCAACAAAAGAGAGTAGAGGTGAACCAACTGGCTTATTATAGAGAAACTTGATATGGAAAAACCATCAAAAGGTGTTTTTCCCTCTAACTGTACAGACACAGCTACCGAGAGGAGAAATACAGTTACTGGTGAAGTCAGATTATGAAGCAGGTAATCCTGTTCATGGGTGAGGGTTAATGGAAGGCAGGGGACAAATCAGTGGGACCCCTAAAGATGGGACAGAGTGAAAAAACATGCAAAACAGGGACAAGAAGTGGCTTAAGGAAGAAACTAGGTCAAAATAATATTCACTGAGCAGAGACATAAGAATATTTTTAGTTACTGGGGCTTCAATTAGTAAGTCAAGGATATTTAGAAAAAAGCCTTTTATTAATACCAGTAGAGACACTTCAAGGGCACAAAGTTCTCAAGGACCCATTTCTGACCAACAAGATTCATTACCTCCATTGTCAATCAGCCAGCGATTCTGACTTCCCATCGGGTCCTGCAGTTTGATCACACCAACAAGGTCTCCCTCCAGCAGGGAAACATCCAGGTCTTGAGCGGCATTGAAATTGCGATCTGCCTGGCAGAGTTTCTCGGGTGGGTACCTGGCCAGGAGGATACTCCGATGATCATCTGACTGCAGCGTGTAGCTGGGCTGTAAATTAACACAGAACCTCGGTAAGATGTGAGTGCAGCAAGCCTGCAGGTGTGAAATCTGAGAATAACACACAAGATGAAGAATCATCTGGGGGGTCTGCAACAGTTACTGGCATTGGTGAAGACACCTTTCTACCCCAGGCCTGGTTTATCTTCTGAACATCTGTCACTTGTTGAGTTTTGGTGCTGATCCTAGGTGAGGCCATGTTGGGACAATGAAAGATTCCATCACTGGGTGACAAAAATCTTTTCTGCATTCCTTTCAATCAGCACTAGGGGGCACCAGAGACAGCTGAAAATGGATACATACAGTGGACCTTTCATCTCTATTCAATGTAAACACTTCCCCTATCACCCACTGTAATTCTCTGGGAGCTGACCAGTTGTCTCAATGCCATATCTCTAAGCACAGTATACCTTTACTAGCATTACAATGAAAAGGTAAATTCTTCAGTACTTGGATGTCCTTTCTCTCCCTCCAATTACTAATTATCAGGCACTCATATTGCCAAAGGGTACTCACAGGGCCCAAGAAGGGTCTCCTAGCCGACTGGTACTCCACACTCTTTCTCTCAAAGGGTTTCTTGGCAGTTGGAAGAGACTCTGGGAAGAAGGTAAACCCCTGGAGCTGCTGCAGCACTCGGCTGTGCTCCTCCTGGAACACTGCGATCAGATTTCCTTCTCTGCCGGCAACTCTCAGAAGCTACAGTCGAAACCACAAAGTACAATCAGTAGATTAGGACCTTTCAGCCCTTCTGCCAAGTTAAGCCTACTTAATGTATCACCAGATCCCCTACTTAGGAGTAGCCTAGTGGTTAGTGCAGCGGACTTTGATCCTGGGGAACAGGGTTTGATTCCCACCGCGGCTCCTTGTGACTCTGGGTAAATCACTTAACCCTCCATTGCCCCAGGTACGAATAAGCACCTGTATATACTATGTAAACCGCTTTCAATGTAACCATAGAAAGGTGGTATATCAAGTCCCATTCCCTTTTCCTAATTTCTAGCCCTCTGCTTTCCTCGCCTTTACCACTCCCCACGTTCTCTAAGGTGACCTTCAAGCTCCATGTCAAGGTGAACAGGCTCAAACAGTCCTGGTTTTACCAACTTGATAACAATGCAGTAAAAATAATTCTCTGGTAGACTACAGGGAAGAAGAGCTGAGCCTCAGACAATTCTTGGTAGGCAGGAGGTCAAGGGATAATAGCAACCTGAGCCAACTTGCTTTGGTGGTGTCCCCCCATTCATCGTATCACTTCTGGCGCCTCCGTCATCCCCCCACCCCCTCAGGGTTCGCTAACGGTATCTGTACTTCCCTTGGGCTGGCATCTCTTGCCCACCAGTCTAGTCTCTTTTTTCTCCTTCCCGCGGGTCCAGCAATGCTCCCTCACCTCTCTGTGATTCTGTAAAGTTTATGTTTGTTGCCGGCAGCAACAGAAGCATAAAGAGCTGCCTTTGGCCAGCTCCTGGGTCTTCCCTCTGCTGCGTCCTGCCCACAGGAAGTACGCAGGATGTGACAGAGGGAAGACCCAAGGGCTGGCCGAAGACAGCCTGTCATGCTGCTGCTGCTGTTGTTGGCAACCAACACAAACTTTACCAGACCACAGGAGAGTGAGAGAGGTGAGGGCGCAGTGTGGGACCTACAGGGTGTGGGGGGGGGGGGGGGAGAAAAGACTTAATCAATCTGCAGACCAGGTGAGGTCAGAGGCTGGGTAGGGTATTTTGGCGCCCTTAATTGCCAACACTTCACCTGGTCCAATGGTTAAGCCAGTCCTGTTGGTAGGAAGATATTGCACTGAACAGCAACAACAAATTACCCAAACCCTTCTATGAAATACTGTCCTAAATGTCAGAGCTGGCCCATTTTTGGAGCACTCTACAGTATTTAGCTCCTTTCTCTTTGGAAGAATCCCCTCTATTCTAAACCACAGCACAGTGTACAGGTGTCCTCACCACATCTCCTGGAAAGAGCTCTGATTTTTATTATCCCCCAGTACTAGGATAAAATGTAAGGAATCAAAGTTCTCTGGTTGTGAGAAAGCACTTCAGCTGCACTCACCAAGAGTAAGGGTTGAAGCTCCTCCAAAGAAATCCTGACAAAGCTGCAATGAGCCTCGGCATAGCTCTGAACACAATTAGCAAACAGCTCCTTGGCAAACTGGTGGAATTTAGGCAGCTCGTCCAGTAGCTGGGCATTCAGGGCCTCGTAGTTATTCCGTGCCGACTGCAGCTCCTCCATGGTTCTTCTGTCCTTCAGTTTCTCTGCTCGCTCAGTGCAGTTGTGGAAATCCAAGAGCTTGTCAAAGCGCTTTTGCACCAGCTTATGAGGTCCAGCAAACATGGTCAGCAGCTGGTTTAGAGGGGAGATAACCAGCCTCTCGGTCCTCTCTTTCTGTGGGTCAAGAAAGAAAACTGAAGTTATCACTGGCACTGACAAATGCCTGGACCAGCAAAGATGTATTCCTTTCTGAGAAGTTCTGAGAGAAGAGGACATTTCTCTGGTAAGTGAACACTACTTTGGTTTGTGCTTTGGGAACTTAAAAGATTGGGGTTTAAAGAAGGAATTGTAGGTTAGTGATAGGCAAAATAAAAATATAAAAAGCAAATTTTATCAACTAATCTCCATAGTCTTTTCTACTTAGTTTTAAAAACTTTGTACCACAGCATTAACAGATAGAATCTAGCAGGCACTGCAGGATCTAGTTTAGTATTAAGGGAAGAATAAAAAGAGAGAGAGAGAAAAGCAAGCATTATTAACTAGTTGCCATAGTGTACAAACCCTTTTCCCATAGTTTTAAACTGAAATTTTCTCTAGAAATAGGCATTTTTCCCATAATTTTCTAGATGAGGTGGCATTTCGTGGTGATAATTTAATGAGATCTATCATATAAGATACCATAAAGTATCTGATGAACAAGAACACAGAGCTTAAATGAAATTCTTTCATTTATAGGTAACCAATGTAGAACCTTAAGAAGAGGAGATACTTTAACGTAATGTGGCGATCTATATATAAGGCGGGCAGCCGTGTTTTGTGCAGTTTGTAGTTTTCTTAGACTCCACTTAATTCCTGCATAAATTGAATTGCATTGACATGCACCAAAATGAATCAGGCTGACCTCTGAGGGGCTGCAAGTAACTTGTTATATACACGCCCCTCCCCCCCCCCCCCCCCCCGATATTAGCCCGGATATTCAGTGTCGGGCCATTTCCGGTAACCGGAATTGATAATCTGTTGGGGGGGGGGGGGGGGGGAGTTGGCGGGTCTAACTTTATTGGCTAGGTGAATATTCAGCTCTGGCTGGTTAATAGCAAGCAAAGACAGGACTGCTATTTATGCAGTCCAATTTGGCCGCTACACTTAGCCGGCCAGTGCTTGAATATTTGTGGACAGCTAGCTATATCATTTGATAGTCGGTTAGTTACTATGTGCTAATATTCAGAGGAGATACCTGGCTATCTCGTGCTATTAGCGCTTAGCTGGCTATGGGCCCTGTTTACTAAGCTGCGTTATAGGCATGTTAATGTGCGTTAACTGTTTAAGCACGTTAACCATGTAAGTGCCTATAATATTTATTTATTTATCTATCTCATTTGTACCCCACAGTTTCCCAACAGTGTCAGGCTCAATGTGGCTTACAACGGACCACAGAGGCAGACGCCAATGCAGTAAAAGGGAAGAGTAGGAGTTCACTGCTCAGTGCTCACAGTGCGCCTACATGGTTAGCACGTGCGCTAATTGTAGGTGTGTTAAACATGCTAATGGAAAAAAAATGGGACTCCCCCCCCCAACTTTTTCCAAATAACCCAAAAGCAAATGTACTATTATTAAAAAATTATAACTATTCTTGGCAGGTGTTACTGCAAGATGCTGTAAAAACTGGATGAGCCTTGTTTTCATAATGACATCAATTCAGGAAGTGACCATTAAGATCCATTTTAATAAAATGGCGTTTAGCGAAGAAGATAAAGTTGTGGTTAAATTTTAATGACAAAATAAGGCTTATGGTGCAAAACGTTTGATAGAGGAGTTTCCTAATAAGGATTGGAGAAATGTATTTTCAAAGGTCATATTAAATGTTCAAACAATTGCAAAGTAATTGGAAACTATGTAAGGGGGTCCTGATTTTTTCCAGACACTGTGTACATCTCCTGGACTGATGCCAGTTTGGTAGAGGAGGGGACGTAAATATGTTATGTCACCCACATGTGTGCAATGCCATAACAATGAACTGAGTGTTTTACTCACATTGTTACTGTGCAGCGATGATGAAATCTGAGGTGTCAGTTCGTACCTCAGACATTACACATTCATCTTTTTATGTCATCTAATTGCCAAATGACTTCAGCCCAGGCCCGCATACACACACTGAATTACACTTGTCAGGAAATGAGTGTGCCACAAACTATTTTAACTGGGAACTGAACACGTATTACATAAGCAACCCAACCATTTCTCCTGTTGTATAATGAATGCATTGAAGAACTCCAACCTTGAAGTGAAAGGCTGATATTTACCATCTGAGGAAACTCTACATAGGATATTTATGGCAGTGGGGTGTGCAGGGGTGGGTGTGTGTGTAGAGAAGGGGAAGGAAGGGTGCAGTCCTCAGCTTCCACATGCTCACCGCCCCTAAGGTTCCTGTATTCTAGTCATTTGGTTTCTAAGGTTCATCCTCTTCTAAGCTGAGCATTTGGATAAGGGATAATTCAATTACACAGGAATAAAAGAAAAGCAATGAGGAGAGGGAGAAAGGGGTGGATCTCTGTGCAGCTTTCTGTGGGACACTTTGCAAACAGGAACAGAAGAAAGGCTTTGTGTCCTGGCTCTTTATACTAATGTTACAGGCCCTTTCAGGGTTTCAGTTTGGTTTATTAATGCAACTAACCCTTCTACCATCCTCTCACTCCCCCTCGTCGAGTTCATCTCCTGCCTTTTCCTCCTCCTTTTCAATTTCCAGATTCACTTATGTCTCCTTAATCTCCTTCTCTTTAGGGTTCTTTTCCTGCCCCCTCACTTCCTCCCTTCCATTTTCTATCTGATTCCTCACCCTCCTAACCTCTGATTCCTCTCCTCTCCCCTCATTTTCCCTTTTCTATACTTATATCCCTGAGGTCACGATATCAAAGCACTTGTAGTACTAGCAGCAATAGTGAGGACTTGCAGGGTCTGCACTCCTGGTCCTGCAGCTGCTCCACCCACCCCTCATGCACTTCCTTTACAGATAAAGTGGGTGGGAGCAAAGCAGCTGCAGGAACCAGATGTGCACAGCCCCTACTCTGCTGCCTGCCATGCAGAGCCATTTGGGGGGTGGGGGGCAGGAAGGCGCAGCAGCTGTGTGTGAGGAAGAAACAGGCTGTTAGCCTCCAAGCTTATGTCCATGTCCTTCTGGGACTTCAGAACAGATCCTACAGCTCTTAATTCTGGCATCAGTGGGGGTCTGGCCATTTTGGAGCAGAGGCGTAGAGTATTGGGCTGAGAACCAGGAAAGTCACGGTTCAAATCTCACTGACATTCTTTGTGATCTTGGGCAAGTCAATTAACTCTCCATTGCCCCAGGTACAAAAACTTAGATTGTGAGCCCTCTAGGGACACAGAAAGCACCTGCATATAATGTGTACAGTGCTGTGTCCAGTAGTGCTATAGAAATGAGTAGTAGTAGCACTTTTCAGGAAACTGTGGTTGATTGGCTTTTGAAGGCAGAGAAGCCATACGTCCAGGGAACCAGAAGTGACAAAGACATGCGTCCACACAAGGCGGCTGAGATCCTGATGAACCCAGAGACACCACTAGAATTCCAGTCTCTATGATGCCGATCAGGGCTCCTGGATCTCTGCATGCTTTCAGTAACATAAGCAAATGCTCAGATTGCACAGGAACAAAACGCAAAACTCAGGGGTGCCAAAAAGAGCTGTGGAAACCAACAAACAGGCCACTTACAAAGTCGGTGAAGAGCTTCTCGCTGATAACACGATGCACTTTCTGGAACTTCTCCAGGTCACTGCTGCCCTTATTCACAAACAGCTCCCACATACTCATGGCTGCCAGCACTTTCACACAGACAGATTCCTGGGACCAGGAGGAGAAGAGAACTTGTAAATAAACAAAAGGATCATAGCAGTACATCCATAAACATGAGGAGAAAAGGTCACAATCAACATCCGGAGTGCAGGGAACATACCAGAAGGCGAGTTCAATCCAAGTCCAGATGACAGCAGATCAAATCAATTTCAGTAATACAGTGAACATCAGAATCTGTTCTGGCTTTTTTGTACTGAAATAATCTGGACATTATAGGGTTGATTTTCAGTCGTGATTGAGTGCTCGAGTCAAACAGGCAAATTCTGGCATGCTGGATTGAGGTAAATATTCAGTTGAAAGTAGGGAAGGTGGTTTGTGACTGAAAATTCTCTTAAAAATTGGGTCCACTAGATTTAAGTCCTTTACTGCAGCACTTGTTAGGTTTCTGGTGTTGGAAATGTGGGCTAGGTGCTTTACCTTTTTCTCCAAATTTAAACCTACGTCCAGGCCACCTAGTTTTTGAATGGCTAAATTTCATCTGTAGTGAAACCAGGAGGCTAAATTTAGCTGATTTTACTAATAGGGAGGCACAGAAACCTGACCATTAAATCCAAATGTCTTTACTAATGAAACTCCAAAATTGTAATTTCAGAACTCAAGGTCCAGTTACTGTCGCAATGTCAATTTCAGTTACTCTCAAAGCACATCAATTAGCCTACCACGACACGAAAGACTATTGGAGCCCCCACCCAGCAGGTCTCCTACTCACCCTTATGTGCTGCAGGTACAGGGAAAGATCCCGAATAAAAGATTTTATCAGCCTTTCCTGATTCCGAAAGTTCTTCTCAGTTTCCTCAAATGCTTCATCTTTGAGCTGTTTCACAGAAAAGGATACTTCGAGTTAATAACTATGGTGGATAGAGAGTCATTTTTGTCAACAGAAAACAATAGCGTTTTTCATTTTCAGTGGTGACAGTTAATACATTTTTCATAAACTTACTGGTATTAGATCTGCTTATTATATTGAACATCAGGCAAACAATGAAATCCTGCTGCCTTTCAATCAGGGTGTAGCCGGGTGGGCCTGTCCACTTTTGGCCAGACCCATCCAACAGCGGCAGGAACCATTGATGTAGCTGATGAGGATCTCCAAGCCCTGTGGTAGACAGTGCCTGCACTCCCAGCCACTGACATCAGCACCCTGCGCATACTCAGTTCTTCTGACTGGCACTAATTGGCAATTATACGCATAAATGTTAAGCGCTATTCTATAAACAGTGAGGTCAATATTCAAAGCGATGTAACCACCCAGAAACGCCTCCTGGCTGGTTAAATCATCTGTTTGGGGCAAACCACTAATTTTCAGGGGCACTTAACTGGTTAGCGCCTAACTGGAAACCAGCTACTTTGGAGGCGTTCTGGGGCAGAGTCAGTATGTAGCTGGTTAAGTGCCGATTTTTAGCACTTAACCAACTAGGACTTAGACCACATAAAAGTCAGTCCTGTCTTCATGCGGTAACCCACAGCCAGTGAAAATGCTGAAAATCACACTTAACCAGCTATGTGTTAGCTGGTTCCAGAAACCCGGAAATTCAATGCCAGTGCCTGGACACGGCTCAGCATTGAATTTCTGGGTTTAACACCACTGGTGGTAAGCAAAATGCTGATCGCCGTTGGCGGAAGATCAGGTCCAGTGTGTCTAAATTGCTTAGCATGCAAATGTCGGGGCGGGGGGGGGGGGGGGGGGGGAACATGTGGGTGGGGCATAGGCATGCCGCCAAGCAGTGGCGTAGCTACGTGGGGCCACGGGGCCCCCCCTAGATTTGGCCCTGGACCCTCCTGCCGATGTCCCTCTCGACCCCCCTCCCGCCGCCAACCCTCCCCCGCCGTCAGCTACCTTTGCTGGTGGGGGACCCTAACCCCTGCCAGCCGAGGTCCTCTTCTTCCGGCGCAAGGCTTCGTTTTGAGCCAGCAAAGGTAGCCGATGACAGCGGCAGGGGAGGGTTGGTGGTGGGAGGGGGAGGTGAAAGTTGTTGGTGGTGATGGCAGTGGCGGGGGGGGGGGGGGGGGGGGGGGAAATGGCGGGGGAGGATCGGCAGCGCCGGGGGGGGGGGGGGCTAAAATGTGCCCCCTCACCTAGGGCTCTAGACCCCTTTCCCGCCAAAGTCTGGCTACGCCCCTGCCGCCAAGTGATGTGTACAACACCTAGAATATGATCACTTGCGCACTTAGGTGCACCTACTGTCACCAGTCACTGATCTGTCATGGAGGCAGGCCTAACCTTTTGCATGCCAATGCAGCTTTAGGTCCACCCTTAAGCTTCTATAGAACTGGTGCTAAGTGTGCTCCTTTGTGGTGCCTAAAATAAGGTATCAATTGTGACCATCTTTGGGAAAAGGTGACTAAAATCGTAAGAAACAAAAAAAAAATGAGGTTTTAATGAATCCTGTTAGAGCAAACAATTTGTAACATAACAAAAAAAATACAGTTCAAACATGTAATTTCTGCAGACTGCTTATGGACCCATGACATGAAAAATCAGCCATTCTTAACATTTTGAATCTGCTAATTTAGTCAGTTTTTCACAGAGACAGCCACAATTTATAGAACTGTCTTAATTCTTGGGTCAGTCCTGAAACCCAGCTGGCAAGGAGTGGCTCCAGAAGGCCTAGCTTTACAGAAATATCATTTGCCTCTTGCGGAACAATTACTAGATATCGCACACACACAAGGCACTCCCTGCTGCAGCAGATCTCTCCGAGAGCACATCTGGACGGCTTTCTGCCTGCCCAGTACAAAACAGATTAGGACAGACACGTTTGTTCTTGCTCTTCTCACCTGAGGCGCGAAGCCGGTGAGGTGTTTCAGGTGGCTGCTGACACGATTGGATTTTTTGATAATCGAGTGAATGTTGAGTTTGGAGATTTTATCTATTAAGGTGTCTTCATCCCCCTTGCGATATTTTAAAACTGGGGAAATATCAAAAAGGAATTAGTGCACAGAAACACGGAAGATTTTACAGAAATTCAGCAGGGAAAGCCTCTGCTGGCTTGTGATCAGCAGAATTGCATTTTCTCTTGTCCTGGCACAATAACCAAGGCGTAGGCCGCTTTGGGCATGAAGGATTGCTTGGAAATGCTGTTGTTTCCGGGAACCCTTCCAATAAAATAATAATAATAAGTATGAGCTCTCCCTGGCTGGACTACATGCAGCTGGGGAGGGAGACAGATTCCCTCTTCACCCTGTCCTGCCCTAGGCTCCCAATCAGTAATGCACCAGACCGCTTTCACCTTGACCTAAAATTGCCAGGTGGAGTCTCCCCACCCTGTCCTAAGAGAAGGGTAGAGTTTGTGTGCCGTGTTTATCACTGGTAATGCACACCCCTCCCAGACTGGCTTACCCAGGTCTTTTCGGCGTTTATACTCATTGATGTTAACGTTGATGTCCTTCACCACCAGGACGGCTTCAGTGAGAGGAGATTTGTCTGAGTGAGATTCCGGAGTGGCATTAAGAAGCTCCATGAGAAGCAGAGGGTAGCGCATGATCCTCTGCACTGGTTTTATAAGGAACGATCCCAGATTAATGTAGTTTGTACAGCCCCTGTGGCAACAGAAGGACAACATCAATCACAGGAGACTACATTTATAGTTCCTTGTAGGAGATTTAAAGGTTGGTGCCTAAACTCTGTATGCTCATCTCTTCTCCTACAATGTACTATTATAATCTCCCACAAATGTGTGTGTGTGTGGGGGTAGGGGGGGGACAAGAGGGGTTATTCCCCTGCTCCACAGAAAGCTCTGTTGGGTAAAGGAGAAAATTACTTTGCTCCCCACCCCCCAAAGAAATTCCTCCCTATACTACTGATACCTCCAACTCACCAAACTGAATGAGACAACGAACATTAGCCTGGTACTCCCCAGCAAGAGCTCTATAAACTGTGTGAGAAATGCAACTGGGTCATCAACACTGAAATTTCTTTCCCTAAATTTAAGTTGGTGTTGAAAGCCCAGTTATTTTTTCAGTTAGCTTTTGGGCCTTTAGCCTCATCTCACTGATTTGTTTTTTTTTTTTTTTTTCACCTGCTCTCAGGGACTCAGGATTATCAGTAATCATGTACTCCTGTTACCTTCTATATACTCCTGTGTTTTTTTGTGTGTGTATGAATGGTCTCTGTCCTATCAAGTACTGGAGTTCCTTTTCAGGTTTTATGTTGGTTGGTGTTTATTGTTTTATTGTAAACTGCTATGATCAATTAACCTAGCAATACAGTATAGCAAGTCCTCAATAAACTATAAACTATATTGCCACTTACCCTCATCCCTGTACCAGAGCAACGAAACCTGGTTTTGAAAAATGTGGCTCTTAAAATTTTTAAATATTTGAACCCCAGTCTATCAATTTTAAAACTTAAAGCACAGCTCTCTACTGTTCACCCTACCAATCTTTCTCATAAGTCACTACTACAGTGTCCTAACATTAGTCCAGTGCATTTGTGATCTGCATTGCAGCAATACAATCTGTTACACAATACATAAGCATGTTCCTCTAATCAGAATGCCTCGCTGGAGGACATGCCTCACTTACTGGCTATAAACACATGGAATGACAATTAGAGGAATAGAAAACTTGCACGTGTTTATAAATGAATATATCTTGTAGACGCATTTCTCAAGGTACAAGATGTTCCTTGCTCACGTTCCTGGCGATGCCCAGTGCAACCATATCGTCCAACTAGACAGTTTATATGAGGCACCATGTATAGCTAGTCAGGGCATCTATCCACTGTTTCACTGTACTTATAAAGAAATGGTCATAGCTTGTGTTGCGCTGGATGTATCACTATAGCTTGCCTGCTTATTTCGGCGGACAAAGAGCAAGAAAGTCATACTGGCAATGAGGAGAGGGGATTGGTTCAGCATCAGAATCTGCAACATTGGGAGGAAGGGGGTGCTGTCTCCTGTGTGCACCCCAAACTAGGCCTATGGCTGTGAACCTTCTTCTAAGAACAGCAGGGTTGTTGGGGGGGGGGGTGGACATTGTCCTTTAGTAATTTTACATGTGAGAAGAGGAAGAATGATTAGACATTAACGTGTATAAATGTGACAGACATTTGACTACTTACCACTCTCGATACAGACTCCTGGAGCACAGGGTAATGGCAAAATACAGGAGAGAAAGAAATGCAACTCATTAGTGACAAAAAATACACATAGCAGATTAACAAATTCACAAAACTCTTCAAATATAACAAGCTCAGGTGGGCAACTTGGGTCTTTGAGGGCCACAAACACATCTGGTTTTAAAGATTGCTTCATTAATGTGCCAGCCAAAGGCTAACACATACACAGCACATTTAGTTATTTATTTTCAAAATTTCTATTCTGCACTATCTTTACAATTCTAAGCGGATTACAAACCAACATACGCAATTTAACCATATAAGACAAAAACAAACTAATTAAAATAAAATCAACAATAAAAACATATCAACAACCCACATATGCTATCCTGATATCATTATGGTTTGAAAATATCAGAGTTTTGCTGTCCATATCATACACTCATGCTGAAGGGCCCTGAAATTTACATGCCAAAACATGATGCTATGCTAGTATTCCTACAATGGCAAATTTACATGCCAAATCTGTTACAGCTTCAGGGCCGCTGAGAGACACAGCCAGGCCTGGAGCAGGCTCGATTGACAACCACCCCTGCCCCACCTGGAACACTGCGCCCCCTCCCCCACACACATTTGGACTGCTGCCCCCTTACCTCCTCCCTCGGTCTGTCGTCTCCTGCTCCTGTGTGCCGGGACCCAGATGACTGCGTTAACACGAAAACCCGGGTGACCCAGGTTATCGTGTCAATGCAATCATCCGGGTCCTGGCATGCAGGAGAGAGACAGACCCAGAAGCAGGCAGGCAGGCAGGAAGAAGCTTGCCAGCAACGGCGCCCCCCCCCCCCCTTGGAGGACGGACCCGGAGAATTTTGCCTCCCCTCCCCCCCCCCCACCGACTGCCCTGACTAGCTTAAGTCAGCAGTTACGCTCCATCATTTAGGTGCTCCCACTTACACCACTGTCAATAGTGTATGTAAATGCACACACCTAAATGTGGCATCCTGTGATCCTGTGTGCGTAACTGACACTATTCAGTAAGTTGTGACTTTGCTTGGTGACATGGCCATGGCCTGCAAGTGTCACTCCTACATGAACACCCTCCCTCCCCCTTGCAGTTGTGCACTAGAACACTCAAGTGCCAAGTTACACAGCAGCAACTAAGGGAACAAAAGCACATACCTGCCATTTTGGTGTGTAACTGCCACCGTAGCAGAGAAGTTATGCGCCGAATTGGCACACTATATTGAATGAGGGGAGACAATGTTTGTCCTTTAAAGGTTTATGGCTCTCAAGGACTGGGGTTCTGCAGATGGGAATAAATGCAATGGAAACTTCTGCACGGAAGTTCGGGGCCAAATGCAATAGCCGAGACTTTCAGAAGTTCTGTTTACAATTTGCAGACAGCAATTCACAGCCCACAGAGCTAAAAGAAAAAGTCCCAAGGCATCACAAACAGGTCTGGTTTAAGGATATTTACACTGCAGATAACTGAGATTTATTTAACTGCAGTGGTTCCAGTGTGGGGTCACTGTGCATATTTCAGTTACCCTGAAAAGTGGACTTCTCTGTGTTCCTTGAGGACTGGAGTCCGAGGCGTGTATGTGCACGCACTTCATCTGAGATGTGCTTGTGTGTGCACACTGGCAGCTTCTGACCACCCTTCTCCAATATCCTGTACAGGAATATTTCTGTATGTTTGTTCAGGATCGGGAGGAGGGGGCAGCAATAACCTACAAGCAAGGAGATCATGGAGCCAATCCTCAAAGAGGGATCTGGGCTTCACTCCTCCTAGCTCATGCCCTCCACTCACCGAGGAGGGGAAATGTGCAACCCCTTGGGACAGAGGAAGTCAGACTGTGCAAGAGCAACACCTATTGACTGGATTTAGGGCCCAAGATTTAAGAGTCCTGGAAGGAGCCCTGGTGCAGGACTTCTCCCCATCTGAGGATTGTCACTGCTAGGATTAGATTAAAGTTAGCAGATATTGACTAAAGAAAAAAAATCCCAGATAGTTACAAATAAAGGCTCACTGCATCAGATTTCAACCCTGGTTCTGACCAAGATGGAAGCCCAAAGAAGATGTAGTATCAAAAGAATAGAAAGTAGAGGAGACATAAAAGGGCAGCAAATGGACAAGGGAAGAATTGATGTTTAGGAAGAAGGGAAATTAGAAAAAAAGAAAGAGAACAATGGGAAAGGTAATTTAAACGGCAACTTAAAGGCTAACGGTTAAATGAGACTGAAGAGAGCGAATATTCTGACAGAGAAATCAAGAATCAATGACAGACTTGGAGAGACTTAGATTTCATACTTGACAGTCTCAAGGTACTCTAACAGATGTTTCTGTATTTTGTCATCCTTTTCATATCCCTCGAGCAGTGCAATGGCCTCCTCATGGTTCTGGCAGTACTCCTTATATACATCTTCCAGTTCTGTTCGATGAGCTAGAAACACTGTCCCTAGAAATGTAATGAAAAGCAGGAAGAGGTTTCAACTTAGGGACTCTGCACAAACCTTAACACAGCCAGTTAAAGACTACATTCACTGAGAAGCTGCAACACCTCGTTCAGAGTCAAGCCATATTTACTCTGGGCAGATCTATTTCACTGATATCCACCCTGAAACACTTCACAATTTCTCTCTGTAGCAAAACAAATTTTACACCTCTTTCCTGGTCACATCATCCACCCAAAACCAACATACTATTAGTGTTAGGGATCCATACCCACAGAGTCCGACGTTTCCAGAGCATTCAAAAGCTTCTTAGATACATTAATCACAGCATGAATGTTTCCAAAAAGGCCATCAAAATCCACATTATATATCTGGTAGAAAAAAGAAAATATATCTTCAGTTAGTATTTTGTGGGTTCCCCCATTACTGCCTAAAATACAGTATACATCAATTCAAGATAATTGGGAGCTACCTTATTTAGTCAACATGTTTATAGCCTGCGGCTGCAACTATCCACAGTTCTAGGCGGAGAACAATAAAAATATAGATAAAAACAATTAAACCAAATCATATAATCATATCCATAAGTACATAAGTAATGCCATACTGGGAAAAGACCAAAGGTCCATCGAGCCCAGCATCCTGTCCCCGACAGCGGCCAATCCAGGTCAAGGGCACCTGGCAAGCTTCCCAAACGTACAAACATTTTATACAAGTTATTCCCGAAATTGTGGATTTTTTCCAAGTCCATTTAGTAGCGGTCTATGGACTTGTCCTTTAGGCAACTGTCCAACCCCTTTTTAAACTCTGCCATACATCTCATTAACTATGTATATATAACTGCTGATCTTTTACCTAATGCCTGACAGAATAAATCTCTTTTGACCTGCGTCCTAAAGATTCTGATTTGTACTGTTACTTCATCCCATGTGTGCAGATACCCAAACACAAAGCACACTGTGAAATATAAAGCTGTTCTGATTAGACGATTCCTGTTCCAGTTCATGGATCTAGTCTACCCAATTTCCTTTCATAGATCACTAATGTAAACTCTATTCCCTTTCTCTCATGTCCTCAGTGTCTCAACCTTTCTCATCTACTATAATAAAACTCACCCTCAACGTTCTGAAGACAACGTTCTGAAGTCACTCAGTCACTCACTGAAGGGTTCATGGATTCATGGTGGTGAAGCCACAACACTGACCATGTCTCTCTGCCCCGCCCTCGCATGATGGACCAATCAGAAATAACACCCTCAACATTCTGAAACACAAAGGACCATCACAACACCGTTCCCAGGCAACACTAGGCAACGTAAGACGGACCAATCAGAGGAAACTACGTGACAATAAAGGAGGAGCATTCCCCAACAGAATGGCTCATTATCTGTGCAGCACGGAGAGCACAGAACCACCGCTGGAACGAGAGAAGAATATTCCTGCTGTGGGTATGTGCAAAAATAGACCGGGGGGGGGGGGGGGGGGGGGAGAAATTTTTAAATGCCTAGTGCCAGTACTGAAGAGTGCCAGAGGGCCTATAGCACAGACTATATTTGGGATCGCTTGACATGGAGTCAGAGGAGCCGGAAAACAACGTGCCCGTCACCATCTGGGACGTGGGCGAACAGGACAAGCTGCGGCCCAGCTGGAAGGATTACCCGCGACCCAGCCAGCAGCAAACAGCGACCAAGGAAGGGGGAGGAGTACTCCTTCCCTGCCTAGGAATCGCTGGAGACTGGCTGCCAAACTAACGAAACAACCACACACCGACACACCACCTCCATCATTTGAAAGGCATCCACTCTTTCTTCAACAGAAATGCAAACTAATAATACAAAACAAACAAAGAATACATGGTTTCTCAGGTGGCTGCAGGTAACTCCCCACCCCCTTCCTCTTCCCCTTTTGCCGAAGCGGCCAAGGACGTGCCCAACCATCCCCAGCCTCAGGCAAGCTGTCTCCCACCTCGGGGATTCCCCGAGCACCCAGAAAAAGACGGCGCTGATTCCTGCAGCGCATAAATGTTCCAGCATTCCCCTGCAGCCAGCCTGAAATGGACCAAACATACCGGATCACCCCCCGACGGCCCGAGACCGTGCTCTTCTCCCTTCCGCCAACTTAAAACAATCATCCCCGTCCTCAGGCAAGCCGTCACCCACCTCCAGGATGCCCAGAACCCCAGCCCAATGGAAAAAGATGGCACTGCTTCCAACAGCACATTTCTCTTCCAGCATTCCCCTACAGCAGCCCTGAAACGGCCAAAAAATACCGACAGACAAAGAACGTGCTCCTCTACCTTCCGCCCATCTAAAACAACACTGCTGCCTCAGCACAACACAAAAAAAAAAAACATGGAAAAAAACAACAACACTCAACAAAGGCTGACCCCCCCTACAACCACATTTACATTTCACCAACAGAAAGACCCCCCTCCACAAACCTCCTTGACAGACAAAACCACACACACACAATACAACAGAAACACACCCTCAAAGCCACACACCAATCCAACCCACTTTGCCAGCACAGCACAGCACATCCCCCAACCCCCCAAGCAAAAAACAAAACAAAAAAAGACACACATCAACAACCTGCACACACACTGCACCCTCACACACTCACACACACACACACAAAATAACTCTGTGACACATACACACGCACACAAAAAAAACCACATGCTAGCGCCCGTTTCATTGGTTTCGGAAACGGGCCTTTTTTACTAGTATGCCCATAAGTGACGTGCAGCCAATGATGTGGCACTTTCAAAGGGGCCGCTGCCCCTTTGGCGGCTCACAGGCTGGGAATTTTTCTGTTTTGGGGTGGGTAGTTTTGATTTGTTTGGGATGGATTGCTAATATGTCCTTAACACACAATGAAAGAGGGTGTGAGGGGATAGGAAATGTTTTAATATTTCCATGTTTTGTCATGATTGAAGTTTAACTTATTACCTTTAGCTCTTATCATAGGACGAACTTTCCTCTTGTAACCTAACCTAATCTGTCCCTTTGCCTCAACTATGTATTTCTCCTTCCGGAACTGGTAATCACCACTTGCGGAATTATGTAAGCCACATTGAGCCTGCAAATAGGTGGGAAAATGTGAGATACAAATGTTATAAATAAATAAATCCTTAATATTAATGATATTCAGTACCCAGGTACTTTACTACTCTTTAATTTGTCGATTTAGCTCAGTACATATTCCAGGTTCACTGAGATCTCTTTCAGTTCCTCTGCCTGTCTGCTATGGCCCTGTCCTCCCTGAGTGTCCCTTGTACTCCTTGATGATCTAACGGATTCCCTCACAGACTTTCTGCTTCTGATATACCTGAAAAAATTATTACTATGAGTTTTTGCCTCCGGGGCAAGTTTCTCTTCGTATTCTCTTTTGGCCTGCTTTATCAATGCTTTGCATCTAACTTGCCAGTGTATCTGGGTTTAAAAAAGGTTTGGACAAGTTCCTGGAGGAAAAGTCCATAGTTTTCTACTGAGATAGACATGGGTAAAGCATGAATCGTGCTACTAGTTGGGATTCTGTCAGGTATTTGTGACCTGAATTGGTCACTGCTGGAAGCAGGGTACAGGGCTAGATGGACCACTGGTCTGACCCAGTATGACTATTCTTAAGTTCTAGGAATTTTTATTGTATTTGACAAATATGAATTTGTATGGTACTGCGATAGTTGATGTACTGTTCTGGTATTAGCATATAAATCTGAAAATAAAAGGAAATGAAACATTTTGCCTCCAGCACTTTCACTGAGAAGCAGTTCCACACATCCACTGCCCTTTCTATGAAGAAACATTGCCTAAGGTCTGCCTCAATCTACCCCTGTACACCTCTTTTTCCAGACTTAGCTTTCCACTTAAAAATGCCTGCTCATGGTGAATTTATTTCTCCTTTCTAAGTACTGAAATGTCTCTCTTTTACCTCCTTCCACGTGTATGTACTTAGTTCTTTAGGGGCTCCTTTTAGTAAGCGGTGGTAAGCCAAATGTGGGCTTACCGCTCGGTATAATGGAAGTACTGCCAGGCTACCGCAGCAGCCCAGCGGTACTTCCCACCCCTACCGCACCATAATTTCCGGCACTACAAAAATGTATTTATTCTTGTAGCGCCGGACTGTACCCGGCGGTATTTGGGTAGTGCTGCGTGCTGCCCGGTTACTGCTGGGTTAGTGTGGGAGCCCTTACTGCCACCTTAATGGGTGGTGGTATGGGCTCCACCCCCCCCACGAAATGCTCACGCAGCAAGTGCTTTACTTGCTGCCCGGCCATTTCCTGCAGGAAAGCGAGACCTTTCCTTTTACCAGCTGAGGTAAAAGGGGGCCTCGGCGTCCATGTAAAATATGCACTGATACCAGCGCTGGCCCCCTTTTGCCGCAGCTTGGTAAAAGGGGCCCTAGGGTTTTGGGAATTTGGGACCACCCCCCCCTCCAACTCCCAGATCTCCCACCTGTGCACGCTGAAGGGGTGCCATGATCTGCTCCACACAGGTCTCCAAATCTCGAATGTAATCTCTCTCTGTCTGATGCAGCTCTTCAATGACCTTTGACCTCTTTTCCAACATCCTCTGCTCTGGGTTTTCAGTGGTAGCCGACACAGAGGGCTGCTCTAGCGAGGAAGGCTGTGAGGCAAGGAGGGTCATTTCTGAAACAGAACAGTTCACAGTTGTTTTGACATTTCAAAGAGATGAGCTGAGAAATACATTTGTCTATCCTCCCCCCCTACCCAAATACAATCTGATCATCATTAAATGCAGAGAACTTAGACAGGTACACATAGGATGGTACCGGCTATCTCGTGCTGAATATTAGGCTATATAACCAGTAAGAAGCCGTTCCTGGTTGGTTAAATAGCAATGAATATCGGAGGAAATATATTTTGTTTCTAAAGGGTTTTTTTTTCTGTATTTTATAAAAACCTTTTGGAAACAAAATGTACTGTCAGGTTGGCAAATTAATGTTTAAAAAATTCACTTTCCTAGAAATGTGATTTACTGCAGATATAGTATTCAGTGCTCACAGTTATGCCAGGTCTATGGCTAGTGCTCACTGTGGGTACCTAGATTCTAGGCGCCCTGCTACCGGATGGCACTAGTATTCTTTCACAGAATCCAGGCGCCATCCCATAATAGGCTTTCACTGCACACTATCAGGGCTCCTGCCGATGGGAGATTTGGCATACTGGATTTCAGCAAGAAGCCCTACAGGGTTTGCAAAATATCCACACTGAGCACTCTTTGGAAGTATCGCAGGTTAACATTCCTTACCCCTATGATAACACAGCTAGATTTTTCACTCCTGGAGAGGTTAATACTCTTTTGGCCCTGTTTACAAAGGCACACTAACCGTGTGGATGCCCATAATATTCCTATGGGTGTCTACATGGTTAGCACGCGCTAAAAATGCTAGTGCGCCTTTGTAAACATTTGTAAAACATCACAAATACCTCCCCTGGAGAGGTAATCAAATGATCCACATGATGGCAACATATCTCATATTAAAAGCTCAAGGTTTCAAGGTGTGCAAGAGATGCAGATTGTGAGAATCAGAGAAGCCACAGAGTCCAGAATGAAGGGGGGGGAGAGAGAAAAGCCAGAGTGGAAAAACTACAGATCCCAGAATGCATTACGGGAGGGGAGGAGGCAGGAGCGTAGAGAACACAGATTTCAGACTGCCTGGAAGAATAAGAGGGATGAGGACAAACGAGTACCTGAGCCGCAGGAGAGGAAAGGAGAGGGGGCTGATTGGGAGATGGAATCAGCTGAGGAGAGGGTGGAACACCTGAGGGAGGGGGTGGAGAATGAGGGGATGGAATGGGAGGAGTTGGAGCAGGTAGGAGGAGAAGGTGTGGAAGAGGAAATGGAGGTGGGAGAGGAAGTGGCTGGAGAAGAAGAGTGACTTCTAGAGGAGCCCAAAAGTATCAAGAAAAGAATAATAGGAGAGATCCGGCGGGTGGATGTCAAGAGGTAAAGTGTTGACAAATGAGGGTGGTGGATCTTTAAAGCCTGGCTAAGCCGTGCTGTGTAAAAAGCCTAGCTAAGCTGAACTGTTTGAGGCCTTGCTGAAGAGGGCGGTGTTTGAAAGCTGGGCTAGCTGAACTTTGGAGAGAAAGCCTGGCTAAGCTGGGCTGTGTTTAAAGCCTAGCTAAGTTGAACTGTTTTGAGGCCTTGCTGAAGAGGGCGGTGGGGGAAAGCCTGGCTAGTCGAACTGTGTTTGAAGCCCGGCTAGCAGAACTGTGTTTAAAGCCTGACTAGCTGAACTTTGTTTAAAAGACCGGCAAGCTGAACTGTGTTGCACCGCCTTGCTAGCGGAACTGTGTGGCAGTGAGAGCGAACTGCACGGACGAGTGTGGAGTCGGAAGCAGACAGCACGGATAAGGGAGAGAGACAATTACTCGGCCGAGAGGAGCGGCTGACAAGATGTACCACTAGATTATAAACAGAATTATTTCATAAAACTACATCCCCCTACCTCTCCCTTCATACTTGACATCCATAATCAAAGGGATGTCATTCATGTTACTTCTGAACTCTCACCTAACAGCCAAGAAGGGCTTTCTTACAGCTGCCTCCCCTTATTTATTTATTTTGTTTTAGTAATCACGACCTACTGAAAAAAAAAAACTCATTGCAATTTACAAAAATCAGTATATTGTAAAAATAAACATAATAAAATCACAATAATATAATGTTAAATATTTAACAATGCCAACTAAAACAGAACATAAATAAATAACATACATATATATATATAAAAGACAAATTCACTTACGTTTTTGCCCTCTCACCAATTAGGTACAAAAATATTAAAGCAGACAGTGCCTTTCTCCAGGGCCTCATTTAAGAAGTTTCCCCCGCAGCCTATATGTTATCCATCCTGTATAACAAAACCTTTTGCCCCTGCTGGCGGCCTTCGGATTCACTAGTCAATAGCTTATTTGTGCTTCACTGTTTTATGATCTGAGTAGTTGCTCTATGACTTAAGTTTAATTTGAATGCTTGTTTGTTTGTTTTCTCTTGTCTTGGCATAAGTATGATGCTTTTCTATCACCAATGGCTTTCCTTTCTTCTATATTGTGTTCTGTATTTTATTTGTCAACCATCCTATAATGCCTTCAGGAAAGGCGGTATATGAAATTTAAACAAACCATATTTCACTACTGCCAGAAAAACTGGCCTTCCCTTCTTCCCTGGCTTGGGATTTTCTAGAAGCATTCCTTCCTCATCTTCCCTCTCCTTCATATGACCTTACATTCAGTCACCATATAGACTTCTTTAGAATGAGGCTATTGCGGCTAATACAATCTTTTTTTACTCAAGAAGCATTTTCACCCTTAGTACAGATGTTGATATTGCTGCATCTGGACTATTGCAATGTACTCTATTTAGAGTTAAGCAGTAAATATCTTTAAAAACTTCAATTTACCCAGAAGACCACTGTGAGGTTAATTTTTAGATTACACAAGTTTACCAGTGTACCAGGATTTATGGCTCAACTACATTGGATCCCGGTGGCCGAAAGGATATTGTTTAAGGCGTTTTGCTTGTTGTTTCAAATTATTTACAGTTCTACATCACATTTATTAATAAATATGATCTCCATTTCACTATCTGGTCACTCACCTCGTTTAAGGGATCAGCTTATTCTCTGTCCTTCATTTTTTAGAAACTTACGTTTTTTGAAGATGATTAACTCAGTTTTTTTTTAGTTATTATAATTCCTGAATGGAATTACTACTACTACTACTACTATTTAGCATTTCTATAGCGCTACAAGGCATACGCAGCGCTGCACAAACATAGAAGAAAGACAGTCCCTGCTCAAAGAGCTTACAATCTAATAGACAAAAAATAAATAAAGTAAGCAAATCAAATCAATTAATGTGAACGGGAAGGAAGAGAGGAGGGTAGGTGGAGGCGAGTGGTTACAAGTGGTTACGAGTCAAAAGCAATGTTAAAGAGGTGGGCTTTCAGTCTAGATTTAAAGGTGGCCAAGGATGGGGCAAGACGTAGGGGCTCAGGAAGTTTATTCCAGGCGTAGGGTGCAGCGAGACAGAAGGCGCGAAGTCTGGAGTTGGCAGTAGTGGAGAAGGGAACAGATAAGAAGGATTTATCCATGGAGCGGAGTGCACGGGAAGGGGTGTAGGGAAGGACGAGTGTGGAGAGATACTGGGGAGCAGCAGAGTGAATACATTTATAGGTTAGTAGAAGAAGTTTGAACAGGATGCGAAAACGGATAGGGAGCCAGTGAAGGGTCTTGAGGAGAGGGGTAGTATGAGTAAAGCGACCCTGGCAGAAGATGAGACGGGCAGCAGAGTCGATAATTCGTTTGGAATGGAATTATCTGACATTTTGCAAAATGCTGAAAACTTATCTTTTTAGTCAGGTTTAAATAATAATTCTTATTTTTGATGTGTTGTTTTAAGTATCTGTATAATTTAAATATTGCTCCAAGTTATGGGAAAGCTGCGGTCAAGAAATGTAGCATTGACATTGACTTCTTCCTGAAGCTTCATCTGCAGGTAACAGAGATACACTCGTCAAAATTAGGCTAATATTTAAAATGACTAAATCGTACTGGGCATGTGATCCCTGGCTTTTTAGTGGCACATAATCGGACTGTGCCACTGAAAGTCTGGGGAGCTTGATTCGGCATTATTCAGTTAGTGTCAGGGTGGTGTAAGGGCAGAGCCTGAGTGGAGCCGGGATTTACCTACTCAGTGGTGATCTTCAGATGGTTAAGTGTCCGGTTAAAGTTAAAATGGTATCAAGGCTGTCATAACTCTCTGGCCAGTTCCCTGGTCTGAATATCAACCAGCATAGGAATAACTTCCAGATGCCTGTATTAGGTGGCATTCAATATCCAGGTCATATTCTACCCATGGCAATCATGCCTTTAAAATCGTTGGCCGCCACAGGCTGAATATTGGCCTGGATATAATTTACTACCACATTCCCACACAGAACTGTTCCCAGTGCTTGCAGGCTATTGCCTCCTTATTCCTATCCCATAAGCCGAAATATAACCTACAAAAATCAGAAGCAATCTGGTTCTCTCTAAGAAATGATCTGCTCTGCCTCTACCAAATATGGCAGGAACAAAGATTTCACTGAAGGAGTGTGCCAGTGCTGATCTCTTCTCCATGAGAAGGATTCTCTCCATAAGATCTCTCCTTGCCCCTAACTCTGTTCTCTGATCCAGGTCTTTGTAATAAATTTACTTTACTATTACCTGGTTACTCCCCTCACCCAAATACACCTCAAAGCGAGACACAATTAAAAAAAGAAAAAAAATCCCATGCTTTAACAATCTACCTCATTTTACATCATATTACAAAATAGTTATCTCAAACTCTACTTAAAAGCCTCAATAACTCATTCTAGAGTTTCAGGTCTAAGGTACCTTCATCAACTGATTTTGATCTGGTCCCTTCCAGAATTTCTAATAACTCCTGTTGCACAGAGCGTAGCTGTCTGGATGGTACATATAGTTTTAAATGGTCCGTCAAATAGAACGGACCAACCAATCTAAGTGAAACAAATACCAAACACTGCATCTTAAACTTTATTTTATGTTCAATCGGAAGCCAATGTAGTTCTTTTAAAATAGGTAAAATATGATTCTGAAGCCATCCACCAATAAATGAGCTACTGTGTTCTGGACTAACTGCAGGCATTTTAAGTGGTATTTAGTGATAGATTAGGTTACTGCAACTCCCTATGTATCAGTTTGACTATCACATGCACCTGGTGCCTTCAGTTCATACAGAATACAGCATTAAGGCTATGGTATGGGGTATCCAAATCTGACCAACAAAGCCCACTCTTAGAGGCACACTAGCTTCCAACTGTGATAAAAAAAACCAAACATTATTTACAATTCTTCCACTTGTCTTTTGGACCTACTCCATCTTTACCTGTGTAACCCGGGTCTCACCAGTGTGCCAGCTCTGGCCCTGGGCCACAAAACAAACGTGTCTCTGCTCACTCTCAGGCCACTCTTACCCCCCCACCCCACTTACAGTTGAGCTGGGGTGGGTCAATGGTCCAGAACAGCAATACCAGTTCTGGGTTCCACTCAGCTCTTCTGTCCAGGAACCACATGGCACGCCAAAGGTTCAACAAAAACTCAACTTTATTGTAACTTCCAAAACAGGCAGTTTGCAGCTTCAATAATTTCTCACCACAGTCATTTGTGTGAAATCTTGTTTAAATTAATCTCAAACTTCAGTAATTCTGTTGGGGGAACACCCTCTCAGGTGTAGTTATAGGGGATTTTTCATTGCCAGGACTTACATCTGCACAAGCACTCCTGTCCATGCCCATCCTTGCCAGCCAGGGTTCCCCTTTCCCTCCTCCAGGTCAATGGCAGGGGACAGTACAGGCAGCTTAAACCTGTAGGCAAAGGGCAAACACTCCTCCTTATCGCCTTCCAATCTCCTCCCCGTCACTCTTTAGTCCCAGGGCACCATCTCTCTGCATTTTATTTCAAAACTACTCCCCTTGGGCTGCGCTTCCTCCTATCCAGGGACATCCTAGTCACTCCCTCCAGTGACTTTCTAGGGAATTTACTCTCTCAATAATCCTCATATGATAGGGGATTACACCTGGTTTGCTGCTTGCCCCTTACACTCCAGAACGTCCTTTGAGATTTTCACAGGGGAAAAAAAAATCTATTTCTACCCTCGCTCTCCTGGATCAGACCTTCACTAACCAGAGGTACTGCTTTCTGCTATCTAGCTCCAGCATGTTGCAGTTTTCATTCTTGGGGTAAAGAGTTCCCATTGGCAAATTTAAGAAAGGAACCCTGGTATTTTCCTCTGGCCAATTCTGGGTTCTCTGCTGCATGTCTATTGCTCACCTTCTCTTTTTGCTTACAGTCTCTTTATAAGGGATTGTAACTTCCATCCCTCTAATTCACTGGTCTCTACCTGGTCAAATGTGATAGCTGTAGTCTCTTAACAAAACTGTCTTGATGTCCTAACAACAGTGGGCGGTATACCAAGTACACTAAAATAAAATAAACAAGGCTGGCTCAACCATTAAGCAAAACTAGGCAGTCACCTAGGGCAGCAGCTTCTCAGGGGGCAGCAAAAAAGTAGCTGCACACAAAATAAAATAATAGGTCCTGAAAGTTACACAAACTCAAAGAACTCTCGACACATACTTTAACCTGCATTCTTATGGGAGTTTTGTGTGATGATCACAATTATTGAGTTTATCAAAATCTTGGAAGGGGGGGGGGGGCTGCAGGTTGGGGGCCTGAAAGTTAATGGGGGGGGGGGGGGGAAAGTTGAAGTTTTGCCTAAGGCGCTCTCTGCACCTGCACTGAAAATATTATAAATATTATATCCATTATTCTAAGTACTGCTTCCAGCTGGTTGCATGTTAGCCATACTTTCATTGAGAGGCCCTTTTACAGAGCGGCGATAAAACCCAATGCGGGCTTACCGCTCGCTCTTCCGGGACTACCGCCAGTCCAACGTGGCCACCGGTGGTAGTCCCGTCCCAAGTGCATGCCATTTCCGGGGAAAAAAGAAAACCACCGGAAATGGCTTGTGTGGCGATAACCCGGTTACTGCTGGATTAGTGCGGGAGCCATGGGTGGTGGTAAGGGCTCTCTGCCACATGGCCATGCCGTAAGAGTTCTCTGTGCTGGGGGCTTTTTTACCCGCTGCAGTAAAAAGGGCCCTGGTGCATGGGAAAAACGACCCCCTCCGCTAGCGCAGGGCCCTTTTTCCCCGCAGCTTGGTAAAAAGGACCTCTTGATGAGACTCCTGTCCTTGAAAGCTACTTCCGCCTCTGGAGGTCTGTCACACTTTCATGCAGTTCTGGATCAGACTAAGCTACATCATCCAGATTCCTGGTGATCTCATTTAGAGCTTGTCCTGGTAATCTCTCTCTAAGGATAAGAAACTCTAAGGGGGCTTAAGCCAAGGCTAGGCAGCCCTGCTCTGCACAAGTGTGAAGCACATTAGGGAGAACTCTTTTATACACCTCTGCTATGGGCTGCAAGTCTCCATCAGTCAAATCTGAAACTGAGAGTCCCTGGGCTGCCCCTCCTCCACTAGCACAATACAGCAGGGATACAGGACTACCAAGCCCTTTCTGCAGCTTTGGAGGCAGTTTCTGAACATAAGACAAAAAAAGCAATAGTTTAGGTCAGATCTGAAATTTCTCCCTTACAGTGACTGTGGGATACAAGAACTTCATGTACAGAAATCTTGCTTACCGGTTTCACTTCCAGGAGATGCACCGACTACTCCCACTCCTGCAGTCCCAGCACTAATCTCTCTTCCATTGCCTCCCTTTCTGAACAGGCCCTTCCACTCTCTCCAGCCCCCAGCAACTTTACATTTCAATAGCTGGGAATTAGGCTGACAATCACAGCATGAGCTAAAGCCTGGAGTCAGGATCCCAGAACAGGGCAGGGTTGAATGTCAGCCTCTGAGGTTGAGAAATGAATCCCCTCCTGCTCCAGCAGCAGTTAGAGAGACCCAGCACTCTCCTGGTCATTGTGTGGGAACTCCTCCCACCTGATGGTACTGACTGTTCCTTCCACTGGGGTCTCCTTTATTCTTATAGGCTGTTCTGGGCCATTTTAGCCAGGATCAAACTTTATTGTGAAGATGAAAGAATATGGGGTTTAAATTCTGCTCATATTTGCAAGCCTCATAGATGGTGGGACATATTATAGGATTAACAAAATATAATACAGGAGAAATGCAGAAAGCCACATGATAAGAGCATGCACCCATGGCTGACACTGTGGCTTACTACTACTACTATTTCGCATTTCTATAGCGCTACAAGGCGTACGCAGCGCTGCACAAACATAGAAGAAAGACAGTCCCTGCTCAAAGAGCTTACAATCTAATAGACAAAAAATAAAGTAAGCAAATCAAATCAATTATTGTGTACAGGAAGGAGGAGGGTAGGTGGAGGCGAGTGGTTACAAGTGGTTACGAATCTTGCATGGAATCTTGTCACTCTTTAGGATTCCAGAATCTTGCTATTCTTTGGGGTTCTACATGGAATGTTGCTACTCTTTGAGATTCTGCATGGAATCTTGTCACTCTTTAGGATTCCAGAATCTTGCTATTCTTTGGGGTTCTACATGGAATGTTGCTACTCTTTGAGATTCTGCATGGAATCTTGTCACTCTTTAGGATTCCAGAAGCTTGCTATTCTTTGGGGTTCTACATGGAATGTTGATACTCCTTGAGATTACTACTACTACTATTTAGCATTTCTATAGCGCTACAAGGCGTACGCAGCGCTGCACAAACATAGAAGAAAGACAGTCCCTGCTCAAAGAGCTTACAATCTAATAGACAAAAAATAAAGTAATCAAATCAATTATTGTGTACAGGAAGGAGGAGAGGAGGGTAGGTGGAGGCAAGTGGTTACGAGTCAAAAGCAATGTTAAAGAGGTGGGCTTCTACTGCAACATTAACAAGAAAATAAATCACAGTGACGACGTAAGCTAAAGAGATGTAACTTCAAAGTACGCAGAACTTGGGCGCTGACAATGGAAAGCCTGCCGGACACATGCGAACAAAGGTTCTGCGGTAAGGGTGGCTTCACTGTGCTCATAAAATGTTTGTGAGGCTAATATTTCTGTGCAGAACATTCCAGTTCCAGCGCACAAGTGTGCTGGCACTTTTCATTTTGCTTGGAGCTATTGCCTCTTTTAAAGTTTCTTGTGTTACACCTGTTTACCTCAGTGCATTGTGGCAGAACAACTACTGGACTTATTACCATCCATTGTGTGCCCAGTAACATGTATGTATACCTCATGGAAAATTCCTGCATCAGCCCCTAGGTGGGTAATGCTGCTTCCTATTCCTGTATTTCTGCTTTTTCTGTATGCCACACTGCAGTTACCTCTGTTTTCAGCTTTTTCCCTGGAATACAAAGGCCCAATATTTAAAACGATTTAAACAGCCAGGAGAGACTCCTTTCCAGGGCTAACTGGACATATTCAGCCACACTTAACTGGACAGTGCCACTAAAAATGTCCGGTCACCACCCAACACGAAACTGGTAATTTGGGGGCGTTCCAGGGGAAGGAGTTAGCATGGCAAGTTAAGTGCCGATATTCAGCACTTAACTGGCCAAAGTAACCACATAAATAGGACCATATAAAAGTCAGTCACATCAGCTGGTTATCCCACTTGACTGGCTATGTTTTTGCCAGTCCCGTATACCTGGAAATTCAATGCCGGAGCTTGGACATGGCCTGGCACTGAATTTCTGGGAATAACGTCAGTGGCACTCAGCAAAATGCTGATCACCATCGGCTGAATATTGGGGTCCAAATTTTTAACCTGTGGCCAGAAATAATGGTGTCTAGCTGACTCCAGATTCCTAAGGAGCAGGTGGAAGGGGGGGGGGGGGGGGAACACAGTGAAAACAGTGATAACTGACTTTTGTCAAATGTTTGTTTGTTATGTCTAGCCCAATGGAAGTGAAAATGAAACCGCTGCTTAATGTTCAAAGATCGGCAGTAATCTGTAAAAAGTGTAAAGGCGAATTCAAGTATCATCGCAGCACACTATCTCTATCTTATCATCTCTGCACTAAACATGTGTTTTTGTTATCGTTGCATTCCTACAACCACCAAAGGCTTCTACTTCTACCCAACTGCAAAGGAGTGAAATATAAATTAACATATGCATCCAGTTTCTCCTATATAAGTACGCAAATATGGAACGAACTACCTAAATCAATAAAAACAACACACGACATAAATAATTTCCGTAAATTATTGAAAACTAACCTATTCAACAAAGCATACTACAATAATCCATCCTAAATACCAGTTAATCAAAATTTTACACCGAGCCTTCACTAAACATAATTCTGTACTTCCCGATCGTCCACACTAATCAACAAGATTGAAGTTTAACATTCCTGATTGTCCAAGTTAATCTATCACGATTGAAGTTAATCCAACGCCTTTTATTTCTGATTATGAAAATGCACTTTCTATAACTGAATACCTAATTCTCTCTGTCTCCTTCACCTTAAATATGTATTTCTCTTCCGGAATTGGTGATCACCATTATGGAAAATGTAAGCCACATTGAGCCTGCAAATAGGTGGGAAAATGTCGGATACAAATGCTACAAATAAACAAATAAACACACAAACTGAAAAGGAGAAAAGAGTCACACGAACTAGTCAAAAATAAAAACCTTACAAATGCTATCACCAGGTGGATACAAAAGGATAGTCGCCTTATTAACACTGTCTCTGATGACGGCCTCCAGGAAGTTCTGAGGGCTGCAAAAGGATGTAATTTCGAGCAGGCCAAAGATTGATGCATGCATCAGAGATCTGTTCAATGTGGGAAAAGAGCAAGGTTTAAGTTCTTGTGGATGGAGCAACACATGCTGCACTTACAGAAGGTTACTGGACATCATTAGCCAACAACGGCTACCTGGGAGTCATGTGTCACATGCTGGACTATACATGGACTCCGCAGTCTTATTCACTAACTGTTTACCACGTGGCAAAGTGACACTTTACTCCAGTTTGTGCAGAACACTTCAAGCGGGTTGCAAGGGAATGGAGATCAGTACTGACAACACATGCAATGCGACCGAGCACAAGCCATGCTTTGCCTACACTCTGTTTGTTAACAAAGCACCGGGCAAGTGTGACTTAGATGTGGTCTTGCCACAATGTAGAAAAATTGTCGGCTGCTTCAAACATAGCCCTGCAAATCAAGTGGAGTTGGAGGAACAACAGCGAAAACATTAATGCAGTGGTTCCCAAACCTGGTCCTGTAGGCACCCCAGCCAGTCAGGTTTTCAAGATATCCATAATGAATATTCATGAGAGAGATTTGCATGCAGTGGAGACAGTGCGTGCAAATCTCTCTCATGAACATTCATTGTGGATATCCTGAAAACCTGACCGGCTAGGGTGCCTCCAAGACCAGGTTTGGAAACCACTGTTCAGGATGTACCCACAAGGTGGAATCCTACCCTAGACGTGATCGAGAGACTGGTGCGGAATAAAGAAGCGGCGATAGCCACTTTAACTCCACCTCGGTATAAACACACACTGCAGCCTCCCTAACAGCCACTGAGTGGGAGCAGCTTCGTGTGATGCAGACAATTCACGAACCCTGCAAACGTGCAACAGAGTTCCTGGGTGGAGATCAATATATCTCATGCTCAGTGATACTACTAATCATATTGTTATTTTAAGTTTTCCCTGCTTCCTTTATTTTTAATCATGCAATTAATAGCGAGATTAAACATTTTTAACGAAAAGCAACCCTACCTAGCTCCTTTACAACTACAGTGCGGGGTTATCCAGTGTCTAGAGGGAGACTTCTGGGTAGCCCCATTTTTGATACTCCCACTGGTTGTATTTTGGTATATGAAGCATCGATTTCAAATATGTCTGCACAAAGAACAATGCACGGGAATAAAAGTTCAAATTCCACTCCAGAATGTGGGCCACGTGGAAGCCAGAGCAAAATCAAGGCCTGCATCTTCAAACAAACAGAGAACTTGGCTGTTGGAAAGTTGATCCTGGATGAGAAAGTGAGTTAATTGCTATGTAGCTGTGTGCCTCCTTCAGACTCCAGGTATGAAGCCTCCCATCCCACATCTGGCAGCCTCATTAACCAGGATCATTCAAGGTTTATTCTATCACCGGTAAACACCTGCAGTCCTGTCTAATGCAAAGTTCAGCAGTTGCACTTTGCCTTCCTCTATCAATCTGCTTCCAGGCTGTACATGCTGTCCTGCAAGCCACTCCCTGATGCTGCTTGATGGGACTGAATCCAGGTTTTACACTGTGCCTGCCTCCTTCTCGCCTGCCCGATGCCCCCTCCCCCCTTTCTCAGCATTCTTTTGATACATTTCATAGGGATTCCTCTGTCCTCTGGCCTTTAAACTTGGAAACCCAGAACAACATAATATCTCAATTGGCTTCTACATAAAGGCACTGCTCTGATCTTCCAGCTACAGAAATGAAGGGATCCAAAAAAAAGTAGCTTAATATCCCACTTCTAGGTCTGTAGGAAGGCGATTTTTTTTACATTCGTGAGGCAAAACAAGTCATGGTGAAAGTACAACAAAGTAAAGTACAAAGCAGCTGCTGAATGAAAGCTGGAAATGTACCTTGCCAGGAAGAGGTTTCATTTCAGATCTAGTTTTCCCAGGTTCAAACTGCCCAGCTTTCACCTGAATTTTCCCTCCAGCTGTTCCACTGACGTTTCTCTTGAGTGAAAGGGGCTCAGGAATGGGATCTCAGGAAAGGAGTGTCCTACGGTGTAGTAAGCACCTTGCTAAAGAGCTCCTCAGAAAAGCAGAGCACCCGTTGAGCTCCCTCCCTGCTCCACCTGTTTGTTTGTTTCTTCTGCTGCTTCCACTTTTCTTTCCTCTAAATTTGTTATATTATTGTGTCTTTTATTATTGACCTCTCTGTTTTCAAAAATTCAGTTATGCAAACCCCTCCCCACCCCACCTCGGCTGTTCACACTCTATTAATTCTTTATCTCTGACAGTGATGAACTGCACAGACTTCGGATAAGATACAGTGTTTATCATATGGCTCCAGAAAAAGGACACATTGATCCAGTCCGGGTTTTGCTTCCATTGAAAGCAATGGAAGTAAAACCCAGACTGGCTCAATCTGTCCTCCTTTTTACTGGAGCCATATGGTAACCCTATGTAGTGTCCTTATTTCAGCTTAGAATGGTGAGGGTGGTAAAGCAGATACACTCACATACTTTAAACGCTTATCTCCTCCAGCAATCGAAAAATCAGAATTAAAAAAGGAGGGTATATTGGACAGGTCATCAGGGAGCTAAACAGCACCCTAGGCAGCTGAGGGTAGGGGGATTTCTTTCCAATGAACAGGTGTAACAGCGGTTGCATGTCCTGAAAGCTCTGGTTGCAGGTTCAAATCCAGAACTCTCTAGCTAGAAAAGTAGGCTGAGGCCATAAGGTGTGCCCAATGCATGTGGAACCTTCACTACATGGTGAAGATTAGGGCAACGGGACTAAAAGAGTGAATGTTAGTGATAATCAGCATTTGACCATCAAGCATGGCTTTCCAAACACCTGGAGGCAGGGGCAGACTGACCACTGGGACAATAGGGCAACACCCGAGGGCCCACAGCAGTAGGTGGTCCACTCTCCACTAGCTTCCATCTAGTTTAATCATTTTTGATGATGGTTAGGGGCCCATGACGCTTAGTGCCCAGAGGTTCAGGTCACTGTTAGTCTGCCCCTGCTTCGAGGACAATGACTATCCATGGAAGGGATGTTAAGCCATGTTTTTACCTATGAAAATGTGTTGGTTTTTCTTTTAATTGTTGCGGATCCTGTCCACAGCTCAAAGTGGGAGAACATAGTAATACATAATAACTTAGTAGATGGTGGCAGATAAAGACCTGCATGGTCCATCCAGTCTGCACAATAAGATACACGAGGCTAACCCTTTTACCCACATCCAGTGGTGTGCTGGAGCCGGCTCGCAAGAGCCGCTTGTTAAATTTACTGGCATCTTGCGAGCCGGTTGTTGGCCAGTGCGAGCCGGCTCGCCTCTGCTCCCCCGCTGCCCCGGTCGTCCATCATCCGTCTTCCCTGTGCTCCCTGACAGACCTGGTTTCCTTCCTGCGCCGCTGCTTGCCTTTAAAACTTTTATTTTCCTTCGAGGCACGCCGGCGTTAAAGGGAAGGCAGCAGGCTTAGATCGGTTTCAGCCTTCCTTTCCCTTCCCTCGCATCATGGCTCCGCCCTCTTCTGACGTATTTCCTGTTTGCGCGAAGGAAACCAGGTCTGTTGGGGAGCACAGGGAAGACGGATGATGGACGACCGGGGCAGCGGGGGGGTGGGGGGTGGAAGAAGGCAGATGGAGGGGAGGAGGGCAGGGGGGAGACGAGGGTTGCTGGACATGGGTGGATCATGGAGGGGATGGCAGGTGGAGACGAGGGTTGCTGGACATGGGTGGATGGTGGGGAGAGGAGGGTTGCTGGACATGGGTGGATGCAGTGGAGGGGGGAGAGGAGGGTCGCTGGACATAGTGGATGGAGGGCAGGGGAGAGGAGGGTTGCTGGGCATGGGTGGATGGAGGGGAGAGGAGAGGAGGGTTGCTGGACATGGGTGGATACAGGGCAGGGGGGAGAGGAGGGTCGCTGGACATGGGTGGATGGATGGCAGGGGGAGAGGAGGGTTGCTGGACATGGGTGGATGGATGGCAGGGGGAGAGGAGGGTTGCTGGACATGGGAGGATGGAGGAGAGAGGAGGGTTGCTGGACATGGGTGCATGGAGAGCAGGGGAGAGGAGGGTTGCTGCTGGACATGGGTGCGTGGAGGGCAGGGCAGGGGGGGGAGGAGGGTTGCTGGACATGGATGGAGAGGGAAGGGAGAGAGAAGAAATGCTGGACATGGATGGAAGGAAGGGAAGAGTGAGGAATGAGATGAGAAGAGGGAAAAGGAAGAGAGAATAACTGCACATGGATGGAGAAAATAGGCTGAAGCTGGATCCACTGGACAGTCAAGTCTGCGGAGGACCAGAAATGAAGAAGAAAGGAGGAAAGAAAAGAAATAAATGGAAAGGAAGCCCTGGAAATGGAGTTAAGAGGACAGATAGCAGCAGAATCGGATACTGGGCCAGCATGATCAGAAAAACAAAGTCACCAGACAACAAAGGTAGAAAAGATCATTTTATTTTCATTATAGTGTTTGGAATATGTCCACTTTGAGAATTAGGTGTTCAACATTAAAAGTTTATTTTTATTTACTTATTTATGGCATTTTATCCCACATTAAACATGAATTAGATTGCCCCCCCCCCCAGGCTCTCTCCCCGGCTATAACCTGCTCTGCAATTTGCGGGGGGGGGGGGGGGGGGGCGCAGAGGTGGACGAGGGGCGCAGATGTGGACCGGGGAGAGAGCCTGTTGTTAAACATTTACCAGCACACCACTGCCCACATCCTATGACCTTTCATTTTAGAGCCTCCTATCCTTTGAAACAGATCTGTCTTCAGTGCACCTATACCTTGGAGGTATTTAAATGTCTTAGAAGTTCTTGGGACAGAAGTATTGCAGGTAGGTTTAGGTTTGAATAATCAAAACTAGGCACATACTGGTTAGTGCAGTGGACTTTGATCCTGGGGAACTGAGTTTGACTCCCACTGCAGCTCCTTGTGACTCTGGGCAAGTCACTTAGCCCTCCATTACCCCAAGTACAAAATAAGTACCTGAATATATGTAAACCGCTTTGAATGTAGTTGCAAAAACCTCAGAAAGGTGGTATATCAAGTCCCATTTCCCTTCCCTAATAAAAAGCAACCACACAAGAAGCAGGTACAGATCTGTGCAGGTACTTAACCTTTCACAATAAAGCAAGCACACCTTTGTAGCTTTGTTTTGGTTATTGTACCAAACCCTGAAAGGTAAAAACTACCAGAGTTTGCAGAAAGGTGGGTAGTTTGATGATTCACTTCTTTACAAGTGAGTGAACAAAGTTTTAGGAAGGAAAGGAAATGTTTAGTGTGGATTGTGGGTAGGCAACTGATTAGGTAAGACAGCCTGGCTCAGTGCCACATTACAAGGATGGTGATTTTTTTTCAAAGCTGTGCCAGCAGGAGTGGCAATTGCCTCCTGCTCATGTTTGATCTATTCTTACTGTACACCGCCTTGAGTGAATTCCTTCAAAAAGGCAGTAAATAAATCCTAATAAATAAATAATAAACTTGGCAACCTTTGCGAGTGGGTTGGCTTTCTTAGTTTGTTCAGCCTGACCTTAAGGGTGAATTTCATGGGCTCTGTATTTACAGACTTTTGATCACTATGGAGAAAAAAAGGTGGTGACCAGGATTTCTGGTACTTGAGCAGAGGTCAACACGTCTTGAAAGTTGGCCAAATTCATTAAAGAAAATTTCACATAACAGAAATGGAAACTGATTTTAGCTTTATGAAATGATACAAAAGCAAAGCTTTACTAATCACTTGAAAAGAGCTGTGCCAAAAGAAAGCGATACAGATTGTAGCCGATTAGTGAAGCCACGCCAGAAAGTAGCCGTCTTGAATGGCTGATTGTCCTTTTTCCTGCAAGGGAAGAAATACAGAGGTTTTCCGAGTTCTGCTGTTCAGTCTTTGCGTTTATCAAGGACTGATGACGTGTGACCTTCAGTATGCAGAGGAAAGGTCATTCTCAAGGCATTATGGGATGGCTAGTGCTATATCCAATTATAAACATACTCCTGAAGCAACTGTGGATTCTTCTGGCTACAAAGACAGATCTGACCCACCGTCATACAGGGGAAGTGGCTGAACTGGGTTTGAAGTATTAGTTTATAGTGTATATAACAACAGCACAACTTGTATATTTATAAAAGATTACAATTAATCCTTTCTTAACAGCACAGCCTGCCTCAGCTTGTTTAAATGAAGGTTATGAATTATTTCAGCACACAAAACAAACAACACACGCCTGTGCCTGGCTCCAGTCATTATTACCCCTCCCCCTGCAGCCTCCTCTGAATCCTCCACAGCCAGATCAAAAGCCTGGGCTCTGGCTGTCTAAGGTTGCTCTCCCCCAGCATCTAACCTGTTTCTCATAATCCCTGCGCATCCTCTAAGAGCACACTGGTAACACAGAATGAATGAATACCCGCCCTAGAAGCAGAGCAGAAAGGCTGGTAGTCAGAACAAACTCCTTCTGGCCCCAAGAGTGAGGCTGAAGGGTTCAATTTCCAAGGCAATTGCCCTGCAAACTCTTACCCGGTTGATGATAGGCTCTCAAGACTTGTTGTCGCGCTGTGATTGGCTCCTAAATATTTGACTTCACAGGACACCCCCCCCCCCTCAACCCCCCCCCCCCCCAGTGTATGTTGCTATCAGTATGTGAGCCCTCCAAACCCCACCAAAAATCTATTGTACCCACGTATAGGTGACACCTGCAGCCATAAGGGCTATTGTAGTGGTGTACAGTTGGGTACTGTAGGTTTTTGGTGGGTTTTGAAGGGCTCACTATACAATTTAAGGGAGCAACGGTGAGATGTATACCTGGGAGCTTTTAGGTGAAGTCCACTTAAGTGCCTCCTAGGATGCCCACTGCTCTGCTGGGTCTGGGATGTCTGTGTGGCCAGTCTACTAAGAATGCTGGCTCCTCACACATCCCATAGCTTGATTTTGTCTATTTTTCATTTGGAGGTTTTTTTTTTAAATGGACTAAAAGATAAACGCACAGAGCACAAAAACATCTATCAAGTGGCTATTTTTGAAAAAAAAAGAAAAGATAAAGGCATTTTGCTGTTTCAAAAATAGCTATGGGGGTCTTTTACAAAGCGTCAGTAAGCCCAATGCTAAATCGGGATTACCGCCAATCCAAAGTGGCTGCCGGTGGTAGTTTTGTTCCAAGCACATGCCATTTCTGGGGGAAAAAGAAAACCCCCGGAAACGGCTTGCGTGGTGGTAAGGAGGCTTTTTACCTGCTGCGGTAAAAAGGGCTCTGGTGCGTGGGAAAAACGGCCCCCGACACTAGCAAAGGGCCCTTTTCCTGCAGCTTGGTAACAGGACCCCTATATTTGCTATTCGGATTCTGGACGTTTTGATCAAAATGCCCAAAGTCGGACTTAGACGTCATATTGAAAATGCCCCTCCACGTATGTCTAGCTTGTGTTGTGATGGAAGTGTATTTCTTTATATATATAAAAGTATTTTCAAACCAACTGAGGCAGTGTACTGACTGAAGCGTGGGTCAACGTAACATCATGGCAGCAGAATGTTCAAGTAGCAGGGGCGATCCTAGGTCGGCTGCCAACCGGGGCGGATCACCACTGCGCCCCCCCCCCCCCCCGGGTGCAGTGGCGTCCGTCCCCCCAGGGTGCAGCACGACACCCCCCTCCCCGGCGCATCAAGCCCCTCCCCCCCCCCGGGTGCATTCTTGGCTGCTGGAGGGTGCAGAGAGCAGCTGCGCGCCTGTCTGCTCCACTGGCTCCCTGCTCTCTCTGCCCCGGAACAGGAAGTAACCTGTTCCAGGGCAGAGGGAGCAGGGAACCAGCGGAGCAGACAGGCGCATGGCTGCTCTCTGCACCCTCCAGCAGCGTGCACCCGGGGCGGACCGCCCTCACCGCCCTGCTCTTGCTACGCTGCTGTTCAGTAGGATTCTTCTGTCTAATTTCAGAGGCAGGCCTACTGTCCTCAAGAGACCAAGGCCTCAGTCAAAGCAATGGGTACCATACAAAACAGATGATGTACTCCACAATGAACAGCAAGGGTGGTCTACAACACCCATGAAGAATTGCCTTATTGTGTTTTTTTATGACACATAGGGCCTCTGAGATGTGTACTGTTTAACACATGATTTGACTAATTTTTATATACTGTGATGGACACATTTTCTACTGTACATATTTCTTTGCTTCAAATTTAGGAATATCAAGCTCATTCTGAGGAGAAATGTCAGTGGGAAGAGCTGACATTTTCTTTACATAGTAACATAGTAGATGACGGCAGAAAAAGACCTGCACGGTCCATCCAGTATGCCCAACAAGATAAACTCATATGTGCTACTTTTTGTGTATACCCTACCTTGATTTGTACCTGCCCTCTTCAGGGCACAGACTGTATAAGTCTGCCCAGCACTATCCCCGCCTCCCAACCACCAGCCCCGCCTCCCACCACTAGCTCTGGTATAGACCGTATAAGTCTGCCCAGCATTTTCCCCGCCTCCCAACCACCAGCCCCGGCACAGACCACATAAGTCTGCCCAGCACTATCCCCGCCTCCCACCGCCGGCTCTGCCACCCAATCTCGGCTAAACTGCAGATATTTTTGTTACCTGCTAGAAGAACTACAGCTTACAGTTCTAGGGACTACCTTAGACTTGTTCTTTCAGATTGCAAGAGACTTCACTATAAGTCGGTTCACTCCGCAGACTTTAGATTCCAAGGTGCTAAGTGGTGGAACTCACTGCCATTGACAATCAATGGTCAGCCTGATTTCACAAAAGACTGAAAACTTTCCTCTTTGAGAGATTTCTACCCATTGATGGAGTGTGTTAGATTGGAACTGGCTGTCAATGGTTTATTACTTAGTTATTTGTGCTACTTTGCTTTCACGTGATAATTTGTTTATGGTATTGTAAACCTTGCCTGTCGTTTTATTTATTGTAAGCCACTTTCATAAATATTAAGTACCTGGACATGGATATTCCAAAGCATTTATGCAGTCATTGGCAGTGCTGACCACATAAGAGGCCCTTTTACTAAACGTTGGTAAGCCCACCACAGGCTTGCTGCACGCTAATCTGTAGGTACCGCCGGCCCAACGTGGGTGCTGGTGGTAGTTCCAGCGCCCGGCATTTCCAGTGCTAGTGGAAATATTCAAAATATATTTCTGCAGGGAGTTACTTGGCGCTATCCGGTTCCTGCCAGAGCCCTTACCGCCACATCAATGGTAAGCGCCCCCCCTAGTTCTGTATTGATTTTCTAATCCAAACACGAGTTCACTCTCGGAGTTACAGCTGACAAAGGTTTTGCAATATTGGAGCACACGCTTCATTATCCCTTCACATCGTGACGAACAATTCAACAAGTGGATGGCCTTACTTTATATATGAGACTCCTGATGCAGGCCTAGCCGGCCAAAACACAGCTGTGTCGAGTCCTGAACAATCTGTAATAAACTGTTTTTACTGATTGGAACGTTGTCCACTCATCCTTAAGTAATCTTCGCTGTTCTGCTGCACACTGTGTATCCTGCGGAGATTTGTTTCTTCTGTGCATACATCGATCTGATTCTATATATGTCAATAGAATAATGGCACATTCACACACGTGTGCACATACAAGCATAAAGGCCAACGTTTCTCCTAAGCATTATTCTGTAAATATGCGTATACCTTATATTGCACGTATTTTACAGTTGGGCATACAGACGGAGCCTGGGTGGAACACAGGCAGGACTCACACGCTCATCATACGATAAGTTACGCACATATCTTCAGCACTTAGGTGCACACACTTATGCCAGCTCTACGGCCACATAAGTTCTCACACCTAAATTACGGGTGTGTATTTTCACTTACGTTAATATTCTATAAAGGAAAGTACAGGCCTAAGTTCCCTTGCAGAATAAGTCCTACCAGGTACACAGTTAATGCTTCTATCATGTGCCAGCAGGGCTCCTAAGCGCTATTTGATAACGATGCATGTAACTTATATAGCATGTAAATGCAAGGGGGGGAGGGCTCCCGATTGCACACACAACTTACAGAATATACCGTCAATTACGTGAATCCCTGCCATGTTTACACAGCCACTATTATGCCATCTCTATGATCGGTGTAACTGTGGGCAAATACCTAGTAATTATGGAATCTGGGTGTTCAGACGCCAATATGGTATGGCCTAGGGTTACCATATGGCTCCAGAAAAAGGAGGACACATTGATCCAGTCTGGGTTTTGCTTCCATTGAAAGCAATGGAAGAAAAGCCCAGACTGGAGGAGTAGCCTAGTGGTTAGTGCAGTGGACTTTGATCCTGGGGAACTGGGTTCGATTCCCACTGCAGCTCCTTGTGACTGTGGGCAAGTCACTTAACCCTCCATTGCCCCAGGTACAAAAATAAGTACCTGTATATATGTAAACCGCTTTTGAATGTAGTTGCAAAAAACCTCAGAAAGGTGGTATATCAAGTCCCATTTCCATTTCCCTATTTGAGATTCTAGATGGAATGTTGCTACTATTGGAGATTCTAGATGGAATGTTGCTACTATTGAGATTCTACATGGAACGTTGCTATTCCACTAGCAACATTCCATGTAGAAGCCTGCCCTTGCAGATCAGCAATGCAGCTGCGCAAACCTGTGTTTCTGTGAGTCTGACGTCCTGCACGTATGTGCAGGACGTCAGACTCACAGAAACAGAAGCCTTCGCAGCACGCTCCTGATCTGCAAGGGCAAGCTTCTACATGGAATGTTGCTAGTGGAGGAGTAGCCTAGTGTTTTCCAATACTACTACAAATTGTACAGTGGACTTTGATCCTGGGGAACTGAGTTCAATTCCCACTGCAGCTCCTTGTGACTCTGGGCAAGTCACTTAACCCTCCATTGCCCCTGCTACAAAATAAGTACCTGAATATATGTAAACCGCTTTGAATGTAGTTGCAAAAAACTCAGAAAGGCAGTATATCAAGTCGAATTTCCCTTTCCCTATTTGAGATTCTATATGGAATGTTGCTACTATTGGAAATTCTAGATGGAATGTTGCTACTATTGAGATTCTGTTGCTACTATTTGAGATTCTACATGGAATGTTGCAACATTCCATGTAGAAGCCTGCCCTTGCAGATCAGCAACGCGGCCGCGCAGGCTTCTGTTTCTGTGAGTCTGATGTCCTGCACGTATGACTCAATTCCCACTGCAGCTCCTTGTGACTCTGGGCAAGTCACTTAACCCTCCATTGCCCCAGGTACAAAATAAGTACCTGTATATACGTAAACCGCTTTGAATGTAGTTGCAAAATACCACAGAAAGGCGGTATATCAAGTCCCATTTCCCTTTCCCTGGAGCCATATGGTAACCCTAGTATGGCCTCCCATTGTGCAATATCAGGGCACCTGCATGGAGGTGCCCACTTATAGAATTGCCCCATACCTAGCCAAAGATATCTAGATAAAAACGGGGTGAGATTTTAGGCTGCCCCAGGAGAAGGGCCATATAACCTTTATATGTAAACAGTGATATTCAGCTGCCAAACAAGTTTGGAGCAAACAAATAGCAAGTATAAGTTGAAATGTCTTATCTTGGATGTTTGAAGTTATTCTCAACATTCATGAGCACGGCCTAAACCAATAATGCGGCTGAATATACATAATAATTTGAAACCATCTAAGTTAGATGGTTTCAAATCACAAGTTCACTGCTTGGCTGAATATTGACTTCCTAGGGTCACTCTACAACAGGAAATGCTCAGTAAACGCTATAAGTCTCATCTGTTTTCATCAGTTGTCTTACTATACTAAATCATCACTGGAAAAGGGGATTTTCTGCTACTACCTGCTTCCTGGAGCTGCACAACACTGCACACAGGTGTAAAGTATTTATCTAAGCACCTACGTTTTGAAAAAACAGTGGCAGGGACAAACCTGGCATAACTCTAATGCTACGAAAAGATAATGTGGACAGGAGAAAAGGAGAGAAAAATTAACAAGAAACTGTCTACCTGGTTTAGGAGAATTAAAGCATGATTAATCGTAGTGGAGGAGCTTAGTGGTTAGAGCAGTGGTCTGCAAAACAGGGAAGCCAGGGTTCAAATCCCACAGCCACTCCTTGTGACCATGGGCAAGTCCACTGTCCACTGTTTCAGGTAGAAACTTAAAAGGCAATTAGCTGGTGCCTAAATTTAGTGCCCCTAGGGGCCCTTTTACAAAGCGGGCTTACTGCAAGCTAAATAAGTACCACAGGGCTACTGCAGCAGCCCAGCGGTAGTTCCCACCACCAGTACGCCATCATATCCGGCAAAAAAACCCATCATTTTATTTTTGTAGCACTGGTGTATACCGTCAGTAATCGGGCAGAGCTGTGTGCTGCCCGGTTACTGCTGCAGGTTTGTAAAAGTGACCACTAATAATGAACGCTTATGTGTATAATTGGCACCAATCACTGAAATATAATTCCCACCATAATCAAATTTTGTTTCAGTGCGCTCATAAGCTTGAGAGACTAACACCGACCTACCTATACAAGTTCTTTTTTCTTTTTCAGTCCTCAGTGATTAGACAACTGAGGACTGAAAAAGAAAAAAAACCTTGAATACGTCGGTGTTAGTCTTTCAAGCTTATGAGCGCACTTAAACAAAATTTCATTATGGTGGGAATTATTGATTGAAACACATGTATCCTGGGGGATTTTTTTTTTTATTATATTCTTGATTTGCATTTTTCCTCAAGGAGTGGTAACATCTTTTTTCTATCTTCTCTTGTATTTTGTGGTATTACTGGCAGTTATGCGCATGTGATAGGCGCTATTCTAAAAGAGTGTGCCTGAATCGCGTAGCGTGCAACTATCAGGGGGCATACATGTGGGCGAGGCATGCGTGTGTCACCAAGTGACGGGCGCATTTTATAGACTACTATCAGCTGCATTCATTCAGTAGACGTATCTAACTTTTGGCATGTCAATGCAGCTTTGAACTAATATTCTCTAACAGCTTAGGTGTGCTCTTAAGCTGTTACATAAATGGCACCTAAAATGAGGTCACTTAACTGATAAATAGGGAGAAAAAGACCTCAAACGTCCGTGGCAACACTTTTGAACTAATCACGGTATTGTTCCACACTTAGACTTCACTCTCACTCATTGGTCTAAAAAACTTCTTTAATCGTTTTTGAGCCATTTGTGAGCACGAATAGTGCAAAGAAGTTTGGCACGGAAGCCATGATGTTGAGCACATAAAGATATCCCATGAGGAAGCCCAATGGGTGAAATGGTGGCCTCACTGGGACTTCTGAATACGCTAATGAGATAAGTGTGCATTTTTAATTTGTTTCATCCAGAAAAATAGTGGTTGTACAATTTGTAGTAGTATTGGAAAACAGTATTGGTTAAAAAAGCTTTTGGATAAAAAACTGATATAAAATTTAAGCATATTACACAATATTAGACCAATGAGAGAGTGGAGTCTACGTGTAGAACACCGCAGTGATTAATTCAAAAGTGTTGCCATGGACTTCTGAGGTCTTTTTCTCCCTGTTTATCAGTTAAGTTACCGTCTTTGTGGTGGTCTGTCAATCTTATCTTTTTAATGTGGGGGGTTTTTCCTTCTCTTTTTGGGGGGTATTTTGTACCTAAAATGAGATTCCAATCTAAAGAATTGCCACCTTAGACTGTAAGGCCTCTTGAGGGCAGGGAAATACCAACGGTACCTGAATATAACTCATCTTGAGCTCCTACAATAAATCCAAACAAATAAATATTACAAGGTGAAAAGAAAGAAGCGGGGGTGAATCCTTCAGGCTTTAAAAATGTTTGCAGCAAATGGGAGAAGTGAAAAATTCCACATCCCATAGGATAGGTGTAGGTGTAGACAGGACTGAGCCAGGTACCATCTCTAACATGGCAAGTGGTTATATTCTTAGATATCTTCCAGACAGTGTCTACAATTCAACATACACTCAGTATTCCTAAGCATCGAAGAGAGGGAACATAAAGGCTCTATAATTCTCTGTACATTGATTACACAGAATATCAGTACCAATCTGTTTCATAAAAGGGTTCTTAAAACTTGGAGCCAAATGAAATGAAGTGGAGTGGAGGAGTGGCCTAGTGGTTAGGGTGGTGGACTCTGGTCCTGGGGAACTGAGGAACTGAGTTCGTTTCCCACTTCAGGCACAGGCAGCTCCTTGTGACTCTGGGCAAGTCACTTAACCCTCCATTGCCCCAGGTACAAATAAGTACCTGTATATAATATGTAAGCCGCATTGAGCCTGCCGTGAGTGGGAAAGCGCAGGGTACAAATGTAACAAAAATAAATACAAATTTAAAGTCAACATTTCCAGATAATATTTTAAAACTAGGAAAAAAGGTCACAAATGAAACGGGCGCTAGCAAGGTTTTCCTTGGAGTGTGTGTGTTTTACAGAGTGTGTGTGAGAGTGAGTGTGTGTGACAGAGAGAGTGAGAGTGTGTGCGTGAGAATGAGAATGTGTGCCCTCCCTCCCAGTTCCAGGGTGGCCCCGCCCCTCCCTCCCTCCCAGTTGCAGGGTCGGCCCTCTCCCCTCCCTGCCAGTTTCAGGGTCAACCCCCCCTCCCTCCCTCCCAGTTCCTGTGTCCGGCCGCCCCCCCTCCAAGTTCCAGGGTCCGCCCCCCCTCCAAGTTCCAGGGTTGTTGCCCCCCTCTCTCCCCCTCCCCTCCAGCCATCCTGCGATGTTTAACTGCAAAATTAGGGAGTTGTGTAGTGTAATACAACGCACCTGCAACGTTGTGAAGCTGACTCCGTGGCTTCACTGAAGTGAATGGTTCGTAAGGTTCGTCAGATTCGTCAGTCTGTCACCATCTCTCGGCCCCACCCTCGCGCCTCTGATAGGTCCGCCGCCCTCGATGTCATCACGTTTTGACGCGAGGGCGGGCCCGAGAGAGATGGTGACAGACTGACAAATCTGACGAACCTTACGAACCCTTCACTTCAGTGAAGCCACGGAGTCAGCTTCAGAATGTTGGAGGTGCTTTTTATTATAGTAGAGATAAGAAGATAGTAAACATTTTGGAATCCAGTGGATTACAGGACCCAAGGAAACATAGTTTCATTACAGGTAGGTCTTGTCAGGCCAATCTGATTAAGACTGGGTGACCAGAGAGTTGGATCAAGGGAGAGTGCTAGATGTGGTGTATTTAGATTTTAGCAAAGACTTTGACACAGTTCTGCGTAGATGACTAATAAATAAACTGAGCGCCCTCGGTATGGGCTATAAAATGACTGACAGGGTTAGGAACTGGTTGAGTGGAAGGCGACAGAAGGTAGTGGTAAATGAACCTCACTTTGAGGAGAGGCATGCTACCAGTGGTGTGCCACAAGGTTCAGTTCTTGGTCCAGTTCTTTTTAACATTTTTGTAAGCAATATTGCTGAAGGGTTGTCTGGTAAGGTTTGTCTCTTTGCGGATTATACCAAAATCTGCACTAGGGTAGACACCCCTGATGGTGTGGATAACATATGGAAGGACTTAGCAAAGCTAGAGAAATGGTTTGGAATTTGGCAGCTTAGATTTAATGCTAAAAAATGCAGGGTCATGCATTTACTACTACTACTATAAATCACTTCTATAGCGCTACCAGTCGTACGCAGCGCTTTACAATTGAACATGAAGAAAGACAATCCCTGCTCAAAAGAGTTTACAATCTAAATCAGGACAAACAGACAGGATAAATAAGGATAAGGGAAGGACAGACAGAAGGACATAAGGATAAGACAAAAGTGACAAGTCAGGAGTCGAAAGCAGCATCAAACAGGTAGGCCTTTAGCCTGGATTTGAAGGCAGCCAGGGATGGAGCTACACGTAATGGCTCAGGAAGCCTATTCCAGGCATAAGGTGCGGCGAGATAGAAGGAGCGGAGTCTGGAGTTAGCAATGGAGGAGAAGGGTGCAACTAGGAGAGATTTGCCTAGTGAACGGAGTTCTAGGGAAGGAGTGTAGGGAGAGATGAGGGTGGAGAGGTAGTGAGGGGCTGCAGAGTGAATGCACTTATAGGACATTTGGGCTGCAAAAACCTGAGGGAACGCTACAGTTTAGGGGGTGAAGAACTTTTGTGCACGAAAGAGGAGCAGGACTTGGGTGTGATCATAAGTGATGATCTTAAGGTGGCCAAACAGGTAGAGAAGGCGACGGTGAAAGCTAGAAGAATGCTTAGGTGCACAGGGAGAGGAATGGCCAGTAGGAAAAAGGAGGTGATGATGCCCTTGTATAAGACTCTGGTGAGAGCTCATTTAGAATACTGTACAATTCTGGAGATTGCACTTTCCAAAAAGATACAAACAGGATGGAGTCATCCAGAGGGCAGCTACTAAAATGGTCAGTGGTCTTCCTCGTAAAGTGTATGGGGAGAGACAAAGATCTCAATATGCATACTTTGGAAGAAAGGCAGGAGAGAGGAGAGAGTCTCTTTCTACTGAAAGGAAGCTCTGGAACGAGGGAGCATAGGATGAAGTTGAAAGGGGACAGACTCAGAAGTAACCTGTGGCAATACTTCATAGAAAGAAGATGAAAACAGTATCTGAATTGGAGAGACTGGGACAAGTACATAGGATCTATAAGTGAATGAAAGGGAGAATAGATAGCATGGATGGGCAGACTGGAAAGGCCATATGGTCTTTATCTGCCTTCATTGTTCTATGTTTAAGTATCACGCTTGGTCGGTGCAGTGCCACAAGGAGGGTCCCTGCTTCATTTCTCAGGTCAACTGTGATGCTGAGATTGGAATTCTATTTTTATTATTTCATTTTTATTTTGATGATTTTTTTTTTTTTACTGGCTGTTTATATGATTCACTTCTGTGGGTTTATTATGAGTGGATAATCTATGCACCATATGGAACAAACTTCAATTTGTATTGCAGTATGTAAGATTTTTGTAAATAAATTAATCTAGTAGTTGGATTTAGAGTAGATAATACAGCATCAGAGCCACTGCTGCAATGACCAGACTAGGAGGAAGATGCACTAAAGTCGTCGGTAATTCCTGTTTCCTACCAATTCCATAGCGAATCGGTAGGGAACGGGAATTTACTAAGGAAAGGGAATGCAAATGAGCTACTCGTTCCGTTGCATTCACCATTACCTTGGTAGCCAATCGGAGAATCGGGACGTCCCATTCGGTTATGCTCCTCTTCTTGGGTCTCTTCAGCCAATCAAAGCGCATCTAGCTTGCTGGTGTCAGCTACACGCACTCTGATTGGCTGAAGAGACCTGGAAGAGGAGCATAATGGAATGGGACGTCCCGAACTCCACATCGACTCGCAGATCCCCGATTCCCTTCTCCTCGCTGCTACAGAAGGTGAGCAGCGCCAGGGAGACAAAACTAAAAAAAAAAAAAAAGACCGGCGAAAATACGTCCCTCACAAGTGCAGGCAGAGTACGTCCATAAAGGATGCCCCTCACGTGCACTCGCTGCTTTTTTTTTTCTTTTTTACCTTTTTTTGGGGCCCTTTTCCTTTCCGATTCCCTCACAGGAGCCCTAACGAGAGGTGCAGACCTCACGTTAGGGTTTCCACGGTAAGGTAGTGCATCTCATTATAATGAGCTGCAATGGTACTGCAGCTCATTGTAATAGCCTTTGGATAATTTGCATTCCATTTTCGTTGCCTGCTACCGTGACAGGAAAAATGCCCTTGGTGCATGCCCCCGGTAAACTACTTGCGTTTTAAACTGCCTGGAACCAGTTTAAAACGCAAGTTGTGGGCTTGTTAGGCTTTGTGCATCTGGCTCTAGGAGCAGAGTGTTGAGGAAGGGAGGACAGTCCTATTAAAATAGGAGAAAAAATGCCCAGGTGGCTGTGCATGAAAGGGGAGGTTTCAAGTTTCATATTTATCAGATATATAGCACATCAACCAAATAGATATGGGGTTATTAATTAAAAGGATCAAAAAACAATTAACACAAACATAAAATGACCAGTTAAAAACTGAAACAAAATAAATATATATCAAAATAACAATGTTTTGGAAATATGTTTGTTCTCTTTATTTTGAGAGCTTGTTGAACTGAGCTGGTGTTCCATTTCATGTAAACTGGTATCACACTGGCCACCAGGCCTTGACTTTACTTGTACCAAAAGCTCCCAGTTAGGTTGCAATATTTCTACATTTCCTCTTCAGCTGAACCATGTACAGTGATGATGTTTTGAGTTTGTTGTTTCTTGATGACTTATACCAACGATGTATATAAGTTACTCACTGTACTATCATTTCATTGTTCTATAGTTTGCATGGTATGTTATGTAAAGAAACCAATGCCATTGCACTGAGTGTTTCCTTACAGGTGTGAGGGCAAACAAGACTCCTAAAAGTTTCTGTGTTCTTCTGACAGGGGAGGAACAACCTTTTTCCCAATTGGAAGGAGAACAGAGGGCCACAGAGCTTGTTCTACCAGTTCCACCATTGCCTTCCACCAGCTGAAGAATATAGGTGATACTCTCTACACACAGCCTTCTCAGAAATTGATACTGGACAAAATGTTCACCATTTCCCCCCCCCCCCCCCCCCCCCCCACCCCAATGCACAATTCTTCCAGAGACTCATCCAAAATCCAACATGCCCTTTCTTTGTACACTACGAGAACCCTCATGCAGTCCAGCATTACTTCCTTAGACTACGGTTACCTGCTCCTCATAAAACTCTCACTGAGCCATCCCTTGCATTTCAGTCTATCCATAACTCAGCAGCACGGTTTATCTTCTATGTTCATTGCAATGGCCATGTAACCCATCCACTTCCACATCCATTTCAAGCTGCTTGTACTCATGGAAAGTATCTTCACTCTGCAGTTCCCCACTACCTAATCTCTATTGTTCTGTGCTTCTTCTCCTGAACTCCATTCTTCAAATACACTGCTGTTCTCTGTGCCCTTATTTTTTTTTTGTATCAAATCCCAGCTATTTGTCTTCCACTTGCTGTCCCCAAATGCCTGAACAACCTTCCTGAATTAGTGCATTCCGCTCTCTTCTTGGCCGCGTTCAACTCTAGTCTGAAAATTCACCTTTTCAACATTACTTTCAATTCCTAACCTGCCTCTTCTCATCGCTCGCCAAAAGTTCCACAGCTGTCAGTGTCCATGTATGTCACGGCTAGATAGTGGGTTCCACAGGACAAAGGGTACCTTCTGTGTATTCCAGCACTGTAGAGCCCAACTGAATGCATAATCTTTGGTTTCTGCTGAAACTGAACTGTGACCGAAACTGGTTGCTTGGTTTTGGTAGAAACTGAAGTAAAAAAAAAAAAAAAAACAGCCAGGCCCCGGTTCCGTTCCCCCCCCCCCCCCCCCCCCACACACACACACACACTGCCAGTGGCACCACACACAGCCAGTCAACCTCACTCCCTCCCTCCCTCCCCCCACCGCCACTGCACACAGTGTCCCTTCCCCCCTCCTGGACCCACCCGTCAGCCAGCTCCCCCTCCCTCAGGCTTACCTCAGGCATCCTGGTGGTCTAGTGGCTTAACTGGGGCAACAGCAATTCACAGTCACTTTCGCCCTGGCCATATCCGCTACCAAAATGGCCACTATGAACATCAGCGGCAATCTTGCGAGACTGTCGCTGATGGTCTCAGCAGCCATCTTGGGATTGGAGCCAGTATAGGCAGCAGCGATTATTGAGACGAGCCAGTACAGGGAGGAGTGACTGCTCCTGCCTATACCAGCTCCAGTCCCAAGATGGCCATTTTGGTAGCAGAGATGGCTAGGGCAAAAGCTCTTGCTCCAGTCCCTGCCTAGGGCAAAAGCTCTTGCTCCAGTCCCTGCCTGTGCTGTCTCAACAGTACAGAAGTCGCCGGCAAGCTTCAGCCGCCAACGCTAGTACTCCCGCACATGCTGCTGACTTCTCTGCTGCTGAAACAGCACAGGCAGGGACTCGGGCAGCAGACCTCTTTAGCTGGTGGGGTTTGGCAATCCCAAACAGTCATTAAACTGGTACCAAAGTGAGGGGCCCAAGCCCCCAAGTGGCTACGCCCCTTTATCCCACATGCACCTCATGAGTCATGTGTGCTCCTCACCTTCCTAATTAGTCTAGCTGTCAACTAGACTGTGATGTGGTTGCCATGTTAGTCTACTTTAAAGATAATAAATAGAAATAAAACAAAACAAAAGGAAAATAGGGTGATACCTTTTTTTTTTTTTAATTGGACTAACTCAATACATTTGTTGACAAGCTTTCAAAGGCAGAAACTTCTTCTTCAGGGCAGGGTACTTGACTAAGCTCCACTGAGTGGATACTCTCTCTTTTCTACGTCTGTATAGTGCTATGCACACCATCAGGCTTATTTTCAAAAGTTATAGACGTCCAAAAAGTGACATAAGTCAGCATTTGGATGTTCATCTCACAGAAACGTCCAAATCAGTATTATCAAAACCTCTATTTGGATGTCTTTCTCTGAAGTCCATCAGAAGGATGTCCAAATCTCAAGAAGACGTGCTAGGGGCATGTTCAAGCCGAGACTTGGGCGTTCCTAAGACATGGACGTCTTTCAGCAATAATAGAACAAAACAATGATGTCCAAGACTAAAACTTAGACGTTTTGAGCTAGACCTGTTTTTAAAATGAATAGCTGGAGCGGGAATTGAACCCACTTCCCCAGAATCAAAGTCTGCTGCACTAACCACTAGGCTACTCCTCTACTCCACACAAGAGGTGCCCCAAATAACTAGATGACCACTGAAGGGACTCGGGGATCACCTCCCCTTCCTCCCCCAAATCACAAAACATTTTTCCAAACAGCACTTTCAAAAGGAAAAGATAGACTTTTTTTTTGTAGAAAATGACCTTTCCTGTTCTGATTTTGGACATTTTACAAAAAACGTCCAAATTCAGACTTAGATGTCATATCCAAAAATGCCCCTTGTACATTTGACTTGCCCAAAGTCACAAGGAGCAGCAGTAGGAATTGAACCCATGTTGCCAGGATCAAAGCCTGCTGCACTAACCATTAAACCACTCCTACTCTGTTATGGATATCCTGCATTTGGACGTCTTTGTGTTCGAAAATGGCCGAAAATCAAAGACGTCCATATCCAAGGACATCCATAGTATTTTTGAAAACAAAGATGGACATCCATCTTTTTTCGAAAATGACCTTTTCCCCGCCTCCGAATTTGGACGTTTTACAAAGATGTCCAAATTCCAACTTAGACATTTCTTTCGAAAATGCCCCTTCTTGTCTATTAGCAGTAGTGGTAAAACTAGCCTTCTTTAGTGGGCTCAGTGTCTAGAAGGAGGCTTACAGGATAACATGGATAACCACAGTCACAATCAACTTCTGTTAAAGAAGGCCGTCTCACCTGCCTACCTGGATTCACGGCCAGAAACTCTCAAGCACCTTTTGCTTCTCTCTCCATCAAGAATAGAAAGATTTCTACTACACAAAAGCACCATTGCACTTTACTGGTCTGTCTCCTTGTCACCAGAATCTTACAGCTGTTACGTTCAGCTGCCATATATATAAGGAATATGATTTTATTTCCTGGGACTCCAAGCTGCCAGCACAGTGAATGCCACAGTGTTTGGTATCATCTCATCAAGGCATGTGAACATCTTAATCTCTCAAACACTGGGCAAAATGAATATTTAGTATGGGAAAGTAGGAAATGGTCCAGTGATCAAGGATAGATGCAGGGGCTGAAGCTTTTCAATGTCTTTTAACAATACTGCAGGATGACTGAAAGGCAAGATATGCTGCTTCCCAGACAGGCCCAGGTTTCCCATTAAGAACCGGTCAGACCTGTTATGCACTAGTGTACGTAGCTAAGCAGAAGAACTAGCAACCAGGCAGAACCCTTCTGCTTAGATAAGCACTCATTCAGTGTCTATTAAAAGTATATTACAGAACACGTTAAAATGAGTGGAAATAAAATTTAAAAGACCAATGGCAATGTTGGTGAGCCACAGGGCTGTGTTCCTATGTGAAAAGAGTCACCACTGAGGTTTGAAATTTATAAGATTTGTGTAGAGATCTTGTATGCTATAACACATTATCAACTGAAGAGAGGTTATTTTAGTGCCAAGGTGCCCTGAAACAGATGAATATTTTGGATTAAAGATTTTTTTTTTTTTAATAAAATGATCCTTCAAGCAGCTCAGCCTTAACCAGAAACCTGAAATATGTGCTGTATCTAGTGATTCGACATTCCCTGGTAGAATCATCCTAGTTAGGAATAAGAATGCTATCAGAAAATCTCTAAAGTTGTATTAAAACATTAGTCAAATTAAAACATTACATTTTATAATGATTAATTAAACCTGGATTTGTAATTCCTCATGAATGCAAAAAAAAAAAAAAAAACCACTTCAGCCCCTGTTTTCAGAGAACATTTTTAGCAGTTTGAAGCAGTCCTACTAAATAGAAGACAAAAAAGAGAGAACAGAGAAAAATATGGAGACAGAGAAGAAAAGAAATCTGCAGCTCTGAAATACTAGTTTCCATAGTCCGCCTGTCTCAGCCCTTTGTGTTTATTACAATAGTAACATAGTAGATGACGGCAGAATATTATCTGCCAAATCAGCATCCACTCCAGCAGCTAAAACTTTGGCAAACACAGTAGCGCATCCCAAAATCTTTTACACAGTTCTTATCAGAGTTGGTCTCACTGGGACAGGGACAGAAATGGTAACAGAGAGCTCTAAAGTGGGCAGAAAACTATGGGACTGAGGAGGGAGGATCTTAAAATGAGAAGCCCAGCAACCTACTCCTCACTGGTCTCCCACTTAGCCACCTATCCCCCCTTCAGTCCGTTCAGAACTCTGCTGCACGTCTTATCTTCCGCCTGAACCGATACACTCATATCACCCCTCTCCTCAAGTCACTTCATTGGCTTCCGATCAGGTACCGCATTCAATTCAAGCTTCTGCTACTAACCTACAAATGTACTCGATCTGCAGCTCCTCCTTACCTCTCAACCCTCATCTCCCCTTACGTTCCTACCCGTAACCTCCGCTCTCAAGACAAATCCCTCCTTTCAGTACCCTTCTCCACCACCGCCAACTCCAGGCTCCGCCCTTTCTGTCTTGCCTCACCCAACGCGTGGAACAAACTCCCCGAGGCCATACGCCAGGCCCCCTCCCTGCCCATCTTCAAATTTCTGCTTAAAGCCCACCTCTTCAACGTCGCCTTCGGCACCTAACCTCTACACCTCTACCCAGGAAATCTAGACTGCCCAACTTGACATTTCGTTCTTTAGATTGTAAGCTCCTTTGAGCAGGGACCATCCTTCTTTGTTTATTTTGTACAGCGCTGCCTAACCCTAGTAGCGCTCTAGAAATGTTAAGTAGTAGTAGTAGTAAGAAGTATCTGGTAGACCTGAAAGAAGCGGGGATGGAAAGACACAAAAAAAAGAACAAAAGATAGCTAGACTGGAGTATTATGTCAGTGAAAGCAGGAAAGTCAGAGGTAGGATTGTAGAGAAGAGAAAAAAAAGCAGAAACGCTAAACAAATACTTCTGTTCATCTTTACTGTAGAGAGGATCAGAGAAGGATCATTCATTGCTGGCAAGGGTACATATGGTGGTGGGGTAGATGCCGTATCATTTATGGAACTAGCAGACTAGAACAAGACAAAGTCCTGAGGCCTAGGACATTAGGGGAGATCAGAGGGGTTCTGGCTGGTTCACCAAAAGATCTCATCAACAGATCTTCGGAAAATGGAATGGCTCATGAGTCTAGAGAGGAGTGGATGTTGTCCATATTCGTCAAAGTGTTAACAAGAGAAACTTGGAAACTTCAAGTTAGTCCTACTCCTATTGTAGGAAAACAGACAGACTTCATGGAAGGAAGTGAAGGATTCAGAATCCGGCTGGTTGCAGAACCAAGGCAGCATTATTTACCAGAGAGAAATTGGGCCAAACAATATCTCGTCAATTTCTCTGGGTGACTAAAAAATTAGATCAAGAACATGTACTGTTTTGCTGTGCTTTGTATTAAGAGCAGTCTATAAAGCATTAAACAAACCATAAACCACAGGATGTGGTATACTTGGCTGGACCCCAAGATCTCAGGCTGAATTAGAAATTAGTTGACTGATAAGACAACAGATGGTAGAGTTACATGGAATTCACCAAGAGGAAATATGGGAGCGTCTTAGGGATCAGTTCTGTTTAATCTCTTCGGGAGTGATATGGCAGAAGAGTTAGAAATAAGTTTGTAGGTGATACTAAGATTTGTAACAGAGTGTACACCCCTGAGGAAGCAAAGAGAAAAAGGAGATCTAAGAAAGCTAGAGATTGGTTAAGTGCTTGGCAGTTAAGATTTATTACAAAAATACATTTAAAATGGTGCGGAATGCTGAAATCCAAGTGTGCAATTCACAATGGTGGGAGGAGGGAGGGTGACATACTGATGTGCACCAACCAAGAGGCCTCGGGGTGATCAAAATACCTCTGCACATCTCACCTATATAGAATATTGCGTCCAGTTCTGGAAGCCACACCTCTAAGGATATAGGAGGGCTAGAAGCAGTCCAGAGAAAGGCTATAAAAGCCAAGAGATAAACTTCTAGAGGAGAGAAGAGATGAGGAGGTATAAACATGCATAAGAAGTAAGCCTTTCTCAGAGTTACAAATGTTCTAAAACAAGGTGTGAGGCTTCAAGGAGGCAGATGCAAAAGCAATGTCAGAAAATATTACTCTATTTGAAGCATTTGTTTTTCAGTAAGAAAAGGATAGGACATTTACTTTGTACTGCTTATTTCTTGGTCAGAAATTGTAGGGTTTTCCTGATTAATATAAATTACACAAGATAGAAGAAAAAAAAAATTCTAGCTGCTGCCCAAGAAGCTTGTAGACTTGGGTTGCAGGTATTTGTTTGATTTCCTTGTAAATGTATTGTGACTTGTGATTCCAATAGATATCTTTTCTGATCCTTTACAACTCTGAAGATTTATAGATTCTAAAAAGGCGCCAACCCCTACTGGGACGAACATTGTTGCATCATGAGGACTCTACGGAGGGGGGGGGGGGGGGGGAGGCTCAGCAGTGCATTTGGTTGTGGGGCTTTACCTAGGTAATGGCAGGAACTAGAACTTTTCATATTTTTTAATTTATGTTTCCTGATTGGACAAATCTCCTGCTTTCCTTTTTCTTGGATCCTCCTAGATTTCAGTTCTTTGGGGATGGTTATATAAGTTAATGCTGTTTAGCTTTTAAATTATTTTCTTGTAATCTTTTGCTCTTCAAATTGTGTTTGATTTGATGTAATTTCAAAATCTCATTAATAAAAAAGAAAAGAAGGCATTGAAGAAGCATAGAGGGGGCAATTGTAGAACTGGGCACCAAAGTTAAGTGCCAAAAGAAAGAAGTTAGTGTGCCCAGACCCCCCACCCCCAATAGCTAAGGCCCTGGTGGTCCAATAGGACCCCAAGCCCCCAACCCCCAATAACTAAGGCCCTGGTGGTCCAGTGGGACCCCTGGCAAGGACCCCCCAAAGACAACCCCCAGTGGCCTAGCGGTAGCCCCCCCCCCCAACCCCCTCATAACTTTGCAGCTGGAGAAGGAGCTTGAAGAAGTAGAAGTAGAAGGGAGGGAGTCTTAACACCTTCCTTTTGGGTGCGCCATCAAACTAGCAGCACCTAGCCCTGCCTAGTGCATCCCAGGATGCACTGGGCAGGGCCTGGGATGCACTGGGCAGGACTGGGTGCCACCATTTTGATGGGGGGAGCACCATTAGCCACCCAGGGTTGTCTTTGGGGGGGGGGTCCTTGCCAGTCCCACTGGACCACCAGGACCTTAGCTATTGGGAGGGTGGGTATCTGGGGTCCAACTGGACCACCAGGGCCTTAGCTATTGGGAGGGTGGGGGGTCTGGGGTCCACTGGACAACCAGGGCTAGTGCTTTCTGGGCCTGTGCTCTACAGCTGTGCTCAACACACAGCTCTTGAGCGCATGCCCAGGCACAATCCTCCCACACAAGTCCCTAATGCTCAATACTAACAACGCACCTAAATTTGTATGTCACTAGCGTTGAGCACTAGAGAGTTCCTTCGCCATGTTGTTGTGGTGGTATTTTTCCAGTGCTGTTTAGAGCTGCGTTGGACTTCTGAGCATCGGGGCATAAGGTTGGGAACGTGCAAGCTCATCTATCCAGGATGGTAGAGATTCAGTGAGGGGAAAAAACAAACTGATGAGGACAGACCATGAGATCCTACAAGTGGTCAAGCTTCCAGTGCTGGCAGCTGTGATTTGTCCTTACAGTGTGGACAGGAATGTTTCTGCAGTCATCAACAATGTTACTATAGCATAATGTGGCTGATTTTTAAATTGGCCATCTAGGTGCAAAGTCTTTGTGTATGCCGTGTACATTTGAAAATTGCCATGTGTATAAAGTTCATGCAGACATCTGAACCTGCTTTTTGTGTAGATCACTTCTTTGGACCCCGCTCCTTTATACCTCTGGTTAAAAGTATGCACCCTACGGAACCTTGTGAATGCTTCTAGACATACTGAGGGTTACCAATTTTCAGACACCTCATTTACATGTGTAAATCACCGTTTACTCAACTGTGAAAACTGTCCAAGTTTACAGAAGGCCTACTAACTTGTATGCTTATAAGAACAAATAACTAACTTAGAGGGGTCATTCATTAATGATTAGTACATGTAATCTCACAATATAAACGTATCTGCAAATTAAATTCCCCAAATTAAGTAGCAACATTGCTAAACATACTTAGGGCTCCTTTTACTAAGTGGCAGTAAGCCCAAGGCAGGCTTACCGCTCGCTATACAGGAAGTACCGCCAGGCTGCTATGGTAGCCCGGCAGTACTTCCCACCCCTAAAGCGCTGTCATTTCTGGCGCTACAAAAAATCTATTTATTTTTGTAGCGCTGGAGTGTACCAGACGGTAATTGGGCAGTGCCATGTGCAGTTACCGCCACCTCAATGGGTGGCAGTAAGGGCTCCACCCTGAAATAGCCATGTGGCAAGTGCCCGACCATTTCCTGTAGGAAAGTGAGACTTCCCTTTCACCAGCTGCGGTAAAAGGGGGCCTCGGTGCGAATGTAAATCACGTGCTGAAGCCAGTGTCGGCCTTGTTTTACCGCAGCTTGGTAAAAGGGGCCCTTAATTTGGAGAATTTAAATTGCAGATATGTTTATATTTTGTGATTATATTGATTACTCTGCCACAGGGCTCATATGGGTTCTGCGACAGATGATAGGTGCTAACCTCTGGCAATTTACCCTTTAGTAGGGATGTATTTTAATTTATGGACAGAAAATAACATTTGAAGGGGAAAATGAGATTTTTCTAGAAGAACACTTGCTGTTCTTTTCGAATATGAGAAAACGCCTAAAAAAAAAAGAGAAGAGGTAGGTGTGTGTCTGTCCAAGGGAAGAAAATATAGCACAGAATTCTAGTAACCATACTGGTTCTAGAAAAATCTAAGTTCTTTATAGATTCTGATACCTTCAATTAAAGCAACACTGGGGTGGGGTAGGGGAGTTATCAATATGGGCTACCATTACACCGTGGTGTTATTTTACCATTAACCAGAGGTACTAGTGACCAGGTCTCATTGCATAAAATAGGACCTGTGCAAAAAACGCATGGGTTAGTGGTAAAATAATCCGTCTTAACGGTGGCCTGTGTTGATAACTCTTACCTCCCCTCCCCCCCCCCCCCCGAGTTTTCCAAGAATTATGTCATTATTAATGACTAGCCAGATATTCAAAAGCAGTTATGTGTTACCTTGATAAGGGCCACTGACTGGGACATTCATTGATTTTCAGCTGCATTATCCAGAAAATGCTGATGAAACTCATTACAGACTGCCCTGATATCCGAACCGCACTGGGGTGAAGTGGAAAATTATCCAGACGGTGACAATACTCAGTGCTGCTATCCAGAAAGCTATCCAGATAATTTAGAATAGAATAACTGATGTCCTACGTTATTAGGATAACTCTCTGGACAGCAATGCTGGATATTGCTGTTATCCGGATAACGCCACCCAGATATTCATCATCACTATCTGGATAGCGGCTGGCATATTTTTAAACGCTGCCGCTGGCCTTTAACAGAAACACTGACCCAAAGCTTTCCAGACTACAAAGGCCATTTCTTCAAATGATTACAAGAGACCCAAGCAGTCTCCAAAGTTCATGTTTACCATGATCTCCGGGTAACTCTTCTGTTAATCCAAGGAAAGCTATTATATCTTGTAAAGTCCTCTAAGGCAAGTGAAAGAAATTACCTTGATTCTTCTTTCTGCTCTGCACAAACTCCGAGTGTCTTAGGGTGCTGGGAGCTGTACGCCTGTAGACGCTGTTTCTTTCCCAGGAATCGGTGTCAGTCCTATCACTGTCTTCATACTCCCAGTCCAAACTTCGTGCTGTTGAATATTTCCTAGGCTGATAAAAATCAGAATGCTCAGAATCTAATATGCGACCGGTTCGATCCCGGGCAGTAAACAGATCATCAGTATGACAATCCAATTCCTTGTAGTCTCCATCTCTAGTTTCAAGATCACCGCAATCATTGCATTTCATATTAGACTTCATCACATATTTGCATCTACCTCCTTCCTCTTCTGGGTCTTTGCATTTGTACATATACTGTCTGTCAAATTTACTATAATCCTCAAAGTTATGATCTATATTCCTGTGGTCCACATACTGGCTTCTGACTTCCGGACAGTCTTCATAATCCTGATATGAATTCCTGCCATTAATATACTGATTTTCAGTTTTCCTACAGCTTTTATAATCTTGTTCTAAGTTCCTACAACCATAATCCTGACTCACGATTTTCCTGTAATCCTCACGGTCTTTTTCCAAACCCTTGTTCTTCACAAAGTTGTCTTTTTTCCTAGAGTCTCCAAAACACTGATCTGCTGTTTCCTTACAGGTATCAAAGTCTCTGTACCAGCCTCTATGGTCCGTATATCGATTTCTGACTTTTTTATAATCCTCATAATTTTTATCACCGTCATTTTTGTTATCTTCACAGTCTTTATCCCAAAGTTCATCTCTGTACCAACTTTTTATCTTTCTGTAATCCACCTGACCATGTGCAGTGTTCCTACCGCTTGTGTATTGATTTGTAGTCTCACTATTCCATGTATCATCAGACAAAGTTTTCCAGTCAGCATATCGATGTTCAGCATTTCTGTAAATCTCCATATTTCTTCCATCCAGATATGGGGTGCTCATCTTGCTATAATCCTCATAGTCTTTATTTATGTTCCTGCGATCCATATATTGACCCTTTTCCCTTTTATAATGTCCATATTCCTCATCTAAGCTTTTGGAATTAGTCAATCGTCTCTCAGTTTTCCTAAAATCTTCAAAATCTCGATCAAATTTATTGTAATCCATGTATCGGCTGTCATCCTTCTGATAGTCCCTATAGCCTCGATATTGTTTCTTGTGGCCACTGTCTGGTCGCCTTTCTGTCTGGGAGTAATTTCTATAATTCTGGCTCCAGACATTGTTCCTATACAGACCAGCTGCATCAGGAATACAGCATTTCTCCAGGCTGTCACAGTCCTCGTACTCCCAGCTCAGCACCCTGTGATACTTCTTTGGAATCGCCAACCCGCTCTTTGCTGTTTGACAGCACTCATACTGCACAGTGCACATACTTCCAGGGAGAAAAGAAATCAGCCAAATGCCAGCACTTGGAAATTCACAACTCTTTTGTTCCCATTTCACTCGAAAGGTGTAATGTTAAAACCACAGCTTGGAACTATAAAATCTTCGGTCTCACCTAGGCTGGTTTTCTCTTTAAGTTTCTTCCTAAATACCATCAGGCACTCCTTTTTCATTGTTTCTATAAGAGCTGAACTGCTCTTTCTCTTGTAACCTTCATCCCCAATCAACAGACAGATACACTACCTCTCCCACGGTTCTACCTGGCTCTTGAGTTAATTTGTAACTGTTGTCATATGATCTGAACTTTGAGGAGTGTCCAAGTGCCATTGGATGTTTTTTTTTTCTATTTGCATTGGAAGGCTGTCTCCCTGCTGCCCAAACAGGCTTATCAGCTTTGTAATGTTAAAAAGTTTTGAGGAGGCGGCTAGTGTGTAACAGTGACCCCAGAAATTGAAGTCCAACTCAACTGCATTGTTAAAAAGAGAAACTCTAAAGTTCCAGGAAAATTCATTCCTTCTGAGACATTTAATTTTGTCTAATTAAAAAGAAAAAATAATGAAACAAAACAAACAAAACAACTTGGCCGGAAGATACAGTCACTTAAAAACATGAAACGTAATTGTGAAACCTACTGGAACTATTTGCTTTTCAGAATACAACTGAAACAGGAGGCATAAAATCTTATTCTCTGCCCAGATACATAGAAAACTCAGATTCACTGTTCTGTGCCGGTTTAAGATTGTATTCCCACTAGAGAATGACAAGGGGACGGGGCGGGGATGGGGACAGAGCCCACAGGGACGGGGACAAACTTTGTCCCCATGTCATTTTCTACTTTGAAGCCTGTTAATGAACTGGACTGTTATTTATGTTTAAGTGATGCCTACAAAGATATTTTGATTTTTTGGAAAAACAAGCAAACACACTGGCCACAACTAGCAAAATTTGCATGGGAGATCCTGTACCATCCTGCTACCAGCACATCTTCTAAGAAGACAACTTCTATTCCAAGAAGGACTGTGGAAGACAAGAGAGCTAGATTGAATCCTGAGATTGTTGATGATTTCTTATTTATCCACAGATTTAACATAACAGTGCTTTATAGGGCTTATTTTTCCCCTCTAGGGCATATAGAACGGGTTGTATTTTATGCCCCTGGACATTTTAACAGTGTGAATTAGGATTCCTTGGTGTAGTAGAAATCACCTATTGTTGGGGTTGGAAGGGTAGAGGGTTGTGGTGGGAAGGAGGGTTATTATAGCTGCTCATTGTTATTATTGTTCTCTATTTGTAATTTATACACAACAGTTGCACAGCATATTGTTCCTTTTTTATATTTTAATAAAAAGATTTAAATATAAAATCATAAGTGTTCGAGGCTTCTGCAGATGATGACGGAGCCCAAAAGGACGGGGTGGGGGCGGAGACAAACTTTCTCCCTGGGTCATTCTTTAATTCCCACCATTTTAATTCACTAGAGTCTAGGCCTTTTCAGACAATGAGAGAACTCTGGGCCAGTGCAATTTAGGAGGCCCTGAAGTCCTGGAACTCATCATTAAAAAAAAACAAAAAAACAAAATGCCAAACATATAGAAGCAGTTGAGGCAGATTTTTAGCTGTAGAAGTATGCGAACTTCTTTGAAATTAAAGAAAAGTACAATAGAGGAATTAATTTTGTGTTCAGTTAAAAACAACATATTAAACAAAGATTTTTCCAAACGGAGGCTCCATTTTATGTGTGAGGCTCAGACCAAATGGCTCTGCAGCCCCCCCCCCCCCCCCCCCGATAGGCCTTGCTGGGGAGGGCGTGTAGATTTTACTGTGCTCACATCCATATGTGTTGCCAAAGTAATGTATCAAGTGGCTACTGCAAATGGTCCACTATCAGATCACTAAGTTTGAGACTCTAATCATTGGTAATGAGTCAAGGCGTAAATTAAAAGATGGGTAGCAGATAAGAACCAAAACAAAATCTGAGATACAGATGACTTTAAAAAGTGATCTTTTTAACGTCAATATTGTCTGAATTATTTCCATTTTTTTTTCTTGCCAGACTTCTGATTTACTCCTCTGCTCCCAAATGAAATGGTCAGACTTATAACAAACACATGTGGATACGGTTCAATGTCAATCTGAAATTATCTTTTTCTGTATATTTTTCACTGTAGGCTGTCAAGCACAAAACGTATAAGCTTTGTACATTTCCTTCTGGCCTGGTGGTTTCCTCCAGTTTCTTTGAGGGCCAGGTCAACCTAGGGTTACCTTATTTGCCCTAAGAAAAAAAAAAGGACACATGCCCTGCCCCCTGTCGCACACCCACCCCGCCCCCTGTCACACCCTGCCCCTTGTCACCTTGACCCTCCCCCAAGAATGCCAGATTCCCTCTCTCCCCCCTATTGATCCAACTTAAGTGCCTAAACCTTGCAACACAACGAAACCAAAGTTTGTAACAGACTCTGCATAACTCTTCCTCTTCACGACTCCCCATCTACTATAATAAAACTCACCCTCAACGTTCTGAGGACACTGATGTCAGTGAAGCCAAGCCCTGACTTCCTTCAAAAAGGTTCGAAGGTTCGTGGTGGTAAAGCCACCAAAATCGCTCCGGGCCCCGCCCTCGAGGGCGGAGCAATGGCAGAACAACGAAGGGGTTGGCAGGGAGGGAGGCAGGGAGGCGGGGGTGGGTGGGAAATCGCTCAGGGCCCCGCCCTCGCGTCAAACGTCATGACGTTGGGGGCGGAGCAATGGTAGAACAACAAAGGGGTTGGCCAGGGAGGGAGGGAAGGAGGGGGGGGGGTGTTGGTGACGAAAACCTTGCTAGCACCCGTTTCATTTCCTCAGAAATGGGCCTCTTTTACTAGTTATGTTTATAACACATGAACCTTATTCGACCACAACAACTCTTTGTATTTGTTTCTCTACCGGAGTTGGCAAATGCCTCTACGGTACACTGTAAGCCACATTGAACCTGCAAATAGGTGGGAAAATGTGGGATACAAATGTAATAAATAAATAAATGAAATGTAGATTCCCCTCCCTAATTTTACAGCCTCCCATATGACTCCATTCACTACCCCTCCCCTCCTTTACCTTAGTGTAGTGCCCTGGTGGTCTAGTGACCTCTTCAGGAAAGGAAAGAGCCCCCTCTTTCCTGCCCAGCACGTCTGCAGACTGTCTTTCTCCCGGTACCTATTCAAAATGGCTGCCGAGAGTTCAAGCAATGACCTTACAAGATTACTATGGAAGTCTCACGAGGCCGCTGCTTGACCTCTCGGCAGCCATTTTCAATCGGCGCCAGGAGAAAGACAGCCTGTGGATGCACTGGGCAGGAAGGGCTCTTTCCTGCCCCGAAGAGGTCACTAGACCACCAAGGCACCACACTAAGGTAAAGGAGATGAGGATAGGACGCCCGCCTGCCCGTTCACCCGCAAATTCAGACAAATGGGCAGGCTGGCAAAACCCGCCCGGTTGCCCGTCCATGTCCTCAAAAAGAGGGCATGTCCAGGTAAAACCGGAATTATGGTAACCCTAGGTCAAGCAGAACTGGACTGCAACAAACTAAGGTGTTATGAACTGGTACTGAATCTAATCAGCAATTTCTCTATGCCTAGTTCCTGAAACAATAGTTCATATCCAGGGCTGGCCTTGCCACTAGGTGAACTAGGCATCTGCCCCAGGCAGCAGCATTTAGGAAGTGATGACGCAGCAGGAGAGAATCATCTCATCTCTCTCTTCCCACCTCATTCTTGGGGTCAGCATTCCCCCCGCTATCACTGCCGTTGCCCTACGTCTTCCTGGGCTGCTCCAAAGGAACTCTGTATTTTTATTTTTGTTACATTTGTACCCCGCGCTTTCCCACTCATGGCAGGCTCAATGCAGCGGGCAATGGAGGGTTAAGTGACTTGCCCAGAGTCTCAAGGAGCTGCCTGTGCCGGGAATCGAACTCAGTTCCCCAGGACCAAAGTCCACCACCCTAACCACTAAGCCACTCCTCCACTCCTGTATTAGCATGGGACCTTCCAGTACAGGCCTGTGCTCATGCGCTGCCACAGCCTGCCCAACAGGAAATCTGTTGAGAGAAGGCGGGCTTCAGCAGCATTGCAAAGCCCCATACTGGCACGGAGTACATTTGGAGTGGCTCAAGAAGAATTAGGGCAACAGCCATAGCAGGGGAAAGGGACCAAGGAGGAGATGATGGATGCAAGACCAGATGGAGTGTCATGCTTAGGTTTTTTTGGGGAGGGAGGGGCAGAGGTTGGTAGAGAGGGGAAAGGGGGGTCACTGGCTACCAGGGGGGTCGCTGGTCACCTGAGGTGAGAAGGGGGAATGCTGGTTACCTTGGGGGGGCGGTGGAAAGGGGGACGCTGGCTACCTGGGAAGGGTGAGGTTGGGGGAGAACATGGCTTTAGGTTTGCCTAGGGCATCGGATGCCCTTGGGTCAGCCCTGCCCCCAGCTACTCCTCCACTGCCTCCATAGTATCCTAGCCTTGGCTGGCCTGAGGCGTGGCCTGGCCTAGGAATTAAACCCATGTGCCCAGGTGCCCATCTGCAATACAGCGTTATCACTGAGCCTCCAAGAAAAATTGAACATAGACAAGTTTTAGAACTAGACCAGGGGTGTCCAACCTTGGCCCTTGCCTAGTAGGGTTTTCAGGATTTCTACAATGAATATGCATGAGAACTATTTGCACACAAATAGATCTCATGCACATTCAATGGGGAAATCCCGAATACTCAACTGGGCTGCGACCCTTGAGGATTGAGGTTGGACACCCCTGAATTATACCTTTATCACAAAGCCTCCTGTGCAAAGTTACACCTGTGCTGAGACAGAAGGAAATCTGTTCATGTATGTGCTGGGAGAAATCAATACACACATGTAATTTATTAAACACATATATAAGTGGTGTTACTCTCGAGGATGACAGTTGGGGAACACCAATCTCTTTGCATTAGCATCTTTTATCTCTACTTCTTCTCTGAATGTATTTTATGATTCTTGTACTCTATTTCTGCTTCTAGTTATACTTTGATTTTTAATAATTTTTGTAAACCACTTAGATGGCTATGATGGGCAGTATATCAAATTTTTTATAAACTGTATGTGTCAATTATGTCAGTGTTTTAATCCCTGGAACAACTATGTAAATATCACATAAAAGAAGACACTATCCGTCCAATATTCAAAAGTATTTAACTGGCCAAGAATAGCACCTGGCTGGTAAAATAGTCTCAAGCCAGCTATCCTCAGATATTTAGGGGAAGATAACTGGTTATCTCTCGCTGAATATCCCGGTCATTGACTAGCCATGTCATCAGCTATGTCACGTGATTTTTACCGGCTAACCGGTTAGATTTAGCAGCCAGACAGACCTGCGTAAATAGCAGGTCTATCTTTGGCCACTAGAACCTAGCCGATCAGGATTCACCAGCTATTTTTGCGGCACCAAAAAACCCCTGGAAATTCAATGCTGGTGGCCGCATATGGCCCCGGCACTGAATTTCCGGGTTCACTGGCAACCGTGACTGTCTCAATACAGGGCCTATCACCCTGAGAGTCAGCATGGGTTTGGCCAGGGGAAGTCTTGCCTCACCAATCTGCTTCATTTCTTTGAAGGCATAAATAAACATGTGGATAAAGGGGAGCTCATTGATGTAGTGTATCCGAATTTTCAGAAAGCCTTTGACACTTAGGAGCCAACTTTTCAAAATGATTAGGGGTGCTGAATTTTTTTTTTTACAGGCAGTGCATTCCCCCCCCCCCCCCCCCCCATACCTTAAAATTCAACCGCATTTTGCATAGCTATGGAAAGTGCAAGACCCCTGGGTAGCACAGACTAATGGCGTCCTATGGAGAGTCCACTCGTCACAAAATGGGTTTGGAACCCACAGTTCCAGAAACTCTAGTCTTTGTATTTTTTTTAAGACAACAAATAGAGAACCTCCCATGGTATCCTGCCCCTTCACCCTTTCCAATCACACAAATATTTTCTGGGTGCAACTTGAGTTCAACTACATCCCCTCATACTGATCTTTTTAAAGTGGGACCTTGTATTTCGAGTTTAGATAACTTAACTTTCCCAAATCTGAGCTCAGTATGAATTAAAGCCAGGTATACAAGTTCTCTGACCAGGTGGGTTTATAGTCTAAACAGTACCGAGGCTTAGAGATGTAGTTTAGGAATGAAGGAAATCAGAACTCACATTCCACGCTTTCTGACCCAGGGCAAGTCACTTCCTCCTCCATTACCTCGGGTACAACTAGATTATCATTGAATTTGGAAATAACTCATGTACTCAAATATGTAACTGGCCTTGAGCTTGGACAGGAAATGGAAAGTCAGTGTAAACCCAAAGCAGGATTTGAACCCTGCTGCTCTAACCACCATGTGCTCCCCTATCTAGTACTTCTAAAGTGGATGTTCTCTGACCTGACGCCACTGGCGATAGGTAGATAGGTCCTTCGACAGAAGAAAAAGGCTCAGTCGGAAAATTGACTTCAACTTTGCCGTGGGAGTCATCAAGCAACAGCATTGAAAGGCAGAGACAAAGCATGGCGTTACCAGCTCCACACACACTCATGCAGCTTTTCCCTACTGAGCTGCTCCAGTCCAGTCCTAACGCCAACCGCAGCTAGCCGGCAGCGCTTCCAGCTGCAACTGGCAGACCAAGTCCAGCCCTTTTCCATATTAGGACGGCTTCCCTTCCATCAGCCAATGACGTTTTGAAACATCAAGAGGCACTCAGACGTCATGAAACTCTCGCTCCTTCTTCAGCTGTCGGCTCTCACCGAAGTTACCCCGCAGTGAGCCAGCTCTTAAAACTGATTTTACCTGACTGAACGGCAGTGAAAGAAGCAGAGCAGAGCAGGCTCGCTTTCAGCCTTTTCCTTCCCTCTCGGTGTCCTGCCCTTGAGTAAACAGGAGATGAGGGCGGGACACCGAGAGAGAAGGAAAAGGCTGAAGGCGAGCCTGCTCTGCTCTGCTTCTTTCACTGCCGTTCAGTCAGGTAAAATCAGTTTTAAGTGCTGGCTGGGTGGCAGGAAAGCAAGGAGGGCAGGTTTCAAAATATTGGGGGTGCCCACAGCACCCACGGAGTTGGCGCCTATGCTTTGACAAAGTTCCTCATGAGAGACTCCTGAGAAAATTAAAAAGTCATGGGATGGTGGCAATGTTCTTATGTGGATTAGGAATTGGTTGTTGGAGAAAAAAAAAAAAAACCAGAGGATGGGGTTCAATGGCCATTTTTCTCAATGGAGGAGGGTAAATAGTGGAGTGCCGCAGGGACCTGTACTGGGACTGGTGATATTTAATGTATTTATAAATGATTTGGAAAATGGAACGACAAGTGAGGTGATTAAATTTGCAGATGATACAAAACTATTCGAAGTTGTCAAAACACAAGTGGATAGTGAAAAACTGCAGGAAGACCTTAGGAAACTGGAAGACTGGGCATCTAAATGGCAGATGAAACTTAATGTGGACAAATGCAAATGGAAAGAATAATCTGAATCATAGTCACCTAATGCTAGAGTCCACCTTAGGAATCAGCACTCAAGAAAAAGATCTAGGTGTCATTGTAGACAATATGATGAAATCTGCTGCACGGTGTGTAGTGGCGGCCAAAAAAGCATACAGGATGCTAGGAATTATTAGGAAAGGGGTGCAAAATAAGACCAAGAATATTATAATGCTTCTGAATTGCTCCTTGGTTTGACCTCACCTTGAGTATTGCATTCAATTCTGGTTGCCTTATCTTGAATAGTGGATTTAGAAATGGTTCAAAGAAGAGCGACCAAAATGATAAAGGGAATGGAACTCCTCTCACATGAGGAACTCTAAAGAGGTTAGCGCTCTTCAGCTTGGAAAAGAGAGCTGAGGGGGCATATGATCGAGGTCTATAAAATCCTAAATGGTGTAGAATGAGTAGAAATGAATTGATTGTTCACTCTTTCAAAAAGTACAAAGACCAGGGGATACTCGATGAAATTACATGAAAATACTTTAAAAATAAATAGGAGGAAATATTTTTTCACTCAAATAGTAGTTAAGCTCTGGAGCTCGCTGCCAAAGGATGTGGTAACAATGGTTAGCAATCTGGGTGTAAAAAAGGTTTGGACAAGCTCCTGGAGGAAAAGTCCATAGTCTGTTATTGAGATGGATATGGGGAAAGCCACTGCTTGCCCTGTGTTGGTAGCATGGAATGTGCTACTATTTGGGATTCTGGTAGGTATCTGTGACCTGGTTTGGCCACTGTTGGAAGCAGGATACTGGGCTAGATGGACCATTGGACTGACCCAATATGGCTATTCTTATGTTCTTATGATATTTAAGCTGTGTGGTCAGTGTTTAGCCACAACATTTAAGATAACTCACGGATATTCAGCACTGCTATCCGGAGAATGAATCATACTGTATATACATGCAAAGCGGACTGCATTATCACTCTCTGAATAATGATTATATTCAGACTGCCAAACAGATAAGTTATTGGATATAGTTAGGACAGCACGTTATCTGGAGAGCAATGATATTCAGGCCACTCTCTGGATAACCTGCTGGATAGTGCCAAGGTGCTCTGTCAGGATTTGCAGTGGCTTCCCTCCACGTCCATCTCAATAACAGACTATGGACGTTTCCTCCAGGAACTTGTCCAAACCTTTTTTAAACCCAGATATGCTAACTACCATTACCCACATCCTCTGGCAATGAGTTCCAGGGCTTAACTATTCATTGCGTGAAAAAATATTTCTTCTTATTATTTGTTTTTAAAGTATTTCCATGTAGTTTCATCGACTGTCCCCTAGTCTTTGTACTTTTTCAATGAGTGAAAAATTGATTCACCTCCATCCGTCTACACAACTCAGGATTTTGTAGAACTCAATTATATCTCCCCTCAGCTGTCTCTTTTCCCTAAAAGTGCCTAAATTTAGGGGACCTTTAGAAAATCACCCCCTAAATGGTCAGACCTGCTAAAAATCAACAGTTTTAGCTAAAGGAATTGTCTGGATAATGGCTGCAGTTATCTGGCTAATTCTATTTGCATATTGGGCCCTATGTGTGCATACACTCCCAGGCAATTTTGCAAGTACCTACTTGAGCATGTAAAACACCATTGTTCATGCTCAAGTTGCTTATAAAATTCTATATGTGCGCTGTGTAAAAGAGGTTGAAAGTAGCAAGCTGATGTGGTGGTGTAAACTGGTGTGGGATGTTATCAAATCTTTAGATAACTTGTGTGTCATCAAATAAATGGTATTAGAACTTGAAGAGAGTTAAATTTGCTCCAGGACCAATGCAGTTGTTAGAACTCAGCTTTTAAGAGGATACAGCCACAATGTAATACCTTGTAATGTTATTTTAATATTATTACTATTTTGTAAACACATTTGGAGTAATTCTGTAAGGACGGCACTAAAATTTAAGCTCCGAGAATTCACAAGTGACCCGAATATCAACATAAACAGCGCAACAATAGTAAAGCTGACTCTGTGGCTTCACTCAAGGGTTCGTGGGTTCATAACGGTGTAGATCGCTCTCTGCCCATGTCTCTCTGCCCTGCCCTCGCATCAAAATGTCATGACGTCGAGGGAGGGTAAAACACCGTAACGAACCAACAAAACCTTCAAGGAAGCCATGGAGTCAGCTTCAGAACATTGAAGGTGCTTAAAGTTTGGCAAAGGTATGAGGAACACAGCTGGGTGGCTGCAGGGGGGGGGGGGCAGGGGAGAGAGCAGAATCGCTGGGTGGCTGCAGGGAGGGGGCAGGTGAGAGAGCACAATCGCTGCATGGCTGCAGGGGGAGAGAGCAGAATTGCTGGGTGGCTGAAGGAGGTGCAGGGGAGAGAGCAGAATCACTGGAAGGATGGGGAGGGGGCAGGGGAGAGAGGAGAATCGCTGCATGGCTCGAGGGGGGGGCAGGGGATACAGGAGAATCGCAGGGTGGCTGGAGGGGGGGCAGGGGACACAGGACAATCTCTGGGTGACTGGAGGGGGGCAGGGGAGACAGCAGAATCGCTGAGTGGCTGGAGGGCGAGCCAGGGGAATAGCTGGGTGGCTGGAGGGGGGCAGGGGAGAGAGGACAATCACACACACTCTTTCACACACACACACACACTCGCACCCAGTCTCACTCTCTGTCACACACACACACACACTCGCACAGTGCTGCCAACCACGCAGAGCGGGGGAGAGGCAGGGAATCCTGAGACCACAGGGGGGGAGGGGGTCCTCAGACCTGAGAGGGGGGAGGGGGTCCAAAGACCACAGAGGGAGGGGGGAGGTATCTCTGTCACACACACTCTCTCACAGTCAGTGTCTTTCTCTCTCTCACACTATGTCTCACACTGTATCACATTCACTCTATGTGTCACACAGTCGGTCTCACACACTCGCTCTCACAGAGAGTCTGTGTATTGCACACATACTCTCTCACACTCTGTCTCACACACACACTCTCTCTCACACACAGTGTATCTGTGTGAAACACACTCTCTCTCACAGTCACTGTGTCTCACATACGCACTTGCACGCTCTCTGTCTCACACACACACTCGCACCCTGACTCACTCTCTCTCTCTGTCACACACACACACTCGCACATTCACTCTCTCTCTCTCACACAGTCACTCTCACACACACACTCTCAAACATACATACTCCCAGGAAAACCTTGCTGGCACCCGTTTCATTTGTGTCACAAACGGGCCTTATTTACTAGTAAATACAATAAATAAGGTAAACTTGAAAACAGCAAATTAAAACCTAATAATGGGACTACCATGAAACAGTATCAAAAATATATACATTTAACAGCACTGAAATCCAAATAATATCATATCAAAATAATACTAATGAAACATCTAATAAGTATACATTAGAACATTCAAATAACATAGATATTTATTTATTGGGATTTATTAACCACCTTTATGAAGAGATTCACAAAAGACAGTGTACAGCTATGATGCTAATGCTTTTCTACAATAAAGACTACCATGTAGCCGAGGGGCCAAGTGCAGATATATAGATGGGAGCAAGATGTGTGGTATAGTCAGTTGGGGTAAATAGATGAGTGGCTAACTCAAGTCAAGTTCTTTGTACAGTTAAACAAGATATAAGGAATTAGTTTAAGTTACAGTGTGTGTAGCAAGCTAGATCAGGTGCAAAATGGTGTATAGTCAGTCACCCTATGTATTAAAGGTTTGGGAGAAGAGTCAGGCTTTTACCTGCTTCCTGAAGTAGAGGTAGTCTTGGGTTATACGTAGCCCCTCTGGGAGTAAATTCCAAAGCATGGGGGCTACTCCTGAGAAGGCTCGCTTGCAGGTATCACATCATACAATTTCTTTTGATGAAGGTACAGATAGTCATGCTCCTTGACAGGACCTTAGAGGTCTCAACGGTGTGTAAAGGGCTAATTTATTCTACTCTGGCCCATTTTGTCTGAGGACCTTGAAAATCAAACATGGAGGGGCATAATCGAAAGGATGTCCTCGCAAAATGTCCCGATGGAGGGGCGGGGAAGCCCATATTATCGAATCAAGGTGGATGTCCATCTTTCATTTCGATAATACAGTCAGGGACGCCCAAATCTGGAAATTTAGGTCGTCCTTAGAGATGGTCGTCCCTAGACTTGGTCGTTTCTGATTTTCGGTGATAATGGAAACCAAGGACACCCATCTCAGAAACCACCAAATGCAAGCCCTTTGGTCGTGGAAGGAGCCAGCATTCATAGTGCACTGGTCCCCCTGACATGCCAGGACACCAACCAGGCACCCTAGGGGCACTGCAGTGCATTGGAGCCGACTCTGTGGGTGCTGTGGGTGCTTGAGCACCCCCAGTATTGAGAAAATTCCTTGTATGTGTCCAGGGAGGGGTTATTTCCATTGGGCTTAGCACCCCCAATAATTTTGAAAAGTTGGCTCCTATGCTGCAGTGGACTTCAGAAAGTGCTCCCAGGTACATAGCTCCCTTACCTTGTGTGCTGAACCCCCCAAATCCCCCCCAAAACCCACTACCATAGCCCTTACGGGTGAAGGGGGGCACCTAGATGTGGGTACAGTGGGTTTCTGGTGGGTTTTGGAGGGCTCACATTTACTACCACAAGTGTAACAGTAGGGGGGGATGGGCCTGGGTCCCCCTGCCTGAAGTGCACTGCACCCACTAAAACTGCTCCAGGGACCTGCATACTGCTGTGATGGACCTGAGTATGACATTTGAGGCTGGCAAAAAAATATTTTTAAAGATATTTTTTGAGGGTGGGAGGGGGTTGGTGACCACTGGGGGAGTAAGGAGAGGTCATCCCTGATTCCCTCCGGTGGTCATCTGGTCGGTTCAGGCACCTTTTTGTGCCTTGGTTGTAAAAAAAAACCCATTATGGGTCGAGGACGTCCATGTGTTAGGCACGCCCAAGTCCCGCCTTCGCTACGCCTCCGGCACGCCCCATGAACTTTGGTCGTCCCTGTGACGGAAAGCAGTTGGTGACGCCCAAAATCGGCTTTCGATTATACTAGTTTTGGTGACACTGTGAGAAGGACGCCCATCTTCTGATTTGTGTCGAAAGATGGGCATCCTTCTCTTTCGAAAATGAGCCTGATAGTGTTTTAAATTTAGCCTTGTAAGGTACTAATAGCCAGTGTAGTTTTTGCAGGAAGGGTGTGATGTGGTCACACCACTTGTGACCTTCTATCAGTCGTGCTGCAGCATTCTGAATTATTTGGAGCTGATGCAAATTCTTTTTGGTTTGATCAGTGTACAGGGCATTATAGTAGTCTAGTTGTGATGTTTTATCATAACATGGACCACGCAGTCAGACAAGTCTTATCATTAGCTTTCTACAAAGGAAATTAAGTGCCTACTTTCCTTTATAGAGTGGGCTTCAAATTGGTGCTTTTTTGCCAAGAAGTACAAATTCTCATGTCAATAACATTTTCTGGCTCAATCAATCAAGTTTTCTTGGATCAGTAGCATCAGTCAAGGCTACAATTAAATCTAAATTACCTGCTGATGCTCCCCCCCCCCTCCACTACCACCACAGAAAGATCATTATCCTAACCTTTTGTGAATCCCTACCCTCTCTCACCCCCACTGGACAAGATCCATCCCCACCTCCTCTTCCATTGTTTTTAACCTTCCTCTGCTGGCCTCAATCTGAAGTATGAACACACTGCCAGACTAAGGGGCCCTGCATGTTCCAACTTCAGATGGCAGAAGACACAGATGAGAAGGGCTGCTCTCTCCTGCTGGTGGGAAGAGGAGGGGTGCAGGTAAACAGTATCCTGCGCAGAGCGTACATCCCCTAGGCTGAAGCCTGCTATGCTAAACGGGAAATCCAGCCCAGGTTTCCTCACTGCACTCATCACTGAGCAATCATAGGTCAGCAAATTAAATGTCTTTAAAAAGCACCCCACAAGACATATCCTACGCTCTTTGTATTTAAACCACAAGGAGTGCACAGAAATCAAATTCACAACCATTCTAATCATCCATGTCACACTGCTAAGTTTTATCCAGAAAAGTAAAATGTAGTTTGCAAGTAAGTATTAACGTGATTAGCCTAGAATGAATGACTTAAATAGGTTTTAAATAACAAGAACTCCCAATTAGGAAAAATACATAATGCTGAAACCAACTGATCAGACTGTAGAGTTCTGATAACCAACTCTCCTTTCACTCCAGGCACCTGCAGTCCCTAAATGCCACATTCCTGCAGGAGCTCACATTTCCCTAGCCAGGGGAGGTTTAGGTTTCTGTAAATATTCTTTGTTCTCAGGGAAGTGCTGGCCCCTCTCTACTCCCTACTCTTCACATGTACAGATATCTCAGATTTTAAAGCTGGCTCACAATACCTGCTGCATACAGGGATGGCATATGGATGAAGTAACCTGCAATGACGAAGACTTACACTGGAGCATTCTGTGGATCCTTTTAGATTCCTCTTGGCACATGAGGGAGATTCCAGGGCCAAAACACACTATGAGAAACAGACAAGAGACAAGGAAGGAGAGAAAAGAGACAGACTTGAAAGGGAGAGTAAAAGAAGGGTTCACAGAAACACAAGCAGCATAGAAACAAAGAACAAGGTGGAGAATCTCTATGGAGATGGGCAAAAGAAGGGCCAAGACTAAGGAAGGGGGAGAGGATCTGCTGGGACAGGATGGGGGCAGTGAGGAAACCACAGTGAGAATGGATGCCAATCGAAAAGCAATGCACAAATAATGAGGCACACATCAGAAAAACATCCTACCTTCCATAGCTAAAATATCTTCAGTTGTGCTAGTGAAATTCCACAAACACCAAGCAAAGCAATGCAAAGAAAAGCAAAAGAAGGTTTAGCATTTGGCACCATGTTGGGATGTGGAGTTCTTACTTCTGGAAAATGAGGATTTTCCATCTTACACAAGCAGACGGAAGCCGTGATGGTTAACACTATTGCTCACAAGTTATCAAATTTGTGCTAATTCAACCCTTTTTTGTTTTCATCTTACAGAGCAAAACAGTCTCTAGAAGCTAAGGAGAAACATCTGATTTTTAACCTTAGAACAGCCAGGAACTACTGATAAAGATCAATAAAAATAGATTTTCTTCATATATATATATATCTGCTATAATAAAACTCACCCTCAACGTTCTGAGGACACTGACGTCAGTGAAGCCAAGCCCTGACTTCCTTCAAAAAGGTTCGAAGGTTCATGGTGGTGAAGCCACCAAAATCGCTCCGGGCACCGCCCTCAAGGGCGGAGCAATGGCAGAACAACGAAGGGGTTGGCAGGGAGGGAGGCAGGGAGGCGGGAAATCGCTCCGGGCCCCACCCTCGCGTCAAATGTCATGACGTTGGGGGCGGAGCAACGGCAGAACAACGAAGGGGTTGGCCAGGGAGGGGGGGGGGGTGTTGGCGACGAAAACCTTGCTAGCGCCCGTTTCATTTGCTCAGAAAAGGGCCTCTTTTACTAATATATATATAATGCACATATTTCATGTGTGGGTTACAATCTTCCTACACCTTAGATCAACCTGACTGCTCTCTTCTGCAAAAGTTTGCAGCCGTTTCAAAAATATGATTGTATGTTGAATATCTGGGCATCAGCACTGACCAGCAGTGCTATCTGGTTAGCAGAGATATTGGACTGCTGACTAGATAGCTAACCAGGGCAAAAAGGCTGTCTCAGCTTTATCTGTTTGGCAGTCTGAATACTGCCACTTACCAGAAAACCTCTGGCTCTGGCCAAGCTCCATCCAGACAGTGCAAAAGAAGTCAGAAGAAATATTCTATGGCACTTTCCAGTAAGCATTGCTAAATATTTCACTGGCCAGCACTTACTAACCGGATAAGTGTATCTGAATATCCCCCACCCCCTTCTTAACTATTCATGTGATCAACTTTATGCCTTCAGAGATTGAGGGAGTAAAAACGGGAGTGACCAGTACCAGTAAGTCTCAATCTGGGTACCGGTTCTTGTTTCTGTGTTATCAGAATGTGCGTTGGTGGCTAAGTGGTAGGAATGGATTTGTCAAGTGAGTGGGAATAATCATGGGTAGAATGAATGGGCAAGAGAGGAGGAAAAGTGAGGCATCAGGGAGGAGAAGGCAGCCTCACGAGCCGGCAGGAGTCAAATCTTGGTCACTTGAAATATAACCACGTTCAGAAAATGGACTATTTTTTTTTCACAAGAAGAATGAGAAGATGATGAAAAAGTTATTTTTTGCTGTGTGGAAGGAGATTGCCAGCAGCATCTCAAACCTGGAAGTCATCAGGTGGATGACAGCCAATGTCAAGAAAGAGATTCTGGATTGTAAGAGCCAGATGAAGAAGAAAGTGTCCCATGCTAACCAACACTTTGGCAGGAGCAGAGAAATGTCATCACTTCCGTATGCCTAAGTGCAGCAGAGGAACAGATGGGAGAGATCCTGGGACCAGAGCCCAGGAGACGGCCACATTCAGTATTCAGTGTGATATGTTGCACAGAAACCTTTTTGGTCCTGAGTGTCCCTGATGAAGCAGTACAGTAAATGTGAAATACTGGCCATAGTTCTGTATACACTGCATTCAGAAGTTAAGTTTGAATTTTGAGAAGTATTTTTCACAATAACTGATTTGTTTAGCTTCTTGTGACTCTGGGCAAGTCACTTAACCCTCCACTGTCCCAGGTACAAAATAAGTACCTGTATATAATATGTAAAACGCTTGGATTGTAACCACAGAAAGGCGGTATATCAAATCCCATCCCCATCCTCTTTCCTTTCCCTTTTGTTATAACAAGGAAGGTTTTTGCCGATGATTTGACGCTTTGTGAGCACAGGTTAAAGTGCCAATTCTGAGGCTTTTCCTTCTAGACTTTAATCTCTATTTATACCTGCATGTTTGTGGCATTGTGATTGTGAAGTTTATTCTACTGAAATCATTTCAGATTGCCCATCAAGGGTCTACATGTGGACTGAGAGGCTGCATAGTTTAATGATACTACTTTTAAAACAAACAAGAGGAAATATTTTTTCACTCAACGAATAGTTAAGCTTTGGAACTCGTTGCCAGAGGATGTAGTATCGGTGTTTAGCATATCTGGGTTTAAAAAAGGTTTGGACAGGTTCCTGGAGGTAAAGTTCATAGTCTGCTATTGAGATAGACCTGGGGAAAGCCACTGCTTATCCCTGGGATCAGCAGCATGAATCTTACTACTATTTGGGTATCTGCCAGGCACTTGTGACCTAAACTGGCCACTGCTGGAAGCAGAATACTGGGCAGGCTAGATGGACCATTGGTCTGACCCAGTATGGCTATTCTTATGTTCTTACCAGAGCTCCTGCAGATGAGTATGCTCTTTCCAAAGGCATTAAGAGGGGTATTTTCAAAAGAAACGTCTGTTGGAATGTGGATGTTTTACAAAGACATCCAAATTCAGAGGCGAGGAGAAGGTCATTTTCGAAAAAAGATGGACATCCATCTTTCGTTTCCAAAATACCAAGGACGTCCTGTGATTTGGATGTCCTTTTTTTTAAGTCCATTTTCAAACAAAAAAAAATCCAAATGCAAGATGCCCAAAACAGAGGAGGAGTGGCTTAATGGTTAGTGAAGCGGGCTTTGATCCTGGCAACACGGGTTCAATTCCCACTGCTGCTCCTTTAGACTTTGGGCAAGTCAAACACAGAAAAGGCATTTTTGGATATGACATCTAAGTTTGAATTTCGACGTTTTTCTACAAAAAAAAAAATCTCTTTTCCTTTTGAAAGTGCTGTTTGGAAAAATGTTTTGTGATTTGGGGGAGTAAGGGGAGGTGATCCTCGAGTCCCTCCAGTGGTCATCTGGTCATTTGGGGCACCTCTTGTGTGGAGTAGAGGAGTAACCTAGTGGTTAGTCCAGCAGACTTTGATCCTGGGGAAGTGGGTTCAATTCCCACTGCAGCTATTTGTAATAAAAACAGATCTAGCTCCATTATTGCTGAAAGATGTCCATGTCTTAGGAACGCCCAAGTCCTGCCTTGAACACGCCCCTGGCATGCCCCCTTGAGATTTGGACATCCTTCTGACGGACTTCAGAGAAAGACGTCCAAAAAGAGATTTTGATAATACCGATTTGGACGTTTTTGTGAGATAAACGTCCAAATGCTGACTTGTCACTTTTTGAACATCTATCTCTTGAAAATGAGCCTGTAAGTCTAAGTCTCAGAACCAGCCACATTAGCTGATACAACCAGGGGCGTATCTGCGTGGGGCCACAGGGGCCTGGGCCCCCGCAGATTTCGCCCTGGACCCCCCTACCACAGACCCTCTCCACCTCCCCCTCCCTCCCGCCCGCCACCAACCCGTCGCTGATCTTTGCTGGCGGGGGACCCCAAGCCCCCGCCAGCCGAAGTCCTTTCTTCCATGCAGGATGAAAGTTGCAACGCTTCCTGTTCTTCTGAGTCTGACGTCCTGCACGTACAACGTGCAGAACGTCAGACTCAGAATTTGGAATTCAGTCTGAGTCCTGCGCGTTGTACGTGCAGGATGTCAGACTCAGAAGAACAGGAAGCGTTGCAACTTGCAGCGGCGCAGCCTGCATGGAAGAGAGGACCTCGGCTGGCGGGGGGTTGGGGTCCCCTGCCAGCAAAGGTAAGTGACAGCAGCGGGGGAGGGTGTCATTGGTGGCGGGGGGGGGGGGGGCTAAAATGTGCCCCCTCCCTCTGGCTCTGGCCCCCCCTACCGCCCGAGTCCAGATACGCCCCTGGATACAACAGTGGCTAAAAATTGTGCAGAAAGAAGAGAACCTCAGAATCTCAAAACCATCTTAATGAACAAGAATTTCCAAGTCAACACATCTCCTTACAAACGTACAGGCAAAGTTCTAGCCGAGTAGAGCTGTCCTGCAGTATCTTTTTCTCCTGTGTTTCAGACCCTTTACCTTCCTCTTTCTCAGTCCAGAAGGTCATTGATGCCAGAGGCTCTCCTCATCTCTAGCCCCCCCCCCCCTCTCTCTAGCTACATCTTTATCCCCAGATGCCTCCATGTTGAGAGAAAACTTGAGCGTTTGATTGAGGTCTCTGTTACTTGTTGAGTTTCCTAAGCTACTGGCACCCTCTAGGAGGCAAGCAGAAAAACACATTTGATCTTTTTGACTGCATATCATGTGTTGTTTTTACCATAGCTTAGTAATACTGTTGGAATGGCTAATCAGTTCATCGTTCTTCATTTGTTTAACGTATTTACCATGTAGTATTTACTAAAGGTTTTCTCCCATTTGGATCTTGGGAAACAAATGCATAGAAATAGTAGAGGGCGACTGAAAATTAATCAGCAACCAAAATTTGCCACTCAGTTTTAGCCGAAACCAAAGTCCAAAATGGTGACCCCCCCACCCCAGCAGAAAGCACAAGTCTCACCAGGCCAAGGCCAACCCCCCTCCCCACCCTCTCGTCACCAAAAGGCCTTCCTCAAGCCTACCTTTAAATTCCCTTGTGGTGTAGTACCATCTTCTGGGCAGCAGTGTTCCCCGCCCAGTTGCTACTGCCCCCGCTGGTTCCTCAGTCAAAATGTTTTTGGTTTATTGTTTTTACTTTAGTTTTTGAAAATGTTTAGCGATTTATTGGTTGTACTATATGATGCTTGTTCACTTCTTGTAAACATATTTATTACTTTTGTATTATTCTGAAAACTTATAAATAAAGATTTAAAAAATGGCTGCCAAGACTGCCACGAGTGGTCCCGGCAGCCATTTTGAGATTAGAACCAGCACGGGAAGGAGCAATGCCCAGTCGCTCATGCCCATACCGGTTCCAGTCTCAAAATGGCTGCTGGCAGGGGCTGGAGCGACTGGGGATTGCTCCTGCTCAGAAGAGCCCACTAGACCACCACAGCATTTAAAAGTAGGCCTGGGAAAGGCCTTCAGGTGGTAGGAGGTTGGGGGGTTGGGGGAGTGGCTGGCTGGCGCTCTCTGGTGGTGCCAGCAGAGAGTGGTCACGGGGTCGGGGTTTGGTTTCAGTCGAAAATGCACTGGTATTTTCATCCAAAACTGAAAAATGACCAAGCCCAGGTTTGGGGCCAGTTTCAGTGCTGAAACCGAAATTTGGTCGGACTCGTAAATAGGGCCCTTGATAACCAATGGATAGTGGAAAGAAATTACACATGAGGGGTCAAAAATGTCTGACTCTCCAAAAAGTTAATGAACAGGACCAAATTTGGAGTGAAAGGGAAACCTGTGAAAAGTCAAACTATGGGGTTCCAGAAAAATAAGCTCCCCAAAGGCTCAATGCACGGCTACAGCAGAAGCAGTCACAACTTCTGCAGCATAAAATCTTTGACACAGACGTAGCAGTTAGGCAATTGCTTCTTTCAAACTGCTTCTTCCTTCTCTACTCTCATCACAGATATACACAGGCACCCCGTTTACTAAGCTGAATTAATCAATTAACACAGGAATTAGCAGGCAATAATAGTTAATGTAGTGACTTGATACTTAGCATGTACTAATTCCTACATTAACTTACAAAGCAGGGAAAGGGTCACGTGGTATGCTACTCAGTGGCGTAGCCACAGGTGGGCCTGGGTGGGCCGAGGCCCATCTAGTTAGGGCTCAGGCCCACCCAACAGTAGCACATGTTTAGCGGTAGCTGTTGGGGATCCCAAGCTCTGCAAGCTGAAGACTTCCCCGATGGTAACAAAAACGCTGCTCTCCACAATACTGGCACCTGCACATGCTCCGTTTTCAGTGCATGTCTGCTGCAGATTGCTAAGGTGGAGGGAAGCATTTTCCTGCCAGCTGAGATAATTTTTTTAGTGTGTGTGGGGGAGGGAGAACACTTGGTGCTCACCCACTTCTTGCCTAGGCCCACCCAAAATCTGCTGTCTGGCTACGCCCCTGATACTACTTCAGGATAATTGTTAGTGTGACAGATAACAGAATATTTACCACCACCTCAACAGTACAGTTAATGAATGAGTGTGTGTGTGGGGGGGGGGGGGATATTCAAAGTGTTTTACATATTATATAAAGGTACTTATTTTGTACCTGAGGCACTAGAGGGTTAGGTGGCTTGCTCAGAGCCACAAGGAGCTGCAGTGGGAATCGAACCCAGTTTCCCAGGATTGAAGTTCGCAGCACTAACCACTAGGCTACTCCTCCACTCCAGTTAATGCAGAGGCTTGTAGTTGTGGTGAATCTGACAATTACCATGTGGTAACTGCAAAATTCTACTGCGTTTTAATAGAAGGGCCCCACAGAAGTACACACACCAAACACACAAGTATTAGAAAATAATTTCATGAGGCATGCTCTATATGCTTGCCACCACATATCCTTCTCCTCCAATGCTGTCACATCCTTAGCCCTGATGGGCTGCTTCTTAGTACTTCAGATGCATATTTCATTTACTTTGCTGTAAATTCTGCTGTGAAACCTAGTGACTGAACTATATGGCTTTCTCAATGGTTGTTATCAAGCTTATTTTCGAAAGAGAAGGGCGCCCATCTTCCCACACAAATCGGGAGATGGGTGTCCTTCTCTCAGTCGCCCAAATCGGCATAATCGAAACCTGATTTGGGGCACCTCAACTGCTTCCCGTCGCAGGGACGACCTACGTTCACGGGTCGTGTTGGCAACGTAGCGAAGTCAGGACTGGGGCGTGATTAAGAGATGGGCATCATCGGACGATAATGGAAAAAAGAAGGGCATCCCTGACGAGCACTTGGCCGACTTTACTTGGTCCATTTTTTCTTGCGACCAAGCCGTGAAAAGGTGCCCGAACTGACCAGATGACCACTGGAGGGAATCGGGGATGACCTCCCCTTACTCCCCCAGTGGTCACCAACCCCCTCCCACACTAAAAAAAAAAAAGCTTTAAAAATATTTTTTGCCAGCCTTATACCAGCCTCAAATGTCATACCCAGCTCCTTGACAGCAGTGTGCAGGTCCCTGGAGCAGTTTTAGTGGGTGTAGTGCACTTCAGCCAGGCGGACCCAGGCCCATCCCCCCTACCTGTTACACTTCTCGTGGTAAATGTGAGCCCTCCAAAACCCACCCAAAACCCACTGTACCCACATGTAGGTGCCCCCCTTCACCCCTTAGGGCTATGGTAGTGGTGTACAGTTGTGGGGAGTGGGTTTTGGGGGGGGTTGGGGGGCTCAGCACCCAAAGTAAGGGAGCTATGCACCTGGGAGCAATTTGTGAAGTCCACTGCAGTGCCCTCTAGGGTGCCCGGTTGGTGTCCTGGCATGTCAGAGGGACCAGTGCACTATGACTTCTGGCTCCTCCCACGACCAAAGGGCTTGGATTTGGTCGTTTTTGAGATGGGCGTCCTCGGTTTCCATTATGGCCGAAAACCGGGGACGACCATCTCTAAGGTCGACTATCTCAACATTTAGGTCGACCATCTCTAAGGTCGACCTAAATGTTGAGATTTGGGCGTCCCCGACCGTATTATTGAAACAAAAGATGGACACCCATCTTGTTTCGATAATACGGGTTTCCCTGCCCCTTTGCGGGGGCCGCCCCGTTCGATTATGTCTCTCCACGTGTACTGCCAATCATGCCTGTTGCTATGAAACAGTGGCACTCTATGGTTAAACTGTAAAATCCATCCTTTAAATCTGTTGACAGTGACATAAAATGGCTTGACATTTTATCATACTTAGTTTCATTTTATTATTCTTTCCAAACCAATTAAAACAACCCTCCTGGTCAAAAACACACACACACATGTGATGCTGTTTGCTTTAACCACTTATTATTTCATTTACTCCCTCTTAGATTGGAGCCTGTATATGTACTAAATATTTGTCTCATGTGTGTACATGGGAAAGATAGTAGGATGAGGAAAACAAGAGCGTAATCATAGGATTGTTATTCCTTTAAATATTTGCACAGCATATTTCTTCTAGTTTGACAGTACAGTGGTTTTTATTTAGTGGGTAAATGTTTTCCTTTTTTGTGTTTCCACTTTAAGTCATATATCTTATGGTTCTTTAAGTTGTCATTTCTTTATTTTCATTGCATACTTCTTTTATTTTAGTGAAACAAAAACCTTCGATTGAAAAAATATAAATATTTACATAGCCTGAAACTATTGTGAAATTAATCAGTAGCTCAATATGCAGAAAATAAAAGGAAATGACAAGCAAAGTTGGTAAAGGAGTCTTAAACTGGAACACACAGGAGTCCTTTTACAAAGACACACTAAAAAAATGGCCTGCGGTAGTGTAGACGCGTGTTTTGGGTGTGCACAGAATCATTTTTCAGCGCATCTGTAAAAAAATGCCTTTTAAAATTTTTGCCAAAAATGGACGTGCAGCAAAATGAACATTGACGCACGTCCATTTTGGGTCTGAGACCTTACCGCTAGCCAATGACCTAGCAGTAAAGTCTCACGCGGTAGCCGGGTGATAACTCCATTTTGGTGTGCGTTGGGTGCGCACAGACGCTGGGCACCATAGAGGGGCATAATCGAACGTCGCCGGCGAAATAGATCACCGACGATGTATTTTGGCGGCGGCGCAACAGCTGGCCGGAACCGTATTATCGAAAAAGATGGCCGGCCATCTTTTTTCGATAATACGGTTTAGCCCAGCCAAATGCCAGAGTTCGCCGGGTTTCAGATCGCTGGTTTTGTTTTTCAGCGATAATGGAAAAAAATGCTGGCCATTTCAAAACCCGGCGAAATCCAAGGCATTTGGTCATGGGAGGAGCCAGCATTTGTAGTGCACTGGTCCCCCCTCTCATGCCAGGACACCAACCGGGCACCCTAGGGGGCATTTCTAAAAAATTTTTAAAAATACAAAAAAAGCTCCCAGGGGCATAGCTCCCTTACCTTGGGTGCTGAGCCCCCCAAATCCCCCCCAAAACCCACTCCCCACAAATCTACACCATTACCATAGCCCTTATGGGTGAAGGGGGGCACCTACATGTGGGTAGAGTGGGTTGGGGGGGGGGGGGGTTGGAGGGCTTAACATTTACTACCACAAGTGTAACAGGTAGGGGGGGGGGATGGACTTGGGTCTGCCTGTCTGAAGTGCACTGCACCCATTAAAAAATGCTCTAGGGACTTGCATACTGCTGTCAGGGAGCTGGGTATGACATTTGAGGCTGGAATACAGGCTGGTAAAAAAAGGTTTTGATTTGTATTTTTTTTAGTGTGGGAGGGAGTTGGTGACCACTGGGGGAGTACGGGGAGGTCATCCCCCATTCCCTCCGGTGGTTATCTGGTCAGTTGGGGCACCATTTTGAGGCTTGGTCGTGAAAATAAAAGGTCCAAGTAAAGCCGTCAAAATACTGCTTAACGCCGCTTTTTTTTTCCATTATCCGTGAAAGCTGGCCATCTGGTAGCCACGCCCATGCCCGCCCATGTCCCGCCTTCGCTATGCCACTGACACACCCCCTTGAACTTTCGCTGGCGAGGCGACGGGAAAGCGGCGATGCTGTCAAAAAAGCCGCTTTCTATTATACCAATTTCGCCGCTTTTGAGAGATCGCCAGCCATCTCCCGATTTATATCGGGAAATGGCCTGCGATCACTTTCGAAAATAAGCCTGATAGTCACCTAAGGGCTGATGCTCAGAACTTCGATGCTATAGCGCAGTGTTTCCCAAGTCCAGTCCTGGCGTACCCCTTGCCAGTCAGGTTCTCAGGATATCAAAAATGAATATGCATGAAAGAGATTTGCATATAATGGAGGCAGTGCATGTAAATCAAGTTCATGCATATTCATTGTGGATATCTAGAAAACCTGACTGGCAAGAGTTACTCCAGGACTGGACTTGGGAAACACTGCTATAGCAAACAGCACCCAAGAATAGCACAGGAACAGCGCAGAACAATAGTTCATTGATGCTCAACACTAATTGCAAGCAAATAATATGCACACTGAGAGACCCCCAAAAGTAAAAGGGAGGAATGTGCCTGACACATGCACACACAAGTTTTGTGGTAAGAGCGACTTGTGGCAGGCAAACCTGGAAGTAAAACTTACACTGGTGCCGTTCCTTTGCACCTTTAAATATAAGTCTTTCAAAGTTGATGTTGTTTTTTTTTTCTCGAAGGCTTAAGTGCAGAAAACAGGCACCAATGAGTGCCGTCATTTTCAGTTTTGCTTGGGACTCGCGCACATGTGTTTCACACACTTCCAGCACTTAGAGGCTTCCAGGGGGTTCCTTCCATTTCCAAATTCAATGAAACCAGAATTTTAAGAAGAAAATCATGGGAAATCCTCTCTTCACATAACCTAATGCCAGCTCCAAGCTAACGCTAGGTTTCCAGTGGTAAAGGCGGCTTTGTTTTGTGCGCTGTTCTCTAAGCATTGGGGAGGGAATAGGAAATGACCTCATTAACAGCCCTCTGAACACTCTGCGCAGATTAATGCTGGCGCTAATCCAGTGCTAATCAGCCCTAGCGCCGGCGATAGGTTCTGAGCATCGGCCCACCAGACTGTAAAGAAATTGAAATTAAACAACTTTTTCTGATGCTCCCTCTTGGCTGCTATCCAGTGAAATAATGTACCGATGGAAAGAGAGTGATGGTCAATATGAGTAACAGGATAAATGTTTGCTGTTAGGGCAGGCTACTCTGTACCACCCTCATGCCTGTGCCTCCTGATCTACAGCACCTTGACTCTCCAAGATCCCTTATCTGCTGTTTCCATGGAGCTCTGATTAAGTGAAGTTCTGAGTTAAATCCTGCATTCTCTGCCCAGCCACACAAAGAAATGCCTCATATCTGAAATGCTGCCAGAAAGGAGGTAGCCATGGGAATGCCCTGTCTGGTCAGTAAAGGGAGTGCCCAGTGTGCAGGCATGAAATGAGAGAGGAGCAATGTGGAAAAAGTCACCCACACAACAAAGAGAAGCATTGTAAGAGAGTAATTCTTACAACAAAAGATGTTAGCAGATAAGCACTATTCGGTTCATCCAGTCTGCCTATTTGTGCCTACTTACAGCATTAAATTATCATTTGATTGGCAAATTTTACATAGAGAAAAATAAAATGGTTCAAAGACCATTACAGATTAAAAAGAAATAATGGGTTACACAAAATCCAACAATATAACATAAAAAAATCTTATTAAAAAACACAGTAAAACTAAAGATATTAATGGGTCTCAACCGATTATTGATTTTCTACTATAAAGGAAATGTACAAAAGCAAAGCGTATCTATATTTCTCCAGTTATTTAGATTATAAGCAATGTCAATAATTATATCTTATTTTTAGTGTGCTCATATTTATAACACCTGTAGGACTAACACTAACCTCAAAGGTCTCTCTTTGTCCTTTTATTATTAATCACTGCATACTGTTAAACTGTAATACTGATTTTCTTCAAATTATTACTTTTTTCTTTTACTTTTTTTAATCTTAAAATCTATACAGCAAAATCAATTGACTTATCTTGAGTATTGTTCTTGGGTCCCAACACGGATCATGTTTTCTCAAGGCACCCAACCAAACAATTTCTTCCATTTTAACAGGCCTTGAGAAAGCGACAGCAAAACATGGCCCATGTCGGGACACAAGAACAACACTCAAGATAAGTCAATTGATTTTGCTGTATAGATTTTAAAATTTAAAAAAGTAAAAGTAATAATGACCCTCACAGACCTTTGATCTGATATGGTACGACAGTTCTTGTGAATTAAACATAAACATGCCCTGCAGCCACAAAAACCCTAACAGGTGCAGATCATAACTAGCACTTTTCTCCATGGAAAGTTATCATACCAATATATATATATATATATATATATATATATATATATATTGTGACAAGGCTACAGCCCAGAGGTACAAAATGAAACAACAAAATCCTGAACTACGAATCCCAGAATGCATTGGCCGTCCCAGCAAAGGGAGCCCAGGGATAGACAAGATGGGTACATACCAACTCTGACCACAAGAGGGAGGGAGAAGGAAGAAGCCCAGTTCCCTGGCTCCGTAATCAATACATGATGCCTCCCACCTGTAGAGGGAAGGGTGGGGTGAGAAGCAGGTGGAGGAGGGGGTTAAGGCTGCTGAGCAAGAAGCAGAAGGAGGATGGAATGGGAGCTGGAGCGCCCTGAGGAAGGTAGCACCTAAAGGGGGAAAGGTAAAATTATGTATAATCATACCTGATAATTTTCTTTCCATTAATCATAGCTGATCAATCCATAGACTGGTGGGTTGTGTCCATCTACCAGCAGGTGGAGATAGAGAGCAAACTTTTGCCTCCCTATATGTGGTCATGTGCTGCCGGAAACTCCTCAGTATGTCGATATCAAAGCTCCATCTGCAGGACTCAGCACTTAGAGAATTACACCCACAAAGGGACACTCTGCCCAGCTCACCACCGCCGAAACGGGGGAGGGGAATTAACCCAGCTCATCCCCACACAAGTGGGGGAGGGGAATTAACCCAGCTCATCCCCACACAAGTGGGGGAGGGGAATCCGTCCAGCTCATCCCCGTGGAGCGGGGGAGGGACACCACACCCGCCGATGCGGGGGGATCTGGCTTATCCTGCAACCGCAACCGCGGGAGGAGCTGACTGACCCTAGCACCGCTGAAGCGGGAGGGGTACAAAACTGCCCTACAACCGCACGAAGCGGGAGGGAGTGCCGGCAGAATTTATTTCTCAATCCAGCCCCGTAAAACGGAGGGGAGAGGAATGCAGCAGCTCACTGTAACACAAACTCGTCTCAACTCTTGAAGAATCCAAGTGAAAAAACTTGAACCCGAAGTCTTCCTGAAGTAACTGAAGACTAAACTTGAACCTGAAATGCAACCAGAATAGAAACCATACAGATATCTGGGCGGGGCTATGGATTGATCAGCTATGATTAATGGAAAGAAAATTATCAGGTATGATTATACATAATTTTACCTTCCATATCATCAAGCTGATCAATCCATAGACTGGTGGGATGTACCGAAGCAGTACTCACCCAGGGCGGGACATAGAAATCCCTGAACTCAACACTGAAGCTCCACACCGGGCCTCCGCCCGTGCCGCCACAGTCAAGCGGTAATGCTTGGAGAATGTATGGGCCGATGCCCAAGTTGCCGCCTTGCATATCTCTTCCAAGGAGACGGACCCGGCCTCTGCCATCGAGGCCGCCTGAGCTCTAGTGGAGTGAGCCTTCAGCTGAATAGGCGGCACCTTCCCCGCGGCCACATAAGCCGCGGCAATGACTTCCTTGACCCATCTTGCCACTGGAGGCTTAGCAGCCTGCAGACCCTTACGAGGACCTGCCAACAGGACAAACAGATGATCCGATTTCCGGAAATCATTGGTCACTTCCAAGTATCTGATGATGACTCGTCTCACATCCAGATATTTAAGAGCAGAGTACTCCTCTGGGTAGTCCTCCCTACGAAAGGAAGGGAGACAGAGCTGCTGATTCACATGGAAGCGAGAAACAATCTTGGGCAGGAAGGAAGGCACTGTGCAAATAGTCACTCCTGCCTCAGTGAACTGCAGAAAAGACTCTCGACATGAGAGTGCCTGGAGCTCGGAAACTCTTCTGGCTGAAGGATAGCCACCAAAAAGACTGCTTTCAACGTCAGGTCTTTCAGAGATGCCCTCAACAAGGGTTCAAAAGGCGGCTTCTGTAATGCTCTGAGCACCAGGTTAAAATTCCACGCAGGCACCATTGAGTGCAGAGGAGGGCGCAGGTGCTTAACTCCCTTGAGAAAACGCACCACATCTGGCTACGAAGCCAGGGAAGCACCCTTCAGGCGGTCCCTGAAGCAAGCCAGGGCCGCTACCTGGACTTAAAGGGAACTGAGCGACAGGCCTTTCTCCAGACCTTCTTGCAGGAATGCCAACACTGAAGAAATTGGAGCAGTGAATGAAGAAAATGAGCCTGCTTCGCCACGCTGCAAAGGTACGCCAAACCCTGGCGTAAGCAGTAAAAGTAGAGCGCTTCCTCGCTCTCAGCATAGTGGCGATGACCTTGTCTGAGAAGTCCTTCTTCCTCAGACGCTGCCGCTCAATAGCCAGGCCGTAAGCCCAAAGGGGGAGGGATCCTCCATCACCACGGGACCCTGATGTAACAGACCCTGCTCCACTGGCAGCCCCACCAGGATTATCCAGCCCGGATGCTTTGCCAATCGGTCTAGCACCCTGCCCAACATGGGCCAGGGCGGGAACACATAGAGAAGCTCTTGTGTTGGCCACTGTTAGAGGAGAGCATCGACTCCCAGAGATCGAGGGTCCCGTCCTCTGCTGAAAAAACGCGGCACTTGGCAACTGGCCGATGACGCCAATAGATCTAGGCTCGGCTGGCCCCAGCGCTTCGTGATATCCAAGAACGCCTGAGCCGATAACTGCCACTCTCCGGGATCCAAGGTATGGCGACTGAGAAAGTCCGCCTTGACATTCATGACTCCGGCAATGTGGGCTGCTGACAGCTGCTCCAGGCTCGCTACCGCCCACTGGCATAGATTCACGGCTGCCTTGGCTAGAGGGGCGCTCTTGGTACCTCCCTGGCGGTTGACATAGACCACAGCCGTGGCATTGTCCAACAGGACCCATACTGGCTTCAACGCCAGTACCGGGATGAACTCCAAAAACGCCAACCGAATGGCTCTGAGTTCCAGGAGGTTGATAGACCACTTTGCCTCTGCAGGAGACCAGAGCCCCTGCGCTGTCCTTCCCAAGAAGAGGGCTCCCCAGCCCGACAAAGAGGCGTCCGTCGTGACGACAATCCACTCCGGGGTCACCAGAGACATTCCTGCAGACAACTTGTCTGTCTGCGTCCACCAGCTCAGCGCCTTGCGCACTGCTGGGTCCAAGGGAAGGCGCACAGCATAATCCTCCGACATCGGAGTCCAGCGCAGCAGCAGAGATTGTCGAAGTGGTCTCATATGAGCCCTGGCCCAGGGCACTACATCCATCGTGGCCGACATAGAGCCCAACAGCTGCACATAGTCCCAAGTCCGAATAGGAGAGGCTACTAGGAACTAGTCCACCTGAGCCTGAAGCTTGACAATCCAATTGTCTGGCAGGAACACTCTGCCCACTTGGGTGTCGAATCGAACTCCCAGATGCTCCAGGGACTGAGTCGGGCGCAGCTGGCTTTTCTCCCAGTTGATGATCCACCTCAGGGAGCTCGAAAGAGCAACCACCCGGTTCACAGCTTTGCCGCACTCTGCATAAGAGGGGCTTGGATCAACCAGTCGTCCAGATAAGAATGGACTTGAACTCCTTCCTTCCACAGGAAGGCCGCGATGACCACCATTACTTTGGAGAAGGTCCGCGGAGCAGTAGCCAACCCGAACGGGAGGGCTCTGAACTGGAAGTATCGACCAGTACTGCAAAACGCAAAAAGCGTTGATGAGGAGGCCAGATGGGAATATGCAAGTACGCGTCCTTGAAGTCCAAGGATGCCAGGAACTCTCCTGCCTTCACTGCCGCTATAACAGAGCGGAGGGTCTCCATGCGAAAGTGCCGAACTTTCAAGGCCCAATGGACCCCTTGAGGTCGAGGATAGGCCGTACAGAACCTCCTTTCTTTGGAATCACAAAGAAAAAGGAGTAACGTCCCTTGCCAGGCTGATTCTCTGGCACCGGAACGACCGCCCCCAGGTGGAACAGATTGTCCAAGGTCTGCTGCACTGCCACAGCTTTGACCGGAGACTTGCAGGGAGAGAGTACAAACCCGTCTTTTAAGGGTCGGCAGAACTCTAGCTTGTAGCCGTCTCTGATGACTTCCAGCACTCAAGCGTCTGAAGTTATTGTGGTCCACTCGCCCATCAACGAGGACAGCCGTCCTCCAATCTGCACTGAGGCGTGGACCAAGGCCCCGTCATTGGGTACGAGACCCTGGGGGAGGACCGGAGGGAGCACCTCCGGGACGGCGGTCTCTGCGAAAGGAATGCTGCTTGGGGGAGAAGTTCCTCTTGAAGGAAGAGAGGGCAGAGGAGCCCGACCTGCCCGGGCGGTACCGACGGGCTTCCTGAGCCCGTCCTCTGGAGGTACCAGGGCGAGTACTAGCCCGAGCCCTGACCTCTGGTAACTTCTTGCCCTTAGACGTGCCGAGATCGGACACGATTTTGTGCAGCTCGACCCCAAAGAGCAGCTTGCCTTTAAAAGGCAATCTAGCCAGGCGGGATTTAGAGGCATGGTCAGCAGACCAATGTTTCAGCCAAAGCCACCGCCGCGCAGAGATTGTCTGAGCCATGCCTTTAGCTGAGGCTCTCAAGACATCATACAGCAAGTCTGCCAAATAGGCTAAGCCCGATTCCAGGGCCGGCCAAACAGCCCTCAAGGAATGATCCGAGGGGGAAGCCCGCTGCACCATAGTCAGGCACGCCCTGGCCACATAGGAGCCGCAAACTGAGGCCTGCAAACTTAAAGCAGCCGCCTCAAAGGACGACCTTAAGGCCGCCTCCAATCCTCTGTCTTGGGCGTCCTTTAGGGCCGTGCCACCTTCCACTGGTAACGCCGTTTTCTTAGTCACCGCAGTGATTAAAGAATCCACGGTAGGCCACAGAAAGGCCTCACGTTCACCTTCAGGCAAAGGATAGCGGCGGGACATAGCCCTAGCCACTTTAAGGCTCGCTTCCGGGACATCCCATTGAGCCGAAATTAAGGAGTGCATGGCATCATGCATGTGGAAGGTTCTAGGCGGGCGCTTCGTCCCCAGCATAATGGCAGAGCCAACAGGGGCTGAGGGAGAGACGTCCTCTGGAGAGGAAATCTTCAAAATGCCCATGGCCTGCACTAACAGGTTGGGCAAAACCTCTGAGCTAAAGAGCCGCTGCAGAGGGGTCATCCGCTCCATCCGAGCGGGGATCCGTCTCCTCCAAGGAATCCGCAAAGGACCGTTGGGAGACCTCAGACACGCTGCCCTCATCTACATCGGAGGAGACAAAGTCCTCCTCCGCTCCGAGCTGTAACGAACTGGTGTCCCAGTGAGTAGCTGCAATGAACGTTTAAATAAACGTCGAAATAAACGCCTTTAAGGACGTTTAAAATTTTTTTTTTTTTTTTTTTTTTAAACGGAGCCAGCGGGAGGGGGGAGAAAAGGAGGGACCTGGCACCACCAGGTTTGCACTTGCTCAAAAGAGCCCTCAACCCCAGGCACTCAACAAAACCTAAAAATTAGGCTTGGAGGCCTAGCCAGAGTTGCTGCTGTGTGACCACCACCTGCTGAGATAGAGAACATACTGGGGAGTTTCCGGCAGCACATGACCACATATAGGGAGGCAAAAGTTTGCTCTCTATCTCCACCTGCTGGTAGATGGACACAACCCACCAGTCTATGGATTGATCAGCTTGATGATATGGAAGCTATGTGTTTAAAAGTTTTGATTTAAAACCTGTTGTAAGGAAGAAGCCTGTTTTGATTTGAACTGTTTGCTGTGGGGGAAGGGCAGAGGATTGGAAGAGTTATAAGCCTGGTTCCCCAGCTGCTCCTGTTTGTTGTGTAAGAACTGTGGGAGCTGGAAACCCTGGTTGGATTGCTGGGTGAGGGGCAGCACTACCCTGCCTGGGGCAGCCCTAACCCCAGGGCTGGACTGAAGCTTTTGTTTGTAACTTGGAAACAAAAATAAAAAGAAAAGAATATTTGAAAGTATCTGCTGGTGGCAATTTGTGGGGCTTGGATTAATTCTGGGGAGGAGACTTCCTTCCTCTCCCTACTGGCGCAGCGGTCCCGTTTACAATATACATACATACATACATACATACATACACACACACATACATTCTGATTCTCATGTCATCCGAGTAATAGCAACATAAATCTCTCCACTACAAAGGCACATTGTGAAATATTACAAAACCTGAAAAAATCCTAACAGAATACATATAGCAAACCTAGCATACAACAGTAGCACTAATTTCTATAAGTCAAACAATATGAACACTCCCTAACAATGGGCAGCACTACACAGCACCCTAGAACACCAATACACCTACTACTGCTAAAACAGAACAAGTGGTGCTGCTACAGAGTTCTTCACAAAACTACATACAAACAGAATACCACACCTCAGTCACATGCAGAACACAGACAAACCCTCACCAAATACAGAATAAGGGAACTATGAACTCTGAGAAGTCAAACTAGGCATGTGCCATAACATAAGAGAAATAAAAACAGAAATATGCTTCCTCTTGTACTGAAGGAAAATACTAAAACATCTGTGATGCATATTTCCCAAAGCAAACATATTCCACATAATAAAATTCAAAGTAAAACTTTTTTACTACCTTTGTTGTCTAGGCAATTTATTTTTTTCCAAGCATGTTGGTCCCAGTTTCTATTTTCTGCTTGTCTGTCTTCTACTCTCTTTCCAGTGGGTGCTGTCCATTTGTCCTTTCTCCACTTTCCTCCCATCTTCTTCCGTTCCCTCAATACATCCATCTATGATGTTTCCTTTCTCCCTTTTCTCTCTGCCCACTCCAAATTTCACCCTCTCACTCTTCAGTTCTCCACCTATATTTCACTTACTTATCAACTTTCCATCTCCTTCTCTCACCCTGTAGCTCTCCTGTCTCACTCCTTCCCTGGCCCTTTCTCTTTCACCCATTCCCCATTACTACACTTCTACACTCTGTACTCACCATATTCCTCTCACTCAGTTCCTTGAAAATCTCTATAGTCTCTCCCACATAGTTCCACCATGCCAAGCATTTCCCCTCCCACTTCCTTCCTACACCCTTGTAGCCCAGTATCTCCTCTTTCTTTCTCCATCCATACTTCTAGCATAGCATCTCCTGTCCTTCCCCCCCATCCCTCTCCCTGTCTTCCACCTCTGTGGCCCAGCAATTCCCTGCCCTTTTCCCCTTCCTCTCCATCCCTATGGTCCAGCAACTCCTTGTCCCACTCTCCCCCCCCCCAAAAAAAAAAAAATGCAGTTTAAATGTTCAGCAGGGCAGCAGCTCAGAAGAGAGAGCAGTTGCAGGAAACCCAGCCTGGTGGCAGGAGATGTGGCTATGCTACACAAATCCTGATACCCTGCTCTTTTCCAGGTTGTGCAGGCAGTAAACCAATTCTTTTGTGTTCTGAACCTGGACTCAGCTAGCCTGTTGTCTCAAGGGCTTCACTGAAGGCCCAAAACTCCAGTTGACTGTGCCCATTATCACAATCCTACTTTAGGCAAAATACACGGGTTTCATTGAAGTACCTTGGAAATGAGAAAATATTTATTAATAATTTGAATATTAGCTCCAGACCCCAAAGGCGGCCAAATAGAATAAAGAAAAAGTATATCAATGTGTAAACATGATAATAAAACAACTTCTTGTCATGCTCCCAGCAACTAATTAAACAGTTTTAGGCCAGCACCAAAAAATTATTATTTGTCACCAAAGTCCTTTTACTACTAGTTTTCTCTTACCTCTCAGCTGCTGAAGCTCCATGTTGAGGCTTTCAATGCTACAGTCACAGAACTGCAAATTCTCCAGGGTCTCTTCTCTTGATACCTCATCTTGTGATTCTTCAAGCATCAAGTTCAGCTCCTCTCGGGTCTTGCTGTAAACCTCCAGGTCTCGTTCCACCTCTTCTATTCTTGACAATAAAAAGGGCCATTGAGACATTTCATCTTTATGCTGAGCCAAAAGTTCTCCTGTAGTGGCCTGAGCCTCCTCATCCAAGAGTCCCTGAATGGGAGAGTTCCTATGTGAAGAGGCCAGCTTTGGCTGAGGTTTTGGAGATGTGCTCCTCCTCCTTTGGTGAGGAGGGAGTGGAGCTGGCCTAGAAGGATGAACTGAAAAAGAAGACATTCTCTGAACAGATGTAGATTTTTGACTACCACTATCGGACAAATGTGGAGGGGTGTTTCCTTTAGCGTTGGGTCGAGGAGGTGGAGGCCTCAAAATTTTTCTCCTTTCTGGTAATTTCTGCTGCGTGGTATACTGAGGGGATCCTCGAACAATATCCATTTCAGAGCTGTAGTCAAGGATAGAAAAATGTCTTGAAACTTTCTTGTTCTGTTCTGCCTTTGGACTGGAGATACTCTTCTCAAACTGAACAAGCTGCTCAGACAGCTTGGAATCAAGATCAAGGACTAACTCATCTGATCCAGATGTCCTTTTGCCAGGCCATGTACCTAGACCTTCATGTGAGCCACTTAAGCTGAGAGAACGCACTTTTGATTTCTGTCTTTGATCTTCTGCCCAATTGGCCAGGTCCTGGCAGAAGAAAATCCCCTCACTGGTCTGATGATCTCCAGATTCCTCCAACAAACTGCAATGACTCTCCTTAGTTTTCACTTTAGAAGGTGATGGCTTGGATGGCCTTGGCTTCTGCACACCATTAGCACCATTTTTGCCTTTTCCTTCTGCTGAAGGAATATCAGGCTGCTCTATACTATCAGAAGAAGCAGACTGCACTGTTCTTAGGTCTGGCTGTATTTCTTTAGAATTACAGTATTCTTTACTTTGCTTTGGACGTGGAGGTAGCCGAGGTCGTGGTGAAACACCATTTATTGTCTTTGCATTTTCATTTTTCAAGAAATAAGATGTGTCTTTGGAAAAGGAGTTATGTTCAGTTCCTGGGCTTATCAGTTGTCCTTGCGAGATATTCAAACCCCTGGAAACAGGTATGCCATTTATTTGTCCAGTATGTACTGGATCATGTGACCATTTTTGTGGACTCTTGGGAGCATTAGTCTGTAAAGAAGAGTCCTTCATAGAATTAGATAGGTCTTTCTGGGTGTTCATACTTGTCTTCAACAGTAGCTCTGCAGTTGTCTTCTCCATACTTGGAACAGAACTCTCCAGTTTCACAAACCTGTGAGGAAATATTCCCTTTTTTCCATGCACTTTTCCTTCCAGCCAACCATCTTCCAAGGTGCTGATAATTTGAATCCTATCTCCAATATCAAAATCAAGTTCTGTTGGCTCAAGGGCCTCAAACTTGTAGAGAGCAACTCCATATGTTCCTGATGGATCTTCTTCCCGGTCTTGTTCTTCCCTTTTTAACTCTTCTTTCTCTCCTTCTGTGAGAAAGGAAGGTTCATCCGTCATACTGGTATTATCATAATTATCAGAAAATTCAGGTTCCAATGTGCAGTCTGTCGCTCTCAAAGGTGTCAAAAGTTCCACAAAGCCTTCAGGAAAAATGCCCCTTTTGGCCTTTAACTCTCCTTCAAACCATCCAGGTTCTGGGACCCTGATAATAGTGATAATATCCCCCTCCCTGAAATCCAACTCTTCTTCCAGTTGTGCAGAGAGGCACATCAGTGCCCTGGCCTGACCCAGGGCATAGCTGGGAAGCTCCAAGATTGTGTTCTGAGAAAGCTGGCGACTCCTGGATGACAGACAGAACTCCCGAACACATGAGGTAGGGAAAAACCCTTTTGATCCCCAGCAACTTCTGCCTTGCAGCCAGCTGGATCCCAGATTCCCTTCCAGGACCACCAGATCTCCTAGATGAAAAGAAAGGAACAATTAGTGAATGCTACCAATTGCAACATTTAACAGGTGCCTCAAGCCCCTTTCCCAGCCTTGTGACTTTGGTGTCTTCCAGTATAATATATCACAAAGACAACACTGACCAGCACCAGATCCAGAACCGGGAAAAGTCCTTGCTAATAAGTCCTTTCTGTACTTTGCAATATTATTGTACTGTGATTACAGCTATTATTTTTCCCTTTTGTTTTTAACATTCTGAGAGCAATTTTCAAAGCTTGTCCCCTACTAAAGATTCCATCCCTTCCTACCCTCACTGCAGGTAAAAATAGCTACCCTGCTGGGTACATGGCACTGGTTCTTTTCCTGTGCCAGAAAAGAAGCAGACACACAGGGAGAGAAAGTTCAAGCTGGACTTTCATTTTGAAACCTCATGTGCACAGAAATTTCTGCAGGTATAACTGTACACATATGCTGGTATACTGACCATGGGCGTTTCCCTTTGAAAAAGTGCTTGCAGGTCCTGCACTGAATCTAAAAACTGCCCCACTTTGACGTCATATGTACCAATTGTCATGCCAATCAAGCTTCTTGAATCTGAATTTGAAGAAGGAAAGCTGAAAGGCATTTCTGGGATTCTTTATAATCCAGCATAAAAATACACGTGCATATATGAAACACATGGTAATAAATATGTGCAAATTCAACCTGCTTTAGTGTGTGCTCCAGGACCCAAAATCTACATCTATGGCTATTTCTCAAATGGGAAAAGGAGAAGCAGGGACATCTGCTGGCTGAATGCTTTAAGTGCAACCATTTGGTATAGGAGTTGTGTACTGAGAAGGGCCTCACCTGACCCAGAGAATTTTACTTCCTCATTTCAACACAGTACTAATTATTCACAGTACAGCAGAATTTCTCAAGACCTAACCCTACTGCTAGAAGCAATTCATAATTTTGTCACGTATAGCTCTTTTAAGATACAGTTTGTCAAATGCAAATTTTGCTAAATTTTAACATGCTAGCAACATATTTTATTCTGTCTTACACATACAGCACCTCAAATCTACTGAGCTTCACCAGCAGCTATGTTTCCTGGTTGACTATGAGGCATATGTTCAAAGCACTTAGCCTTCCAAAGTTCCATAGAAACCTATGGAACTCTGGAAGGCTAAGTACTTTGAAAATATGCCTCTATATAACATTTGATAAAATGTCTGTCTATGACCAGTTGCTCAGCAGCAGTGCTATGTGGAAGGAAGAGTAACCTAACGGTTAGTGCAGTGGGCTTTGATCCTAGCAACCTGGGTTTGATTCCTACTGCAGCTCCTTGTGACCTTTGGGCAAGTCACTTAACCTTCCACTGCATCAAGTAAAAAAAAAAAAAAGTATATCCAGTAGCACTATAGAAAAACCTCAGCTCCGAGGACAACTGAATTTAAGTTCTTAGATCACTTATTACATACAGCTCCTGTTTGGAAAGGGGCTACTGTTCGGGAGGGGGAAGGAGGCAGAGCCTGGATCAGAGGCCACTGTGCTGATTTTTGGTTTTGGGTGAAACTGGGTGATGAACTTCAGTCACAAATTCGGTTTTGGCCTAAACAGAAAAAGCAGTTTTGGTTGGCTTAATTCTTTGGAAGGAAGGAAAATCCCTGCTGCTGCTCAACAGTGACATCTACTGGCAAGTTAAGAGCACACTTGTACCAAGCTCTATTGAGCAGTGTTTCTCAACCAGTGGCCTTTGTACCCTAGAGGTATATGAGCCATGAGTGCAGAGTATATGAAAGATCATGCATGCAGGGGGGAACAAATATTCTATGTACTGCTCACTCTTCAGCTACCGAGGAGTTTCTCTTTTTCCTATCAGCCTCCACTTCTGAAGAGGGAATGGCACATTTCTAGGGCACCAGCCCTGGGGCAGAACAACAGGTAAGAATAGGAAAGGAATCAGCTTCACTGTAGGACGATTGGCAGACAGGGCAGTAGTGCTCCATGCTACTTGTTCTGTGATCCATAGGGACTTGGAGCATCCAGAGTACTACTGATCTCCTCAGCTACACCTTCTCTCTAATGAGCAACAGGAAGAGGAGTGGGATCACTGGGATCAGCATCAGTGTATATGCTCTGAGTATCTATAGCCTGTGCTCTGGGAGCAGAAAACAAGTAGCGCGGAGAGCTACTGCTCCAGTCCGCCGATCACCACACAATGAAGCCAACTCCTTTTTGCCCCTTTTTGTTGCCTTCAGGTTCTACCTCAGGGCCTAAGCTGCTCCATTTGCATATGGGGGGACTGAAAGAGATGTGAGGATACAGATAAGACAGGAAAGAGGGAAAGGGAGAGTGATGTGAAACCATTCAATAAGCATGATGAAGAGGAAGGTGGATATGAGAAAGAGAGAGCTGGTAAAGGAAGAGAGATGAGGAAAGGAAATAGGAAAGGAGGAGGAAAAAAGAGTGATGAGAAGAAAGGGTGAACAGAACACAGCTGGATTAAAGCATAGGCAAATTAGGCAACTTCCTAGGGCCAGAGGTTTAGAGGGGATTTGGCAGATGGGTTCAGGACTCAGGAAGTGAGGATTGTCAACTATCTGGATTTGTTTAGGATTCTACACATTCTAAATTACCTGTCTCGAAACCAGAAGGATGGCTAAAGAGTTTGGATATTTTTCAGAGTTTGGCCTCTAGAACTCTCCAATGTTCCCCTCTTCCAGTTCAGAGATGTGGTAGGATCCAGCCAGTGGGAAGGCTGCAGTAGTTACAGGAAGAAGGGGTTGAATCAAGGAGGTAGCATTGAGAACAGGAGACAGCATGATCCTATCTCGCCCATTATGTGGGATGAAGCAAGGAGGTTTTATGACAGGAGATGGCATGAGCCTATGTGGCCCATTCTGTGGGCTGAAGCTTGTGGGCAGAGCTTGACGCCATACTGTGTGACCCCAAAAGTTCACAGATGTATTGAAAACAATAAACTTGTAAGGTTTATGACTGCCTATGTGTGGTTTTTATTTTTTAATTTGAAAGATTCCCTTACATAACACAAGGGGTCTTTTTTAAACCTCTGGGGGGTCCTGGGGCATGAGCTGCGGTCTGCGGATGCTCCGGAGTGGCAGACTTGTTTTTGCTGCCAAGGGAGGCTCGATTTTTGTAGGAGGCAGCTTTAAGAGAGGCCCCGGCTGTGCCAGAGCCTCAGGGCGAGTTGTGTGGACCCCTCCCACCCTCCCCTGAGGTTTAAAAAAAACAACCCTTGGTTACATATGGGAAGCTTTCAAATTAATAAAAAAGCTGTGAAATAAAAAAAAATACATAGGCAGTCATAAACCTCACAAGTGTTCTGTTCTGAGGTAATGAGCCCTTGGGCCTCAGCGCAGACAGATCACCCCTAAGTTCTATGAAGGGAGGCAACAGCAGGGAGCTGGCATGGCTGGAACTCTAGAACCTGACCAGGTAGGATCTCAAGTGCAAGTCTCTGGCAGGGGCGAGGAACAAGGCTCAGCTCTGGCAGAGGCCAGGAACAAGGCTTGGCTTGACAGGAACCAGGAACAAGGCTCAGCTTGACAGGAACCAGGAGCAAGATTCGGCTTATAAGAACCAGTAACAAGAGTAGGGCTCTCAGGAGCAAGCCCCTACAGAACAGAGTTCATAGGAGCAGGGCTCACAGGAGCAAGAACCTCAGGAATAGAGTTTGAAGGAGCAGGGCTATCAGGAACAGGGTTCGCAGGAACAAGACATTCAGGAACAAGGCTCTCAAGGGTTGCAAAGGCACTGGAAGCGGGGCAGAGTTTCCCCGATGATGCCCAGGCATGCCTCTCCTCTGATGTACTGCTCTCTGCTGTGAACCAGGAATTGATTATGCGCACACTCCCCAGGGGCACGGTGTGTGCAGATACAGAAGGACATCGCATCTGCGAGTTCATAGGATTGATGCCAGTACCACGTCGGAACATGCGCCAGACCTGCAGAAGTCACAGTAGGGTCATGACAGTATCCTACTACTACTACTAATCATTTCTATAGCGCTACTAGACGTATGCAGCGCTGTATATATTATATACAGGTACTTTCTCTGTCACTAGGGGGCTCACAATCTAAGGGTTTTTTTGGTACCTGGGGCAATGGAGGATTAAGTGACTTGCCCAAGGTCACAAAGAGCTGCAGTGGGAATCGAACCCAGGTTGCCAGGATCAAAGCCCACTGCACTAACCACTAGGCTACTCCTCCACACTCACAGTATCCCTGCCTCTACGGCCCCTCCTGCCCGGGACTTGGGTTTGGGCTTGTGAGGAAACAGGCGCTGGAACCTTCGAAGTAGGACTGGAGCAAGGACAAGAGTTGCAGGTTCTCAGGAGTTATCCTCAGGACCAAAACCTTTCCAGGCAATAAGGTATTGTAACTTGCTTCGCACTCTTTGGGAATCTAATTGTTCTAGACCTCGTATTCCTTCTCAGGATCAGTTTCAACCAGTAATGGAGTGGGGCACATTGTGGCTGACCTCCTTAATACCAGTGGTTTCAGCAAGGTTTCAGGTTGCATTTATTTGATTGATCGCCTAAGGCAATGCCATCAAAGAGATTTACATACATTAAAATCTCTAAGTTATATCAAAATACAGTGTATCGGGAAAATTACAATATAAACAGAAGAGAACAGGGAGGAGTAAACCAAATACAGATACATGGAAGATGCTGTGGATTTGAAGGTTAATAGGAAGCTTTAGCTGGTATGTTAAAGGACCAATCTGGCAAATCACTGGATATGGTTCGATGAAGCAAGGAGCAAACTGAGCTGAGGGTGTCTTAAGTCGTAGGTTTTGGGTGGAGAGCTATACCAGGTCCCCTATCTGGAAATGGGGCGCCAGGCATCTTCTCCTGTCAGTTTGTCGCTTGGTCCTCTTGGTTGCCTGGAGTAAGAGCTCCTGGGTGGTCTTCCATATCTGGGAGAAGGAAGTAATAGCTTCTTCAGCGGCAGGGACATCTGCAACCACTGGTACAGGCATGGGTACCCACAGGTGTTGTCCGTAGGCAATCCAGAAGGGGGAAGCCCTGGTGGACAAGCTTCCATGGTTATTAGGCAAAACTCTGCCCATGGTAACAGCTGTGCCAAGTCATCTTGAAGCTTGGAAATGTAAGCTCGCAGAAAGGCTTTCAGACTTTGGTTGGTTCTCTGTTTGCTTGTTGGACAGGGGGTGATAGCCTGAAGAGAAATCCAGTTTTACTTGGAGGAAGCAATTTAGACCGCCAAATTTTGAGGTGATCTGCACCCCTCGATCCAATACAATGGATTCGGGCAAGCCTTGCAGCCAGAAGATCTCCTTGGAAAAGAGTTGAGCCAATATAGGCGCCTTGGGTAACCCAGCCAAAGGCATGGCCATTTTTAAGAATCAGTCCACTACCACCCAGATGGTGGTGTGACTCTTAGAGGGGGGAAGATCTGTAATAAAGTCCATGGCAATGTGTGCTCAAGGTTTTTTGGAAATAGGCAGAGGATGCAGGAGACCCCAGGGACAAGCATGTGAAGGTTTCTGATGAGCACACACAAGACAGGCAGATACAAAATCCTTTATGTCTTTTTGGAGAGAGGGCCACCAATAAGCTTGGGAAATAAGTTCCATAGTGTGTCGTATTCTACTACTACTACTACTACTACTTAACATTTCTAGAGCGCTACTAGGGTTACGCAGCGCTGTACAATTTAACAAAGAGAGACAGTCCCTGCTCAAAGAGCTTACAATCTAATAGACAAGTGAACGGTCGGTCCGATAGGGGCAGTCAAATTCCAGGGTGACCGGCTGCCTTTGAATCATGTCTCCACTTGAGGACTGTCTCCCACAGTTGTCTAGCGACAAAAGTCTTCCTTGGGGGTACAGTTAAGACAGTGGCTGTGAGGATGCATGCTAGATCGATGACATGTTGGGGTTCGGGCTGCTCCTCACCTGTTTCTATAGAGCGTGACAGGGCATCTGCTTTAATGCTCTTCTCTGCTGGGCAGAACTGTAGCTGGAAGTCAAAATGTGAAAAGAATAAGGACCACTGGGCTTGTCGGGGTTTCAGCCGGCGAGCCTCTTGGAGATATAGTAGATTTTTGAGGTCCATTAGTACGATGAAAGGGAACTTGGCTCCCTCAAGTAAGAGGTGCCACTCCTCTAGTGCTAATTTTATGGTCAACATCTCTTCATCTCCGATAATATAATTTCTGTCAGCCAGAGAGAATTTCCTTGAGGAAAAAGGCACAAGGAAGCAGTTTTCCACTGACACAGGGCTAGGATAGGATGGCGTCGGTCTCAGATGCAGAAGCGTCAACCTCCACAAAGAACCTTTTCTCAAGGTCTGGATGCCAAAGGATCAGAGCGGTTGTAAAGGCCTGCTTAAGGCAGTCAAACGTGTCTATAGCCTCAGATGGCCAATCCTGGGTGTTTGCCTCCCTCTGCATAAGAGCAGTCAAAGGCACTGCAATGTTAGAGTAACCCAATATGAATTGCCAATAATAATTGGTGAAACCCAAGAACTTCTGGTCAGGGCCACTCGAGAATAGCGGATAGCTTGGCTGAGTCCATTTGTAGCCCCTGGTCCGAAATGTATCCCAGGAATGGTAGCCTGGTGTGCTTGAAGATCATTTTTCCAATTTGGCATATAGTTGATTCTGCCACAGATGGTGAAGCACCAGCTTGACATGCCATCTATGCTGTTCAAACGATCAGGAAAAGATCAGGATGTCATCCTGGTAAAGGAGTACAGAACTGTACAGCAGGTCCCAAAAGATGTCATTAATAAAATTCTGAAAGACAGCAGAAGCATTTACAAGGCCAAAGGGCATGACCAGATACTCGTGAAGGGGCATTTTCGAATGGGGCCGGCCATCTCTAAGAGCACCCATCTCCGAGGACGGCGCTGCGAAGGGGTGGGGCCAACCGTATTTTCGAACGAGATGGCTGGCCATCTTTCGTTTCGATAATATGGTTGGGGCCGGCCAAATGTCAGAGATGGCCGGGTTTGAGATGGCCGGCCTCGGTTTTTGCCCATAATGGAAACCGAGGCTGGCCATCTCAAACCCGGCCAAATCCAAGGCATTTGGTCGTGGGAGGAGCCAGCATTTGTAGTGCACTGGTCCCCCTGACATGCCAGGACACCAACTGGGCACCCTAGGGGGCACTTCTAAAAATTAAAATAAAAATTTAAAATAGCTCCCAGGTGCATAGTTCCCTTACCTTGTGTGCTGAGCCCCCCAAATCCCCCCAAAACCCACTTCCCACAACTCTACACCATTACCATAGCCCTTATGGGTGAAGGGGGGGGCACCTACATGTGGGTACAGTGGGTTTTGGGGGGGTTTGGAGGGATCGCATTTACTACCACAAGTGTAACAGGTAGGGGGGGGGGGGATGGGCCTGGATCCATCTGCCTGAAGTGCACTGCACCCACTAAAAACTGCTCCAGAGACCTGCATACTGCTGTCAGGGAGCTGGGTATGACATTTGAGGCTGGCAAAAAAAGTTTTTAAAGTTGTTCTTTTGAGGGAGGGAGGGGGTTAGTGACCACTGGAGGAGTCAGGGGAGGTGATCCCCGATTCCCTCCGGTGGTCATCTGGTCAGTTTGGGCACTTTTCTGGGACTTGGACCTGAAAAAAAGGGACCAAGTAAAGTCGGCCAAATGCTCGTCAAGTGCCGGCTTTCTTTTTTCCATTATCGGGCGAAGCTGGCCATCTCGTACCACACCCCCGTCCCGCCTTCTGTACCCTGCCGACACGCCCCCTTGAAGTTTGGCTGGCTCCGCGACAGACTGCAGTTGAGGCTGGCCAAAATCGGCTTTCGATTATGCCGATTTCGCCGGCCTTGAGAGATGGTCGGCCATCTCCCAATTTGTGTCAGAAGATGGCCGGCCTTCTCTTTCGAAAATAAGCTGGATAGTGCCCTTCCTGGGTATTAAAGGCAATCTTCCACTCATCTCCTTCCCTGATATGGATGAGGTTATACGCACCTCGCAGATCTAGTTTGGTGAAGATGCAGACCCCCTGCAGGCGATTGAATAGTTCGGAGATGAGCGGTAAAGGGTATTTGTTGTTTATGCTATTAGCATTGAGGCTGCGGAAGCCAATACATGAAGCACAGTTCCCCATCTTTTTTTCCCAGAAAGAAAACTCCAGCTCCAGCCAGAGACTTGGAGGGACGTATGAATCCCCGTTGAAGATTGTCTTTGATATAGTCAGATATGGCTTCGGTTTCTGGACATGACAGCAGATCAACTCTGCCCCTGGGTGGCTTTTTGCCAGACAAATCAATGAGGCAGTCATACCTCCGATGGGGTGGAAGAGTCTCCACCCGTTGTTTGGAGAAGAAGTCTGCAAATTCTTGGGGTAAGGATTGCCCGACCTCAAGCATGTGGAGAGCCACCAATTTGGGATGCACTACTAAGTCTAAACAGTGTCTCCTACAGGGTTTGCCCCAAAAGTTTAATTGGCTTTGTGTCCAGTCTATCTGAGGATTGTGCTGTTGTAACCAGGGAAGACCCAGGATGATGGGGTTCATGGTTGACTGTATAACATATAGAGTTATAGCTTCTGAACACAGAGCAGCAGGGTCTTGGCCTCAAGCACTCCTGGATGCGCCCATAGACTGAAGATTCAGGAATAGGTTGGGGTAGCTTCTGTATAGGGATGCAGTAAGGCCCATTTATAAAGTTACCACCCGCTCTGGAGTCTATCAATGCCTCAGTGAAAATTTTGGGTTCCACATCAATCGTGACTGGAACCAGTAATTGAGTGGGGGGAGTATGGGTGATGGTTTTAGTCCTGCCTCCCTAGCCAGGACTAGACCTGCAAGTTTCCCGGCCTCTTTGGGCATCGGCAGGCATAGTGTTCTTTTTCTCCGCAATATAAGCACAAGTTCTGTGCCCTTCTCCAGTTCTTTTTGTGGACCGAAAGCCCCTTCTGATCCACTTGCATGGGTTCCTTGTTGTTTCTAGAAGAAAAAGACCATCGTGGGTTTGCGTAGAAACATAGGGGCCAACTGAAAAGGTCCGTGGCTGGCCTGACGCTCCAGGGGTCATTCACGGAAACAAATATCCACTTGTGTGCATAAGAGTATTAGATCGTCAAGATTTGTGGGAAATTCACACTCGGCCAATTCTTCTTTAATCGAGGAGGACACCCCTTGCCAAAACACAGCGGCCAGGCTCTCATCATTCGAGTTCAGCCGCCAGGGTATAGAAGTGAATGGCATAATCTCCAATGGTCTGGGAATCCTGTCGTAGGTTCAGTAGTTCCGTGTCCACTGATGTGGCTCTACCAAGTTCCTCAAATATCATACAAAATTGAGTCAGGAATTCCACCAGGTTATGCAGCATGAGGTTCCTTCTTTCCCAAATAGGAGAAGCCCAGGCCAGCGCAGGATTGGTAAGGAGGGAAATAATATAGGCCACCTTGCTTCTATCTGACATAACTTCTCTGGCCTGTAACTCTAATACATTTGACATTGCTTCAGAATTCTCTGGCAAATCTTGGGGTTTCAGTTGAAGCAAGGAGGTGGAGCAATACAAATCCCTATGCTGCCAGGAGATGCAGTCGATCCAGACTCAGCTGCCGGAGACCCAACTGCCGCTGGGGCAACGTCTGGTCCTTGGAGATTGTCCATCCACTGGGTCAGAGTTTGTATGGCTCTGGAGAGTTGATGCAGCTGGAGCGCAAACTGTTGTAGCAACTATAGGGCTACTGATTCTGTTAAGCTCATGGCCTTCACAAGCTGTTGTGTTTTGAGGTAGTGAGCCCATTGGCCACAGCTGCAGGTCTGACTGTGGCGGAGAGATCACCTCCAAGGTCCATGAAGGGAGGCAACAGCAGGGAGCTGGCATGGCTGGAACTCTAGAGCTAGACCAGGTAGGATCTCAGGAGCAAGGCTCAGGCAGGCAACAGGAGCAAGGCTCAGGCAGGCAACAGGAGCAAGGCTCGGCTTGACAGGAATCAGGAATAAGGCTCGGCTCTGGCAAGAACCAGGAACAAGAGCAGGGCTCTCAGAAGAAAGGCCGTCCGGAACAGGGTTGGCAGGAGCAGCGCTCATAGGAGTAAGGTCCTCAGGAACAGGGTACGCAGGAGCAGCGCTCTCAGGAGCAAGGCCCTCAGAATAGGGTTCACAGGAACAAGGCTGTCAAGGCTTGCTTGCTGCGAAGGCACTGGAAGCAGGGCTGTGTTTCCTTAAAAACGCTCTGCCTTGATGATGCCCAGGTGCACTCCTCCTCTGAAGTATTGCTCTCTGCTTCAAACCAGGAATTGACGTATGCACACCCTCCCCACGGGCAGGGCATGTGCAGATGTGGAAGGCTGCTGCCACTGTGAGTCTGTAGGATCGGTGCCAGTGCCTCGTCATAACCGCGCCGGACCTGGAGCAGTCACGGTAGGGTGATGACAACAAGTTTGCTATTGTTTTCACTAGCATCTGTGAATGTTTGGGGTCACACAATATGGTGGGTGTGCAGGAGGAGATGGCTTCAACTTTCTGACATCATGCCGTCTCCTGTCATAAAACTTCCTTGGGCTGAAGGTAGTAGGCGAAGCTTGCCGGTATTTTAGTTCACTCAAAACAATAGCAAAAGATTATTAGAAATAACGGACTGCCTATGAGTAGTCCATCCGTAAAAAATCAAAAACTGTTCCAGTTGGATAGGCAGTGCCTTAAAATGTGGAGGATAAAGGATTTTTTAAAAACTTATTTGACAGCTTTTTTTTTATTTTTTGAAAGCTTTCCATATCTATATATATCATGAAATAAATATCACTAAAACAGCTTTAAAAATTATTGTAGCTGGTAGAAACAGCAGTAATAAACTCTGTATTTTGTGCAAATTTTTCTACACTGTTCTATAGACCACAGTAATACATGGCCAAATTTAAGTGAGGATATCCTGTTTCCTGATGGGTTCATCTTAACTGTTATTGTAATCTGCCTTGGGAAGCCTGGTGTTATAAAGATGGAATATATTTAAATTAAATGGAAATAAAATTAAACTCTCCTTTCATGGGGCACGTGGAATCACCACTTCATCTCATTTGTAGAATTTTACATTTTAGATACACAAATGGGTTATTCTGTTTTGATCATGTTTCAGGGACAAATAATTTTATAAGTCAAAATAATAAAAATAAATATTTTCTTTCATGTAGATCTCTCATTTGTTTAAACATAACTAAATGGGCTATAAGCCCCTAATGCAGTACAATGGTTTTCTTATATTTTTTTCTTGTGCTGACTTATACTGTGCTAAAACTGAAAACTGTTCTCTTCTATCTGGTCAATAATGCATACCAAGTCACATGCATTTGGCGTGTGACACACGCATTCAGCCCCAGACTCCGGCTCACATGCCAAAGCCCCCTCCTCTCACGCATTTGCGGGATGAGGTAAGCACTTCTTCCTCTCTGCTCCCTGCAGCGCTGCCATCCTTCAATGTTCCAGGCTGCTGGCAGCAATCAGTGTCAGTGAGCTAAGCAGTAAGCATACTGCCTTCGGCATCCCTAGAAACTTTCCCTCGGCTACAACTTCCTGTTCTGCCTATGCACTGTACGCCGAAACACGGCCCATGTCGGATTACTGATGTACAAGATTGTTTGATTGATGTACAAGACTGATCTACGCTGTGGAATAAAAGGTCTTGTGTTTTGGATTGTGTTCTGTGGTTTGAACCCTCTCTATGCTGTTTTCCAGAGCCAAGTTACCCAGTCCCAGCAGAGATTGGAGGGGAGGAGACTGGTTTGGATAAGGGTTAAATTTTAGCCACTCTGATTTTCAGGGATCAAATTATCTGGTCATGGGAAATTTTCCAGTTTTTGATCGAGCAACTAACTTGCTGATTTTTCAGCCCAACTCCTATATATGCAGGTTTATTATTGAGTATCTTGATAAACCGTTCTGGGGACAAACCATCAGAGTGGTTTACATCTCAAGTCTATAGTAAGCAATAAGAATAGAAAAGAAGTACATAAAAAAATAGGAAAAAGTTTAATACAGGACAGGAAGAAGAACATAAGGATCACCAAAAGCTACAGCTCATGGGTTGCATATAAGTAGAAGAAGGCGTTATCTGGCAGTAACAGTGGCATCAGGTGATTCTCACAATGACTGGTATCTCATTACCCCAGCATACTGAGATTTTTAAGCATGAGAATGACTAAAAAAGAAATAAAAATCAAGTGTGCAATGATTTTCTTTATCCACAACCAAATTAATATTTTAAAAATGTTATTTCTATAAAAGGCAGATATGAAAGAAGGAAGAGAACACTCTCTTAATACTCCATTCAAATATGTGGGAAAAATAGTGAGGTCTATATTCAGAGGCTCTTATCCACACAGCAGCACCTGGCACTATCCTGATAACGGAGATTCATAAGATTGTGAATTGCTGATTGATGAACTTCAAACTAGGAAATGTTTGCGGTTTACAGCTGTCTTTGCGGATGAACACTCTTTAATATAAGGCCTCCTGCTAGGACGTCTGGCATCACATTTGAAGATAAGTAAAGTGATCTTTAGCTTACCCACCTCTATGAGAGCTGTGTATGAAACAGGATGTCATTAGTAGCATACTTGATCAATCATATAGAGAGAAAGGGAGGTCGGAATGCTATGATGTCAGATCGGGCAATATAACACAGTTTTAATGTGTATGATTCCTTGCAGGATAGCCCTTTTTCACTTAGCACTATTGCATATTTTAAGAAAAATATTTAAAAAATCAATTTGCACATAAAGCATCACGTATAAATAAGGTTTATGAAGGTTGTAGGTTTCTTTTAGGTTAGAACTATCCTGGTAATGCAAGGGTGTAGCAAACAGCTATCCTGTTAGTGGTGATATTCAGATGACTAACCAGATTAATATCCGGATAAAGTTAGGACAGACAAAATGCTGTCATAACTTTATCCAGTTAGGGATCCAGATAAATGATTGAAGATTGTTAGCCGCTCCCTGCTCTATCTGGACATACAGTGTTGGTTGCGATGTGAATACTGGCGCCCAATATCCAACCACTGTGGCTGGCATTTTAAAAATGCAGAATATGGCAGCCTAATCCCTTTTCAGCCAATATAGCAAGGGTGGCTAATCACAGTCCTTGAGAGCCACCACCCAGTTGGGTTCTCAAGATTTCCACAATGAATGTGCACGAAGTACATGCAAATCAATGTCATGCATATTCATTGTGGAAATCTTGTAAACCCGACTGGGTTATGGCCCTCAAGGATGACTCTATTTGCCCACCCCTGCAACACAGGGACCCTCCATTCTAGAGAGGGACTGCTGTAACTTTGCACGAGCATCAAGGTCTGAGACCATGTCAAAGCCAAACATGAGTATCCTGTTCCCTTTCCCAAATCAAAACTTAAGGGAAACATGCCCTGCTGTGCTCTCTGCCCACAGAACCTCTGTAGTAAGGCTTTTTAATGCAGAATTATCCCCCCTCAGCCCTCCCCCCACACAAAATAAATGCTTACCTCGTTGGAGGGACAGTCCTCCAGGCTCATAGGTTGTGAAATCACTGATGCAAGCAAAGAGCTTCTCCCCATGCTTCAAACTAGGAATTGTCAACTGCTCTATAAAACTGCTTGGAAACTGCCCTGAATAGAAAGGAGGGAGAAGTAAGTCAGTATGCAGCACTCATTTGGACCATCACTGACAAGCTCAAACAAGTGGAAGAAACAAAAAGAACAATTCTATAACAGGGAACCCACATGTATGCATCACTTGAGCATGTGTGTAAGTGCACAGAATAATGTCACTTCCACAAGTAAATGTATATTTATGCGCCTAAGTAGCAGCAAAACAACTAACTGCATGCTATTCTGTATGGGTGGGCATAAGTGCCATAACGTGTAAATGCAAGGGTGGTGTTCACAATGGTGGAGTATGGGAGGGCATAAGAAATGATGCCACTAGAATACAGTAAAGTTACATGTGCCCCTTTTCCATTTGGGCATCTGCAATTACACCAGGTCTATGGCTAAATGTAAGGTGTACCGATACTGGGTTATGCTAGTTGTGCTGCCTTCTGAGCTCTTCACCTGCTTCAAGTCCTCTGCTCCTTTGTACATTGGGAGAGCAGTTTCCAGCACTCGGAACTGAGAGAAAGCGGCCTCCGCTCTAGGTGCTAGTTATGGTTCCAGTAGACTTTCTCTTCTTGGTACTGTCCCTTCCTAATCTGTTTCTCCATCTGAAACCACTGTACAGTGCAGGAACACATTGTCCACCCTCTGTATTCATCATCTCACCATCACTTTTTTCCTCTTCCTTCTTCTCAGCTCTCAACCTTCAACACTTCCTTCCTTCCACTCATCCCTCTCCTTTCTATCTGAGTACATCTCACCTTCGTCGCAGTCATCATACCTCTCCTACTCTTCTCCGTACTCTCTTGCTCCTTCTCCTGCTGTCTACTGGGGACATTAATCCCAATCCTGGTTCTCCACATCAGCTCTCATCCTAATTGAGCAGGTCACACCGTGATATCTCCAATCTAATTTCTGTTCCTCTCCTCCCCCCTTCTTCTCTGCCTTTCTCTTGTGCTCTGTGGAATGCCCGCTCTGTCTGTAACAAACTTTCCTACATCCCTGACCTCTTTATCTCTCGTACTCTCCATCTGCTTGCCCTAACTGAAACTTGGCTTTACCCTGAAAACTCTGCTTCAGTCGCGGCCCTATGCCATGGAGGTTATCTTTTTTCCCATACTCCTCACCCGGTTGGCCGCGGAGGTGGTGTCAGGCTACTACTTTCACCCTCTTGTAGATTTCAATCTCTTCTTCCACCTCAGTCTCACTGCTTTCCTTCCTTCGAAGTCCACTCCATCCGTCTATTCGCTCCTCTGCCTCTCCGAGTAACAGTCATTTATTGACCCCCTGATAAGTCCCTTTCTTCCTTTCTCACTGACTTTGATACTTGGCTTTCCTTCTTTCTTGAACCTTCATCTCCTTCCCTCATTCTTGGGGATTTTAACATTCATGCTAATGATCCTTCTGACTCTTATGCTTCTCAGTTTCTTGCTTTAACATCCTCTTTCAATCTTCAACTGTGCTCCACTGCCCCTACTCACCAGAATGGCCACTGTCTTCCACTGTCTTGATCTTATCTACTACTACTACTACTACTATTTAGCATTTCTATAGCGCTACAAGGCATACGCGGCGCTGCACAAACATAGAAGAAAGACAGTCCCTGCTCAAAGAGCTTACAATCTAATAGACAAAAAATAAATAATGTAAGCAAATCAAATCAATTAATGTGAATGGGAAGGAAGAGAGGAGGGTAGGTGGAGGCGAGTGGTTACAAGTGGTTACGAGTCAAAAGCAATGTTAAAGAGGTGGGCTTTCAGTCTAGATTTAAAGGTGGCCAAGGATGGGGCAAGACGTAGGGGCTCAGGAAGTTTATTCCAGGCATAGGGTGCAGCGAGACAGAAGGCGCGAAGTCTGGAGTTGGCAGTAGTGGAGAAGGGAACAGATAAGAAGGATTTATCCATGGAGCGGAGTGCACGGGAAGGGGTGTAGGGAAGGACGAGTGTGGAGAGATACTGGGGAGCAGCAGAGTGAATACATTTATAGGTTAGTAGAAGAAGTTTGAACAGGATGCGAAAACGGATAGGGAGCCAGTGAGAGGGGAGAGGATAAAGCTAAGCCATAGCCCTAACTACATTCAAACCAGCATCAGTGGTATCCCACTGTGAGGTGATGAGTACTCTCATAGCCGCATGAATATGAAACACTTTGGGGGGTTTCTCGGTGCCCAACATCATAGGCTGAGAGGTAGCCTCTTAACCGAGGGGCTTAGGGGAAGAAATATTAAGCATCTCCAAAGCTTTAGTAATCAGGGAAGACCGCTCTTCCTTATGGAAAAGCTGCAGTGGGATCACCCCTTCCTCAGGAGAAGTTCCCCTTCCTCCATAAAGTCAGATAGTGAGCAGCATGAGGCACCTGAGAGGGGAACATCTGACCCATGATCTGAGGGCTATGACATTTCATCCACCCCCCTCTGGATCTCCAAACAGACCCCTTTGGGCTGCTGCTCCGATAAGCCACTGAGGGGGGTGGGGTCCGTGGAGGGCTGACAGGAGAGAGGTCTCTTGAGCAAAAAGGCCTGGTGTATTTAAAGCACAAATTCAGGGGAAAAAGGAGCATCTATAGTATCCTGTCCCGAATCCCCAAAGGAGGGCATAATGCAGCCCTTGCGAGGAACCCATGAGAGAATTCCTTACCAGCTGAAACAGACCCAGCAACAGCCCTATCAGTAGCAAAGCAAGTTGGTGCTTCAAACATGGTGGCTGCGGGTGCACACGCACCAAGTGAGGCACTGTAGAGCCCGCAAAGCATTTGCCTATGGCCCTTCCAACATCCCCAGACCCGCCTTTGCGGTCAGTTTAGCAGGAGTAAGACTGTTACATTTAAATCTGTTTATTAATATATGCACTAAAGACGTACAAAAAAAATAACAAAACAATTCCAGGAACATGGGGAACAATGATACAGCAATCAAGCAAAGCACAGAGGAGCTGTGTGTCCGCTAGACCCCCCCGATAGGCAAAGAGAAGAACATCTGTTCCAAGACAAAGGCAACACCCAAACGGAAAAAAAAAACATACAAAGTTACAGAGCATTCAATATCAAACTACGGGCTCTGGGAGAAAGGGGATGTATATAAGGACCCACTCAGATATGCTTTTTCTGATTTAAGAACAACCCCAACCTCCGCTTCTCCATCAACATAATTCCAAAAAGAAGGAGGGTCAGGAACAATCCAAGCCTTTAAAATAATTTTTTTCCCCAAAAGGGCTGCCTTGCGGATGAAACCCCACTCTGCAACATAAATACCTCATATTTATCGAACAAAAGACCCATTGCCGATAATGGTATTGTGGACCCCAAAAGGCATCCTAAATATTGGGACTATATTGGACAAAAAAAAAAGGCGTGATAAAAGGAATTAGGTTGCTGATTACATTTATGACAAAGGGGAGTGTCAATGCTGCCCATATTGAAAAGTTGCGTTTGAAAGATAAAGGCCCGATAAAGTACCCCAAATTGGCATTCACTCAGATCTGCTGCCATAACCAGAGTTGGAATCCTAGGAACTAATCTACTAATGTCAACAGATGTCAAAGACCTCTGCAAATCCGCCTCCCATTTAACCAATAATGCAGAGATAATCCTAGGAGGAGAGAATGTCCAAATGGCTTTATGAAGCAACGAAACCGACAGCCGGTCTCTATCATGCAGATCTAAAAGAGAAACGGAGGAGGGCTGTTAAAGGCCACACGACACAGAGACCCAATGCTGCTCACCAGCCCCCACACCGGGAGCAGCATTTCACTGTTTCAGCTGAGGCAGCCATAAGCACAGAGACAAGAAATAAAAACCATCTTACAGGACTAGAGCTCCCAGACAAAGATGTTGGCAGAGGCAGAGGCAGAGAAAAAGTTGAAATGATACTCACTTACTGCTGCCTGTAAAAAGCAGCACTGCTTGTCCCCTTTTCTAACAAACACCTTGTGCTTTTTAAAAAAGAAATGCCAGCAAAATAGAAAGGGATAGACCAAACAGAAGGGAAGGGATGGGGAACCTGGCACCACTACGTGTACCCCAAAGCCCACTCTAAAACCCCCTCGCTTGACTAGACCTGAGGGACAGGTCAGGAGCCAGTACCAAACAGAAAGGTGCACAGGGATATGTCTATGAGATAGAGAGAATACTGGAGAGGCTGCTCCTGCACAGTATCCTATACTGCAGAGCTCTGTTGTTCTCTATCGCCACCTGCTGGCAGATGGATATAACCCACAAGTCTCTGGATCGATCTGTGGGACAAAATGGATGAGTAGATTTAAGACGTTGATTAAAATTACATGTTGGCAACAAAACATTGTGTGTGCGTATGTGAACGAGTTTGAAAATGCACCAAATCAAACAGAATGAGCCCCTAAAATATGGCCCCATGCATTTCTATGGGAAAAGAGTGCCAAGTCCTGTAACATAGAAACTTGTGAAATGCAGCATTTAGAAAACAGGGCAAGAAAGGAATTCCCTTTCTTCCAAACCCCCACACTCCTAGCACATAACTAACCCCTCTCACAACTGCCCTACTCACCCAAACTGTCCCACAACTACAACTGTACCCCCCGTTCTGCCACACTACTCCACAAATTGCTCCATCCCAAACTACCCCCTCCCACAAATGCCGGCATGTGCGAAAACTGAGCATATGCACGGGGGGAAGGGGAAGCAGCAGCGGCAGCTTGAGGACACTGCCACTGGCCACACAAGGTATAAGTTTGTTTGGCGGAGAGTAGGTCTTCTGCTGGCGGGGCTTAGGGATCCCCACCAGACACAATAAAAGAGTGCAAATTTTTGGGTGGACCTGAGCCCAAAATTGGTAGGCACCAGCTTACCGGTGGTTACACCACTGATGGGTAATATGTCTGTACATTTTTCTTAGTTTAAACACTCTTATCTGCAGTTCTCATTTCCCCTGCCCCATGCTTTCTCTTGTGTCCATTGTAACTAGCACCAGAGACTGTAGGTAGGATCCATCCAATGGGAAGACAGTGAAGGTGGAGAACTATTAGGCAGCTCTAGATGCAGGAAGGGAGGAGGTGATCTGGAAGAAGTTTCTGTTTTTGTACCACAGAATTGAAGTTCCTGCATGTGGTTGTGGCAGCACTTCTTCCCTTGGCTCTCTGATATCATCCCATGGCTTTCAATACCATCTCTATGCTGATGACTCCCAAATTTACCTCTCTACCCCTGAAATCTCAACTAGCATCCAGACCAAGGTTTCAGCCTGCCTATCTGATATCGCTGCCTGGATGTCCCAACTTAACATGGCCAAAACCGAGCTTCTCATCTTTCCCCCTAAACCTACCTCTCCTCTCCCCCCTTTCTCTATTTCTGTGGATGGCACTCTCATTCTCCCTGTCTCATCTGCTCAAAACCTTGGGGTCATCTTTGACTCCTCTCTCTCCTTCTCTGCTCATATTCAACAGATTGCCAAAACCTGTCGTTTCTTTCTCTATAACATTAGCAAAATCCGTCCCTTCATCTCTGAGCATTCTGCCAGAACCCTTATCCACACTCTTATCACCTCTCGTCTTGATTATTGTAACCTGCTTCTCACCAGCCTCCCTCTTAGCCATCTCTCTCCTCTTCAATCAGTCCAAAACTCTGCTGCGCGACTCATTTTCTGCCAAAGTCACCCTTGCGCACATTAGCCCCCTCCTTAAGTCACTTCACTGGCTTCCTATCCGTTTCCGTATTCAGTTTAAGCTTCTCTTAATGACCTATAAGTGTATTCACTCTGCTGCTCCCCAGTACCTCTCCACTCTCGTCTCTCCCTACGCCCCCCCCCCCCCCCCGGGTACTCTGTTCTGTAGATAAATCTCTCTTATTCGTCCCTTTCTCCTCTACTGCTAACTCTAGACTCCGTTCCTTTTGTCTTGCTGCACCTCACGCCTGGAATAGACTTCCAGAGCCTGTGCGTCTAGCCCCGTCTTTGGCCGTCTTCAAGTCCAAACTTAAAGCCCACCTCTTTAACACTGCTTTTGTCTCCAAACCACTACTCACTTGCCCTGTCCTTTATCCTCACCTCTTTATTCCCTTACCCTTATTGTTCTGTCTGTTTACCTGTCTTATCTAGATTGTAAGCTCTTTGAGCAGGGACTGTCTTTTTGTGTATGGTGTACAGCGCTGCGTATGCCTTGTAGAGCTATAGAAATGTTAAATAGTAGTAGTAGCAGTGGTGGTCGAGTGGTGGTGGTGGTGGGGGGTGTGAAACCCCCTACAAAACTTTCTATGGGTGAAGCAGTTCCAACAGCTGCAGTATACATACACTGATTCACTGTAACATATTAATTAAGGAACTGCACCTTTTTATTTTATTTTTTGAATACCATGCTGGGCCAGACCAATGGTCCACCTAGCCCTGTATTCTGCTTCCAACAGAGGCTTCCTGGCAAAAACCCAATTAGTAGCAACATTCCATGCTACCAATCTCGGAGCAAGGAGTGGCTTCCCCTATGTCCATCTCAACAACAGACTATAGCCTTTTCCTCCAGGAACTTGTCCAAACCTTTTTTAAACCCAAGTATGATAACCACTGTTACCACATCCTCCGGCAACAAGTTTCACAGCTTAACTATTCTTTGAGTGAAAAAAAATGTTTTCTCCTATTTGTTTTAATAGTATTTCCATGTAATTTCATTGAATGTCCCCTGGTCTTTGTACTTTTTGAAACAGTGAAAAATGATTCAATTCTACCCATTCTACACCACACAGGATTTTACAGACCTCAATCATATATGCCCCCTCAGCTGTCTCTTTTCCAAGCTGAAGATCACTAACCTCTTTAGCCTTTCATCATACGGGAGGAGTTCCATCCCCTTTTATCCTTTCTGTCACTCTTCTTTGAAACCTTTCTAATTCCACTATACCTTTTTTGAGATACGGCGACCAGAATTGAAAGCAATACTCAAAGTGAGGTCGCACCATGGAGCAATATAGAGGCATAACAGTATTTTCAGTATTATTTTGCATCCCTTTCCTAATAATTACTTGCATCGCTTTTTTGGCTGCTGCCGCACACTGAGCACAAGATTTCAGCAAATTGTCTATGACAACACCTAGATCTTTTTCTTGGGTGCTGTCTCCCCCAAGGTGGACCCTAGCATCAGGTAACTAGGATTTGGACTATTCTTTCCAATGTTCATCACTTTGCATTTTTCCACATTAAATTTCATCAGGAATTTTGATGTCCAGTCTTCCAATTTCCTAAGGTCTTCCTGCAATATTTCACAGTCCGCATGTGTTTTAACAATCTTGAATAGTTTTGTGTCATCTGCAAATTAAATCATCTCACTCATCATTCCGATTTCCAGATCATTTATAAATATGTTAAATAGTATCAGTCCCAGTACAGATCCCTGTGGCACTCCACCATTCACCCTCCTCCATTGAGAGAAATGGCCATTTAACCCTACCCTCTGTTCTCTGTCCAGTAACCAATTCTTAATCCACAGAAGAACATGCCTCTTATCCCACGACTTTTTAATTTTTTCAGGAATCTCTCATGAGGAACTTTATCAAGAGCTTTCTGAAAATTTAGATACACTACATCAACCGGCTCACCTTTATCTGCATGTTTATGCCTTCAAAGAAATGAAACAAATTGGTGAGGCAAGGCTTCCCTTGGCTGAACCCATGCTGGCTCTGTCTCATTAAACCATGTTTGTCTACATGTTCTGTAATTTTATTCTTTATAATTGATTCCACCATGTTCCCTGGCAATGAAGTCAGGCTTACTGGTCTGTAATTTGCTGGATCACCCCAGGAACCCTTTTAAAAAATCAGCGTCACATTGGCCACTCTCCAATCTTAAGGAACAGACAGTTTTAACGGCAGGTTACAGATCAATTACAACAGATCAGCAATTTCATGTTTGAGTTCTTTCAGTAACCTGGGGTGTATGCCATTCAGTCCAGGTGATTTATCACTCTTTAACTTGTCAATTTGGCTCAGTATGTCTTCCAGGTTCACCGTCTTTCAGATCCTCTGCATTGTCACCCTTGAAAACCATTTCCGGTACTGGTAGACCTGTTACATCTTCTTCCGTAAAGACCGAAGCAAAGAATTCATTCAATCTCTTCGCTATGGCCTTGTCCTCCCTGAGTGCCCCTTTTGCTCCTTCATGATCTAACGGTTACAAGGATTCCCTCACAGGCTTTCTGATGTACCTGAAAAAAGTGTTACCATGAGTTTTTGTCTCCATGGCAAGTTTTTCTTCATATTTTCTTTTAGCCTTCTTTATCAATGCTTTGCATCTAGCTTGACACTGCGTATGCTGCTTCTTATTGTCTTCATTCAGATCTTTTTTCCATACTTTGAAGGATGCTGTTTCAGCTCTAATAGCCTCTTTCGCTTCACCTTTTAACCTTGCTGGCTGTTTGCTCTTTTTCCACCTTTGTTAATACGTGAAATATATCTGGCCTGGACTTCCACGACGGTATTTTTAAACAACGTCCATGCCTAATTTAAAGTCCTAACCATTGCAGCCAACCATTTCAGCTTCATTTTAACCATTTTCTTCATTTTGTCACAGTCACCCTATTGAATATTAAATGCTGCTACAATACATTTCTTTAGTAACTTCACTCCAGATATCAGCTCAAATTTAATCATGTAATGATCACTGTTTCCCAGTGGATCCAATACCGTTACTTCTCGTACCATGCCGTCCATTCCACTAAGGACTAGATCTAAAATAGCTCCTCCTCTTGTTGGTTCTTGGACCAGCTGCCTCTTCTGTGTAATTCTTTCCAACGTCCTTAGAGTTGGAAGGAATAAAGGAAGAGTTAAAGAAACCTAGGAATAAATCAGGAGCCAGGCACATAGGGAAACTTACTGGGAATTCAGTATGGAAAGGCCAAGGCTCTATGAACAAGGCCTTCTGTCCATGAGCAACGGCATCAATAGGCTTCCTTACCTGTAATACCTTCTTTGTTCCCAAAGAGCCAGAAGTCATCAACTACAGCCAGCACCTCAATGACATCTCCCACAAACAAAGGCAGCTCCTCTGAGACACTGGGGCTGAAATCAAAGATCGCTCGTACCACTGAGCCAACCTCCATCACTTGAGACATCTAGAGACACATAAGAGAGGGAAACAAACCAAAGATGGCACTTCCAGCACCTGAACACATTAAATTTTAAAAGACAGGTTTCCCGGCAAGGACGCTTTTGATTATTTCCTTATTCTATAGCTGTACTGGTATCCCCCATCCCAAACACACATGCACACTAAGTATTACATTCCAAGCACTGACCTCCTCCACTTAGCTACTATGATGTCAGGCAGAGCTGTCACTGGAAACTTGCAAGTTCGGAAACTTGAGGAACTTCCCTTCTACAAATTGGAGGAGAATGATGTAAGAGATATGAGCAGGGGAGGAGGAGATACTCCCTCCAAGGAGGTGAATTTGCAGCAAGGGGGAGGAAGGGTACTTCCTCCAACCCCCCCCCCCCCCCAGGCTTATTCCCTCTTACTGTCTGGAACTTTGACACCCAACCCTGTCTTACACCTTAAAGGTACAGGGGATAATGAGCCAGAACAAGGGCAGAGGTATTTAAGCCACTTATAAATACAAGTTTGGGTTCCACTCTAATGTTGAGACAAGGGATTTTTCTCTCAACACAAATCCTATTGCTGGACTCTCTCAGTTCTCACTCCCCTGTTCACATTAGCCTGAGCAACAATGTACTAATGCATAAGGAGTCTCTAATTTTACATAATTAAGTGAATCATTTATATCTGTATACATTTTATATTTTAATATACGCTTCTTTTTGGTAAAAGGTTATCGCTCTGGATAGAAACATTAAGCATTATGGATATTCCACCTGGGATGGATTAGTGGAACTATCATACTGCATTTTGTGTGGGTGCAGGGAGGGAGGGGGCTGTAAAAAAAGGTGAATGATATGTGTGGGTGCAGGGAAGGAGAAAGAGTGAGGGAGAGAGAGGAAGGGAGCTGTAAAAAAGGTGGATGCTATGTGCAAGTACAGGGAGGGAGGGGGCTGTAATAAAGGTGGATGCTATGTGTGGGTGGAGGGAGGGAGGGAGGGAGGGAGGCTGTAATATTGGTTAAATTACGACAAATAAACTTGCAGAATTTGCATATTTTACACAATGAATTTTGCAGAATTTGCAAATTTTGTGTACAGCATTTTGATTTTTTTTTTGGCGCAGAGTTCTGGCAGGAGTAGTATTTATACCAGCATAGTTTCCCTCCTACCACTGTCAATCATAGGGCAAGAAAGACAGCTCCACAGTTCCAGAAGATGTGAGGACATGCAAAAGTCAAAGTCCAATACTTCAGTAGAGTCACTAGAGGTTTCTGCGCTCCTGAGTGAAGAACCACCCTAGGGGGGGGGGGGGGGGGGAGCTCTCCATTCATATTCCCAAAGATGATTCAAATCACTAAAGCAAAACTAAAATAATTTTTTTTCTACCTTTATTGTCTGGAGAGATCGACCTCTGTTGCTTGCGTCTCCCATGCTTTGTGCTTGCTGACTGCAGCAAGCATCTCTACATTCTCATATAGGCAAGGGGAAAATCTACGATACTCTCCCATTGACATGCATAGACACTGCTTCTCCATGGGGGTGGGCTACTCTCTCTATGTGTTTGGGGTGCAAAGAGCCTGGGCTCTCTCATTAATATCTGGGAACTGTGGGTCCATTTCAGTTTCCCCTGAAAGAAAACCCTGCACTGGGGGCCCCAGTTATTTGGGTATTTATTAAATATCATAAAATGCATTTTTCTAGCCTAATTGGTCATGCTGTATTGATGCAGCTCCAGTATATATACTCCTGGTATCAAACATATTGAGCCAGATTCTATATATGGTGCTGGAAAACCCCCCGCATAGTGCTATCCTATAAACCTCGTCTAAAGTTAGGCATGGTTTATAGAATATGTGTAGTGCCCATCTCCATGACTACAATTTAGGTGCAACCATTTACACCAACTAAAGCATGGTATAGAGATGCCCACACCTAACCTGGGCGTGGATCGAGCATATTCTATAACAGTGCATGTATTTTTTAAGAATGCCCACGACTCACCCATACCCCTCACAGGTCACACCCCCTTCTGAGATCCACGCATTAGAATTTACATGCACCACATTACAGAATATGCTTCTAAAGTTATGCACATAAATTCTAATTAGCACCAATTAGTGTCGATATTTGCTTCTTATTGGCCAATTATTGGCGCCGATTGGTTTGTTAATCAAGTTGAGTAGAGAGGTGTGGTAGCCATGTTAGTCCACTTTTAAAGGTAATCAATAGAAATAAAACAAAATAAAATATGGAAAAGAAAATAAGATACCTTTTTTACTGGACATAACTTAATACATTTCTTGATTAGCTTTCGAAGGTTACCCTTCTTCATCAGATCGGAAATAAGCAAATGTTGGTAGATGACAGTATATATAAGTGAAACACCAAAGCATTCCAGTGAGAGTCTAACAGGATGGGGGTGGATAGGTGAGAGACAGGAAGAGTCGGGTGGATGAGGGACAGGGAGATAAGCATGGAGACAGGAGGGTGACAAAACAGTACAATTTTATGGTTTATAATGGGCTAGAAAACCCAGATCTTTGTTAAGTCCTGTCTGGTGGGTGTCAAAATATTTAATCATTCTGACTTCAAAGGTCTTACGTTCCTGTATTGTTTTAAAGTTCCCTTTCAGGATTCTTACCATGAAATCACTGGTACAGTGTTCTGGTTTTGTAAAGTGCTGCCCCACAGGCGTGACATCTTTATTGGTACTAGCATTTTTCATATAGTGTCTATGTAAATTAAATCTCTTCTTTAGCATCTGACTTGTTTCTCCAATGTAGCAGCCTTCGTTGCATTTTTTACACTGAATGATATATACCACATTGGAAGATGAGCACGTGAAAGAGTCCTTAATGTTGAATATTTTTCCTTTGAGAATGACAGTGGGGTCCTGTGAAATGTTTTGGCATAGTTTGCAGCTGGATATATTGCAAGGATGTGTGCCATTCTTTTCTTTTTGAGTCTGTGTTGGGAGCTTACTTCTAATTAGCTTGTGTTTTAAGTTGGGTGGCTGTCAGAAGGCCAGCACTGGTGGGGATGGGAATATCTCTTTCAGTAATTCATCCTCCTGGAGTACAGGCTGCAGATCTTTTATGATTTTTCTTAATTTTTCCAGCTCTGGGTTCTATGTCACTATAAGGGGGATTCTGTCTGTGTCTTTTTTTTCTTTCTACTGTAGCAGATTTTCCCTGGGTGTTTTGAGGGAGGAGGCAATATTCTTGGAGATTATTTGGGGGTTGTAGCCTTTCTGTTCGAAGGATGCAGTCAGGATTTCAAGGTGTCTGTCTCTGTCCCCTGGGTCAGAGCAGATACGGTGGTATCTTGTGGCTTGGCTGTAAATAATGGATCTTTTTGTATGTGAAGGGTGGAAGCTATAGTTGTTTATTTATTTATTATTACATTTGTATCCTGCGCTTTCCCACTCAAAGCAGGTTCAATGCGGCTTACACAGTAATAGGGATTACAGAGTATTGATAGTGAAACTTGCTAGAGAAAATATAAGTTAAGTATAGCAGAATAATAAAAGATATAGGTAGGTAGTGATGTGCAAGTGTTGGGTAAATGGGATGTGCAAGTGTTGTGGAGGTAGTTGCATTTGTCTGTGGGTTTCTTGTATATGGATGTTTGTATATATCCATCGCTGATTGAGACTGTGGGGAGTAGTCAATTTTAAATCTGATTTTAGAATGGTATGTATTGAAGGAATTGTAAAATTGTTTCAGAGTTTCTTCCCCCTCAGTCCAAATCATAAAAATGTCATTGATGTACCGGTAGTATTTTAGGGGTTTGGTCTGGTATGTATTCAGAAATGTCTCTTCCAGCTCAGCCATAAAGAGGTTTGCATATTGGGGTACTGTGCTGGTGCCCATCGCAGTGCCCATTATTTGTAGATAGATATCATTGTTAAAGTGGAAATAGTTGTGAGTTAAAATAAATTTGATTAGTTTTGTAATGGTTTCTGGTGAGCATTGATGGTCCAGTGTGGATGTTTTGAGGAGTTTCTCACATGCAGCTATGCCATCCGCATGGGGAATGTTGCTGTATAGTGATTCTACATCCATCGTGACCAGAAGGGTACTTGGTGGTTATTTGCTTGATATTTTTCAATTTATTCAGAAAGTCTGTGGTGTCTTGTATGAAGCTGTTTGTTTTGTGCACGAGAGGTTTCAGAATTCCCTCTATGAGTCCAGATATTTCCTCCACAAGTGTGCCAATACCCGATATGATTGGTCTGCCAGGGTTTCCAGGTTTGTGGATTTTGAGTAGCATGTAGAATGTGCCCACAGAAGGCTGGTTTGGTATGAGTTTCTTCAGATGTGGCTGTACTTGTTTAGGAAATGTTCTGATCAGGTCTTTCAGCTGCTTTGTATAGTCCTATGTGGGATCCTCAGTTAGTTTCCTGAGAGCTGTCTGTGCCCTTCTTCAATGTATTTTTTTGTGTCCATAATCAGGGGTGTGCTGGTAAATTTTTAACAACAGGCTCTTTCTCCGGACGTAGCCAGCTCTGCAGTTGGAAGGGCCAGGGGTGGCCGGGGGGAGCAACACTTGCCTCTCTCTCCTCCTTCCCTTCGTGGGTCACGCTAGGCATACCTTTGCTGGCAGCCAATAAATGGACTGTCACCACTCCCAACGTCTTGCTCTGAGCAGCATGCTGGAACTTCTCTCACATGCTCGAGAAGTCCCAGCCTGCTGCCCAGAGCTGGAAACAAGGAGCGGGGAGCAGCAGTAGTCTATTTACTTGGCTGGCAGGGCTCAGCATCCCCACCAGCAAAGTAAAAGATAATTCAGCAGGGGGCCCAAGCCCACATTTTGGGAGCCAGTTGTTAAAGTAGCCACGGAGGGCCCTACTTTAACAACCAGCTCCCAAAATTCTTAAAAACTTAACAACCGGCTCTTGCGAGCCTGCTCCAGCACACCACTGTCCATAATCACCACTACGTCTTGCAAGGTTCCGCGTTAGGAGTTACAGATCAAGAAAGGGATCTGGGTGTCGTCGTCGATGATACGCTGAAACCTTCTGCTCAGTGTGCTGCTGCGGCTAGGAAAGCGAATAGAATGTTGGGTGTTATTAGGAAGGGTATGGAGTCCAGGTGTGCGGATGTTATAATGCCGTTGTATCGCTCCATGGTGCGACCGCACCTGGAGTATTGTGTTCAGTACTGGTCTCCGTATCTCAAAAAAGATATAGTAGAATTGGAAAAGGTACAGCGAAGGGCGACGAAAATGATAGTGGGGATGGGACGACTTTCCTATGAAGAGAGGCTGAGAAGGCTAGGGCTTTTCAGCTTGGAGAAGAGACGGCTGAGGGGAGATATGATAGAAGTGTATAAAATAATGAGTGGAATGGATCGGGTGGATGTGAAGCGACTGTTCACGCTATCCAAAAATACTAGGACTAGAGGGCATGAGTTGAAGCTACAGTGTGGTAAATTTAAAACGAATCGGAGAAAATTTTTCTTCACCCAACGTGTAATTAGACTCTGGAATTCGTTGCCGGAGAACGTGGTACGGGCGGTTAGCTTGACGGAGTTTAAAAAGGGGTTAGATAGATTCCTAAAGGACAAGTCCATAGACCGCTATTAAATGGACTTGGAAAAATTCCGCATTTTTAGGTATAACTTGTCTGGAATGTTTTTACGTTTGGGGAGCGTGCCAGGTGCCCTTGACCTGGATTGGCCACTGTCGGTGACAGGATGCTGGGCTAGATGGACCTTTGGTCTTTCCCAGTATGGCACTACTTATGTACTTATGTACTTATGAGCCTCCTTTGTCTGCGGGTTTGATGATAATGCGTTGGTTAGTTTGTAGAGTTCTTATGGCCGCTCTTTCTGGTGGAGTAAGATTGTACAGAATTTTCTTTTGTTTGCTGGAAAGTTGTGATTTTACCCTATGTCTGAAGCTTTCTATGTACTTGTCCAGCTTGTTTTGTCCATTCTGTGGGGTGAAATAAGTGTTCTTTTGTTTAAAACTGTATTCTGATCTGTTGGGAGTTCCTTTGTTGTGAAAATGTGCCTTCAGGCGCAGTTTTCTAAAGAATTCTTCCAGGTCTAATTGAATTTCGTCCAGCTTGCTGGATGGGCAAAATAAAAGTCCTTTGGAGAGTACAGAGACTTCATGCTGTAATAATTGATGGTTTGAGAGGTTTGTCACCCTCCTGTCTCCATAAATATCTCCCTGTCCCTCATCCACCCGACTCTTCCTGTCTCTCACCTATCCACCCCCATCCTGTTAGACTGTCACTGGAATGCTTTGATGTTTCACTTATATATACTGTCATCTACCAACATTTGCTTATTTCCGATCTGACGAAGAAGGGCAACCTTCGAAAGCTAATCAAGAAATGTATTAAATTATGTCCAATAAAAAAGGTATCATCTTATTTTCTTTTCCATGTTTTATTTTGTTTTATTTCTATTGATTACCTTAATCAAGTTGCTAATCAGTGCCGATAAGTATCCAATAAGAAGCAAATACCAGCACTAACTGATACTAATTGGAATTTGCGCATGCAACTTTAGTCGCCATATACTGAATCCGGGCCCTTATGTCTCCCAAAGAACCACTTCCAAAATTTCTCATGTACGTGAACAAAATTCAGTGGTAGGAATCTCTAAAGTAAAAGACTATGATGAAGAAAATCCCAGGAACTGAAATTTCCAAAGGCAGGATGATTAGATGTCAAGTCAACAGAGGGAACAGAAAAATACTTTGCTTTATTCATTCGTTTTCCCTGCTTCACTAACATCTTGAATAAAAATGAGCCATCAGTAATCTAATTATCCCCTAAGTCTTTTGAGAGGTAGTAATATTCGCAACCTAATGTCTTCACAAACAAGACTGACATATAATTAAAGGTATTATCGGTCAAAGGGAAAACCCTTTTCACACACTATGACTGATAATTTTAACCTGCATCAACATGTTAATGTGAATTAATACAAGCTCTATGCGTGGAGGATACTTTTCTGATTGCCTAGATTGAGAGGGCAAATAGGCACCTATTTGTAGCCTTTTTTTTATAAAGAAACATAGGTGCCTATAAGGAATATTTTCAAAGCACTTAGGGCACTGTTTACAAAGCCATGCTATAGACATGCTACCATTTTTTGCATGCCTATAGCATGCTAAACAAAAAATGTTTATATGTGCGAAATTAAATTTGGATGACATGACCGATGAAGAGGCAGGCAAGCCAAAGGCTGAGTGGCTCTTGTGAAAATAGTCACAACCTAGGTCATTTAATCATTAACCCCGTTTACAAAGCTGTGCTACTGGCTGCTGTGCTCTAATGCCGACACAGCCCATTCACTTTGAATAGGCTGTGTCGGCATTGCCGTGCAGCTTAATAAACAGGTGGGTAAGACTTTTATTAGTTTATGGCTTTGGATGACTTCTGAAAAATGTTTAGCGTTGGCCATCTATGTTGTATGTGTTAATTGTGAGCCCCCACTTTGAAAAAAAAATTTTTTTACCTATTAATTGTATTTATAACATTTAGTACAAATCCTGAGGAAATCATAACAACATAAGAATATAAGTGTTGCCATACTGGGACAGACCGAAGGTCCATCAAGCCCAGTATCCTGTTTCCAAAAGTGGTCAATCCAGGTCACAAGTACCGAGCAAGATCCCAAAGCAGTAAAACAGATTTTATGCTGCTTATCCTAGAAATAAGCAGTGGATTTTCCCAAGTCCATCTTAATAATGGCTTATGGACTTTTAGGAAATTATCCAAACCATTTTTTAAACCCTGCTAAGCTAACTGCTTTCACCACATTCTCTGGCAATGAATTCCTGAGTTTAATTACACATTGAGTGAAGAAATACTTTCTCTGATTCGTTTTAAATTTCTTGCTTAGTAGCTTCATTGCATGCCCCCTAGTCCTAGTATTTTTGAAAAGAGTAAACATGCAGTTCACGTCTACCCGTTCAACTCCACTAAGTATTTTATAGACCTCTATCACTAGCCTTTCCTCATAGGGAAGTTGTCCCATCCTCTTTATCATTTTTATTGCCCTTCTCTATACCTTTTCTAATTCTGCTATATCTTTTTTGAGATGCAGTGACCAGAATTTCACATAGAGGCTCATTTTCAAAGCACTTAGCCTCCCAAAGTTCCATAGAAACCTATGGAACTTAGCCTCCCAAAGTGCTTTGAAAATATGCCTCATAGTATTCCAGGTGCGGTTGCACCATGCAGCAATTCTCATTTTTGTTTTCCAATCCTTTCCTAATAATTCCTAACATTCTATTTGCTTTCTTAGACACCACTGCACACTGAGCAGAGGGTTTCAACATATCATCAACAAAGACACCTAGATCCTTTTTCTGGGAAGACTCCTAATGTGTTACCTTGCATCACGTAAGGTTCCCACATGCATCGCTTTGCACTTGCTCACATTAAACATTATCTGCTATTTGGATGCCCAGTCTCTCAGTCTCATAAGATCCTCTTGTGATTTAATAACTTTGTGTCATCTCCAAATGTAATTACCTCACAAGTTATTCCCATCTCTAGATCATTTATAAATATGATAAAAAAGCATTGGTCCCAGCACAGACCCTTGGGGAACTCCACTATCTACCTGAATATTCTAAGAAAGTTATTGAGAAGTAATTCTAAATGTTTTAATTTTTCAAGTAAATCTAATATACTTGTGGAGACACCAACAGGCTCATTTTCAAAGCACTTAGCCTCCCAAAGTTCCATAGAAACCTATGGAACTTAGCCTCCCAAAGTGCTTTGAAAATATGCCTCCTGGTTATATTTATAGTTGAAGTGGCTTTGTATAACGGTACCATTTTGCCCAGGCTCACTGGTCTATAATTTCCAGGATCACCTCTGGAACCCTTTGAGGGGCATAATCGAAAGGGACGTCCTCGTTTCGATTTGGACATCCTCGCAAAATGTCCTCATCCAGGGGCGGGGAAACCTGTATTTTTGAAACAAGATGGACGTCCATCTTTTGTTTCGATAATACAGTCAGGGACACCCAAATCCTGAAATTTGGTCGTCCTTAGAGATGGTCGCCCCTAGACTTGGTCATTTCTGATTTTCAGCGATAATGGAAACCAAAGACGTCCATCTCAGAAACGACCAAATGCAAGCCATTTGGTCGTGGGAGGAGCCACTATTTTTAGTGCACTGATCCCCCTGACATGCCAGGATACCAAGCGGGCACCCTAGGGGGCACTGCAGTGGACTTCATAAATTGTTCCTAGATACATAGCTCCCTTACCTTGTGTGCTGAGCCCCCCAACCCCCCCCCCCCAAAACCCACAACTGTACACCACTACAATAGCCCTTACGGGTGAAGGGGAGCACCTAGATGTGGGTAATGTGGGTTTCGGAGGGCTCGCTGTTTCCTCCACAAACGTAACAGGTAGTGGGGGGGGGGGGGGGGTCTGGGTCCGCCTGCCTGAAGTGCACTGCACCCACTAAAACTGCTCCAGGTACCTGCGTACTGCTGTGATGGAGCTGAGTATGACATCTGAGGCTGGCAATCAATATTTTTAAAGATGTTTTTTGAGGGTGGGAGGGGGTTAGTGACCACTGGGGGAGTAAGGGGAGGTCATCCCCGATTCTCTCCGGTGGTCATCTGGTCATTTCGGGCACCTTTTTGTGCCTTGGTCGTAAGAAAAACATGACCAGGTAAAGTTGTCCAAATGCATAGGCACCCCGTATAGGAGGCTTGGGGAGGCTAAGCATCCCCAGCCCAACCGTGACCTTCCCCTGGCTGCTGCCCCCACAAACGCAGGGCTGGCACAGCGCTGCAGCCAGGCAGCTCTCCGGAGGTCCCTCCTTCCTTCCCGCCCTCAGCTCCCCGACCAGCAGCCGCCCTCCTCTTCCTCCTTCTCACTGTTCCTCCCTCCTCCCCCCCCTGCGCGTGTGTTTTAACCCTTTTACTCGCCGTGGCAACGATGTCAGTGAAGAAGAAGGCACTGCGGGCTCGCCTCTGGCTCCTCCCTTCCCTCTTCACACAGTGTCCTGTCTTCTGCGATGATGCATTTCATGTTTCCGCGAGGGAGGGACACTGCAGTGCCTTCTTCTTCACTGATGTCACTGCCATGGAGAGTAAAAGGGTTAAACGCATGCGGGGCAGGAAGGAACGGAGAGGAGGGCTGTCGGGGAGCTGAGGGGGGGCAGGGAGAATCGCTGAACATGGATGGGAGGAGAGGGCAGGGGGAGAGAACAGATCGCTGGACATGGAGAGGAGGGGAGGGCAGGGGGAGAGATCTGATCGCTGACATGGAGAGAAGGGGGAGGGCAGAGGGAGAGAAGGGGAGGGCAGGGGGAGAGAAGAGATCACTGGAGAGGAGGGAAGAGCAGGGGGAGAGAATAGATAGCTGGAGAGGATGGAGGGCAGGGGAGGGAGGAGAATTGCTGGACATGGATGGATGGAGGGGCGGGCAGGGGAGAGAGGAGAATTGCTGGACATGGATAGGTGGAGGGCAGGGGGAGAGAGGAGAATTGCTGGACATGGATGGATGGAGGGGAGGGCAGGGGGAGAGAAGAGATCACTGGACAGGAGAGGAGGGGAGGGCAGGGCAGGGGAGAGAGGAGAATTGCTGGACATGGATGGATGGAGGGGGCAAGGGAGAGAGGAGAATTGCTGGACATGGATGGATGGAGGAGAGGGCAGGGGAAAATGAAGAGTTGCTGGACATGGATGGATGGAGGGGAGGGCAGAGGAGAGGAGAATTGCTGGACATGGATGGATGAATGGGGGCAGGGAAGAGAGGAAATTTGCAGGATATGGGTGGATGGAGGAGAGGGCAGGGGAGAATGGAGAGTTCCTTGACCTGGATGGAGGGGAGGGGAGGGCAGGGGAGAGAGGAGAATTGCTGGACATGGATGGATGGAGGGGGCAGGGGAGAGAGGAAATTTGCTGGATATGGATGGGTGGAGGAGAGGGCAGGGGATAATGGAGAGTTGTTGTGACATTGATGGATGGAGGGGAGGGAAGTCAGGAAGGAGATGCACATAGATGGAGGGGAAGGAAGAGAGGAGAAATGCTGGACATGGTTGGAGTGGAGAGCAGGGAAGAGAGGAGAAATGTTGGACAAGGATGGATGGAAGGAAAGACAAAGGAAGGAGATGCACACGGATGGAGTGGAAGAGAGAGGAGAAATGTTTGACATGGATGGAAGGGAGGGACGACAGAGGAAGTAGATGCACATGGATGGAGGGGAGTGAGAAGAAATGCTAGATATGGATGGAGGGAAAATTGCTGAATTTAAGGGCTGGATCGGAACACTTTCAGGGCAGATGTTGAAACTGGAGAAAGGATAGGTACAGGGCTACAGATGGTAGACAGGAAGCATAAGAACACAGGAGGATGGTGGACATGGTGAGAGAAAAAATATCAAATAGAAAAAAGACACCATAAAACAGAAGACACTGGGACCAAAGCTAATAGAAAAACTAAATGCTCAGACAGCAAAGGTAGAAAACATTTTTTTATTCAGAATTTATTAACTGGAATATGTCAGCTTTTGGAAATGTGCATCTGTGATATTTTGCATGTAAGTTTCAATTTTTCTAGTATTGCTGCATGCTGAATCTGACTTCTTGAGGTAACTTTCCAGTTCAGTATTTTGCCTTCATATCTGTTGTGTCATGTGTGATCAAGATGCAGTATTCTGCTAGCGTGTAGTATTTGCAGCCCTTTTTGTTTTGCTTTGTTTTTGTTTCACTAGGTTGTATACTGGTGTTTTAGAGCCCGGTGTAATTATAGTGCTGCCTTTCCACACATAAGGTTGTGGCTCGTCCTGTCCTTGGAATTAGTGCTGTTATGGTTTGGTAAGGTTATGAGTGCGTTTTTGCACAAGTTTGTGCATAGTGTTTTGAAGTGGAGAGATTGTGTGTTGGCCTTACTGAGGTGGCACCAAAACATCAGAAAGGGTGTAGAGCCTAAATCATGACATACTACCTCTTGAAAGATCTACATATGGTCGTTAATAAAATGAGCTCACTGTGAACACTATCCACCCTAAAAGGGTGTTTTGTGGCTCTATATGAGAATTGTGATATTATGATCCCTTGTTTCATATTGTTGACAGTCTGCATTTTCTGTATGGGTGGTATATTGGTGTATTAGGGTCTACCCAGTGTAATATTTATGGTACAGTAAGGTTCTGAGTGTGTTTTTGCACAAAGTTGTGCATAGTGTTTTGCAGTTGAGCGATTGTGGTTAGTATATGCTTTGAGCAACCACTTTATTCTTTGACTTATGATACATATCTAATATCTAAATGTAATAAAAGGTATTGTGACTATTTTATTTTTACTTATTTTTTTTTTCTGTGTGTTGTCAGACAACTATGGATGTAAGCTCTGCCCCTGGCCCCACCCCCTAACCCCACCCACTTTAGCCTCCCCAAACAGTTGGGCCACCGACCGCCTATGTCCAAGTGTTCGTCAGGGACGTCCTTGTTTCTTTCGATTATGGGTCGAGGATGTCCTAGTGTTAGGCACGCCCAAGTCCCGCATTCGCTGCGCCCCCTTGAACTTTGGCCATCCCTGCGACGGAGTGCAGTTGGGGACGTCCAAAACTGGCTTTCGATTATACCGATTTGGACGACCCTGTGAGAAGGACCACCACCTTCCAATTTATATCGAAAGATGGGCGTCCTTCTCTTTCGAAAATGAGTCCATTTGTAAAAACTGGCATTTCATTGGCTACCCTCCAATCTTCCGGTATCATGCTTGATTTTAAAGATAAATTACTTATTACTAACAATAGCTCTGCAAGTTCATTTTCCAATTCTATTAGTTCTCTGGGTTGTATACCATCTGGTGCAGGTGATTTGCTTCACTTCAAATTGTCAAATTGCCCCATTACATCTTCCATGTTTACAGAGATTTGTTTCAGCAGCATGCCTAGAATGAACCACAAACAGGAAACAGGTGCAAATGTTTTACATAGTAACATAGTAGATGACGGCAGAAAAAGACCTGCACAGTCCATCCAGTCTGCCCAACAAGATAAACTCACATGTGCTACTTTTTGTGTATACCTTACCTTGATTTGTACCTGTCCTTTTCAGGGCACAGACCGTATAAGTCTGCCCAGCACTATCCCAGCCTCCAAACCACCAGTCCCGTCTCCCACCACCGACTCTGGCACAGACCGTATAAGTCTGCCCAGCACCATCTCCGTCTCCCGCCACCGGCTTTGCCACCCAATCTCGTCTAACCCCATCATGTAAGTAAATCATGATCTACATACATAAAGAATGTATGTAGATCATGATTTCACCTTTGGTCTGCCCAACCTCACCCCAGAGCATGCCTACACTGAAGTCCCATACTATGTGTGGCATAATTCTGTAAGAGGCATTCTATACACATATACAAGCTACACACATGAACCATGCCTTAATAATATTACCCTCTTAGTAAACAGACCTTACTGAACATAATACTGCTTGCATTAAATAATATGCATAAAATCACATTAATACACATTAATAAGTTAATGGAGGTTAGTAAATGAGGCCCCGAAGAATCCAATATTCAAAAGGAGCTGAGCTCCAAATTTAAGCCCTATTTTCAGTCAAACTTTTTTCAGCTGAAAATTCATCCTACATAGTAATATAGTAGATGACGGCAGATAAAGACCTGTAGGATCCATCCAGTTTGCCCAACAAGATAAACTCATTACATATGGTATGTGATACTTCATATGTATACCTGGTCTTGATTTATCCTTAAATTACAAAAAATCAGGAAGATCAAATCCAACCAACCAAGTTAAACCTTAAACTCACTATAGTAAACTTGGGTTCAGAATAATTTATCTTTATATATATATATATATATATATACTAGCCGTTGAGCCCGTAAAAACAGGCTGGTATTGGGGTTTTTTTTTTTCCTTCCTTCCTTCTTTCCTTCCTTCCTTTCCCCCCCCCCCCCCCCCCCCCGGAGTCACCGCCGCCGCCATCCCTCCACCCGGCCCGGGCCCTCTCTCTCTCCGCTACTAAACTTACACATCCATTCGCCGGAACGCAGCAAGCACATCAGCTGAGATGCCGTCGGCCCTTCCTTCTCTGCCTGTGTCCCGCCCTCCTGTGACGTAACGTCAGCGAGGGCGGGACACAGGCAGGGAAGGAAGGCCGACGGCAGCTCAGCTGATGTGCGTGCTGCGTTCCGGCGAATGGATGTGTAAGTTTAGTAGCGGAGAGAGGGCCCGGGCTGGGTGTGGGTGTGTGTGTGTGGGGGGGGGGGGGGGTAACGGTAGCGGCGACCTCGGGTGGGCGGGTGGGGGGGGAGCGGTATCAACCTCGGCGGCGCAGTTTCCCTCTCTGTCCCGCCCTCGTCATCACGTATTGACGCGGGGGCGGGACAGAGAGGGAAGTCTCTACTGCGCATTTGCGAGTGAGTCGGTCACTCGCCGTTTATATGTTTGATAAAAAATGCTAAAGTGTTTTAAATTGTTTTAAATGTGCTCAGACCATACCGTTTACACCCATTATATCCCCAAGAGGAATATGTGGTGGTGTCACAATGGAACCATCATTGCACATGTGATGCTCCACCTCCTAATATTTGTGTATGTACATACAGCTGCGCCCAAGTAGATCTTACTCACCAATGTATGCGTATATCTAAGTCATGAACTACTCACATTAAATATTGTTAGACTTCAGCTCAAACCTCCGCCCATAAATTATGGTACATTCCATATTACCTTCTGATACATGGATAATAAAACATACAATTCAACGTTTGTTTAAACCTAAAGGAGGAATATGTTGATTTATCCTTGCCATTTTCAGGGCATAGACTGTAGAGGTCTGCCCAGCACTGTCCTTATTCTAAAATTTCTGAAGTTAATATTGAAGCTCCTGAAAAGCTCCACTCCAGCCTATCCAAATCTATTCAGCCACGATCAGGGCACAGAGCGTAGAAGTCTGCCCAGCACTGGCCTTGTTCTCCAACTTCTGAAGCTGAAGCTGTCCAGCCACAATTAGGGCACAGACCGTAGAAGCTTGTCCAGTACTGGCTTTGCTTCCCAATTACCAGTGTTGCTTCCTAATCAACTCCTTTGTGTTTACCACAGACATTTTTGAAGTAGGTTACCATTTTAATCTCCACCACCTCCCACTGAAGGCCATTCCACGTATCTACCTGGTATCTTAATTTAGGAGCTTAAAAGTTATGCTTAAATTTAGACCTGCTCTTTATTTGCCTAGATTCATGAGCATACGCAAGAATTCAATTTGCTGATGTCACAAAGTTATTAAATTGCAAGAGGACTGTGAAAAATTACAAGAGGACATTATGAGACTGGGAATCCAAATGGCAGATGACGTTTGACGTGAGCAAGTGCACTGTGATGCATGTGGGAAAGAGGAACCTGAACTATACCTAGGTGATGCAAGGTTCCACATTAGGAGCCACCAACCAGTATCATCGTTGATGATACGTTGAAACCCTCAAATCAGTATGCAGCAGCGGCTAACAAAGCAAACAGAAAACTTATGTTATCCTTGGAATATCAGGCCCTAAGTTTGCACTTGAAGCAATGGAGGATTAAGCAAGTTGGTTCAAAGTCACAAACAGTGTCAGTGGGAGAAGTGAGATTTGAAGCTTGACTTCTCAGCCCTCTGCTTTAACGACTAAGCCAGCCTCTACTCCGTAAGCCCTTCATTTAACCTCTGTCAGTTCAACTTGCCTTAATCGTTGAATGGGTCCTGCTTCTATAATGAAAAACCTGCTGTTTTTTTTCACTCAAAGAATAGTCAAGCTCTGGAACTCACTGCTGGAGAATGTGGTAACATCGGTTAGCGTATCTGGGTTTTTAAATGGTCTGGACAAGTTCCTGGAGGAAAAATCCATAGTCCGTTATTCGGATGGACATGGGGAAGCCACTGCTTGCCCCACGATTGGTAGCATAGAATGTTGCTACTATTTGGGTTTCTGCCAGGTACTTATGAGTTGGATTGGCCACTTTTGAAAGCAGGATACTCGACTAGATGGACCATTGGTCTGGCCATTATGGCTATTCTTATATTCTTATCTCGGAGGTAACTGCGCTTTCAGTAGATCTGTTCTTATAAAGTATTTTAGCAAGCACTTCTCTCCCCTGCACTGTAAACTGGAGATGACGTAAAAATGTAAAGCACGTTTCCTGCAGCATCATAGCACTGTTCCAGTTTCCCTCAGATGGAAATATTTCACACAAATAAATATCGCCAGCACAGGAAATGTATTCAATGACAGGAAGGAAATGAAGAAGAAGCTAGAGAAATAATTTTCCTTGCTCAAACTGATGCCTTCATAAAGAATGAACTGAACAGGTATGAAACTCTGTTACTAGAAAAAAACCCATTGCTTATTATTTAGTTCACAGAACAAACCAGGTTTTAAAAATCTGCCTTTTTGCTTCCTGCCTTTTCAATTATTTCTTAGGAAATTACATATTTTAAGCCTAGATCATAGGGTTGGCTCTGTCACTAGGGTGGCAACACTGGGCTGGTTAAGTATGATATTTAGCACTTAACCAGCTATGGGTTACTACTTTTATATGATCCTATTTATGCGGTGAACTTGGCTGATTAAGTGCTGAATATTGGCACTTAGCCTGCCAAGTGCCGACTCTGCCCCCAAAATAACCGTTTTTTCAGTTTGGCACTAACCGGTTAAGTGAAAATTAGCGGTTAGCCTCAAACATGCAATTTAACCAACCAGGAGCCATTTCTGGCCGACTAAAAATCACGCTGAATATCAACCCAATAGAAACAGATCTCAGTCAGCTGAGTTTCCTATCATACAGAATCCCTAAAGTCCAGAGGTTATAAAGGCTTGTGTAAAAAAAAAAAAAAAAAAGAAGTTTTTTTTTTAAACCTTCTTAAAATGCTCTAACTGGGCTTCTAACCTCAAATCTTGGGGAAGTGAATGCCACAGAGCAGGAGCCAGATAAAAAAAATGCTAACTCACAAGTAGAATCTAGTCTTGCTCATGACAGTAATGGGATCACTAACTGGTTCTACTTCTGTGTATGGAATTTACAGATTGGCCAAGTATTGAGGCTTTCCTAAGTACAATGCTTTATGAGTCAAAACCAAAATTGCATATTTTGCATAATATCAGCAGGGCAGCCAATAAGCTTCCTTAAGCAGCGACTTAACCTGATCAAACAGCCTGGACTCAGTGATAATTCTAATAGCTACATTCTGAATTGTTTTATTAAATGATGAATTTGTCCATTTCACCTCGAAGAACTCTTGTTCTAATGCACTATGGTTCCACCTGAGTCAAATTTAAGTGCTTTACAATTTGCACATTTACTCCAATTTAATTCAAAAGTGAACTTTATTCTTGCCTGCTAATTTCCATTCATTGAGTCCTGCTAGACCAGTCTAGACGAGTAGGTTATACCCCCACAGTAAATGAAGGCAGAGGATACTGACAAATCAGTGATATCTATCACCAGTACAAGGAGTGGTACAAACTTGGAACTTGCCAGTATACTATTGACAAACCAGATCAGCATTACAAATCAACACTATAGAAAAATGGGATAATATTCAGCCCACACTGGTTAGCATTTTTTTAGCTGCTTACAATTATGGGCTGAATTAAGCCCAGATATTCAATGCTGTGCCTATCCATCCTCCGGCACTGAATATCCGTATGGGCAGCGGCACCCAGAAGGTTCACAGGTATGGCTGATATTCAGTGTCATGCCTGCATAACAAACCAGGCAAAGTCAGGACAGCCTTTTGCATGGTGGCACTGAATATCAGCCGGCTCTGCTCAGACACAGCCATGGTGGTCTCTGCTGACACACATTACAAAGCAGCATTTTAGAACTCTTAGCCAGTCAGGACTGGGAAAGTCCCTCCTGGGAACTGCACCACCAGAAAAGGCCTGAGAGGTTCCTTCAATTGCTAGATGACACCAAAAGGCAAGATCCAGCCACAATCTTTCTGGATGGGTCTTGGGTTGGTCTAGCAGGGCTCAAGGAAAGGAAATTAGCAGGTAGGAACCAATTTTACTTTCCTTAACACTCAGTGCTGCAGAGGGCCCATAATCCTCCGGGCTTCCTCACTGAAAGGTTCATGACCTCTGGAAGCCAACATCTGCTACAGGACTCAACTAGAGCTTGAAGAATCCTGCTGCAACAAGCTGCATCATCTGCTGGAGGCAAAGAAATACTGGCAAATTCCAGGATTGCGTCACTCTTTGGACTGGTATCACTAAATTGTTAGTGTTCTATGCTTCCATCTGTTGGTCAGGGGGCATAACCCACTCATCTGGATTGGTCTAGCAGAATGATAAGGAAATTAATATTAAACACGCTTGACTCAAAGCTTGCTGGTGTTAAGTGTTAGGAAATGGCTCCTAGAACTGCATTTCGATTGACTAATTAAATGTTTTATTTCAATCTCTGAACATGTAAAATCTACAGCACATGTGGTCAACTCCAATCTAGGGTTCTAGAAGGGGAGAGGCCCTCTGGTATGTTTTTCCTTTGCATAAGGAGGAGTGATTTTAGCCTTTTACAATTCCATACTCAACTTATAAACAAAACTAATGCATGCAATTATAAAAATCTAAGTATCTCAAAAGGATCAGTTTTAGACTTATTTCAACAGTGCATAGGATTTTCATCATTGTTCTGTCCATCGATATGTATTAATCCGAAAACAAACCTTTTCCGGAGATGGGAAGGTGGTAGAACTAGAGGACATGAATTGAGGTTGAAGGCGCACAGACTCAGGGTCGAAGGCGCACAGACTCAGGTGGCTGGGACATCAAGCAGCATAAAAGGGGGACGAAGGTGAACACACAAAAATGGGAGAAAATTTTGAAACAACAGAACCTAAAGATAATTAAAGAGAACTGATGACCATTAGGACAATAGCGTGATGTGAACTTTTTTTTGCCTCCTTTTCATCTGTGTGATCACAGCGAGAAGTCTCTCTGCTCTGCAGAAAAGCAAGGACTTGGGAGATGACAAAACACAGGAAGTACGGCACATGCACGATTGACACTTTAAAAGCTTTAGGAAGTAATATGAAGCTCAGGTCATCTTTCCTTTTAACTCTTGATAATTCACCATAGCCTTTTCCTTGGCTTCTTTTCCTTCCTCTTGGAAGCATGCTATCATTCATCCAACATTAAAGCAATTATCTCTATACTAATCTGTAAATCATCGCTCAGTTTCCAACCTGCATTGCATCTCCAAGGCTTGAGGAAGCTTGTGCTTCTTCAATTTATTACCTTCATAGAGAAAAGTCATATACTACACCCACATCAATCCAGATTCCATGTAGAATATTCAATAGCCCCAACTTGGCATTTCGTCCTTTAGATTGTAAGCTCCTTTGAGCAGGGACTATCCTTCTTTGTTAAACTGTACAGCGCTGCGTAACCCTGGTAGCGCTCTAGAAATGTTAAGTAGTAGTAGTAGTTGTCAGAATCAATGAACTCATATGTAAAACTGAACTGAATCTTGCAGCAATTGTATCTCTAGATCAGTGCTTCTCAACTGTCTCCTGGATGCATAGGTTTCCAGGCAGGTTTTAAGGATCGCCACAATGCATATGCATGAGAAATTTGCATGTAATGGGTTTCTACAATATGCAAATTTATCTTATGCATGTTCATTATGACAATCATGAAAACCTGACTGGCTAAGTATGTCTCCAGAAGAGGAATGAGAACCACTAGATCTCAGTACAGCCTTTAATCTCCGGAAGTTTGTATCATCACTAGGTTTTAAGGACACAGGAGTTAATTCTATAAATGAGTTTGTTCAGTTATGCGCGCCTTGCACATCTAAATGCTATCTATTTAGCAGATATGTGACGTGGAGGGGCATAATCGAACGCAAACGCCTATCTCCATGGGCGTTTATCTCCGAGAACAGGTCCGTGAAGGGGCGGGCCGAACTGTATTTTCGAAAAAATGGACGTTTTTGAGCTGGGCGTTTGTTTTTTTTAGCGATAATGGAAACTAAAAACGCCCAGCTCAAAAACATCCTAATCAGAGCCATTTGGTCGTGGGAGGGGCCACGATTCGTAGTACACTCGCCCCCCCTGACATGCCAGGACACTAACTGGGCACCCTAGAGGTCAGTGCGGTGGACTTCAGACAACGCTCCCACTTGCATAACTCCCTTACCACGGGTGCTGAGCACCCAACCCCCCCTCCCCCAAAACCCACTACCCACAAATTTACAACACTACCACAGCTCTTAGGGGTGAAGGGGGCACCTACATGTGGGTACAGTGGGTTTTGGAGGCCTCCCATTTACCAGCACAAGTGTTACAGGTGGGGGGGGGGGGGGGGGGGGATGGGCCTGGGGCCACCTGGCTGAAATGCACTGCAGTACCCACTAAAAGTGCTCCAGGGAGCTGCATACACGCAGGCCTCTAGGACTTGTTGCTGCTGTATAACATTGGCACACCAGTTGACACCTGAAGACTAATCTCTCTGAAAATGTCCTTTATTGGAATAACCGCGTTTACTCACAGTTAACTGCAGATCAGAGGTTGTGCCCCACTGGCAAAGAGTCTCCCTGGTACTGAGATTAGCAGTAGGTCAGAGCTGGCAGAATGGTGTACAATGCCCTCTTTCAGCCACGTTCAAGGTAAGAACTAAGTTCTCTAACATGGCTAACACAGTAAAGGGAACTAAAACTGGCTTACAAAAATGGCCACTACCGCATGGACTACAACAGGAAACACAACAGGGCACACTCTGACCCAGTAGGCAGGGGGAAAAGCACCATGGGAGAAGAGCCTACCAACTACCAACATCATGAAACTGTAACACAAGCTAATGAAATCACGGAGCCCAATACCCTACACCCACCACAATGCAATGCTGATGTGACCCTGTACTGCATCCGAGAGCCACATCTGACCCAGGGAAAGGCTATGACAGGATCGAACACATTCTGCTGTCATGGAGGTGGGTACGGCATTTGAGGCTGGCATACAGGCTGGAAAAAAAGTTTTTAAAGTAGGGGTTTTTTTTGGTGGGAGGGGGTTAGTGACCACTGGGGGAGTCCGGGGAGGTCATCCTCAATTCCCTCCAGTGGTCATCTGGGCAGTTGGGGCACTTTTTTGGGACTTGTTCGCGAGAAAAAAGGGTCCAAAAAAAGTGACCCAAAATCGCGGTCAAAACGCCTTTTTTTTTTTTCGATTATCAGCTAAAGACGCCCATCTCTCCTCAGCTGATAACCACGCCCCAGTCCCACCTCCACCACACCTCCGACACGCCCCCATCAACTTTATTCGGTTCCGCGACGGAGTGCAGTTGGAAACGCCCAAAATCGGCTTTCGATTATACCGATTTGGGCGCCTTTGCGAGAAAAACGCCCATCTCCCAATTTGGGGCGAAATATAGGTGTTTTTCTTTTTTGATTATAAGGTGGAAAATGTACTACCCGCTAGTCTATAAAGTATGGTGTGTAAATGCGAGGGGGCATACACATGGGCAGAGTATGAGCTGGCCACACTGCATGGCGCACTTAGATGTAATCACTTATGCCAAGTTAATGGTGGGTGTAAGAGGACGCACCTAACTGCTGCTGTGCCAAAGAGGGTTTCTGTTAGTATTCTATAATGTCTTAGGTGTGCCTACAGATTTGGTTCTCATTGGGCCTTATTCTGTAAAGGCTATGCTCTTAAATTTACGCTCTTAAATTACGAGCATTCTCTATGCTCCAAAACAGATTATGTTCGTAATTTAGGAGCCTAAATATAGGTGCATAACCTTTATAGAATAAGGCCCATTGTGGTGCCTAATTCAAGACACTAAATTAAAGAATTACCTCCACAGTGCTTAACTGGTTTTGCCTCCTATCTTCTTAATCATATTTAGGCTGTTCATTTTCATAACTTCTCTTCTCAAACTTGCTCTCTTCCTTTCAGGGTGCCACAGGCTACCATCCTTGCTCCTACACTTGTTAATATATTTTTCTTCTTCTTCTTCTAGGCTTACAGTTATAACCACTTGGAACAACGTCACAGCAGAAAAAAAAAGAAAAAGGAAAAACCATTGGCAATACCCACTTAGCCCTTCAATTCGAGCCCACCATATTGGGGAACTTCAAGAAAAGAAAAGAAGAGGCATCAGTATAAGAAAAAATCAACAGTAACACCTACAGCTCTGTAAAATTAATACATCTGAGGGAGCTTCCAATGGTCTCTTTAACAGACAAAATGAGAGGGATCAAAAAAAAATCATGCTTCCTATCCTTATACTTAAATATATTTACATTGGAATTTCCGATTTTAAAAACTGTTCCTGATCAAAGAACTCCTGGATAAAGTAAACATTGCTTCCTCCACTTCTGGGTTTCCTTGGAGATATCTGGGAACATTTTGACTGTGACATTCAAAAAAGGCACTTCACGGTGTTCAAAATAATAATGTGAAAACCAGTCCCAAGACCAACTGAACTAATAAAGTCCCAGCAGCAAAATCTTCTGAAGTTGACCTTTCCAGTAACATCTAAAGTATTCATCATTTGACCATTATAACTTCCTGATCCACCTTTTTCTTAGCAGATGGAAGGTAATACATTTTTGCAATAGGAGGCAATAGACTGCTAGGGAATTTTCAATGCTTCAATGAGGTACTTATTCCTTTGGAGAGACTGTTGAAGATTTAGGAAAATTAAGTAATCTTAGATTAACACTACATAAAGAATTTTCCAGTGCTTAAATTTTTAGTTTTAAAGCAGAAAAATCTTTAGTCATAAAAACCTTTTCCTTTAATTCACCTGAATTTTCTGTAATCTTAATTTCAGCTTCTTCCAAATTCACAATCCTTTGTTCCTGCATTTGAGTTCTAATTTTAATCTCACTCACTTGAGAACAAATAGCAGTCCTCAAAGTCTGCATGTCTTCTTAAATCAATTCCAGTGAAAAAGGCTGCTGAATGTTGAAGAGTAAAAACTGGAGGAGTCGCCGTAAAAGTAGTCACAATCTCTTCTACAGCCCTGCAGAGTCCTCTAAAGGAGCCACCAAAAGTCCCTCGTGCTTCCTCCAGATCTCCTTCAGGGTCTTGTGGTTGCACAGTATCACCCCACGGCATTCCAACAACTGCTGCATTGGTGCCAGAGCCTTATTCTCCCAATACACTCTTTAAGCACCTCTCAACTGGAAGGACCAACCACCTCATCCAGTTGCATCTGCCTGGCCAACTGCTGTTCATTAGTGCTTAAAGAAATATCCAGGCCAATGGACAATGTCAAGTCACTGGACAATGATATTGATTCAGCTGGGCATGCTGCACCAGCAACCTCCAGTGCATATGGCCAAATCAAGTGATGGTCCAGCAGACCATCTGGGACTTACATTTGGGTATAATCAAAGAAAAGCAACCTGACAGTTAAGGTGAAGCTGCTATCTTGAATCTCCAATTTCTTTAATCATTGGTTATCATCGTTCAAAGATAAAAGCCTCAACAGTTATATCTTTTGCAGATGGCATTCAAATCCAGACCCCTCTTGCATCAACTCCACTCTTAACTGGAGGAGTAGCCTAATGGTTAGTGCAGTGGGCTTTGATCCTAGCAATCTGGGTTTGATTCCCACTGCAGCTCCTTGTGACCTTGGGCAAATCACTTAACCCTCCACTGCCCCAGGTAGAAAAACTTAGATTGTGAGCCCTCTAGGGACAGAGAAAGTACCTGCATATAATGTGTACAGTGTTGTGTATGTCTAGTAGCACTATAGAAATGATTAGTAGTAGTAGTACTGTGGCTACCTGGTTAGCCCAATATAGGATGAAATTGAACCTTTCAAAATCCCAGGTGATATGCATCTCACACTGGCATTCTGTTATGATTGGGGTCTGAACCCCTCTCAAACTTACCTCTTTCCTGGGGGTCAGCTTCTTAGCTGGCTTCTGTTTCTTTTCTCTGTCCTTTCTGAGCTGGCTCTGTCTCTCTGTGCTGGCAGCTTCCAGCAGCATGGGGTTAATTGTTTTACTTTACTACAGCTGTGTGTTGCCTGAGTTGCTCTAACTCTCTTTGGGTGTACTGGCTTCAAGGGTTTCACGGTTTTGCATTGGTGTGGGTTGGGCCTCTCTGGGTCAGTGTGCTTTTGCCTAGGTCTAGGGAGTGTGACATCATCAGGGAGGGCCTTGATAAGGAAGTGGTGTTGTTTCCTTCAGGGGCCTTTGCAACAGTTGTGTTTGCTTTAGGTAGGGTGGTGCAGTGTGCACTTCTGACATTGTGTCTAGGGTCCCTGCTTGCTTTTGCTAAGGTCCAGGTTAGTGTTAGTGCAGTGTGCACTGGTGTCTATGTGTTTAGCTTTCCTGCTTTTCCCTTTTGGTTCCCTTCTGTTCCCTCTTGGTTTTGGTAGCATTGCTGTGTGTAGGGCTTTGGAAGCTCTGTTGTTGATAGAAGTACTTCAGGGTTTGGTGTTGTTAGGAACACTGCAGAGTTTGCTGTTAGAAGTACTTCTGGTGTTTGTGCTATTAGGAGCATTGCAGTCTTTGCTGTTGGTGTTTGGTGCTTTAGAAGCACTTTTGGCTTATGTGTTAGCTTCCCTCCTTGTGGCTCCCCTGTCTTCCCTTTTAGTGCTAGGAGCTCTTCTGGTTGCTTGCCAGAGTAGTGCTTAGGAAGCACCTTGTTAGTTGTATCTAGCTTGCTAGAGCAGTGCTTAGGTAGCTGGTTTAGTTTTGTGTTTAGCTTATTAGTGTAAAGCTCTGCTTGTAGCTTGGTGCTTAGTAGCACCTGTGTTAGCTTTGTATTTAGTACCCTGCTCTGTTAGTTTAGGGCTTAGGAAGTCCCTTTCTTGAGCAGGGCTTAGGAGCTCCTGTTTAGTATAGGGCTTAGGAAGTCCTTTTGTCAGTTTACGGTTAGGAACACTCCTGCTGGTTTAGGGCTTGGGAGCACGTAGATCAGTTTAGGGTTAGGAGCACTTCTGTTTCCAGTCCTGGTCCCTATGTCATCCGGTATCCAGTAAGTCCTGTCGGCTACTCGAACCCAGGAGCTCAACTCTTGGGGGGCTTAGTAGCTAAGTACAGGTGAAGCTGTTGGACCAGTCCAGTGTGCTCCAGTCCCGTGTTCCGGTCCTGTGTCCTCCAGTCCGGGGGATTCCAGTCCAGGTGTTCTGGTTCGCTGGGCAGTGCCTGCAGTCCCTGCTGGTGTGCTTACCCAGTGTTGGTTGGTGGGTTTTGCCTGCTGCTGTCGCTCCTCGGCAGCAGCCCAAGGGCTCACGTTTGCTCCAGAGCCCGGCCCCGCGGGCTCTGAACCTGAGAACCTGACACATTCACTTCCTTCCTCTCAGCCTCATATTGACAGACATGCAATCTGATTCCATCAAAATTCCTAGGTGTAAAATTGAATCCCTTTTAACTTCTGAATCTAAATTTCTTCAGTCCTTAGATCTTCTTACTAAGCGCTTTGGCAGATTCACTCAGTAAAACCTTATTTCACCTCTGAAAATCTGGGAACACTTGCTATCTTGAACCACCTGACTACTGTAATTTCCTGTAATTTGGTTTAACCCAACACTATCCCATAAATCACAGCTTTTACTAAATACTGTAGCCAGATGGCTCATGGGTTCAAGTAGATTTGAGCATAACGCCCCTGTTCTTAAACTTCATTGGCTCCCTATTTCCTATAGGATTTGCTTCAATGCATATAAAACCCTTCACACTGGTAAATTATCTGTTTAACTTACTTATTCCCTACACCCCACCCACTCCTAATATACAAACCAGCTGACTCTTCCACCCCACCCCACCCTCACTAGACACAGTTACGTCTACTGCCTTCTCATTTTGGTCCAGAGCTGAAAGGGAAGACATTTTTTCACATTGGTCTTTAAGCAGATATGAAGCTGTGATGAATGACTTAGAAGATTGCATTTCCTTTCCCACTTCTTGGTATTTGTTGTAAACAACTTTGTCGTGTCTCCATTTTGATAAAAGATGGTATAGCAAGAAATCCAATAAACTAAGAAGTGCTTTTCTCCCCCCACACCTCACTTTTGAGGTCTTGCAATCTTTCTTATCCTTGAAGGACACACTGTTTAAAGTAGGGTCGTACTACTACTACTACTACTACTACTATTTAACATTTCTAGAGCGCTACAAAGTGTACGCAGCGCTGTACAAACACAGAAGAAAGACAGTCCCTGCTCAAAGAGCTTACAATCTAATAGACAAAAAGTAAAGCATTTAAATTTAAAATATTTAAGCAGTCAAGCACAAGAGAACAGTCACAGAAGGACAGAAGATGTTGAAGGGTGGTCAGTGTGATTAGGTGTAACTCTGGTTGGAGTAGTGGGAGAAGGTGATAGGAGATATACTATAGGATGTCATTCTGAGGCCAGGCTAAGTCTAAAGCAGGAGAAGGTATTCTCTGCAGCCTATCTGTGAGATGGAAAATGCTCTCTGAAGCTGCTGCTATAAGTTGTTAGTTTTCTCTCCCTGAAAGAGATCCAAGCCACACCCACGAAGTTCAAACTGTCAGTGGGGAGGGTGAGGGGAGGAAATGGCAGTGCTTGATGAAAAAGAGAGCTCAGTTTGATAGGAGATATACTATAGGATGTCATTCTGAGGCCAGGCTAAGCAGGGTTGCCAGGTGGAAAATTTTTTTCCCACCCAATCCCGCACAAGAAACAGCCCAAAACCCGCCTAGTGACCTCTATAAGGACAACGTCACCTCCTTTATCCTGAGTGTAATAACAGTCTTCATGTGTTCAAAGCATACTGTTTTCTTTTTTTGCATCATTACACTGACTGTAATGGAAAGCTTCTGGTCATCTGAGATGTTTGTTCCTAGGGATCCTTTCCTGTTTGGCAATAGCAAGAAATGTTGTGAATTTTGCCTCTGTCTATTGAAGCAATACTAGCTGAATTTATTTTCATTAGAGCTATTCCAGCCTATGCATAAACAGACTTCTATCTGATTATTAACTAACTGCCATTACTCTAGGGATCAAGGAACTGTGAGCTCTTACTAGTCATAGCTTCTCCCCCCACCCTCCATTTAATAAATCTGATACAGGTTACAGTCATTTTAGGTTAGTATTACTGGATTTCCTTTTAAGGAATATAAACTCTAAATTTTTTAACTTATCTTGGATTCAGTAACACAATATTTACAGCTTCCAAATACAGGAAAAGCTAAGTTTAACTTGTTTGAAATTTTGTTACATAAAAGATCTAAATTTTCCAGCCTGTTTATTTCTATGCTTTCTAAATTTGGCCAGGTTTGCTACCAGCTGTTTTTTCTTTCACTGCAGTTCCTGGTTTGAATACACAATTGTTCCATTTAAAATCTTCAGAAGACTCTAAATTACAGACTCAAAAAGATTTGTATTCTTAAAATGCAACTTCATGAGTTCTTTCTGGACATCAAAGATGCATCACACACTCTCTGATGAGCATCTAAAAACTAGGCAAACACATCCAGTGCCCTGTAAAAGTCTTCACGCCCGTGTACATTTTTCACGTTTTGCTATATAAAAAAAGCATTAAAGGAAGAGTTTGTTTCATCAATCTATATAACATACTCTACACTTTCAATGAGAAAGAACCATTATAGAAATATTCAAAAATTAAAAAAAAAAAGAAATCAGAAAGCCTTAATTGTGTCTTTATATCCTTTTACTTGATGAAAACCCCTTTTACAGCAACAACACCCATAAGCCATCAAGTTGGTGCAGCTATGGTCCATTCTTCTTGGCAGAATAGCTCAAGCTCTTCCACGCTGGCTTGAGATGGTCTCTGGATTGCAGTCTTCAATCTTGTCATAGACATTTTATTGGATTGAGATCTGAGCAATTGACTGGGCCATTCAAGAACTTCACTTTCTTCACGCTGAGCCATTATATTATGTTTATGCTTAGAAACACAGTCCTGCTAAATACTGAAACTTCTCCCTGGTTCCAGGTCTATGACAGAATGGAACATACTTTCTTCCAGGGTCTGCCTGTACTTTGCACAGTTTTTCCATCAATCTCCACATGCCTCACTGTCCCTGCTGCTGCAAAACATCCCCACAACATAATGCTGCAACCACTATGCTTTACTGTAAGGATGATGCTCGCTGGATGACATACTGTGTTTATTTTGTGCTATAGGTTAATGCTTAGTACTAAGGCCAGAAAGTTCCACTTCAGTCTAATGAGATCAGAAAACTGTCTACCACATGTGTAAATGGTCCATTACATGTTTCTTTACAAATGCAATGCAGCATTTCATATGAATTTTTTGCAGTAGTGGTTTCCTTCTTAGCATTCTCCAATACAGGCCAAATTTGTAGAGTAATCTTGAAACTGCTGAACAGTAAATATTTTCCCCAGTCTCAGCCAGAGACTTCTGTAATTATTTTATAATAAACTTAGGCCCCAAAGTGGCCTTTCTCAGCAGTTTTCGTAACTCACTTTGGAAGGGAAGCCAAATCAAGGCACTGTCTTGGTGGTACCAAACTGCTTCCACTTTACAATGACGGTCCTGAAAGCTCCAACGTATATTCAAACATGCTTAAATGTTTTTATAGCCTTCTCCAATCTGTGAAGAGCTTTAACCCAGCTCTTTGTTCAGCACATTTAGACCATTGCTTCAAATTCACTTCCTATAACTTCAAAGGGGATTTTAGGCCTAGGGAAAGGGTCAGGCATTATAATGGGGTAATTCTAGACAAAAATGTACTAAGTATGCAGACTTTTGCAGAATTTTAAAATATTATGCAAAGAAATTTTTAAAAATTTGCACAAAATTCCTCCAGGAGTAGCTGTAGTTATGGCACAAAACTTAGGCTGCCAACAAATAGCATCTCTGAAATGCAAGGAAGAGGTGAGTGTACATCATGTCATAAGATGCCAAATCCCTGCCTTGAACATCACAAGTCAAAATAGACATATCCCAACATCCTTTCATGGTTTCAAGAAATATCAGATTCAAGCACTGCCCTCAGTATTAGATAATGCATGCAAATCCACATAACACCAGATCCCAGCCATCAGGAAATATCAAATTCATTGACCTCAATGCCAGATAATTCTGTGACCTAACAATCCCAGAAAATTCTACATCCTCTACTTTCTACTGTAAAATACACAGACTATAGCATTAATTTTCTCCAACGAAAGTGTGAGGTCTTTCAGCCTCACCTTCAAGAGACGGCCAAAACTAAATTCCAAGGAATGTCACATAAAGGCATCTATTCATATCTTAAATGCAATACCACCCATTTCTGAATTTCAAGTACAGAAAAGATCAAAGCTGTGGAGTGCATATTGTGATCAAAAAAAAGGATCAAAATACATTTAAATTCATGTGAAAGAGAAGTATAGAAAAATATTCCTTTAGTCCTTTAAACAAAAAAATTCCCCGAAGAAACAGGATTAAAGGAAGCAAGGCGTCATAGAATAAAAACATTCCATCTGTATAGCCAGTTTGTCCAAGTTTCAGTGTTTATGGTTATGGAATCTGTCTCAAAAACATACTTTTGATATATATATATATATACACACACACACATACATACATCATCCCAACTCATTTTGACATTATAGAGGCTGTAGTTACACTCACTGTTTCTTTTTCTTCTTTATCTTTTTGCACCATGAGCCTTCATTTACTACTACTACTACTTATCATTTCTATAGCTCTACTAGACGTACGTAATGCTGTACACTTGAACATGAAGAGACAGTCCCTGCTCAACAGAGCTTACAATCTAATTAGGACAGACAAACAGGACAAATAAGAGATAAGGGAATTACTAAGGTGGGGATCATAAAATAAGGGTACAGACCAAGTGAGTAAGGGTTAGGAGTGAAAAGCAGCATCAAAAAGGTGAGCTTTTAGCCTAGATTTGAAGACAGCCAGAGATGGAGCTAGACGGACCGGCTCAGGAAGTTTATTCCAGGCATATGGTGCAGCAAGATAAAAGGAACGGAGTCTGGAGTTAGCGGTGGAGGAGAAGGGTGCAGATAAGAGAGATTTACCCAGTAAATGGAGTTCCCGGGGAGGAATGTAGGGAGCGATGAGAGTGGAGAGGTACTGAAAAGCTGCAGAGTGAATGCTAAACAGGGATTTTTTCCCTCTTAACTCCTCCAAAAACCCTACTTTAGTCCAGTCATTGCAACAATTTCTGGAGCCTTGCAATCACATGACCTCAAACCAATCAATTTGCCACGGCTGTGGCACCCTCCCCAACAGGAGCTACGGGAACTACCTCTGTGACACCGAATGAAGAGCTGAGCTAGCAATGAAACTCATGTCCCTCTACACTGCCTGTATAAAGTTGTCACTCAGACATCTGTTCCTTTGTATACTGCAGCAAAGTCCTGTCTAACGGTGCAACGACAGCAGGGGGCAGAGAGAACCGATTTATGTGCTACCAATTTGGCTCAAGATGCAACATTTCCATTGACTCTGGGACCAAACAGTCAGTCTAAGATATATAGATGGAAGCTTTAAATTTTTCTTTGTTTTAAGCATTTTATTCCTTTCTTCAATCTTACATTAATAGGCCTATTTATTAAAACTCAGGGGTCCCTGTATAAAAGCACGCTAGCATTTTTAACGTGCACTAAAAATGAGCATGTGCTAAACGTTAGAGATGCCCATATATTTCTATGACCGGTAATTCTCAAACCAAATCCCTCAGTCTTTGGTACTAACGAAAGCTCAAAAACAAAAAACCAAGACTCAATATCTGCTTTAAGTCCGGGCTAATAGCACTCCAAGTTCAAAAATCTGCTGTTCAATTCAGGCAGAAAGATCACAAATACCTTTTTTTTACCTTTTTATAAATACATATATATATGTGATAAAGGGAGCCCTCGGCCAACACACCACTTTCTTTTGTAAAAAGGCAATATATTTCGTTGCCAAGTGGTATAGCACTTCATTCATCGGGCCTCCCTTTCATTTTATTTCTATATGTGCTATCGCCCCACACATTAGTGCTTAAACATAAATGTGAATCAAAACGTGAACTTATCTGAATAACGTAATGATGTCTTTTCATTTCACAATTAATAGGCCTCCCCTTGAAGCGCCCAACGCCGCGGGTTTCATAAAGTCTTTCTTCAGGGACTCGGATTAAGGCCGTCTAAGGAAAATGTGACGACATCTTCCGAGATCTGTTTCTTTGATGCTTAAGTAGGATTATACAATTTTATTAGATAGATTGTATTGTTTGTAAGTACTAGCCATGCGCTAGGTGTGTATTCTAAACCACTGTGATTGGCAGTAAGCCAGAGGAGTAGTATATCAAATGACAAACTGTCAGCAAGGCAGAATAGTTTAACTGCAGCTCCACAGTTCCTGCTAATTGCAGTCTGTGTTAGCAGCCATGCCATTAACAAACCACAATGACCAAAGTCCTGCATTAGAGATATGGCAGCCTTCCTCAGAGTTCTAGGAACACTCCCCCCAACAGTTACCATAAAGGTTTTGCAGCTAACGCAGGTTAACTTTCGCTTATAAAGTATGTAAGATGTAAAACCTTGGCAATAAAACAAAATAGAGAAGACAACAAGAGTAGCAACTCTAGGAGTATGTGTGAAAAAAATCCCACACAGGTAATTGTCCAGGAGAAAACCTTTATTTGCACCAGGTTAGTTTTTAGTGTTTTCCGGAAGTTTAGGTGGTCGTTTGTAGTTTTCAAGGCTTTTGGTAATGCGTTCCACAGTTGTGTGCTTATGTAGGAAAAACTGGACGCGTAAGCTGATTTGTATTTGAGTCCTTTGCAGCTTGGGTAGTGCAGATTTAGGTACGTTCGTGTTGATTTGGATGTGTTTCTAGGTGGTAGGTCGATCAAGTCTGTCATGTATCCCGGAGCTTTACCGTAGATAATTTTGTGAACCAGAGTGCAGATTTTGAAAGCAATGCGTTCTTTGATTGGGAGCCAGTGTAGTTTTTCGCAAAGGGGTTTTGCACTTTCAAATCGCGTTTTTCCGAAGATAAGCCTAGCTGCCGTGTTTTGAGTGGTCTGAAGTTTCTTTAAGGTTTGTTCTTTGCATCCCGCATAAATTCCATTGCAGTAGTCTACATGGCTTAGTACCATTGATTGTATCAGGTTGCGAATGTTCCCCTCGGGAAGAACTGTTTCACGCGTTTGAGTTTCCACATTGAGTGGAACATTTTCTTTGTTGTGGATGTCACTTGGCTCTCTATTGTTAACTTGCGGTCCATTGTAACGCCGAGGATTTTCAGGCTGTCTGAGATAGGGAGGGTTTAATCTGGGGTGTTGATAATTGTGGGGTTATCCGCGCTGTGTAGGGATGAGAGGATGAGAGAGTGTGTTTTTTCTTTGTTTAGTTTTAGTTGAAATGCATTTGACCAAGAGTCCATGATGTTCAAGCTGATCTTGATTTCGTTGGTGATTTCAGTCAGTTTAGATTTGTAAGGAATGAATATTGTAACATCGTCTGCATAGATGAAAGGGTTAAGGCCTTGGTTGGATAAGGACTTGGCTAGTGGGGTCATCATTAGGTTGAAGAGGATCGGTGATAGCGGTGATCCTTGTGATACTCCACAGTCTGCTTTCCATGGTGATGATATGTTTGAGTTTGATTTTACTTGATATGTTCTTGTGGTTAGGAAACCCTTGATCCAGCTAAGTATGTTTCCACCAATCCCAAACTTATCTAGTAATCTTGTTAATATATTATAGTTTACCGTGTCGAATGCACTAGACATGTCGAATTGGAGGAGGAGGATGTTTTTGCCTATTGCTATTTCCTGCTTGAATTTGGCTAGGAGAGTGTTCTGAAGTATTTAGATACTTCAGATCACGCACTTTCAATCAGTTTTGAGCAGCGTAAGCGTCCCAATTATTGTTGAACTCCTATTTAGATATTATATTTTTGGCACCGATTCCCTTTGTGCTGTACAGAGATGGATTTCATTCTGAAAATTTATCAGAATCCCTTGCAGTCTTGAGATTAACCCAAGCCTGCACTATAATAATAAAAAATGTACCACAAAAATTTGTTGCACAAATGACTTGCTCCAAGTTGGAAGTGTGGATGGGAGAACTGAAATTTGAAACTCGCTCCCTCTGGGTCTCAGCCCACCATTCTAACCACACCACCTTCACTCCTATTCCCTCCTCCTGTGTTTTCCACATCATATACTGTGCCTGGAGCTTCCTTCTGGCTAACTGTATTTAATATTTCCAAGAAGGCAGAAGAGCTGCATATTCCTTCCATTTCCAAGACAGATTATCAATAGAAATCAAACAAAATAAAACATGGAAAAGAAAATAAGATGATACCTTTTTTATTGGACATAACTTAATACATTTCTTGATTAGCTTTCGAAGGTCGCCCTTCTTCCTCAGATCGGAAATAAGCAAATGTGCTAGCTGACAGTGTATATAAGTGAACACATTCAAGCATTACTATGACAGTCTGACAGGGTGGGAGGATGGGGGTGGGTAGGAGGTATGCATGGGGACATCAAAGCATATCATTGATATTCTAACAGGATGGGTGTGGATAGGTGAGGGGAGGGTGATAACCTTAAGAGTGGACTAACACGGCTACCACACTCCTCTACTCAAGACAGATTAAAAATCATGAAACCTCTGCTTCTTGGGAGTCTGGTTGAAAAGCTACCTGAAGTCTTGCCTGCCTCCCGAAAGTGAAATATTTAAACAGTGAAATTGAATGCCCTGGTTTTATCCTGCAGGCTCAGGCACTAGCTTCTACGAGACCATGTCAGTAACCCTAAGCCTGCCCGAAACAGCACACTTGCACAATGAAATTCTATCTTACATTGTGCTCATACTTGGTGACCCAGAGCAGAATATACTAGAATATGAATGGGTTTTGCTTGTTGGCTTTGCAGGTCAGCAGTTCTTTATTGTTTTGATACAGAAAACACAGTATACTTTTATTTTTTATCTCATTTCTGTGCTAAACACCCACTTTTGTTTAAACTGCAACCACTGCCTAAACGGCATTTCTCCCCCTGTCTGGGCATCAGTGTAGTAGCCTGTTATAACGTCAGATAAAAGCATTCTGCTCCCACTCATGGTCCTCTTTATTTAGGTGTGAAGAAAAAAGTGAGGAAATTGAATGACGAAATTTCCATAAAAAATGACCCATTTTTTATGGAAATTTCGTCATTTTTTATGTGAATAAATATATTTGGTATCCTCATTCAATTTCCTCACTTTTTTCTTCACATCTCACGGTTTCGTGAGGGTTTTTACCTCCTGTTTGTTTTATCTTCCTCTTTATTTAGGTAAATACCACAACCAAAAACTTGCAAGGATGAGAGAGTGTCTTTTCTTAAAGAAGGATTTATAGTTTATTTCCACCTAAACTGAAACTGGACCATCATAATTTAGAGCTTTTCCCAGTAACACTGAAAATGCTGTTTTTATGTTCAATGCTTCAGTCATGAGACTCTTATAAAACATGTGGAAACACTCTGTTTTGTATATATCCAATCAGTGGAGCTGAGGGTGACCCGAGGCAGGTACAAACGGTAATTTTTGGCATTTGCGGTTAAAGTGTTAGAGACACCCTATTCTACCAGTCTCTTCGGAATGAAGATAAAGGGCCTCTGACACTGCCATTCTCGAAACAGGCACAAGCAGTGTCCCTCTAAGCTGGCTGCCTGTGCAAGAGCACACATGCCTAGCAACTGCGTACACATTTTTGCTGGCTTTCTTTATTGTGAACATAGGCTATCCCGCACACATTACGTTAAGGCTGAAATCCTGCACACAAACCCCTGGATTCTATATATATGGTGCCTAAAATTGGGAACACACCCAAATTACGTGTGCATTTTAATCGAGTAACGAGACGATAACTAGCAATAATTGGTCATTAACTACCAATTAATGCAGTTAATTGGCTCCAATTAGGATTTGCATGCACACGTTCCTAAACACTATAAAGAGCCAAGCGCAAATCTTTTAGCGCGCACGTGAAAAGGGGGGCATGTCCATGGGTGGGTCAGGGATGTTCACCAAAAATGCATGCAATATTACAGAATACTGGGGATCTGCACCTAACTTATGCGCCAGGATTTATAGCAGGTTTCAGTTGGTGTAAATCCTTGCACCAAAAGTCTGGTGCGGATCTCGGCACTACGTGCTAGGATGCCCATCCCAGAGTGTTCTTTATAGATTAGCGGAGTGCCGATTTTTTTCTTATGCTGAATTTTGAGCGTCACTTACTCAATCTAGTCCAAAATGTTTTTCATGCACACATGGGCCAACAAAAATTAGACACTTTTTTTCTTTTCTTTTTTTTTATTCCTAAAAACAGGAGATTAGCTCACGTGCTGCCAAAAGGGACCCAGCGGGAGGGGGGAGGAAGGGAGGGACCTGGCCCCACTAGGTGTCCCTGCTCAGCACCTAGCAAGCCCTCTACCCCTTAGGGTAGCTCAACTCGGCCCAAGGGAATAGGTGAGGAGCCCCACAATCCAGAGCTGCAGAGTTATGACCACCACCTGCTAGATAGAGAGAATACTGAGGTTTGAGTGGCTACACATGACCACATATAGTGAGCCTCAGAAGTTCTCTCTATCTCCATCTGCTGGCAGAGGGACATAACCCACCAGTCTCTGGATTAATCTGTGGGACGCTATGGAAGGTTCTGTTGTGGATTAGGAATTGGTTATTGGACAGAAAACAGAGGGTAGGGTTAAATGGACATTTCTCTCAATGGAGGGGGGTGAAAAGTGGAGTGCTGCAGGGATCTGTATTGGGACCGGTGCTATTTAACATATTCATAAATGCTATGAAAAGCAGAACGAGTGAGGTGATTAAATTTGCAGATGATACAAAACTATTCAATGTTGTTAAAACATGAGTGGACTATGAAATATTGCAGGAAGACCTTAGGAAATTGGAAGACTGGGCATCCAAATGGCAGATGAAATTTAATGTGGACAAATGCAAGGTGATGCATATTGGAAAGAATAATCTGAATCATAGTTACCTGATGCTAGGATCCACCTTGGGGGTCAGCACTCAAGAAAAAGATCTAGGTGTTGTAGATAATATGAAGAAATCTTCTGCTCAGTGTGCAGCAGTGGCCAAAAAAGCAAACAGGATGCTAGGAAATATTAGGAAAGGGATGGCAAATAAGACCGAAAATACTATAATGCCTTTGTATCATGGCTCGACAGAACCTTGAGTATTGCATTCAGTTCTGGTTGCCGTATCTCAAAAAAAGATATAGCGGAATTAGAAAAGGTTCAAAGAAGAGTGACCAGAATGATAAAGGGGACAGAACTCTCGTATGAGGAAAGGCTAAAGAGGTTAGGCCTTTTCAGCTTGGAAAAGAGACGGCTAAGGGGAGATATGATTAAAATCCTGAGTGGTGTAGAATGAGTAGAAGTAAATCGATTTTTTTACTCATTCCAAAAGTACAAAGACTAGGGGACACTCAAAGAAGTTACATGGGAATACTTTAAAAACAAATAGGAAATATTTTTTCACTCAAAAAATAGTTACTACTACTACTAATCATTTCTATAGCACTACTAGACATAGTTACGCTCTGGAACTCTTCGCTGGAGAATGTAGTAACAGCGGTTAGCGTATCTGGGTTTAAAAAGGTTTGAACAAATTCCTGGAGGAAAAGTCCATAGTCTGCTATCGAGACAGACATGGGGAAGCAACTGCCCCAGGATTGGTAGCATGGAATGTTGCTGCAAATTGGGTTTCAGTCAGATACTTGTGACCTGGCTTGGCCACTGTTTGGAAAACAGGATACTAAGCTAGATGGATCATTGGTCTGACCTAGTCTGGCTATTCTTATGTATCTGGGGGAATCTTCAGCAAGGGGACACGGCCACCCCAAATCTATAAGCTCCCACTGAGAGGTAATATGATTGAGCTGTCGAGTGCCTCTTGCTATTGCTCTGAGGTTGAAAGGTGATACGTTGGGGCTGCCAAGACACTCTTGCTGTTTCTCTAGTGTTAGAAGGGACACGTTGGGTTTGTTCAGCCTTTCATCCTTTTTCTGTATGGTGGAAGCCTCCCTGCCTCACAGAAACAGTAAGAGGGGCTTGGTGGCGCCAATCTATAAGCTCCCACTGAGAGGTAATATGTTGGGGCTGCCGAGCTCCTCTGGTTGATACGCTGGGGATGATATTTTGGGACCGCTGAGCCCTTCTTGCTATGTCTTGGGGGGGGATCCTCCCAACCTCAGAGAAACAGCAACAGAAGGCTTGACAGAGGAAAGCATAAACCTGAGACTGAGATTAACATGATTAGAAAAATGACCAGTCAACAAAGGTAGAAATTTTTTATTTTCTCTGTTGTGATTAAAATGTGTCAGTTTTGGAATGTACATCTGCCAGAGCTGGTTTTAGACATAAGCATGAAATATAACAAATAATTCTAACCGTGATCATTTCCAAATTTTCTAAGCTGAGAATGCTAAAAGAGGTGGCAGGTCACACTTTGAGTTTAAGTGGCTGTGGATGCATTCCTTGTATATTCAGAAGACAGTTTGTACTTCTGTGTCATTACTATGTGCACAGAAAGGGGCCTTGATTCACTGGGGCCTCTTTATCAAAGAAAAACAAACAAACAAACAAAAAAGTTCTTCCTCCTACTAATTGGGTTTCTGCCAAGTACTTGTGACCTGGATTGGCCAGGTTGTTGGAAGCAGGACACTGGGCTAGATGGACCACTGGTCTGACCCAGTATGGCTATTCTTATGTTCAAAAGTGGAGAAGCTGCCCATCATGACCAATTAAGTTTCATGTTTTATTGTCTGAGAAAATGAAACAAAGAATTCTGACTGGTCACTATGGGGAAGTTCTCTACTTTTGAGAAGAAATTTCTTTTCTCCTGTCTTTATAAATAGGCCCCCACTGTAGGTCTCATTATTCTATTTTATTCAGTTTGTATGAACTTCACAGCACCTGTCAAGGGGCGAAACAGTTTATATCACAATGAGATATAACAGATCATGCCAACTGTGTCTTGGTCTGTATGCCACTTCCAATGACCTGTAGTTGTTATATATGTTGCCAAATTAGTTAACTGTTTAATATTAATATGCCCATTTCAAAAGATTACTGCAACGGAATCTATGCGGGGTGCGAAGAACAACTCACAAAAAACTCCAGACTGCCCAAACACAGCAGCCAGGCTGATATTTGGTAAAAACACGATTTGAAAGTGCCAAACCCCTCCGAGAAAAGTTGCACTGGCTCCCAATCAAAGAAAGGATCATCTTCAAAATCTGCACTTTGGTCCACAAAATTATCTACGGCGTAGTCCCAGGATACATGACATACCTAATAGATCTACCAACCAGAAACAGAATCAGATCATCATGATCATACCTAAACCTACACTACCTAAATTGCAAAGGACTGAAATACAAAACAACTTACGCATCCTGCTTCTCCTACATAAGCGCACAACTATGGAATGGACTCCCAAAAGTTATGAAAACAATCTACGGCCATCTAAACTTCAGGAAATCACTAAAAACCAACTTCTTCAAAAAGGCTTACCCCATCGATCCACCAGCATAACCAATGATCGTACTGGACAATATACAATCTTCATTCCCTTCGACCTTCATGGTGCCTGATACACACCTACCTCATTAGACCACAATATAATTTTGTATTTGTTATCAACCGACTTGGCGAACGCCATTACGGTAACATGCAAGCCACATTGAGCCTGCAAATGGGTGGGAAAATGTGGAGTACAAATGTAACAAATAAATAAATAAAATCTCTGATGATTGAGACAGGGGTACTTGATAGAGATTTGTTCGACTTAGGGGGTACTTGGCTTGAAGAAGTTGGGAAACACTGCCCTAAGCAAGCCTTCAGCAAGCCAATTACAATTTAGGCTCTTTGCCACACCTCCCCCCACTCAGGATCACCTGACACTACCCTTCCTAGAATAATCTGGGTAAATGGGCTATTTAAAAACTACTCCCCCACTCTGCTGGTAAAGTGTAACTCCTGTTATTTTTAGGTTTGTGTGGCTGTCAGAACTTATTGTTTTGCTTTGACTGCAGCTGCAATATGTCTTCCCCCAGAAGCTTCTATCCTAGGTGACTGCCTAGTCCTGTCTGATGGTTGGGACATGAACAACAACAAACCCAATGGGGAAGGGTGAAGCCACAGACATGTCCTGTGTATGATTTACACTGTAGAACAAACATGCAAGACTGTTATTCCAAACTAGGGTAGTTTTCTTTGTTCCCAAAGTGCTTTTTGTTTTCCTAAGCAAAGTATTGTGGTTACTGTGTTAATCCACCTGAATACACAGAAGTAAGGGCCAACAAACAAATGGAGGTGATACTTTTATACAGGATTAACTCAATACATCTGTCAATAGCTTTCAAGAGCTACATTTCCTTTCTGAGGTCTGTGAAAAATCAGCACAGTTACCACTACTGCTTGTCATTTCTATAAAGTGAGGTGTGATGGATTACGATATATTGCCTTTGTGTGGCATAACCAAAGCAGTCTACAAATTATGTGCAGGTACTTAAACTATTAGACAAACAGAGCACTATGCAGATTAGCATTAGAGAAACTCCCTGCTCCATGGAGAAAAGGTTAAGATTTTGAGACTGCTTTTAAAACATAAAGGGGCCAGATTCTATATAGCGTGCCTAGAGATCCGTACGAAAAACCAGCATATTCTATAACTATGCGCATAACTTAATTGGCTTAACATGCCAATCAGCGTTTTTAACAGCACTTAAGCAATAATGAGCACTAATTGACCACAATAAGAATTTACGCTCACAACTCGCTATTCTGTAATGAACTGCGCCTAACATCTCATGCACGCAGTTCAAAGGGGCCAGAACATGGCAGCCAGACTTATATTTGGAAAGTCAAGATTTGAAAGCGCCTCACCCCTTCGAGAAAGGCTTCACTGGCTCCCCATCAAAGAGAGAATATACTTCAAGGTCCATACAATTATCCACAAGATCATATCAGGAGAATCCCCCAGTTATATGAACAACCTGATTGACCTCTCAATTAGAAATAGAACTATGTCATCGCGAACATACCTCAGTCTACACCTCCCAAACTGCAAAGGTGTCAGGTACAAAACATACTATGCATCCAGTTTCTCCTTTCTGGGTAGTCAACTTTGGAATGCTCTCCCAAGACCCATCCGAGCTATTAATAACTATTTACCTTTCAGGAAAATGTTAAAGTCCCATTTTTTCAAGCAAGTTTACCCTAATGGACCAGCTTAATTCCACCAGATCACCTACGATACTCCTGCTAAGACATCGACGCTTACTCTGACCCCAATGTTAAACTCAATCACTCATCTTCTTCCCTCCATCCTTTACCATTTCCCTCCCATTCTCCTTCCCTTTCACCTATCATATCTTTGTCTCCCTTCCCTATTCTAGTTCATTACGTTCTTTTCACATGTCCTTTGTAATGCCTTTCATAATGTAAGTAGTTATGATCATCACAATTTATAATACCGTTCCTACATTTCCTTGTTTTTACTGTATTCTTTACCATGTAAGATGCTTTCTTTTACTATGTAAGCCGCACTGGACCTGCTGTATGTGGGAAAGAGCGGGGTACAAATGTAATAAATAAAATAAAGGGTGAGCAAATGGGCATTTTTTGGGCATTCCCAAATTTACATGCATTGACCTAGTGCGGCTAAATCTATGTGCTGGGATTTACACCACATTTTCGTTGGTGTAAATGGACACACTTAGTTTCAGGCGCTAGAATATCAACTAAGTGTATTCTGTATACTGTGAGTGAATCGTATAAAATACGCTTAGGCGGAAATTTGTTCTGAGCGGATTTTTTTATGCGCCATATTTAGAATTTGGCCCAAAACGTACATTTTTAGACTGCATGGCCCTAGCGAGAGTGTACAGGATACAAAAATGTGGAAAGCATGGGGTCAGGAGCTGGCAGTGGAGAAGGGCACAGATAAGAAACGGCTTGTCGGATGAACGGAGTAGGGAAAGAAAAAAATAGGTAATAAAGAGAAGCAGAGTGAATGCATTTATTGTGAATAAGAGAAGTCTGAACTGTACATGGAAGCAGATGGGGAGATAATGCGGTAACCTGAGACAAGGACTACCTGTTCCTCTGATCCCACTCCCACCCGCCTATTCAGCCTTCTCTCTCCTGCTGTCATCCCTTCCATCTGAAATATCCTCAATCACTTTCCACTTTTCTGTTGCCTTCAAACATGCTGCAAGAGATAACATCATTCCTCAAAAAAATTCACTGGTGCTCCTTCCAACTATCATCTCATCTCTGGCTCCTCATTTTTGCATCTAAGCTATCTGTACATGCCAATCACCTCCACTTTCTTGGCTTTATTTCATCTCAAACTATTCTTGAGCTACTCCAATCTGGCTTTCACCCTCTACATTCTACTGTAACAATCCTTGCCGAAGTCCCCAGTGACCTATCCCTGGCCCAACTCTTTTTATCTCCCACTCAGTGTCAATATCCCCCTATACACCATGCCCAGCAGTTTTCTCTTCTCTCGCTCTTAACCCCCAACTTCCATTTCCCTTCTATTTGCCAACACTTCATCTGATACTCCCCTATCTCCCTTTCCTTCCTGCCCCTTACTCAACCACCCCAACCAGCACCAGCATTCCCCTCATCCATCCTCTTCCCCCCTGCACACTGTACCCAGCTCTTTCTATTTACTATTTCCCTGTACACTGCCCCTTCTCTCCTTCCTGCCCATCATCCTTTACTCAGCACCATTTCCCCCTTCACATCCATCTCTCTTTCCCCATGTCAGTGTCTAGCAGTTTCCCCACTTACCCCCAGTTCCATCTTCCTTCTGTCCACCATCCTTCTTCTCATCTTCCACCCCACCACCAGTTGCTAATGGACCACACACAAAGTCTTGCACTTGCATATATAATGAGGACAATTTCCAAAAGTAATTTACTTAGATAAAGGAGATATTTGAAAATTGTCCTCATTATATATGTGTAAATGAAGCAAAGCTTAATATTTTAAAAATATATCATCCAATTATGCATTTTATAGGATTTTTCTGGGAGGGATTGTGTTGGTGATGATTATCGAGTCTAGTTATCAAAACCTCAAGGGAGGGGGGTGGAGCTAGGAAGTTGAAAGTTAACTGAGGAGAGTGCATGGCCAAATATTAATCTAGGGCTTCCAGAGGGTCCCAGTCTGCCCATGGAGATGAGAAGAGAGCTGAACCTGAACCCCTGTAGAAAGAGGGTGGGGATGTGAGGAGGGGCTCCAACACAACAGTTCCCCCCCCCCCCCACACACACACACACTCTGTAGCCCCAATATTCAGCTTCCTAACTTTCTCATCGTTGCATCCACTTCCCAACAAATAAACAACTTCTCACTGCTGAGGACTGACATTACACTCTCCCTCCATCCGTCTTCTCATTCTCTCTCCTCCTAACCCCACTCACTGTATTCTTGATCCAGACTCTTTTCTCATGGGTGATTGGGGGGGGGGGTTCCTAGAAGTTAGGTGCAATGTTATAAATTGAAGTCATTTGCACACCCAACTGCCGAAAATTAGGAGACAGCATTTACACCAGGTTTCAGCAAGCATAAATGGAAGGACCTAAAGTTAGGTACAAAATCCGCGCTAAGCTAGTATTCTATAAAGGGTTTTCAGCACAGAATACTAGTTTAGCATAGATCTTTCCGGTGCCTAACTTTGGGCGCCAATTACTGAATCTGGCTCTATCTCGACTGGCTCCTCTTTATCCACAATTATTCATGCCTTCAAAAAAATAGAGCAGATTGGTCAGGCAAGAAAACTTCTCTTGACAAAATCTGTTGGCTTTGTCCAAACCAAAACCATCTAATATATTATACAATACAATACAATGCAATGTTTATACTGATCATTGAGGATTCCAAATTAAAGTGCTCTTATACTAAAGCTGAGAACGTACTAATGGAATTATAGCCCACTAAGAGGCCCATTTTATATCTCCAGAAGACTATATGGTACCATTAATAAACTTACCTCAAAGAAACACTATATATGAGGCAAGAAACTATCTCAGACTACACCTCCAAATTGCAAAAATAAATTTAAAAAACTGTCCAATCTGCAGACTTCACTTACCTAGGAACCAAATAGTAAAACTCCTTACCACCCAAAATAAGAAATATACAGGAATATACTAGATTCTGCAAAATCCTCAAATCATTCCTATTCAAACAAACCCTCACAAAGAATAACCATATCTCAAACAATTATTACCTGAATTGGTTATTAGTCTATTTACCACTAACTTTCTCTTTGCTTCACGTACAATTTCTCATTCATAATAGATTTTCTAAATGTTAAATATCCATAGCTATCCCAGAATGTTTATGATATTGTATTGTATTGCTGGAGAACATGAAGGCGGTTAACTTAGCAGAGTTTAAAAAGGGGTAGACGGTTTCCTAAAGGACAAGTCCATAAACCACTACTAAATGGACTTGGGAAAAATCCACAATTCCAGGAATAACATGTATAGAATGTTTGTACGTTTGGGAAGCTCGCCAGGTGCCCTTGGTCTGGATTGGCCGCTGTCGTGGACAGGATGCTGGGCTCGATGGACCTTTGGTCTTTCCCCAGTGTGGCATTACTTATACTGTTTATTGTAAGCCACATTGAACTCAAACTTGTTTGGGGTGTGGGATATGTCACAAATAAACAAATAAATCTACAGCCTTCTTAGCATTTAGAAGTGAATTCTATATATGGCACTGAAAAAAGTGCTTCTCTATAAGCCACGCTTAAAGTTTTCTGTCCAACAACCAATTCCTAATCCACAGAAGGACACTGACTCCTCTCCCATGACTTTTAAATTTTCTCAGGAGTCTCCCATGAGGAACTCTGTGAAAAGCTTTCTGAAAATCTAGATGTACTACATCAATCAGCTCATCAATATCCATATATTTATTCACGCCTTCAAAGAAATGAAGCAAGACTTCCCTTGGCTGAACCTAAGCCAACTCTATCCCATTAAATCATGTTTGTCTATGTGTTCCATAATTTTATTCTTTATAATAGTTTCCACTATTTTGCCTGACACTGAAGTCAGGCTTACCGGTCTGTAATTTCCTGGATCACCCCTGGAACCCTTTTCAAAAATTAGTGTTACATTGGCAACCCTCTGATCTTCGGACGATTTTAACGACAGGTTACAGATCACTAACAACAGATCAGCAATTTCATGTTTGAGTTCTATCAGTACCCTGGGGTGTATACCATCCAGTCCAGGTGATTTATCCAGGTGGCTCAGTACATCTTCCAGGTTCACCGAGATTTCTTTCAGTTCCTCCGCATTGTCACCCTTGAAAAACATTTCCGGTACAGGTAGATCTTACATCTTCTTCCGTAAAAACCGAAGCAACAAATTCATTCAATCTCTCCGCTATGGCCTTGTCCTCCCTGAGTGCCCCTTGTGCTCCTTCATGATCTAATGGTCCCACAGATTCCCTCACAGGCTTTCTGCTTCTGATGTACCTGAAAAAGGTATTACTATCAGCTTTTGTCTCTGTGGTAAGCAGTGGCGATCCTAGGTTGGCTGCCACCTGGGGCGGATCGCCGCTGCGCACCCCCCCCCCCCCCGGGTGCAGCGGCATCCGTCCCCTCAGGGTGCAGCATGCCCTCAGGGTGGCGCAATGTCACCCCCCCCCCCCCAAGGTGCATTCTTGGCTGCTGGAGGGTGCAGAGAGCAGCCACGCGCCTGTCGGCTCCACTGGCTCCCTGCTCCCTCTGCCCTGGAACAGGAAGTAACCTGTTCCAGGGCAGAGGGAGCATGGAACCAGCGGAGCCGACAGGTGCACGGCTGCTCTCTGCACCCTCCAGCAGCGTGCACCCGGGGCGGACCGCCCCCACCGTCCCGCCCTTGGTACGCCACTGGTAATAAGTATCTCTTCATATTCTCTTTTAGCTTTCTTTATCAATGTTTTGCATCTAGCTTGACAGTGCTTATGTTACTTCTTATTTTCTTCATTTGGATTCTTTTTCCCTTTCTTTGAAGAATGCTATCTTGGCTCTAATAGCCTCTTCCACTTCATCATTTAACTATGCTGATTACTATGTCTAAGTGCTTTGAAAATCAGCCCCTATATAATTTTGTAAGTCTATGGGGGTCTTTTACTAAAGCTTAGCTCGAGTTATCTGCAGCAGGGCCCATTTTATTCCTAAGGGCTCTGCTGTAGACAACTCAAGCTAAGCTTTAGTAAAAGACTCCCTATGTGTTTTGAAAATGAGCACCATAGTCAGTCTCTAACCAAACAAGAGCAGGTAATGAATTCCAAACAGCAGCCACCTAATAAATAATATATAGAAAAAAAATTGCTTTAAATTTCAACTTTTCAGCTGAAGGAAAAATGTTTGCAAGTTATTTCTTCTTCTGGATCTATCCGGATAAGAGGGAGAAAGGAGATGAATCAGATAAGATGGAGATAAACCATGTATTATCCTAAATGCACAAACATTCAATTTAAAAGATAAATGGGCTTGAATGGGTAGGTAAAGGGTCATGGTAATGTTTTCATATTTCTGTGCCTGACACAGCAATCTAGCAGCTGTATTCTGTAGAGTCTCTAAGTGCTTAGAAGTTTCCACTGAAGTTCCAACATAAATGATATACAATAATCCAACTGACTGAGAATAAGGGCCTGAACAATAATTCTGAACTGATCAAAAGAGAAAATGTTCAGATTCTTCACAGTTGTCAAGAGTTAAAAAAAAAAAAAGTACCTTTTTTGATAGATAATTTAACTGTCTCAAAAGATAAGATGGAATCAATATAAATCCCTAGAATCTTTATAGACAATTCAAAAGGAATGTATTATTTCTTAAAACAAGTGAATCTCCGAAAGGTAAGTGTGACATATCTATTTTAAGCTTTTTTTGTTTTATCAATATTTATTTTTAATCTAGAACTTGAGGCCCATCCTATATAATAATTCTCACCTCCACAGGATGTGCTTGGGACCGTGCCTGCCGGAAGTGGTCTGCTAGGCAGGCAAGCACTGACCTCAGTGACAGACAATTTGGCAAAGCAAAACAATCTAAGTGCTGGCCATTAGGACACAGGGTTGATAGGAGAGTTTTAAAAGACTGAAGGAACCGAAAGTGTTAAATGGGGGGAGAGGGGGGAGTTCTGATGACTGAAAGACATGAACATTTGGGAAAGGAAAACAATCTGAATGCTGGCCATTAGGACACAGGGTAGATAGGAGAGTTTTAAAAGACTGAAGGAAACGAAAGTGTTCGGGGGGGGGAGGGGGGGGGCAAGTTCTGAATGAATGAAAGAAATGAAAATTTACGACAGGAACACAATCTGAATGCCGGGCATTTGTAAACAGGGTAGATAGGACACTTTAAAAAAAAAAATGAAGGACATGAAAGTATTACATCTTGGGGGAGGGGTGAGGAGGAAAGCGGTGGGGTATCCGGATACTGGGCATTAGGGCCACGGGGGTACATAGACTTTTGAAAGCCTTAAGGAACCCAAAGTGTGGGAAGGAGGAGGAAAAGGAGGGGAGGGAACGAGGTGAGGGGCATTAGGAACAGGGGAGGGGGCCCTGTCACACACTCTCATTCTCACACACACACTGTCACACAGACAGTCTCACTCTGTCACATACCCGCACATTCACTCTGGCTCTCTCTCTCTCAAAAATACACACTCCCAAGAAAAACCTTGCCTTTTTTACTAGTGATTCAATAAAATCAGAACTTCTGTGACTGTTCTCTTGTGCTTGACTGCTTAAATATTTTAAATTTAAATGCTTTACTTTTTGTCTATTAGATTGTAAGCTCTTTGAGCAGGGACTGTCTTTCTTCTGTGTTTGTACAGCGCTGCGTACACTTTGTAGCGCTCTAGAAATGTTAAATAGTAGTAGTAGTGGTTTGAACACTGATATCACCACTGTATTAAACTTGGTATAAGTGAAGTAATATTACATGATGTGATACCAGCACGTAAGCCTTCTCCAGAGTAGCTCTCACACTCTGGAATGCACTCCCTGAAAGGCTTAGCTTAACACAAGATTATTTCTACTTCAGGAAGCAGGTGAAAGGTTGGCTCTTCAACTGGGACTTTACAGAAGAAATAACTTGCCAGTCTCACACACATACACACACAAGGAATAAATAAATAAAACATCATCAGAGTAGTTATAGATGGAAATTCAATATTTTCCAAGGAACTCATCTACATGTTGAATAAATCTGTGATAAAAGTGAACCTTGAGGAACCCCCTAGTCTGCTGGCCAAGGGTTTGACCGAGATCCTAAAATGTCTACTAGATAGAAAACCAGTAAACCACTCGAGTACTGATCCAGTAATATCAATATCATTCAATAACTACAATAAAAATGAGTGATCCAACATATCGAGGTCCTTGATGTCCTCTTGTTAATAAAAGTTTTATATCATTTATTAGTGTATATGTAAGTGTCTCAAAACTGAAGCCCTTCCTAAACCAGACTGAGATGAATGAAGATGTTATGTTCTAAATGATTAGATAATTGATTAGCTACTAAAGTCTGCAACATTTTTGAAAAAATGGGGATACTTGCAATGGGCCTGTAAGCTCTCGTCCACCTGTTGTGAGATTTTTCAAAATAGAAGTGAAATATTTCCTAATGTACTAGGGAACAGCCCTGATAAGTCCGGGGCTGACAAGCCACAAATTGCATCGGGTGATTCCAGGCTCAATGTCTGATGGACAAAAAATCCACTCTCTTCCCTTCCTCCTCACCATGGGTATTACTTACATTTTCCTGCAATGATTCAGTCACAGGCTGACTCCATGGCCTTCCTTCTGTCACGTCCTGCTCTCTCTACTGCAACTTTCTGTTTTGACGCTAAACAGGAAGTTGCAGTACAGAGGGCAGGATGCAGCAAGAGGAAGAATACGGAGCCAGCCTGTGATAAATCACTGCCAGATGCATGAAAATGTAAGTGATGCCCGTGGGGAGGAGGATTTATTTATTTATTTTATTTTTGTTACATTTGTACCCCGTGCTTTCCCACTCATGGCAGGCTCAATGCGGCAGGCAATGGAGGGTTAAGTGACTTGCCCAGAGTCACAAGGAGCTGCCTGTGCCGGGAATCGAACTCAGTTCCTCAGGACCAAAGTCCACCACCCTAACCACTAGGCCACTCCTCCACAGGATGGGAATGGAGAAAAGAATTTTTTTTTTACAGCGGGAACAAGTATTTTTTAATCATTCCCACGGGGTGGTAAAAGGTTTTGTTCCCGCATCTGCAATGATTCTAGTCAGGGCGTGGCCCTTACCGCCACGGTACATCCGCAGTAATGGTAACTGTCATGACAGGAACAGATCAAAATCAAATTATCAATATTTTATATCATATGCAATGAGTTTATCTTGTTGTGCAGACTGGATGTCATCTAATATGTTACTATGATAGAGAGTGCCAGCATACCTAAAAGAAGTGACAAAAAGTCAGTGTCAAAATATGTGTAGTTGTGAATGAAGGCTCAAGACACTGGCTCAACAAGAACGGCTTCTGACTGAATTGACAGCTGAAAGGTGCATAAGGAAACCAGCAAGAGCCCCTCCAACAAGAGAACAATAACAAATATTTATTTCATGTGATCTAATACGTTTAGGAATGGGTCTAACTGGATTGAAGTTGGTTTGGGCAGTGCTGCAGTTGACTCCTGCCCTGGGCTTTGTCAGCATTACCACGTGAAAACCGTTAGCATGGCTTGATAAAAAAGAGGCCCTTAGTATCTCAGCTATTGCGTTGTCCTTGCCTTTTACTCCTCAGTCATCTAATAATCCAACCGACTCCCTTGCAGGCTTCTTGTTTTGAATGTACCTGAAAAAGTTTTTAATTATGAGTTTTTGCCTCTACGGAAAGCTTTTCAAATTCTCTTTTTGCCTACTTTATCAATGCTCTGCATCTAACTTGCCAGCACTTAAACTGTTTCCGATTTTCTTCGTTTGGATCCATTTTTCATTTTTTTTAAAAGTGCTCTTTTGGCTATAATAGCCTCTTTTACATTGCCTTTTAACCATGCTGGCAGTCCTTTGGCCTACCTTTCACCCTTTTTAAAGCATCTGGTCTGAGCTTCAAAGATGGTATTTTTAGATAGCATCCATAACTGATCTAACCTATTAACCTTTTCTGCTGATCCTTTTAATTATTTTTTCTAACAATCCTCATTTTATCAATCTTTATTTTGCAAGTTAAATGCTAAATTTCCTTTATGTTCTCTCTCCAGTTCTTAAATCTAATTTGATTACATCATGATCACTTTTTTTTTCAGTAATAGCTCAAGGCGAGTTACATTCAGGTACTTTGTCAAGTGGCCCCAACACCGTTATCTCTTGCACCAAATTCTGTGTTCCACTAAGAACTAGGTCTACAATAGTCCCCCTCGCCCGTTCTTAAACCAGATACTCCATGAAGAAGTCATTTATTTCCCCTAGAAACTACCTCCCTAGTATGTTCTGATGTGACACCCACTCAGTAATGGCAAAACTGGAATGACCTGTTATTAATTGTGTTGGTGCAACAAAAACCACAGAAATGGAAAGAACACAGATATCCCACGAAGAATCACATGAAAAAACAAGGAGTGGGAACAAAGTCAGGCTCTCCAAGAAGGACCAGCGACGCTGGATGAGGATAGTAAACTTTAATAAAGGGTGACTCAACAAGGTACCATGTTTGGGGCATACAGGGTGCCTTCATCAGGAGTCTTGTTATATGCGTCAAAAAATCTGGATCCTCGATATGTGAACTCTAAAAAGTAGTGGTCTTTAAAAAAAACACCTTTTTGGGTTGTGATAAATGCTGCTGCTGCTTCTAAATGCTGTTATGGACCAACTTTGCTAATTCTCTTCATTTCTGTTACCATTTCATCATCTATTTGTTCATGTTGGCCAGAGGGCAGTAAACTCCCCCTACTATTCTCTTCTCCTTCTCACATGGAATTTCTATCCATTAAGATTCTATCCTCCTCTGTTTTCCCACCCTGACCCCCACTTCCCTTCCTATACCCATCCTTTCTCCCTTCTCCTCATGCCCCTAAACTCCCTTCTCTGTGCCTCCTAGCACTTCACCCTTCCCCTATACCAGTGTCTCCTCTCTTTCTCATTTTGCCTTCCAATCCTCTTTCATCCCACCTCGTCCACACTGCATACCCCCTTCGCTGTTCCGAACCACTTCTCTGCCCCACTCCTTTTCTCTAACTAGCTTACCCTTAAATCAAATCAAATGAAATGGTAGTGATGCAGTGGGCAGGGCAGGAGCACTTGGGGACGTGCCGCACAAGGCATGTTTCCGGCTTAGGACACTTCTGCCCTCTACCCAAGTGTGAGCACAGTTTTCACAATGACCTCCTCTCTTTGCCCCCTCCACATCTCAGACAAAAATAAAACTGCGACTACTTGCAACCCATTCCTCCATCTTCTTTGGGTGCGGGAGGAGTAAAGTCCATCAGCTGCAGATTGGGCACAGTGGCTCTTGGGGCAGAGGTAGAGAAGATGTACAACAGATCCATCTGCATGTGCCTTTCTACTTCTCCCTGCAGCTTCTGATGCCTGCTGCTGACTTTTAGTTCTTTTGGCATATGGAGTGGAGGAGTGGCCTAGTGGTTAGGGTGGTGGACTCTGGTCCTGGGGACCTGAGGAACTGAGTTCGATTCCCACTTCAGGCACAGGCAGCTCCTTGTGACTCTGAGCAAGTCACTTAACCCTCCATTGCCCCATGTAAGCCTGCCATGAGTGGGAAAGCACGGGGTACAAATGTAACTAAAATAAATAAAAAAATAAAATAAGCTCCCAAAATACATGCACTATAGGTTGTGCAGACTGGAAAGAGGCGAGACCGAATCTGAAATGTAAAGTTGCTATTAGAACGGAATTTCAGAGACGCTTTGCAGAGCAGGTTCTGGAACATAGGAAGCAAACTATGGAGGTGAGCCAAGATTGGGGTCTGATATGCCTTATAGGCAGGAACACCTGGCTTGTCTGTTTCTCATGCCAAGCTATGTATTATTTAAATCCCATATATACCCAGTGTATTATTTAAACCCAATGTAATTACGCTGTCTCATCACTGAACCAATGGAGGGCAAACAACTCTCACAAAATAGTCAGAGATTTATCCAATGGAAAAAAGTTATCATCTTCAATTTGTTTCTACATCTTAAGTAGAGGAGTGTGGTAGCCGTGTTAGTCCACTCTTAAGGTTATCAATAGAAAACAAACAAAATAAAACATGGAAAAGAAAATAAGATGATACCTTTTTTATTGGACATAACTTAATACATTTCTTGATTAGCTTTCGAAGGTTGCCCTTCTTCCTCAGATCGGAAATTTGCTTATTTGCTTATTTCCGATCTGAGGAAGAAGGGCAACCTTCGAAAGCTAATCAAATGTATTAAGTTATGTCCAATAAAAAAGGTATCATCTTATTTTCTTTTCCATGTTTTATTTTGTTTGATTTCTATTTCTACATCTTCTAAGTGCAAAGAACAATATAAAATAAATCCCTTCAAAACCATTTTAAAGCAATCTCCAAATATCCCTGTGATTAGGGTGGTGGACTTTGGTCCTGGGGAACTGAGGAACTGAGTTCGATTCCCACTTCAGGCACAGGCAGCTCCTTGTGACTCTTGGCAAGTCACTTAACCCTCCATTGCCCCATGTAAGCCGCATTGAGCCTGCCATGAGTGGGAAAGCGCAGGGTACAAATGTAACAACAACAAAAAAAAAAAACATCACCACAGAATGGCCCTATTCAAATCCAGATTAGAAGCCCACTTTTTTGAGGCCACTTTTAATACTTAACCCCTTATTCACCAGTTCAATATCCTTGTTGTTTTAATTATTCCCATAATAAATGGAACTCTTTAACCTCTTGTTTGTCCTGCTTGTCTTGAATCAATTGTAATATCTACTTAGCAGGGACTGTCTCTTACGTGTTTGTGTACAGTGCTGCATATGTTTAATAGAAATGGCAAATAGCAGTAGTAACGAACTGGTAAGCTTACTCCGCTCCCTATTTTAGCAATAATGAAGAGTTGTCACTTTTCCAAAAATCCAATAATGAGCAAAGGAGAGCACAAAAAGAAGCCAATAAAATATTCTGTTATCTAAAGAAAGGCTGGCCGAACTGGCCTAAATCCCATAAACATTCCAGTTAAATGAAACAAAAAACAAAACTGAGATGCAGCGACCCGCTGTTTTAAGGAAATATGCCAAAGCCTTTCTTTTCTTTAATTATCCACAACACTGGGTCACATTTCTGACAAACATATCAACATAATAGAATTCTGCCTTCTATAAACAGAAAAGTTAATCTCTCCCCACGTGTCATCCTTCTTTGGCCCTGTTTTAACAGCTGCAAGGTGAATGAAGGAGATAATCACAGCTGCAGTTATCAAACACAGAAGAAAGACAACATGAACAATGTCTCTCCAAACAGGAGGTTCTCTCTCATTCAGAACATAACACAGCTAAGAAATAAAGGGTGTTCTTCCCTCCACTGTCCTCTCTCAGTTCTCCATTTTTGCTTTAGTGGAATATTTCTTTCCCATTATTCCCTGCTATTTGCTGGTCAATATTCAGCAGCAGCGGTAAGCGTTTCATTTTTAAATGCTTACCTTTGCGAACCAAGTTAGACTCGCATTGAATATCCAGGTCTGATAGGATAGGAGGCAATCACTGGTAATGATGCAGGACTGGGCCACTATTCAGCCAAGCACCCTGTAAAGACACTTATGCAAGCCCTGTATCTGGTCAGGTCCTCCCCCGCCCCCCCCCCCCCAAGAAAATCCCAATTCCAATCCCCTTTCCCTCTCTCTCCAAGGGTATTGCTCCCTTCAACATGAGCCAACCCCCCCCATCCCCTCTGAGCACTGTGCCTTTCAAAGGCCCCCTCCCCAACCTCTGTAGGTCCCCTCCTCTCCGGGCCTACCTTTAACTCCAGCTTCAAAATGGTTGCCATAACCTCTAGCAGCAGCCTCTGCCACTAGACAGCAGCCATTTTGAAGCTGGAGGCTGGAGCAAGTGGAAATCACTCCTGTCCTTTCTAGCTTAGACAGCCAGGAACTATAAAGGTAGGCCTGGGGTACAGGGAGGGGAACTACAGGGTTGGGGGGGGGGCTTTTAAGAGGCACAATCCTCAGATGGGAGGAGAGGACAATGCTCTTCATAGGGGGGGGGGGGGGGGGGAGACCACAGGACTCTTCAGGAGTTTCCTGGGAGTTATCTGGGTCTCAGCCAATATTCAGTGCCAGTATCCGGGTAGCTAACTAGACAAAATTAGGACTGCTTTTTATGCAGCCCTATCTGCCAGGTTAGCACTGAATATCACTGGTGCCTGGATAAGTGCTAGCTTGATCCCAGACTCCATCCTCAGACTGCCCTGCCACTACCTGAATAGCATGGGGGTAGTCTCTGCTGATATTCAGAGGCACTACCCGGTTATGTGCAGCAGAATATCAGTGGATAGCCAGGCACAAGAGTTTTCACCAGGGACAAGACTCTCCTTCCTGGTTAAATCGCTTTAAATATCAATTCTATGGTTCCCCTGACCTTCCTTTCTCAACAGCCTCATTTGTGGCTCTCTCTCCATCTCCACCTTTTTATCATCTCTCCACATATTATGTGGTCTTGTAACTTTCGTAGCTCACCGCACCTCTCTCTAACCAGCATGGTCCTTCCTAGTCCTCAATCTCCTTTTTTCCACCTCTTACTTACTTATTAATTTTCTATCTCCCACTCTCGCTCCCTTGCCAACCCATCTCCATTTCTCTCTCATCCTTTTCCAGTCTTTGTTTTCCTCTTCTGTATGTACTCCCTTCCCAGCTTCCTATTTCATCCTCTATCTTTCAACTACCCATTTTCTCCAAAGACCCCTCCGTGTCTCATTGTCTCCCCTTCCCCAACTCTCACCCTTTCTTCTCCCATGCCCAGCCCCCTTCACAATTCCACTCCCTTCCCCACTCTAGCTATGTTTTAACATACCCTCCTCTTCTATTCCTGCCCCGTTCTGATGTTGCAGTCCCTGACCCCACCATTTCACTTACCCAATTATCACCTTCCCCTTCAGGTTCTACTTTCTACACTGCTGTCTCATTCCCTAACCTTCATCAGATAGTGATGGAATGTCTCCACACTATCACTCCCCTTCCAGATGGTTCTGCCACCATAGCCTCCTATAATACTACCCTGTTTTCTTACCACACTGCACATCCCTATTCCTTCTTCTACCCCCATAGATCTTCCTCTTGCTTTATAGCACCTCTCTCCCAGCTCCACCCAACTATAGTTCCTCCAGGACTAGCAGGAAGAAATGAATGCACTATGAACTAACCGACTTCCGCAAACTATTAAAGACTCATCTCTTTGAAAAAGTCTATCGAAAAGGTCAAAACACATGAAGTCCACACACACTGTTAACAATGCATCAATACATTCTCCTCTGTACTATTATCCCCCGTAACTTTAACACATTTAAACCTTAATTTTACAGGTAAAAAAAAATATTAAGCCCGAACGTTCTCTTGCTAATGTTCTGTTGCCCTATCAGTATTCGTTGTTCTTCTATTGTTCAGTCGTTCTTCTCCATTGTTTTATTCCCCTTAACGATACCTGGACCTTGTTTTAACTTAACTCCTCACAATGTAACCATAATTGTGTTGTAACAAATTGTACTTCCATCATTACAATGTATTGTAAGCCACACTGAGCCCGCAAATAGGTGGGAAAATGTGGGGTACAAATGCAATAAAATAAATAAATAAAATAAATAAATGTACTCTCCCACTTAGAGGAGGGGGTGACAAGCATATAAGGGAGTGCAGTTCTTCCCTGGGGAGTGAATCCCACTTTTACCTCCTAGCCTACAACCTTCTCACTCTGTTCCTCCATTCCCAGCCCCTTCCCAACATTTATACAAAGGTCTCTCTCTTCTTCTGCTCTTCAAGCAGTTCTCTCATCTCGCTCTTCTCCTCCCCCTCACCTGCAGCCTTATCACTCTTTTTTCTCCATGTCTTTTTCCCTCGCCCCTCTTTCAGCATCTTTAGAGCCACGGAAAACCACTTTATGCATTACTAGCTATATAAACATTTACTTTACACTGGCTAGAACCAGTCTAAAGCAAACGTTAATAGTTTTGTGCATCTGGGCCTAGGTGTCATCACTGATGATACATTGAAACCCTCTGCTCAGTGTGCAGCAGCAGCAGCAGCTAAGAAAGCAAATAGAATGTTAGGTGTTATTAAGAAAGGAATGGAAAACAAAAATGATGACTTTATAATGCATTTATATTGTTCCATGGTGTGACTGCACCTTGAATACTGTGTGCAATTCTGGTCACCGCATCTCAAAAAAGATATAGTGGAATTAGAAAAGATACAGAGAAAGGTGACGAAAATGATAAAAGAGATGGAACGATTTCCCTATAAGGGAAGGCTAAAGCAGCTTGAGCTCTTCAGCTTGGAGAAAAGACAGCTGAGGGGAGATATGATAGAGATCTATAAAATGAAGAGTGGAGAGGAACGGGTAGACATGAATCACTTGTTTACTCTTTCCAAAAATACTAGGACTAGGGGGCACGCAATGAAGATACAAAGTAGTAAATTTAAAACAAATCAGAGAAACTATTTCTTCACTCAATGTGTAATTAAACCCTGGAATTCATTGCCAGAGAATGTGGTAAAAGCAGTTAGCTTTGTGGGGTTTAAAAAAAGGTTTGGATAACTTCCTAAAAGAAAAGTCCATAAGCCATTATTAAGATGGACTTAGGGAAAACCCACTGCTTATTTCTAGGATAAGCAGCATAAAATGTATTGTACTGTTTTGGGATCTTGCCAGGTACTTGTAGCCTGGATTGGCCACCGTTTGAAACAGAATGCTCGGCTTGATGGACCTTCGGCAATGCATATGTTCTTATGCTAAGAGAAGGGAAAATCAGAGCTCAACTGCAGTCTATGTCTTTATGGTCCTTATTTAACATCAAATATGCTGCCATGTATATTGCATGAAGATTTTGAGCTGCATTCCACATGGGGTGCCAAATGGCTCCAGGTTTGCCTGGCAGTTTAATGCAGTCCTAGGATTACCCCACTGCATGAAGGGACTAGCTGTTCTGCTCTATACATACCCTAGGAAAAGCAAGGCTACAATCCCTACATGCAGATGGGTAAACCTCGGACTAGATTGATTTGTCCTAGGCAACTCTAATACTGCAAAAAACTCAGAAGTGTCTGAAAATTAATCACAGATGCAAAACGCTGTAGGGCAGAGACTACTTTCCTCTGAACCAATCTGAAGACCATTTTTTTTATAGCATGAGAAACAAATTGCTACCAGCTAAATAATTCCAGAGATTTAGCATATTATGGGACCCAGGAATTTTGCAGGGATCCCTTAAAGTTCTTCCAATCCTTCTTTCTGTCTGAGGGCATACTTGCCTTTGATCTCCTAGCATGCCATCCCTTAAGTCTATTTCTTGTACTCACACCCTATTTCCTGCAGTGATCTTAGAGTGTGTCTGCTTCCAAAGGCTGTTCAAATCCCCCATTATGATGTATAGGAAGAGTCTGGGTTGTGAATTTACAGCCCCAATAAAATATTTCCTGCCCAGGATCAGAGAGTTTTCCCATCCCTTACAATTAGCTCCTGCTTAGTCTTTCCCTTTTCCATCTCCTCCTCTACAAACATTCCCAATGTAAGCACATTGCATAGAGACAAAGGAACATTTGCTGAACTCTCTGTTCCTCAATTAGCATCATGCTGTCTCATTTTCAATTGGCTCTGCTATGATTCCAAAACACTTTCCCCCATGCTAACCCCCCTTGAGAGGGTCACAGAACAGTATGAAATAAGACAAGCCACGTGGTAATTTCCAAATCCGTCAGCTGCAGATCTCCCATAAGAATCTGCAAAAATTAGGATGATACCTTCAGTAGCTTGCTATAACAAGAACAAAATGAAAGTTACACCAATTTCCAGATTGACAACTGGGAATACCAGTACTGGAGAAACTGGGAATTAACAGCCAGCTGCCTTAACCTCTGGCCACAAAATACTTTATCACACTGTACTGAAAGATCTATACTTGGAGATCACTGCTGGCAAACTCGAGAAAAACAAGGAAACATCTCATACTAGCACCCTGGGTACATTACGGTTAGAAGGGGAAATTCTTGATAGGGGGGGGTCCTCTGCTGGCACAGAGCTAGGGCAGATAATCCTTGAACTAAGCTACAACTATATAAACTGACCTGGTTGTCCAGGAGCTCTGAGTCACCAGCTGAGGAAGATGAAATTTTGGGCGTTCACAGCAGAAAAAGGAGTCTTTCATTTCCCCGTATGTGTAACTTGTCACAGATCCAAGCATTCTGCAGCTCAGTACATGTCAAAGCAGCAAAAGCATTTCAAAAACACAGTTCATGTCTGTGAAGTTAAAATCGTGAATATGCAAAAAGCGCTCTTTCCAAGACATTCGTCTGCAGTACGTCTCATCGTAGGAAGGAGAAGAGTTAAGCCCGATTTAATTGAAATACAGGAGCAAAGTACTTCTTGTCTCAACCTCACTCACTTATGGGGGGGGGGGGGGGGAGAAGAATCCTGTTACCTTTAAGGAGGGTGGTCCCAGTGTGAACTGCAGGGTTTGAAGGAATGCATAACATCAACAAATGGCAGGAATAGGCCTTAATGTGGGGGGGGGGGGGGGGGGGAAGGGGGTTAATAAGTGTGCTATCTGAAAATTTAGAGTTACCTACATGGCAGGAATAAAGGACCAGATGATTACACTGACCAGGACCCAAGGCACTGGCTTAGAGGTGAGAAAGTGGCCTGGGAGGTTAAAGGGATGAGCTGAGAACCAGGGAAGCCAGGGTTTAATTTTCACTACTAGAAATGACTCTCTTTGTGATTTCGATCGTCACTTCATTTCTCACTGCCTTATATTGTTAAACTTTTTGGTGTAATGACCTAGTGTGCCTGAATGCCTATCACCACTGTAAAAATGATAATTTATTACTAAGAAAGAAAGAAAATAACTGAGCCGGCAGTGGAAGGGATGAAGGTGGAGTCAAGGTCTGAAACAAACAGAAAAAAAGACAAGATGGGAAAATGGAGAGATGAGGTGGCCAGAAAAAACATGAGCAGAAATAAGCAGGAGCCTATTGAAAAAAGGGCATATTTGTTTCCATTACACCTGAATCTGCAATGCATGTAAGCATCTTGAAATCGTAATTATGGGGGCCGGAAGTGTCACTTGTCCAGGGGAAGGAAGGGCTACATGTGTACGGATAGCTAACAAGGAAATATTTTATATTCAGCAGTGAAGTTTGGTTCCTACAGCCCAGGAAGAGTCCAAAACCCCATGAAGTTGAGGAACAGCCCCCAGCTCTGATAAATTACTTCTACATTAATGCTAACAGAAAGGTCACCTGTGGTTGGCAACTACATAAGTACATAAGTAATGCCATACTGGGAAAAAACCAAGGATCCATCGAGCCCAGCATCTTGTCCACGACAGCGGCCAATCCAGGCAAAGGGCACCTGGCAAGCTTCCCAAACGTACAAATATTCTATACATGTTATTCCTGGGATTTTGGATTTTTCCAAGTCCGTTTAGTAGCGGTTTATGGACTTGTCCTTTAGGAAACCGTCCAACCCCTTTTTAAACTCTGCTAAGCTAACCGCCTTCACCACATTTTCCGGCAATGAATTCCAGAGTTTAATTACACGTTGGGTGAAGAAAAATTTTCTCCGATTTGTTTTAAATTTACTACACTGTAGTTTAATCGCATGCCCCCTAGTCCTAGTATTTTTGGAAAGCGTGAACAGATGCTTCACATCCACCTGTTCCACTCCACTCATTATTTTATATACCTCTATCATGTCTCCCCTCAGCCGTCTCTTCTCCTAGCAATGACCACAGAAAAAGTGTTAGTAAAGTTGTCCTTATCCTGAAGGAACCTGGAAGGGACACCCACCACTACTGATAACACTAACATTACATTAGATAGCAATCAGGCTGCTACAATGCAGTGGAGGAGTGGCCTAGTGGTTAGAGCACAGATCTTGAAATCCAGAGGTGGCCGGTTCAAATCCCACTGCTGCTCCTTGTGATCTTGGGCAAATCACTTTACCCTCCATTGCCTCAGGTACAAACTTAGATTGTGAGCCCTCCTGGGACACAGAAATATCCAGTGTACCTGAATGTAACTCACCTTGAGCTACAACTGAAAAAGGTGTGAGCAAAATCCAAATAAATAAATAAATAATGCCCGCTGGGGAAAGGGTGAATAGCTGGTTAAAGTAAATGGTGTCTGGAGTGGTGCAAAAAATTAAAATAAAACCAAGCAAAACACAAAACTCATAATGAATAAAAAACATATACAAAATGATACTTGAAATTCCATTAAAATAACCCAATAAACCCCTCCGAAGGGACACCACCTTGTAAGTGGTGGAGGGGCTTCCGTGTTTCAATGACTTAGAGGGCTATGCTGAAGGGTTACCCATATCAGACAGGCCTCTGAGGAGAAACCAGACAAAGAGTGTCCCAAACTGGAGGATCCAAGATGGCGTCGAAGGAGGACGTACGTTAGTTGAGTTCCCGTTTTACACCAGAATACCTGATGAAGTAGGCGCGCTCCCCAGAGAATGGGGAAGAAAAAAGGCAAAGCCATGGTGTTGTTCTCCTCGAACACGGCTGGGGTTCCCACCACTTTTCAGTCTACTTTGGAGAGATTTGGGGTCATAATGTCGGGGATATCGGTTCCTGCTTTGGGGAACAGCAAGGCTTTATCGCCGAATCTCAGTGGAGAGGGAGTGACTTTGAGTCCCCTATTGGCATGACATCTCCAAGACCCGGAAACAGTAACGCTTCGCTATGGAGGTCGACAGTGGAAACGCCCGAAGTGGGTTAGGATTCTCACGCGATCCAAGGAGGTCCTGGCGCAGCATTGACTCCAGATAATAAACCAACTGTGGGATTGGAGAGTGAGCTCTTCCCCCCCGAAGATATCTGGAGCGATTTCTGTGGAGAAATTGGACCTGGTGAAGCCAAAAAATGTCATAATGGACGCACTATGGGAAGTGCTGCAGAGTGTGAATAATTCTCTTCTTCAGATGTCAAAAATTTTTCAGGAATAAATATGTGATTATATCAATACTTATCTAACAAAGTGGAAGTCCAAGATATAAAAATAGAGACTTTGATTACGGAAATGGTTTCTCTACGAAAATCAGTTAATCTGGTAATGAAGGACAGTCACGTTTCTTGTAAAAAAGTGGAACTTCTGGAGAACCAATTAAGGAAAAATAACTTGAGAATGATAAATCTTCCTAAAATACCCTATATAGAGAGTTATATTCCTAGTGACTTTTGCCTTTGATTTAGATAGGAACAATGTTTTGAAATTGTATTTCCAATACATGGCTGATAGTTTTTTGGGTTCAAAGATAAATATCTTTCCTGATATATCAAGGGAATCGCAGACTAGGAGGTGTGAACTCTTGGCTTTTAAGCCAAGAATCATTGCCCTAGGTGGTACCTTCCTAGAGCGATTCTCTCGTAAGTGTTTTATTTCCTTATTACTTATTTGTTGAACCCAAGAAATTACAAGAGTTTGTGGAGTTAAAAGAACAGATGAAGAACCCTCTGCAGCAACTTCCTTTAGTTACCACTGTAGCGGCTGCAATTACCGATTAACCTTCCTCCCTCAGAAAATATGAATTTGTAAGATTAACCACTTGGTGTTTTTCTTATTTTCTTTGAGATTGTTTTCCTGATCTTGGATCCCCCAATTGTGGACAATTATATATATTGTTGAGAGAAAATGTTTTTTTTCTTTTTCCTTGTATTAATTTCTGTTTTTCCTTACATTTACGTGATAAATGTGAATGTAATTAAGTAAAATGATAAATAAAAAAAATTTTAAAAAAATAACCCAATAAAGATATCTATATATCTATCTATCTATCTATCTATCTATCTATCTATCTATCTATATATATATATATATATATAGATATAGATATATATACACGTATCTGATACAGTACATATGTAATGAATGTATCTATGTGTATCATAACCGGCCTATTTGTGCTGGGTTTTTGTTTGTTTGTTTTTTTAAGCGTGGGACAGCGTGGGGCAGATCCCTTAGGAAAAGGAGGAGTTAGTGGTTACTTGGTTACTGAGGATGGAGAGACTGGATGGACCATTTGGCCCTTATCTGCCATTATGCTTCTATGTTTCTAAGTAGCCTGTACAAATAACAGGTATAACTTGATACAACCCACCTTACACATTTCATAGATACTCAGCAGTATCACATAATAGCACCACTGAATACATGTATGATTTAAAACCATTTGAGCCAGACCAGAATTCAATCTTTCTGTGGCCATGCCCCCCCCCCCCAGTTGGTGCAGGACAATGACATCCTATGGAGCATCTCCCAGAATACAACCCCAGACATGAGTTTCAGGGTCAGGACCCACAGTTTGGGAAGCTCTGTGTTAGAGATTTCAAATTACTTGTGTCTTCAGTACCCGTAAATATATATTTCTATATACAGCTTTGAGTGCAGAAATTAGGCCGTTAGAGCTACATTTTATTTGAAAAGATAATGCTAAAATAAGAAAACGCTTACCATTATATAGTCTAAGTTTGCATGTTCTCTGTCCCCAAAATAAAACTGCCTAATTAATACCTTCTATTATGCAGTAAAATAAATTCACTGAAAGTAGGGCATGTCTGGTAGCTCAGCAATAGGTGCACCATATAATGAAAGGTAAGGTTAAGGTTCAAATTTATTTCTTAACTGCCTCTGACAAAAACATACATACATAGTCGCCTCGGGGATCACTTGCGGTAAATCAAATGTTGAAAATAAATAAATATATACAACACATACCTACTGACCAAATATAAAAAGGTATAACATACCTCGATACACACACATGAAATGAGATTGAAGGGGGGCAGACTCAAGAAAAATGTCAGGAAGTATTTTTTCACGGAGAGAGTAGTGGATGCTTGGAATGCCCTCCCGCGGGAGGTGGTGGAAATGAAAACGGTAACGGAATTCGAACATGCGTGGGATAAGCATAAAGGAATCCTGTGCAGAAGGAATGGATCCTCAGAAGCTTAATCGAGATCGGGAGGCGGGGCTGGTGGTTGGGAGGCGGGGATAGTGCTGGGCAGACTTATACAGTCTGTGCCAGAGCCGGTGGTGGGAAGCGGGACTGGTGGTTGGGAGGCAGGGATAGTGCTGGGCAGACTTATACGGTCTGTGCCAGAGCTGGTGGTGGGAGGCAGGGATAGTGCTGGGCAGACTTATATGGTCTGTGCCAGAGCCGGTGGTTGGGAGGTGGGGATAGTGCTGGGCAGACTTATACGGTCTGTGCCCTGAAGAGCACAAGTACAAACCAAAGTAGGGTATACACAAAAAGTAGCACATATGAGTTGTCTTGTTGGGCAGACTGGATGGACCGTGCAGGTCTTTTTCTGCCGTCATCTACTATGTTACACACACATACATCACAAAGAACACAATACCTAATCATGGCTGCATTCTAAATTACATGCTGATCAAATTACATTACCTGTCCGCCTCATACAAGTGAGTATCTGTGGATAACCCATATACTAATGTAAATAGATACCATTTCAATTGTTTTTTGGGTTTTTTTTTTATGAAACAGTCTCCTAATAGCCAAAGGCAACTGATTCCATTCTCTAGGATCTATGAGTGAACAGGAACATTTTTTGAAGTCTTTATAATGAACTGCTCTTAATGACAGTGGTGTTCCTGGGGGGGGGGGGGGGGGCGGTGGGTGCGGTCCACCCTGGGTGCATGCCGCTGGGGGGGTGTCGCGCACGCCTGTCCTTCGTTTGTTCCATGTTCCCTCTGCCCCGGAACAGGCTACTTCCTGTTCCGGGGCAGAGGGAGCATGGAACGAACGAAGGACAGGCGCGTGCGGCACCCCCCCCCCCCAAGTGGCATGCACCCGGGGGGGTTCTTTCGCGGGGGGGGGTGTCGCACTGCATCCGGGGGGGGGGCGCTGCACCCAGGGGGCGGGGCACATCGGCGATCCGCCCCGGGTGTCAGCATCCCTAGGAACGCCACTGCTTAATGAGGAACAGAAGAAGAAATGCTCTCTCAGAACCCAAAGAAGAAGGGGGAGCATAATGACAACACACATCAGTCCTATATTGGACTGCTTGCTACATTACGCATAGTATAATGGATCATCAAAAGCATGACAGTACTAATTTGTGGCTTAAAAGTAACGTAGCATCAAGAATAATTCCCACAGTATATACATGCAGTGCTGTGATCAGAAGTTCTTACTTTAAATTGAGGACGTTGAGCAAGCTGAAGCCATCAGTCCCTTTTGTGGGCTTTTGGACTATACGTTGGGGCTTGATTTTCAGCAGTCTTGATTATTATAATTCTGTTGCAGATTAGGCCTTCTAGAAAGGTGGGTGAAGTCATTCATAGGAGAGTTGAAGATTAAGACTAGAAAAGGAATATCAGAAAAAACAGAGTGGCTTAATTGCATTATCTATGTCTTTGACACATTCAGCACAAGTTTATTTGATTTCACCCAGTCTGAGATGGCAGCAAATACCTCCTGCGAATGAAGAACCGCCTCCGAAACGGAGCCACCAGATACCTCCAGAACTGGATATCATCTGTGTGGATACCATAATTTCAAAACCAAAGTGGAACCATATATAAGTTACAAAGAATGATGATCTATGAACACGCCTGTAGTTAAAGGTCGTCCTGGTGTCACCACATCACCAGTGCAAACCTCGTGCCATCTCCTTTGCGAAAAGGAAATAAACCAGGATAATAAGATTCCCAAAAGGCCAAAACACTGCAACCTTTATACCAGAATCTCATGGTTAACAGGGTCAAATGCTGCCAGTAGAGCTAATGTGATGTACAAATAATTACAGTGTTAATATCTCCAGATATGTTAACAGTCGACACTAAAAAGGACTCAGTGTTATGAACTTTCGGAAGCCATATTGAAAATCATTCAATGCAGCAACGTTAGTTAAATGAATATTCATCGAACTAATTGTAGACTAAATTACAACATCCAAAAGATCGTCAGTTCAAATCCTGGAATGCTCATACTGGGTGAAAAGTGAGTGGCATAGTGGTTAAGGTGGTGGACTTTGGTCCTGGGGAACTGAGGAACTGAGTTCGATTCCCACTTCAGGCACAGGCAGCTCCTTGTGACTCCGGGCAAGTCACTTAACCCTCCATTGCCCCATGTAAGCCGCATTGAGCCTGCCATGAGTGGGAAAGCGCGGGGTACAAATGTAACAACAACATGGAATGTTGCTACTATTGGAGATTCTACATGGAATGTTGCTACTATTGCAGATTCTACATGGAATGTTGCTATTCCACTAGCAACATTCCATGTAGAAGCCTGCGCGGCCACATTGATGATCTGCAAGGGCCAGGCACAGGCAGCTCCTTGTGACTCTGGGCAAGTCACTTAACCCTCCATTGCCCCATGTAAGCCACATTAAGCCTGCCATGAGTGGGAAAGCGCGGGGTACAAATGTAACAACAACATGGAATGTTGCTACTATTGGAAATTCTACATGGAATGTTGCTACTATTGCAGATTCTACATGGAATGTTGCTATTCCACTAGCAACATTCCATGTAGAAGGCTGCGCAGGCTTCTGTTTCTGTGAGTCTGACGTCCTGCACGTACGTGCAGGATGTCAGGCTCACAGAAGCAGAAGCCTGCGCGGCCACATTGATGATCTGCAAGGGCCAGGCACAGGCAGCTCCTTGTAACTCTGGGCAAGTCACTTAACCCTCCATTGCCCCATGTAAGCCGCACTGAGCCTGCCACGAGTGGGAAAGTGCGGGGTACAAATGTAACAAAAAAAAAAGTCTGAATTGATAAACCCTGGAATTGAACAGGATGACATGGTGCGTTTCAGGTTTATTTATTTATTTGTGACATTTATATCCCACATTATCCCAAACAAATTTGAGCTCAATGTTGCTTACAATAAACAGTATAGGACACATAACAAAGAATAATGCATACGGAAGTAATTTGTTGTAAGAATCCAATTTTACAATACAGTAACATAAACATACTGGGTTAGCTATGGATGTTTAACATTTAGAAAATCAGTTCAGTAAATCCAGACTGCCCCAATTGGACTGACCGGTCACTTGTCTTTTAGATTGTAAGCTGTTTGAGCAGGGACTGTCCCTCTGTGTTAAATTGTACAGCGCTGCGTAACCCTAGTAGCGCTTTAGAAATGTTAAGTAGTAGTAGTAGTATTATGAATGAGAAATTGTACAAGAAGCAAAGAGAAGGTTAATGGTAAATAGAGCAATAATCAATTCAGGTAATAATTCATTGAGTTATGGTTGTTCTTTCTGAGGGTTTGTTTGAATAGGAACGATTTGAGGATTTTGCAGAATCTAGTATATTCCTGTATATTTCTTATCTTGGGTGGTAAGGAGTTCCAACATTTGGTTCCTAGGTAAGTTGGGAATCACAGGTCGTATCCTCCTTCTCCCACTGACATGCCTCAGGAACCAGTTTAGTCTATAAATTCTCTGCTGCATCCACATATACTTTAAATGTAGAAATGAATTTACAAAAGACTTAAGGTTTTTAACACAACACTAAACGCAGACATACAGACGAGTGGCATAAACCTAACAGCTTGTGTCACATTCTGCACAACACCCAGCAATCAACAATGACCAGCGAGGGGTCCTGAAAGCTAATGTAACTGAGACAGTGGAAACCTAGAAGATACTTCACTTCGGGGACCTTTTACTAAACTGTGTTAAGTGCGAACGCACGCTTAACACAGGAAAAAAAGCCTACTACAAAATGTGTTAAAGCGTTTTCTGGTTGTTTGCATCTTAGTGCACACTAATTGTGTGCTATTTGTTTTTTAAACATATTTTTGGGAGGGGCCATGGAGGCATTATCCAGCTAGCATGATCCACTTAGCGCACGCTAACCGGATAATGCGGACTTAAAGCTGGAGTACTTAGCGCCTCCTAAATAGGAAGCAATAAGTGGTCCTGCATTATTTTTTTTGCAAGTCCTGCAAACTAATGGAAAAATTAGAGCAAGACCTGCAAAAAAAAAAAATCCTCAATATACTGCAGTGGTAAATCTGGGCTTAGCACACAGGAAAGTACCACATTAGCACACACTAAGGCCCCTTAGTTTAAATGGATTCATTTTTAGAATCCCACAGAAACTCTCTTCGCTATCACCAGGGCTTTGTTTTTCCAGGGATTACTGAGTACAGGCATATTTTCCATTGCCTGCTAAAATTGTCCCATAGTCCCCTGCATTAATGAACAGCCCAGGCTGTGCACACCCCAAATGCACACACAGAACATATTCCCCCTCCCCCCCCCCCCCCCCCCCCAAGGAGAAGCAATGTCTTAGCCAACCCTCACAGGTGCATGGGAGAATGAGGACATGCATGCTGCAGCCAGCATATAACAGCTCAGCACGTGCAAGATGTGGAATCCATGGGCTATAGCTACGTGGGGCCACGGGGGCCTAGGACCCCCCAAATTTGCTCTGGGCCCCTGGTTTGACTGGCGGGGGTCCCCAACTGCCGCCAGCTGAAGCCTTTGTCTAGCAGTGGTCTCCAGTGCCACCACATTGCCTGTCCTGTTCTCTCTTCCCCTCACGTCTGGCACGCTTCTTAACTCAGTTTCACTAAAAGGAGTGTGCCGGACGTGAGGGACAGAGAGAGCAGGGCAGGCAATGTGGCAGTGGCGCGGCACCAGAGACCAGTGCTGGATGAAGGCTTCAGCTGGCAGGGGTTGGGGACCTAGATGTACAGCGGCGGCAGTGGGTGGGGAACGGCAGGGCGGCGGGAAGGGGCGGCAGTGGGGTGGCAGACCAAAATGTGCCCCCCCACACACCTTGGGCTCTGGCTCCCTCCCACCTCAAGGTCTGACTACTTCCCTGGTCCAGACAATAGAAAAAAAACATATGAAAAGATACTTTCCCCCCATTGAAACTATTTTAATTTAATAAGACCGAAATGAGGACGAGCCCACTATACTAATACTAGGATCAGTTCCTTGGTGCTTATTTTTGTGTTTCATTTTAACTCTGTGACCTCCTCGTCTATCCCCTGGTTTTGAGATTCCTTGCTGGAATCCAGAGCTGGACCTAAAATTGGGTGCTTTTCTGGGGGTGTGTCTGCATATGAGTTTCAGCGCTAAAGGAAAGTCTTATTCCCTCTGCTATATAAGTACCATAAGGTCCATTAAGCCCAGCATTCTGTTTCCAACAGTGGCCAATCTAGGTCACAAGTACCTGGCAAGATCCCAAAATAGTACAATACATTTTATGCTGCTTATCTTAGAAATAAGCAGTGGATTTTCCCCAAGTCCATTTTAATAAAGGTTTAAGGACTTTTCTTATAGGAAGCTATCCAAACCTTCTTTAAGCCCCGCTAAGCTAATAATAAAGAGTTTGGGCCTAATATACTAGTGTTTCAACTCATCTAAACAAACTGCACTGGCTTCCCATAGCAGAAAGACTCGGGTTCAAAGCTGCTTGTTTAGTTTTTCAAATCTTACAGGGCTTCACCTCTGAACTGCTAAGACCGCTTCACTATGTCTGTTCCAGTCTAACAGACTGAAACAACAACTGATGCTACCATCACCATTTCAAAAGACAATTCGAAATCAAAATATGGAACTCTCTACCTATTCCCATCAGAACAGAAAACAGCTACCTCAACTTCAGGAAGAGGCTAAAAACCTTTCTCTTCCCAAAGACTGCTTCATAATAATCCATCATGACTTCTGCTTCCTAGTATTATCTATTATCCTTTCCTTTAATGTTTTAAGGTTCATGCATTACATCAATGGTCTCTAATATTTCTCACTAGTAGAAAAGGCCCGTTTCAGACACAAATGAAACGGGCGCTAGCAAGGTTTTCCTCGGAGGGTGCATGTTTGAGAGAGTGTGTGTGAGAGTGACTGTGTGAGAGAGAGAGTGAATTTGCGAGTGTGTGTGTGTGACAGACTGAGTGAGACTGTGTGCGAGTGTGTGTCTGTGTGAGAGAGAGTGTGTGTGTGGCTGCCCCCCCTCCCAACTAGTTCCAGTGTCCCTCCCCCCCCTTCGTCCGTGTTCCAGGGTCATTGTCCCCTCCCTCTGTTCCTCCAAGTTCCAGGGTCATCCCCCCGTTTTTGTTGTTTTTTTTTTTTTAGTTTTAGTACAGGTGGTGCATTCCCCCTCCTCTCCTTTCGCCTCCTCCTCCGAATTCCAGAGCCCCTTCCCCCCCCAGTTCCAGACCCCCCTCCCTCCATCCGAATTCCAGACCCCCCCTCCGAGTTCCAGAGCCCACCCTTCCGCTCTCTGAGTTCCAGACCCCACCCTCCCAGCCTCCTTCCCTCCGATTTCCAGACCCCCTCCCTCCGATTTCTAGACCCCCCCCCCGGTAGTTCCTGACCCCTGGACCCCCCTGCCGCGACCCTCTCGAGCCCCCCTTCCCGCCACCAACCGTCCCCCGCCGCCATGTACCTGTGCTGGCGGGGGACCCCAACCCCCACCAGCCGAAGTCCTGTTGTTGGCCGCACAGCGTGGAGCCGTGGACAAATGATTAAGTTTGAATCAGTTTGTGTTCGTGTGTCCGACGTCATACACACACACACAAACAGATTCCAACTTGATCATGTCATTTGTCCACACCGAGAATCACGGCATAATGGGTCCAGTGACGTCAGCTGGGGCTTCGGAGCCCAGCAAAGAAAGTTACGGACACAGGCAGGCTCGTAGAACGTTGGTGGTGAGAATTATATATATATATATAGATACCTCACACCAACACTATCTGCTTTTGTCTCACCTAGAATGTAAATCGCACTGAACCCTGGAAAGGGGATATTAGCGGTATACAAGAATTGAATTGAATTAATATACAAAAGATTTATGCTTCTAATTGAGCGCCTACATTTAAACTCAAAATGTTTACTAAATTCTTAAATGTGAGAACATAAAAAGTGGGCAGTAATAGGGGCTGATTTAGGGCACGGAAAAGACGTTAGAAGTTTCACACTAAGTTTTAGGATCAGGTTTATAAATTAGGCTCAAATCTAGGCAAATGAACGGCAGGCCTAAATTTATAAGCGTTATTAAGCACCTAAATTAAGAAGAATTTTCAGCTGATAATTTAGGCTGCTAGTTTGGCTGAAAACAGGGCACAAATTTAGGAGCCCAGCTTTTTTTGAATACTGGGCTCTCTATTTTTTGCATAATATAGCATCAATCAAATCCTGCATTTCAGTACTAAGGTGTTGCTCTAATCCGTGCTCCACACTGCATTATTAATTCCTTCCCAACACCAACGATGAAAGGACTCATTAAGGGCAAACCTCCCCTCCACTGTAGGTGGAAAAGGTCAGCCCATGTGAGCACCAGTGGGTCAGTAACAGGACATTAATTGTTCAAACATGCCAAAGAAGCTGAAAGATTTGTCTGTCTCCATCCTTGTAAACAAGTCACAGAAATGCATGAGAACAGCAGAGACTCTACAGCTCTTTCTGCTGACAGAGTCCATTTCTATATCACGTCACAATCATTCAAGGGAACAACACATAACGTCTGATCTGCATCAGCCCTTGGAAGGAATACTCAGACTGGCAGTTCTCTATCAATTACTCATACTCAGTGTTCAAGAAAAGACACATATCTTTGCAGGTCAGGGCTTAGCAAGATCTTCAGATCCTATGTGAGTCTCCTTTCATCACTCCACAAGGCCAGATCATTATTCTGTACCATCAACCTTGACTGGGCAAAGTTTTGGTGAACAAAAACATGAGAAGAACAATAAACAAGGCTCTAGAGGGCAACCAAAACTGTTTTCTCCTTGATCAAAACTGAATCTGTGGCTGAAATTTGCTGCTCAGTTTTGGTCTAAAACAAAAGTGGCCTGGTCCCTAAATGGGCACAGCCTCCCCCAACCCCAAACAGAAAGAGCCTATACCCCTCTACCTGGAGCTCGACCCCCCCCCCCCCCCCCCGGGGCCTAACACATCTTTGGTGATCTAGTGGCTAATCAAGGCAGGAGCAATCCCCAGTCGCTTCTGCCCATGTCAAAATGGCTGCCAAGACTGCCGCAGGAGAACTCAGCAGCCATTTTGGAGAATGAAGCCAATATGGGTAGGAGTGCACTTACACTGCCTCTACAGATGGTAAATGTTAGGGCTTGTATTCTATAATAGAAGATAGACACTTACGTTCCATTATAAATAGAGGTGCCCAGGTACAGACTTCCCCAGAATACTTTCTCTTCATTAACAATCTTCCTAGGCTATGCACCTCCTAACTGAAAAAATACCCAGAGGCCAAGTGAAAAGGATAGGCTAAATCCAAATGCATGGCCCTGAGGTGCCCCTTACACCAATATCTACATAGTCTCAGGAAACAACATATCTGATCTGATCCACCACTCTCTAATCAGAAGCTCAGGTGGGCCAGAAAAGAGCTAATTTACTCTTCAAAAACATAATTCACACTACAAAAATTAAAAAGGAAGGAGAAATTAGGTCCTGCCTGCTAATTTGCTTTCACCAAGGGATCCACCTTGAACTCCTTCTAGAAAATCCTGGCCACCGATGGGTCCTCCCCTGGAGGCAACTCCACTGTGGAAGGAAAGGCTTCTTCCTCACCCTTATAGTCCTCTGCCTCCAAATCGTCTAAATCACCCAGGGACTCCAACTCCATGCCCAAAGCCATCTCCTGATCTTCCCAGGAAACTCTGGGTCTTTTGGAGCCAGAAATAGACCCCAGGGAATGCTCTGAAGCCAAAAGAAGCTGAGAAGATGACTGCCTGAGCAAGTAAGCATTGTACATTGCTAAAACAAATTCCGGAGGGAATCACCCCTCAGGGAGCCCTCCCTGTACTCCTGCAGGCTCAACTGATGCCTGGGCCTGCTGCAAGACTCGCATCACGGAATGGGCCAAATCGACTTGCTTTCCCAAAATGTTGGCGCTGCCTGCCAAATTCGGCCCCGCTTTGCTGCTCGTTCCTGGGTCTGGAGAATACCCCCTTCTGGGGGGGGGGAACAACCAAGCCCCACACACCCGCGTTCTTGGCAACCGCCTGAAGGCCAGACCCTGACGCGGTGCAAATTTTACAGACTCCAGTGGCAGTAAATCCCTGCCACTGACAAACGACATACCTACGGACCTTCTCTGCCATATCTGCGCTGAATGACCAGCCGCAGCTCAAAGCTCAAGGGGGAAACAGCCACCCTAAAGCAGAACAGGGAGAAAAACTGCAAGCACTGCTGTACTGGTCATTTTTTTTTTAAACGCCTGCTGCACTGCCTCTGTTCCGAAGCTCTTTTTTTTCGAAATGAAAGCATGGCTGTTCTCCATAGCTCTATAACACCCTTCCCACAAAGGGGTGGAGACCAGCCTGCAATACACTACTCTTAGAGCTTTTACAGCGCCCAGGGAAAGCTCGGAGAGAGAGATGGGAGAAGGAACCCGGCCACCTTACACCCCCAAGGTACCAGAAACCCCCGCGGGCCTCAGCCTCTACCAGCAATTAATCCCAGCAGTGCACAGAGAAAGAAGAGAACAAGAGATTTAATTCTTTTTTTTTTACACAGAAATGTAAAGAAAGAACGCGACTGAAGGGCTCACATCTTTCCCCTGCTGGAGACTGAGAATACCGAGACTTGCTAGGGCTGAACTGGGCTCTTGTTGGCTCTCTCAAGAAACATTGTTCTCAGTATCCACTTACTGGAAGGCGCGCACACAACCCATCAGTTCTGCTGGGCCGGTCCGGAGGGACACTAAGGAAAAACAATTTTCTATCAAATATTCTTTTTGTCCTTGACAAATCTCCCAAAGTAAGCTCTAGTTAGATGGTAAGAAGGGGAAAGGATGGAAGATGAGGACCAAAGCAACTGTGAATGCCAGGACCATTTGAATCAGATGAAAGGAGGAGAATTAAAACCGAAACACCTGCAGAAGGTTGGATCAAAGCAAGTAAAGACCAGAGAAATCAGACAGAGCTAAGCAGTGAAACCCTATCCATTTCTAGAACTTAAAATCTGCTCGCCAGCCTTAATCAATTCAAAACAAAATGTAGGCGAGTAGAGAGAACCACAGTACCCAGACTTCAGCTGATCTGCCTGTGCAGATTTCTGGAAACTAATAGAAATATAAGTTACTAGGAGGACCTGGACGGACTTGATAGTTACAGAATGAATTCGGAATCAGAACACCACCTGGTATTTAAATCCACCAGCAGGCAGCACAGACTCAGGCTTGAGGGAGCCACTGTTTTTTTCTGTGCCTATTTAATACAAGTGTAATTAGGTTATCAGGGCTGGTCCAACCATTAGGCAACTAGGCAAATGCCTAGGGCATCAGCTTCCGAGGGGCATCAAAAGGCAGATGCCATCAAAGTAAAATAGTAAGTGCTGACAGCCAAACAAACAGCCTTAAGTGCCTACTTTTAGCTGTAAAATCGAGTGTAATATTTAAAGCCATGGGGTCCAATATTCAGAAAATGCTGTGCTCTTAAATGTATGCTCCTCAGTTAGCCTCTTAAATTTGTGCCATATTTTCAGCTAAAAATTCATCTTAATTTAGGAGCGTAAAAGCTGTGCTCATAAATTTCAGTCTCCTAAGCTCCTAATTTCTTTTCCCCGTGCTAAATCCGCCTCCGTTGCAACCTAAATTTAAGAGCTTTGTGAAATTTTGAATACAAATTTATGCACTCATCTCTAGTAAATTTTCGAAGAGGTCAATTTATGAGTATAACTTTCAAAGCTGGGAGCAAAAATCTTTTGACTAATCAAGCCCATGATGTCCAATTTCAAAGAATGATTGTAGGAGACCATGATTTTAGAGTTCAGTTAACAAAACCTTGAGGAGTCCATAGGTTAGGGACCTGATTATTAAATGGGGGGGGGGGGGGGGGGAGGGGAGCCTAAAGCTGAAGGTTCACCTAGGACATCCAGTATGTTAACAGTGATAACACTGCCTCCCTTCCTCCTTGTGCCTTTGGAACTTCTCATGCAGTCTAGATGTCACGGTGCTGTCACAAAGGTAATCACCCTATGTGTCCATATTTATACAGTGCTTCTGAACCAGGGCAAATGTAGGTCTTCTCCAACAACAGATGTTTCATAAAGGAAACTTAGTAGTTTTAGTACTAGTGATAGGATAATTAAAAAAAAAACACGTGTCCCATATATTGGTACACTCTCTGTGAATGTGCATTGTGCAATGACTATATAGCTTCAATTCCCTGCATTTCTCTCACTTACATGTGATTAGAATTCACCACAAATCAATCAGCGACTCCCCCACCTCAGCAATACTAGCAAAGAAAGCTAACGAGTTATTACTAGCCAGGCAGTTCTTTTTCGAAACATGAACCACCTCAGTTTTCTGGATTTCAAAATCCAGTTGTATCCTCAGAGTCAGTTGGCTCGGCGTGGCAGCCACAGGCTTGTTGCAACATGCACTGAGAAAGAAGAATGCTGGAAGAATGTGTAAAGCCGGCACAAGCAGAGGCAAACGTGCAACATGTTGATTTCAATGTTCAACATCACCCATTTTGCATGAACCAAATCAGACAATCACTCTAATGGAGTCCTTATCCCTGACCATTCTGACAATGGTCCCATACCCCCCATAACAATGTAGACTTAGGGGGTCATTTACTAAGGTACACTACCGTTTTTAGCTGGCACTAAACACATGAGGTTTAATAAGTACGAGCTAAAAACGTTAGCACAGCTTAGTGAGGTATTGTAGCAGATTTTCTGGTAACTAAGCAAATTCTAAATCTGCCACTGTGGCTGGGGCAATAGGACACACTTGTGTTTCTGCCATGTACAGAATACTACCCAAAACCCTTTCATCTTTTATCTTTCACTCCAGGGCTGGTGCTAGGCACTCTGGCATTCCCCTGGAAGCTATCAGTCGGTCCCCCCCCCCCCATCCCACCCCCATTCCAGTATCCCCTTTCTCGCTTCTCCCTCCCCCATTTTCCAAGCCGATTATTTCTTCCACTTCTCCTACGCCCCCTATCCTTGTTCTGGCATCTCCTCTCTTTGAACCCTTACCCCACCCCTGTCTGGCATCTCCCTCACCTACACAGTCTAACTTAAAAATGTCTTTTTTTTTCTAAGCAGAGAGTTTCCTTCGTGGGAGCGATTCAAGCATGCTGCCTTCGGCCTCCTCGGCACTCTCCCTCTGCTGCCACAGTCTGCCCCACAATTGACGCAACTTCCTGATTCTGCCTGGGCAGACCACGGCAGAAGAGAGAGCTTGCTGAGGAGGCCGAAAGCAGCATGTTTGAATGGCTCCCATGCCGGAACCCCTGTGTTTAGAAAACCGGACAGGTGAGGGAGATGCCAGATGGGGGTAGAGAGAAGTGGAAGATATGCCAGCCCAGCAAATGTTGGACCCTCCTTGCCATGCATACCCTGCTTACCGCATTCCACCAGTCTTGTTTCACTCTACCTGCAGCAGTTCCACGCGAACTAACAAAATCAAAGTACTCGCTCTGAGGCTACAGAAACACCTCTACAGCATAAGCACAATACAGAAACAACAGCCTGTCCATACACCCACGCATGAGAAAACAGAAGCAACTCTTCTGCCTATGAACACCAGTCATTCATTCACTGGGATTTATTAACCACCTCTGTGAAGCAGTTCACTCCAGGCAATGTACATCAGGCATTGCTTGACATAAAACTTACAAATTTGGTTAACAGCATAACAATAAAATGAGAAAAATGTAAGCATAAATAGAGTCTATGAGGTAAACTTGGAAATGGCAAATTGAATCCTGGTAATAGAACTAACATGATACAGTGTCGGAAATATAAACATTTGGTAGCAGTGTGAAATAATCAGATAATAACAGAGATAAAAATCAGCAAAATAGAAAAGATTTCATAACAGGCAACATGGAAGAACGTTCATATTACACAGATATGATATTCACGATGTCAACAAAATAGACTCGTGGTCAAAATTATAGATACACCAGATACTTCATAAAAACTAAGTTTTTTAAAAATACATTTTGAGGGGCATTTTCAATATGATGCTCAAAACATCCCAAATTCAAGAGATGACTATAGCAATTTTTAAAACAGAAAAACGTTGTTTTTATTTGGAAAAGGGTCATTTGCTAGACGTTGTTGTACTCAGCGCGCCTATCTTTTTGGCCCATTTTTGAAAACAAAACGTTCAAGTGAAAAACGCACAAAATCAAGCCATTGGGATGTATGGGGGCAGCATTCTTAGTAGACTGGTCACACAGACATCCCAGCAGAGCTGTGAGGCACCTTAGGGGGCACTGCAGTGGACTTCACATAAAAGCTCCAGGTACACATTTCACCACTTCCCCCTTATCTTGTATGATGAACCTTCCAAAGCCCACTGTACCCAACTGTCCACCACTACAATAGCCCTTATGCCTGCAAGTGTCACCTATATGTAGATATAGTAGATTTTGGAGGGTTCACACTTTCCACCACAAGCATAACAGAATGGGATACAGATCTGGGTCCCCCTTTCTACCGTACACTGCTCCGACCACTAGGCTACTCCAGAGACCTGCTTCCTGCTCTAATAGGACTGGCCATAACATCTGAAGTTGTCAAAGAAGCTGATATGTACTGTTTCATTCACATCGTTGGGGGGCGAGAGGGGGGTCATGACTTAATCCTTCCAGTGGTCATCTGGTCATTTAGGACACCTTTTTCGGACATAGTCGTGATAAAAACAGGTCTAGACCAAAATGTCTAAATTGTAGCCAAGGACGTTTTTGTTTTGTTCCATCATGGCAGAAAAACGCCCAAATCCCACCCTCAAAATACCCCCTTGTGATTTGGGCGCACTGCCGACAAACTGCATGGCAAAACGCTTAAAAAATGGGTTTCAAAAATAGCAATTTGCACATTTTTGCAAGCAAAATATCCAAATGTCACTTTGTGCTGCTTTTGAATGTTTTTCTGTTCTCAAAAGCGAGCCCCTAAACCCCCAAAAAACACACACACAAAAAAAAGCCAACAACAAAATAATTTTACAGAAAGACTGGAATATACATTTATAACATAGAATAACTAATTACAAAAATAGTAAAGAAATGTTGTTGTATATTACATTTTTTATTTATTAGGATTTATTTACCATCTTTTTGAAGGAATTCACTCAAGGTAGTATACAGTAAGAATAAATCAAACATAAGCAATAGACAATTACAGCAGTAAAATATTCAAATAACAATACAAAGTATGACATATTATACTACTTACAATGTCAACACAATCCACCTTATTTTCGAAAGAGAAAGAAGCCCATATTTCGACCCAAATTGGTATAATCGAAAGCCGATTTAGAGTGTCTTCAACTGCAATTTGTCGCGGAAATGGCCAAAGTTGATGGGGGCGTGTCGGAGGCGTGGTGAATGCAGGGCTGGGGCGTGTTTATCGGCCGAGGAGAGATGGGCGTCCTCAGCCGATAATCGAAAAAAGAAAGGCGCTCTTAGCACGAATTTGGGTCACTTTTTTTGGACCCTTTTTATTCTTCACAAACAAGTCCCAAAAAAGTGCCCTAAATGACCAGATGATCACTGGAGGGAATCGGGGATGACCACCCCTGATTCCCCCAGTGGTCACTAACCCCCTCCCACCCCAAAAAAACTTTTAAAACGTTTTTTTCCAGCCTGTATGCCAGCCTCAAATGTCATACCCAGCTCCATCACAGCAGTATGCAGGTCCCTGGAGCAGTTGTTAGTGGGTGCAGTGTTAGTGGGTGCAGTGGGTGCAGTGGACTTCAGGCAGGTGGACCCAGGCCCATCCCCCCTACCTGTCACACTTGTGGTGGTAAATGGGAGCGCTCCAAACCGCCCCTAAAACCCACTGTACCCACATCTAGGTGCCCCCCTACAGCCATAAGTGCTATGGTAATGGTGTAGAGTTGTGGGGAGTGGGTTTTGGGGGGGGTTTGGGGGGGCTCAGCATGTAGATGCCATATTCTTATGGGCATCTACATGGTTAGCGCACTAAAAATGCTAACACACCTCTAGCACGGCTTAGTAAACAGGGCCCACAGATAGGTAAGAGAGTAAAAGGAGCCAAAAAATAAGGGGACTAATTTAAAGGAAGTTGCACTTGAGATCAGAGAGGTAATTAAATATTATCTCACCAAGGTAGGAGTGGATAAAAATGTATAAGTACATAAGTAATGCCACACTGGGAAAAGTCCATTGATCCCTGCATCCTGTCCACGACAGCGGCCAATCCAGGCCAAGGGCACCTGGCAAGCTTCCCAAACGTACAAACACTCCACACATGTTATTCCTGGAATTGTGGGTTTATCCCAAGTCCATTTAGTAGTGGTTTATGGACTTGTCCTTTAGGAAACCGTCTACCCCCTTTTTAAACTCTGCTAAGCTAACCGCCTTCACCACGTTCTCCGGCAACGAATTCCAGAGTTTAATTACGCATTGGATGAAGAAATATTTTCTCCGATTTGTTTTAAATTTACTACACTGTAGTTTCATCGCATGCCCCCTAGTCCTAGTATTTCTGGAAAGCGTGAACAGACGCTTCACATCCACCTGTTCCATTCCACTCATTATTTTATATACCTCTATCATGTCTCCCCTCAGCCGTCTCTTCTCCAAGCTGTAAAGCCCTAGCCTCTTTAGTCTTTCTTCATAGGGTAGTCGTCCCATCCCCGCTATCATTTTAGTCGCCCTTCACTGCACCTTTTCCAATTCTACTATATCTTTCTTGAGATGCGGCGACCAGAATTGAACACAATACTCAAGGTGTAGCTTCGTAAAAGGACCCCACAGCAGTTACCAATATAACATGATCATACAAGTAAGCCGGTGCATCACCGAACAAAAGTTTATAAAGAGAACAACTAAATTTAAACAGTACTCTCTGGCTTTGATAGGAAGACAGTGCAGGATGGAGCATGGAGACAATTTTGGCAGCCCTTTTAGATAGTACCTACAATAATTTTGGCTGAGTGATAAGTATGTTGATTTTATTAGATTAATCCATGGCCTTTCATTATGTGACACACACAAAGTGTTTGTGGTACCGTTCCTACAGTGGTTAGTCATGTTTGGCATTACGAATCCAGACCGTTGCCATAACAAAAATGGAAATGTTATGGCTCAGAGGAAATGTCCTCAACCCAGCCTTTTAGAGTATGTTGAACTTTAAAACTATGCGGGATTTGGGGATACAATGCTGTCTATACAAACTCAAATTATCTTCTATGGTGCAGTCAACTTTCATTCAACTACAGAACTTTCATCAGTTGCATCTCTGACAGCTCAACAGTTTGCCTCAATAGTCCAAGCATTAGTAATATCTTTACCAACTAGCACAGTAAAGAATATATAAAAAAATATGTAAAATTGTACAAAACATATTCAAGTTGATATGAAGTGTTTAGATTATGCAAATAAATCCATTGTGACCATTAGCTTAATGAATAAATGTTTTATATCAATTTATTCAAAACACCAATATTTATTCATCACATTTATACCCCACATTATACCGCACAAATTCGAGCTCAATGTGGCTAACAAACTACAAGAAGCCAGTACAAAATATGAAATAAAAAACATAATCCCACACATGAACAAAGGAAAGAATTGTAAATACACAATCTCACAAACCTGGTCACCAAACCTGTATAGAATGCATATAATTTGTGTGTGAGAAAGGAGATGGATAAACAGATTACCAGGAGTCAAAACGAGGAAAGCTTTTATTCATTGACTCAACATGGCTCTGTTCCTGCATGCAAGCAAGCAGGAGTAGAGGTTGACCAAAAGATGAATCCAACAGTGGAGATAATGTGAGGAAATACTTTATTATTGTTGACACAAAATGACCCAAACGGTCTGTGTTTTGGCATCACAAAACGCCTATATCAGGGGTCTTGTTTATATTCCTCGTAGTGTGCTATATACAAAGAGCAGTAGTGCACCCAAAACTGCCAAAAGGTGTGCGCTCAAATTGAAAACAACTGCTCTTTTTCATATTATGAGCAGACCCCCCAGGGAAAACAGTGGTTGTTTTCAATTTGAGCGCATGCCTTTTTGGCAGTTTTGGGTGCACTACTGTTCTTTGTACTCACACCTTTGAAAAGTTAGAAGTATATATCACATTACTAGGAATATAAACAAGACCCCCTGATGTAGGTGTTTTGTGACGCTGAAACACGGACTGTATCGGGTCCTTTTGTGTCAACAATAATAGAGTATTTCCTCACATTATCTCCAGTGTTGGATTCGTCTTTTGGTCAACCTCTACTCCTGCCTGCTTGCTTGCACATCCTGACGTAGAGGTTCTGCCCTGCCCTTGTGCTTCTGTTTCTGCATGCGCTTGCATCAGGGGCCCTTAAAACCTTTTGCACAAAAAGTACTTGTTTCACAACACTGTATAATTTAGAGTCCTCCAAACCTCACTGCGTTGCTGTGGAAGGAAATGATTACTGTCATTTGCTAATTGAAACTTGTCTGGGATTTACAACTCTGTTTAGGATAAATCTTGACTATTATACCTGCTGTAGTGTTGCTTTGACTTGACCGTCGCTAGGTTTAAGTATGTCCAAAACACTGCTGTTAGGATTGTGATAGGTTGAAACTCCACTATCATTTTTCTCCAGTCTTGGATGAACTCCCTTGATTTCCAGTTGCCTTGACAGTAACATTCAAGGTATTAGCACACATTTTTGAGATTCTGTTTAAGGAGAGTCTGTGCCATTTGAAGGATACATTGAGCTCATATATCTCAAATAGAGTTCTAAGCTCATCACTATATATTGAGTGTTATTTCACTAATGGATATAAGATATGCTGAACCGAAGATTAGAACTTTCTCAAATTCTGATCCAATGCTTTGTATCTCTGCACCCAAAGAGAGACTGGGGCCATAAAAGTTTATTTAGCTTGTAAAGGGGGTCCACTTCCTCCTCTTGGGTGGAGCCGGCAAGCCTGCGGGCTCCCAGGGTTCCAGGACAGAATACTGCTGATACTGGGACTCAGGGCCAAAGTATTTTATTATCAAGGCAATTTCATACCAAATATCATAATGTATGCTTCAAAACAAAAGGTACAGCCCTCTTAATGTAGTCTTCAAAAGAAAAAGGTACAGTCCTCATAAGATAATCTTCAAAAGAAAAAAAGGTACAGTCCAAGTCCCAAAATCCCTCAGCAAATGCTCAGCTCCTCAAGACCTCAGGTCTTCTATTAGGGCATTAGCTTTCTCTTCCCCCTCCTTCAGAAGGGTTTAGTAAGAGTTCAGCACACTTCCAATATAGCACAATAGTTCAGAACAAATCTTCGTGGACAGTCTTTGCACACCTGCCTTCTCACAGCACAGAGGGAGCCCTGTAAGGGTTTTTTAAAAAACATTTTTTCAGCTTTTCCTTAATGTGTAGTCCTGCCCCTTGTCCCTGGGGAGGGGGAAACACTTCAGCCCTAGAGGCTGGAATAAGAGAGACAATCAGACTTAGATATAGGCGCAACCAGTAAAAATCTTTATTGGTATCTCACTAAGCCAATACAAAATAATTGTTCTCTCTGGGTCAGGTTGTCACACAGAAAAGCCAGACGCAAAGACTAAATAACAAAACTGCTCAGCAAAAACTTTCTTAGCCATCACATATATACTGTTGTAAGTTTCATTTCTCCTAAATCATGTGATTTCTCCTAAACTAACTTATGATCATATATGGATCTTCCTGTAATATTCTGTTATTTTTTATATATATATACATATATGGCAATTTCCTACATTGTATCATCCTCTCCTCTTGTGAGCACATGCACACTTTGTGGCAATTGGCTAATTCCTTATCAGTACAGCGTGCTCACAACATGCAAATAGCAGGCAAGTAGATATTATAAAACACCTGATGTCATTCTCTGAACACATATTTCCGTTGGAACATCTTGGGGTCAACTAGGTCCTCAGTCACTCATGTTTTGCAATTAAGAGGCACAAAGTCTGAGGATCATTATAGAATAGCATGCAGCCAGATGCGTGCACAAATCTTAGTTGATGTCAATTAACTGCATTGATTGATTGTTAGTGCCCAATTATTGCTAGTTAAGGGCTCGTTAGTTAAGTTGCATACACATCAAATTTACGCATACAACTTTGGGAGCCATATATAGAATCCAGGGGTAAATGTGTACTTGAATAATCTAGACAGAAAGGGCTAGATTCTATATATGGCGTTTAGATTCGCATGGATTAAAGCGCATAACTTAATTGGTAGAACAAGATAAATTAGCATTTTTAACAGCACTTTAACAAGCAATAACGAGCGCTAATTGGCAACAATTACAATTTATGCACAGAAATCGCTAAGTGTATTCTATAAAGAACTACACCTGCGTTGCAAAGTGCACAGTTCAAATTAAATGGCGTGCAACTGAAAAGGGGCGTGTTTGTGGGTGTGTTGATGGTCGTTTTGTGGGCGTTCCAAAAGTTATGTGCACAATTACAGAATATGGCTCAGTGTGCCTAAATCTATGCATATGGATTTACACCAGGTTTTTTTTGGCGTAAATGAACGCACTTAGATTTAGGTGCTGAAGTATTGATAAGGTATATTCTATATACCTTGACTAAATTTTATAGAATACACTTATTTCCACATGGACTTTTTAGGCGCCATATATAGAATCTAGCCCTAACCATCTGATATTCAGTGGTATTTAACTGACCAGGAATGGCTCCTAGCTGGTTAAATAGCCTTAAGCCGGCTAGTATTCAGCACAAGATAGCTGACTGAATATTAGTGCTTAGTGGCTAGCCCTGTCATTGGCTATGTCTTGTGGCATAGCCGGTTAGCACCAATATTCGATTGATTGGTTAAGTTTAGTGGCTAGATAGACCCGCATAAATAGCAGGTCTATCTTTGGCCTCTGTGACATATCCAGTTAGCTGATGAATATTGGCTTAACCAGCTATGTGTACAGTGGCCAAAAAATAACCAGAAATTCAGTGCCAGTCGCCGGTTATAGCCTGGCTTTGAATTTCTGGGCTCACTGCCGATTGCGGGAGGCAGCCCGGCTAACTCCCGTAATTTGAATATCGGCCCCAAAGTGTCTGTGCCTAGAAGGTAGGCTTACACTGGAATTTTTCAAAGACGCATAGGCACTTCTGTGTCCTTATAAAATAACATGTAAGTAGGTTCCCTCTTACAAAATAGTTGCAGTGTGACTATGGCTCCTTATCTCCATTATGGGCTGTAATGCTGCCTCAGCATCACCCCCCAGCCCTGGCAGACCAGAAGAGAAGACAACCCAACTCTCCTTGCATGGCAGGCTGATCTTTCCTTACCAGTTTTTGCATGGTCCATTTCTTTGTTTTCACACTCCTAATTACGCAGACCCTGCCCTTAATGTTTGTTGGGTCTTCTTTCTCAAAAACCCTTTGTAAAAATGTCTTTTATTATTTCTGCTTGGTCCCAACCACCTACAAATTTGCTTCCCTCTCCATCTTACTTTTGTATTTGGTTCATGCTTTTCCAGTAGTAGTTCAAGGTGAGTTTCAGGTATTTCCCTGAACCCCAGAGGGCTCATAATCCAAGGAGTCTTTTTACTAAGCTGAGGCAAACAAAATGGCCTTAGTGCACCCTTACGCGGGTCTTTCCCATTCACTAAAACCATTTTTACCACAGCTGTAAAGTGGCTGATTTTCTATTTTTTGTTTTAATGGCCATGCGCTAATGTTGTCATTATTTATTTAGCACATGGCTCTTAAAAAAAAATGACCGCATGAGCCCTTATTGCCACTCTTTTTGTAGGCAGTAAGGGCTTACTTGGTAATCCTATACTAACCAGTTAGTGCAGGAATGCCCACTCTGTGCCCCCTGATACGCCCCCTATTTTGTAGTGTTTGGATTAGTGTGAGCTAATTTGGATGCATGAGTGTGTCCCGCAGTACACCATTTTAAGCTGCGTTAGTCACACATTGAGGCATATTTTCAAAGCACTTAGCCTCCCAAAGTTCCATAGAAACCTATGGAACTTAGCCTCCCAAAGTGCTTTGAAAATAAGCCTGCTTAGCACCTAATGCAGCTTAGGAAAGGGGCCTCTATTTTTGTACCTGAATCAAATAGAGGGTTAAATGACATACCCAACATCCCAAAAGTCACAGTAGGATTTGATCCTTGACTTCCCCAATTCCTAGCCTCAAATCTTTAAGGAAACCTGTATAGCATTTCAAGGGTTTATTTTTTTATTTTTGGAGGGGGGGGCTTCTCATAGTTCAATGAGAACACAACAGGGTGAGCCGTCAATTGTACTTACTCAAGGGAAACGGGTATATGTGCACTGGATGTGGCCTTGATGGTGTTCTTCTGTGATGGCTAGAACTCCATACCCTCCCTCCTCCCAGAAGGAGCTGTGGATATTGCCTCTGCAGCATTTTCAGTTAAGTGAAGAAACAGAGGCTAAGCTCAGAAACCAAACTTAGGTCTCTCACATGAACCGTGAAGTCAGAAGCCAGAAGCCACCTAGAGCGCTTCTTATCTTCCTTTTATTAATAATACAGAAAATCCTTCTAGGGTGTGTGGTGATTGCCAGAAAAAAAAAACCAAAACCAAAATAAAATGTTAGGAATTATTCTTTACTTTATTTTCTATTTCTTTACTAGTACCATAATGCATCTATGACTCCATGGTGAGACCTCATCTTGAATATTGTATGTGGTTCTGATTGCCTCATCTAAAAAAAGATGTAGTGAAACTGGGCAAAGTACACAGAAGGGCAACCAAAGTAATTACAGAAAGACTAAAGATGTTTGGGCTCTTCAGCTTGGAGAAGAGATGGCTGAAGGGAGATATAATATATATAGAATCCTGACTAGAGTGGAATTGGTAAATCAAGTGTTTGCTGTTTCAAAAAGTACAAAGACTAGGGAATACTCCATGAAGTTACATAGTAGTACATTTAAAACAAGCCAATATATATTTTTTTTCACTCAGTGTATAGTTAAATTCTGGCATTCGTTGCTGGAACAAGTGTTAAAAGCAGTTAATGTACTGTGTTTCAAAAAAGTTTGGACCATAATCTGCTATTGAGATAGATCTGGGGAAAGCCGCTGTTTATCCTTGAGATTAAGTAGCATGGAATCTGCCCACTTTTTGGGACTCTGCCAGGTATTTGTAACCTGGTCTGACCACTGTTGGAAACAGAATGCTGAGCAATATGGATCCTTGGTCTGACCCAGTAGGGCAACTTTTATGTTCTTATGTAGGGGTTGGCTTTGCTGTCTTTAATACTTTTTCCATTTGTTGTTAGTTTGATCTTATCTGATTAAAGAAAAGAGTAAGCAGACTGTTTCCATATTTGGAGGTTTTTGTTTCCTGTTTTCCTTTGTTTCTTTCATTAAATTTTGCATCCCTGCTTCCTTTGAGCAAATTATATAGACTGACTTTTAACAATGTAATATTTTGGTGTTTCCTGTTTGCCTCTCTTCCATCCATTTATCCCCTATGGTAAATAATACATTGTAGCGATCAGTGCTCTGTGACCTACCAGTCCTCCACTGCCCCCTGCTAGTGTCTAAAGGACCAGTTCCTAAACTACCTGTATTCTGATGGGGCCTTTTATCAGTTTCCTTAGTGGGCAAATTATGGCTCGTGGGCCAAAATGTAATTTAATTTTAATTTCCAAAATTATGTTCAGTATTATTCAGTTTTTCAACAGTACAGAGCAATTACAACATTTTACCTATCCCAATTTAAAACACTAAAGATCCACAACCCCAATTTACTTATAAAATCCTCCCAACACATCCCACCCTCACCTCCCAAATCTCAGTTCAAGACTGTTAATTACATCATAATCAACCTGTCCAAGTTGAGCATGCTTCCTAAGGGCCCTGTTTACTAAGCAGCGTTATAGGCACATTAATGTTTTTAGCGTGCGGTAACCATGTACGTACCTACAATATCCCTATAGGTGCCTACATTGTTAGCGCGCTTGCTAAAAACACTATGAGGCTCATTTTCAAAGCACTTAGCCTCCCAAAGTTCCATAGAAACCTATGGAACTTAGCCTCCCAAAGTGCTTTGAAAATATGCCTCTCTGACACCTTAGTAACAGGGCCCTAAGAGTCCTTTACAGCATTCCTAACCAGTAAAATCCCAGAAATATTCTTTGAAAGGTCAAGTTTTCAGTTTCCTAAAACTTTTTCCTGGCCCCGTTCGCACTGGTTTAATGTGCATTACCTCTGGCCTGCCGACACTTAAGTCAGGCTGCCTTGGATGATATCATCAAGGGCCTCAAATGCTCACCTTTTGATGACTCGCACATCATCGGAGGTAGACATTTTAGCCATTGATGATGAGGTTCAGTGTAGCCACAGTGGACCCCAGGAGGAAGAGGTGGTGGTACGGTCATTGCCTACTTGGGTGAGAGTTCTATGTTTGGTTACTTAGGCCATGGTATTGTCTTTGGTTGTTAGTCCATGATGGTGCTTTTGGCCAGGTGGGTCCCAGGAGGAAACAGGTGCTGTCTTTGGTTTGTGATGATGAAATACAAGGTGTTTAAATTAAATATTGAATTACTTAACTGAATATTAACCCCCCCCCCCCCCCCCCCCCAGTTTTTTTTCTCTGGGTTTACTGTATATATTGTATATGCTGTTGCCTCGATTTTAAAAATATTTATCCATATGACCCTTTTTTTGCATGGAAAACTCCCTCCCCACCACTCTCCAACTGGAGCTCCGAGAGTGAGGGGCCTACTTTCCAGTTCTACTACTCAACTGGACCACCTAGGGCACTCTGGCTCTGGGTTTAAACACACTCCACTAACATGACAATCTGTAAAATTGTTTTGCCTATTCCTTCCTTAATGGTATCTAGAAACTGTACTCCCTGTGAATTACTTGCTGTTTTTGCATCTAATTTCCATCAGTGAACCTCTGTCTATTCCTCTCTGTCTCTATCGGCTCTCTTACTGAGGATGGAATGTGATTTAGGCCTCGTATGCAACCTGACCCTCAGATATAGCATCCTTTTTGAATAATGCATCATTCACTTTCTTAACTGCCCATTTCAGTCTACAGTTAGTTGTAAATCGCCGTTTGTATTTATTCATTTATTGTGTATTTCTAGCCTGCCTAAAAACTAGGTGGGTTGCAATAAACACACATGCTTTTTTGTATTTGTGTACAAAACTTTGAGAATCCTATGTTGAATGTTCTTGGAAATGGTTGGACTTAAGTTTCATTACACATGTAAGCCTGGATCAAATTACTCCAGTCCAGGTTCTCCGAGTTGATTGGCATTACTTCTGTTAATTGTTTCTGCTACTGAGCAGAAGTTTGCACTGTGGGGTGGGGTTTGTTGATTTTCTTGGCATAGGGAAGCTTTTAATTTGTCCCATAATTCCAGGTTAAGAGGAAAACGATATTCAAAAGCAACCCTCCTATTTTTTTTTAAATTTGTTTTTTTTTTGTTCTTTGACATGCAGATTTTAGTTGGTTCTAAAATGGCTTCAGCCTCTTTCATGTTCCTCAAAGTTGTACTTCAGCTCTTGTTTTTGAGGTGATTTAAGGTGCAAGCTGGCATGTTTCTTGTACCTCTGATCTAAGATGATTTTTACACGTATGTGGAAATGTTTCTGTCCTATTGTGGAGTTGATTTGTATTAACACCAGTTGTTCACTTCCAAAGTTGTTCTTATAGGCTAATTCATGTTAACATCATCAAATTATAGCTACGTCATGCAAGGTTCCACGTTAGGAGTTACGGACCAAGAAAGGGATCTGGGTGTCGTCGTCGATAATACACAAACCTTCTGCTCAGTGAGCTGCTGCGGCTAGGAAAGCGAACAGAATGTTGGGTATTATTAGGAAAGGTATGGAAAACAGGTGTGAGGATGTTATAATGCCGTTGTATCGCTCCATGGGGCGGTAAGGGCTCCCACACTAACCCGTAACTGCACGATTGCCGCCAGGTACACAGTTGAGCTACAAAAATTGAAATATTATTCCAGCGCCGGAAATGGCAAGCCGGGGGAGGAAACTACCTACTGCGGTAGCCTGGTGCTACTTCCCTTTTAGCGAGCAGTAAGCCCACGCTGCTTCGCAAAAGGGCCCCTGTATTTGCTAATCTAGGGTCCTTAATTTTTTTAAATTTCTGACAATGAAAGGTAAGAAACGATTAAAAATTATAGATTCTCTTTTTTTCTAATCAGGCTGTAAAGTATGGAAAGAAAATTAGCTAGGATAACCTGTTCATCATTTAGTTATATGGATTTCAGAAGGTGTTTCAAAACTAAATAGTTTCAAAATTGTATTGTGAAATCAAAGTTTTAATTTGATAACTATTATATGTAATTCCCAGATACTGTCTGTTCTGTTGTTTTGTAATCCATTTAGAACTCGTTAGGGTGTTAACGGGCTATAAATCCCAACCTAATATCTCTTCCTAAATCCTAACTGAAAGGAGTTTGAAACTCCCATTTTGCCAACAACTCTCAACAGTGGATTCACCATCACTTTATCAGTTAGATACAAGATGAAAATTATCCTGAATTTGAATATCTAAACTTGGCCTCTTCCATAATAGTCTAATAATAGCCCTCTTCAATACCTCAGGTTACACTCCCCTTACCCAAAAGGCATTAACTATAGCCTGCAATCAGTCCAACCCTTCTTCTGTCTACTTCACCAGACCAGCTGGGCAATAATCTAACACAATAAGTACTTCACAATTTTCTTAATGTTGAATTCACGGTAGAACTGTGTACTTGATCAATGCTATCCACGCTCCTGTCATATCTTTCACACCAACTTGTTCCACTTCCTCCATATGACGACTCCATTCATCCCCCCCCCCCCCCCCCCCCATGAAGTAAATCCAAATCCAGCTCATCTTACCCATAAAACAAAAGTAGCCAGAGACAATGAAATGTTCTGAAACTCTTGTTACACATTTCTAGGGACCTTTATCAAATCAGGTGACAGAGAAAACATTTCCTTTGGCCTACTTGTAGTCTTCACTTCCCCGTCCTCAAAGACCAAATATGCATGCGAAAGGTGTGCATGCCTACTACCTCCACTGTATGCAAATCCCTCTTAAGCATATTCATTAGGGATGTCTTCAAAACTTGACCTGTTGGGCTTCACTCTCAGTCCTGGAGGGTCACCAAAGGCCTATTTTTCACCCCTTCAATCTTGCCTGAAAAATAAGATTTCTTTATTTCCTTAATGTTCCAGGAATAATCAAAAGGATGTTTCTTGTAATCCTGTCTTGCCACATCTGTTATCTTCTGCCAACAGCATTCTAGACATGACTCGTCATACCATAGGGCAACTTACTAGCCCATTAACACATCAATATTCTTTAGGGTATAGCTGTGTGTGTGTGTATACACACACACACACATATATATATTTTATATATATAGTACACACACTATACATTTTATATACTGTATACCATGCTCCCAAAACACGACCAGTTTCTGGAGCTTATTCATCAGATAAGAAGCTGATATTGATCCTAACTAAGGATTCCACAATCTGGGCAACTGATGAACTGCACCTAAACTCAAATTTCTTTCACATTCTTATCCCCACTTCCTGCGTTACACCCACAAAATATAAACTGGATCAGATGATATTTACTCCCATATCACGGTCGGATCATTAACTGTTAAAGCAATAGAACAGTATTATACCTCCCAGTGATAAAGGGAAAAAAAGATTAAATCTAATGTGTAGCCTGCTTTATGTATTGGGGCTACTATAATCAGAGGGAAATCAAAACCAATCATTCCTTGCAAAAAGTACTCTGTTACCCCCAGAGTCCACCTCTATATTAAAATCAGCTAAAGCCATAATAAACTCCATCCACCCACTCGGAGCATGGTAGACCAGTAAAATCTCAGTTTCCCCACTCCTTAAAGTCACTAATAGACAGCCATCCCTTCTACCCTCCAAATTGTTTAGTACACAAATGGAAAGTCAAAACAGAACCTTATTGCTCCCCTTTTCTGTACCCTGTGGCACTGAAACCAGGTAAAACCTGATGGCATAATTGATTCAGTATCAATGTATCCTGCTCGCTGTATAAATCAAGTTAGCCTTCAAGTCCAAAAATCAGATCCTGTAAAACAGCCGATTCATGAAAAGCTAGTATTTACCACTATATATTCCAAGGAAAATCTCTCTGTCCCTATTGCTTAACCAGCCATCTTGCCACACCAGAACAGTGGAAACCCCTGAAGACTACTGTACTTTCAACGTATAGGGGTTAATTCAAGAAAGGTTGGTTACAGTTAGGTGCTAAACATTTTGGTGCTAAGAATCAATTCTATAACTGCAGTTCCGCATGGAACTGTCTTTATAGAAAACTAGCCAATGTCCGCATTTTTGTGCCTGAGCTGGCTTAAGTGTTCACGCCTAAGTACTGGCAGTTAGGTGCATAAATGACAGTACTCTATAACATCGTGCCCAACTGCTTGGCACACTCCAACCCGCTCGTGTCCCTCTCAGGTCCATGTCCCCTTTGGAGTTGCACATCATTGAAATTAGGCACTTGGTTTAAGTTACATACACAATAGAACTACAAAATTTTGCCAATTAGCACTTAAGACCCATTCTAGGAATTTATAACCAATTAAATGGCAATTTAGCACATATTCTGTAACTGAATGCTCAACTATGTGCCTAACTTTGGGTGCCACTTATAGAATTTGGGGGATAACGTATTACTAGATCCTTTGACTGAACATGAGTCCTGTCCCATAACCTCACCCCCTCTCAGCTCAATGATTACAGCAGTGATTCCCAAACTTGTCCTGAGGGAAACCCAGCCAGTCAGGTTTTCAGGATGTCCACAATAGTCAGTTGGCGGTGATAAGCAATTTGCTGGCCACCGCTGGATGTTAAACCCAGAAATTCAATGTCTAGTCATGTTCAAGCACCAGCATTTTATGTGCAGTTTCGGGAGATGGCTAACACATGGCCGGTTAAGTGTGATATTCAGCACTTAATCAGCTACAGGACTGTTATGTGGTACTATTTATGCAGTTAACCTGGCCGGTTAATTGCTGAATATTGGCACTTAATCAGCTAAGTGCCTACTCCACTCATGGAACACCCCCAAAATAGCCGGTTTTCAGCAGCACTAACTGGTTAAGTGTCACTGAAAATTAGCAGTTAACCCCAAACTGGCAATTTAACCATCCAGGAGCAGTTTCTGGCTGGTTAAATACTTTGATTATCGGCCTCAATGAATATGCATTAAATCAATTTGCATGCCAAGGAAGCACTTTTTATACATTGATGATCTCATGCATATTCATTGTGGATACCCTAAAACCATGACTGGCTGGGGATCTCCCAGGACAGGTTTGGGAATCACTGGATTATAGGTATACCAAATATTTCTGATACCTCGCACAAACTAACCCCTACAGTATTCTTCACCCCCCCTCCTTATAGCTACCCTTTTACCCCTATACTACCCTGACTGAAAATCACAAAAATCATACTCTCCCTTCTCCCCAACTCTACCCCACAAACAGCTCACAACTCAGCAGCAAATACAATAATATAACACAACACACACTCCTAACTCCAGTATCCCATCACCACATCCCTAAACAAAAAGTAACCCAAGCACAGATAAAACCAACCTTTCCACACAACATCCTCCAATCCCTCTTATTACAATTACCACCTACACCCTCTTAACCTCTTTAAAATAACACGCAAATGATAATCTGAAACCAAAATAGACAGATTCCATCAAAAACACTCATACATACACAATAGATCAAAACTAGAGGTGAGGGAACCTCCAGCGAAATTCCAGAACAGGCCATGTGTCGGAGACTCAGAAAGAAGCAAGCTCCCTTAGCTCGCCTATTCTGCTCCTGTCAGGAGGCTTACTCAAGTAGTAATTTAAAGCTACCACTCCATGCAATGATATCAGTCAGTGAGAGGGTACCAAAGCATTGGCAAGTAGGTGAAGCTTCCCAGCCCAATTCAGAGCAACCTCACGATCTCCCAGCATCGGCCAAATGGTGCTCTATACAATAGTGCTGTACAAGCCAAAACTCTCAAGTGCAACAGTGAAGGCAGTTGAAAGCAGATACACAAGTGCTCTTGCCTAGGAGCCCTCTCCTTCTTCAGTGGCACCAGCCTTTCCAAATACTACTGCCTGTTTACCTGTTTTCAGTGTCTCTTGTAGTTTATGGATGTAAATCTTTTTCCATTACCTTTTCAGCTGCGTTTTAGAAAACCAGAGTGAATTCTTTCGCCTCCTACCTTTATTTTACTTCCTAAGAAAAACAGTTGCCCTTACTGCTCCATAGTAACAAAATTAGCTTTCCTGAAGTCTAGGACATTCACCTTTGAATGAATTCCCAATGCAATATCATCATCATCGAATACCAGGCGATCGCCTACCGTAATATTAGAAACATCCTTCCCATTTGTAAGCACTAGTGTCCATCTCAAGTTCCCCCCCACCCCATATAAAGTTACCAGAACAGTTTACCCTGCAGAGAATGGAGGTGTCTCTGTTTGTAGACAGCTCTCCAGCCAGCATGTCCCAACGCTGTCAGATTGATATCATCTATGCAGTCTAATAAGATGTTTTATTGTGTTGCCATTGTAAGTAGCACTCTATGCCATAATGTGTACTGTTACACATTACGGCACAGAATGAAAGACAGGGTGGTGGATACATAGAATGCCCTCCCGAAGGAGGTGGTGGAGATGAAAACGGTAATGGAATTCAAACATGCATGGGATAAACACAAAGGAATCCTGATTAGAAGGAATGGATCCATGGAATTTTAGCGGAGATTGGGTGGCAACGCTGGTAATTGGGAAGCAAAACCAGTGCTCGGCAGACTTCTACGGTCTGTGCCCTGATCGTGACTGGAATGTAAATTTTAAGTGGCTTCGACGTTAACTTCAGAAATTTTAGCACAAGAACAGTGCTGGGCAACTTCTACAGTCTGTGCCCTGAGAATGGCAAGGACAAATCAAACTCAGGTATAAAGTATCGCATACCATATATAATGAGTTTATCTTGTTGGGCAGACTAGATGGATCATGCAGGTCTTTATCTGCCGTCATTTACTATGTTATCTCAATATTTTTACTGCATTAATTGTGTATTCCCTATGTCTGGATTATACTTGCTGTATCCAAACTGGGATGAATTTCTTAGCGATAAATAAATCCTAATAAAATAAAATAACTAACACCTCCCCTTTCATAGTAAAATTGTGAATGTTTTCAATTAAATCTGTATGTCCTACTTCTGCCTGTGAAGGCCTGTATGTCGTACCACTATAAACAGATGTGCCATTCCCTCTTTTCAAATTAATTTGCAGTGCCTCATCAACCCTGCTCATTTAGATTGATTAGAACCTGTTCAACTGGCTATAATATAATGCAGAGGTCACACACAGCGCAAGGCAGAAAATCCCGATGACATCTGAACTGCAGCAAGCAACCTGTTGAGCAGGAATTTTAAAGCTAGCACTTTGCAAAGATAATGGACCAGGAAGAAACCGTACACAACAGCTGGCTCATAAGCATAGATCTGAAATGATGTCAAGCTGGTATCACAAGAGCAAGTGCACTCACCATCAACAAACCGGAGCACCAGACAGGGGATGATTTTTCCAATCTAAGCCAGAATATTTAAGAACCTTGACAATCCCAAGTGATTCAGTATCTTCACAGTGAGTGCAGTTACTCTCATCTTTATCTCCCATTTGTTTTAATAGAGATGTCTGACTAGACGAGTAGTTTAGTGGTTACAGCAGCAGGCTGAGAATCAAGGAAGCAAGAAAACACAAGGGCACAGTCAGAAAACAAATTGATGAACCACAAGAAGCACGTTGAAGACTCAAGGAACCCTTTATTGACCCGACATGGACTGTGTCAGGGGTCTAGACATATAAAATAAAACTTACCATCAAAATAATACAATTATAAAAAAAAAAAGTAAATGAATAACAATGAAAAGAATATGGATAATTAAATTACACACTAAATCACAAATACATATATAAACTAATCTCATACAAATATATAAAATATTAAGTAACAATAACAACAATAGGAAATAAAGAACATGGAAATACAACTTTACCAGATACAGATACTGTCATCTCAGTTGTTTTCTTGCTATGCTGTTTGTTCTTGGTATTTTCCCTCTCTACCGTGACTGAGAATCAGGGAAGTCAAGATTTAAATCCCACTGATGTTCCCTGTGGCCTTGAGCAAGACATGTAACTCTCCTTGGCCTTGGGCACAGCTTTAGATTGATATAGGGAAATGCCTGCCACACCTGAATGCAACTTGCCTTGAACCACTACTGGAAGGGCGTGAGCTAAAATCCAGAAAAATCAAGCATATAAATTTATCTTACTGATGTTGAACTGCATGGAATAGTCATCAGTGCACTAGGACTATGACAAGGCATTGAGGTGACAGAGATGAAGGTACTAAACCGAAATTTGACTCCAACAAATGGCAATCACATCACTTTGTTTAAATCAGAAGTTCCCAAGCCTGACCCTCAGCCATTCAGGTTTTCAAGATACCCACAATAAATATTCATTAGAGATTTGAATGCATTATGATTATCCTGAAAACCCGCCTGGTTGGAAGTCCCTCAGGAGAGGTTTAAGAACCAGAGGTTTACATGTTATTTAACATCCTCTCTCAATTCTGAGAAAAGACACACATGCTTATTCTTTAAAAAATCATAATTATTTGCATCTGTCATGTCTGCTGCTGTTTAATTTGTATTTATGTGTTCAACTTCTGTACTCTTCTTGGATCTGTTATAAGAAAGGCAGCAAAACGTAGTTTACATAATGCGTAGTTCTGAATAAGTAATTTAAAAATAATTTTTAAAAATCTTACATCTGGATGCTAGAGTTGCAAGAATTTGCAGTGTATAACAGGGTGGAGATCTCGTGAAACTCCTCACAGGACAGAGGAGTTTGAAGGTGCCTTACATATGACGCAATTAATTCCCAAAGATAAATAACCCAGAATCTAAGCTGCAATACCTGCATGTTATTTCCCTTATACTCCAATTGTGCAGTGCAACACAGAGAAGTGGTGTCCATAAGTGAGTTCACTGTAGATCCTGTTGGATCACCCTGTTTACCGTGCACTCAAGTTGAACTGTACCCAGAGGAAATCATCTGCACTGCGCATGTTAAAGAGGCAACATGAACGTGCATAAATCACTAGAATACTACTCGCACATGTGTGTGTAAATAACAATACTCTGGCTACATGTTATTCTCTGTACACTACAGCTTAAATGCAATGATGCAAAATTTGCAGAGGACATACATATAGTCAGAGTCTGGGTGGAGTCTGGGCAGAGCATGGGCAGCTCAGTTACATGCGTAAATTATTGAATATTAGCAAATCTAGGCACAAGCATTTACACCAGCTCTGTGTGCGTGCTTGACCTGTTTCACTACTATTCTATACCATGTTCAAAACAGTGGGACCCCTTTTATTTTTCCCATAACAAATAAATGTCTAGGTCCATAACAACAAACCTCGGCTCAGAAATAGGCCTATGACAAAGCTCGAAAACAATCATGTAACAAATATGTAGCATGATAAATATTCTTTGCAAATGTTGTGTAACAAAGGTACTTTGAAATGTCACGTGAACAAATGAAAGTGATAAATGTGAATAAGAACCTTATGCTCAAAATCAATTTAGTGGAATGGAGGATTAGCCTTGTGCAGTGGTTCCCAAACCTGGTCCTGGAGGCACCCCAGCCAGTTAGGTTTTCAGGATATCTACAATGCATATTCATGAGAGATCTGTATGCACTGCCTCCACCTCATGCAAATGTACCTCATGAATATTCATTGTGCATATTCTGAAACCTGACTGCCTGGGGTGCCTCCAGGATCAGGTTTGGGAACCACTGGCCTAGAGGTTAGAGCACCAGGCTTGACACCCAGCGGTACCTGGTTCAAATCCCACTGCTGCTCCTTGTGATCTTGGGCAAGTCACTTAGTGGGGTCTTTTACTAAAGCTTAGCTTGTTATCTGAAACAGTGCCCATTTTATTCCTATGGGCCCTGCTGCAGATAACGCGAGCTAAACTTTAGTAAAAGACCCCCTTAATCCTCAATTACTTCAGGTACAGAACGTAACTCACCTTGAGCTTATACTGAAAAAAGTATGAACAAAATCCAAATAATTTAAAATTGGCACATTTTTATTTATTATTTGCATGTTCCAAGCGCTCCCACTCCTCCAGGATACGCTGTTGCATTTCACCAGTAATTTTTAAAAATAAGTTTCTTCAGTCTACCAAGTGACCACTGTTTTTCAGGAAACATTTTAAGAAACTTTTTCACTCCATAGAATTTCATGTCTCAGAAATCTTATTATGGGCTTATCTTCTGGAGAGAAAAAAAACCCAGGCTGACCAACTATAAATAATGGCATCATGATTTGCTAAGAATATTTATCACATATTGTGGCATGAACATTTTCTAGCTCTATTTTAGGCCTATTTGTGAGTCAGGTTTTATTAATGTACAACCTGGCCATTTATTTGTTATGGAGAAAAATAAAAGGGGTCCTGTTATTTTGAAAGTAGGCACACAGACTGGCACTCCTTTACAGACCTGCCCTTTTATTGTACCTCATAAAAAGGAGGTCACCATTCAGTTGAAGGGCCACCATCTAACTTTAAATGGATAGGAAATTCATTCAAGGTTATTTATTGGCAGCAGTACTATCCATGTTATGTGCTGCTTTTGGAAATTCACCTATAATTGTAAATGGATACTTACTCATTTCAACCTATTAACCAACCCATCACCACTTGGACAGATAACACATGCAGCAAATGAATTTTAACGCCGAACGTATAAGTTTTTCTGCAACCCTCCCCTCCCCCAAAAATGCATCCTCTTTTCTAATATGTATATCTTTAGTTGATTCAAATGAGTAAAGTTATGTATTTATCCTCCACAATATTTTTTCTAACAATAATCACTTCTGCATCAGTGCAGACTGCATAAGGACTTCCAAATATCAGCCCAATCGTGTTGTTATTTACTGAATATGCTGTTCGGCACATTACAATATGTAATAGTTAGCAGGCTCTTGGGGAGATATTCTGCATCAGACATACTACAGGACAGCCACCATCACCCTTTTTCTACTACTGCTCACAAAAAAAAAAAAAAGAGAAGCTTTTATCTAAATAAGTTTACATTTCTAAAATTCATCCATCACTTAAAAGTTTAAAATATCAAAACAGAAACTCAAATTCAAAACACAAGAAAGGAAAAATAGATAAAACTAAAGATGCATAAACAAAGGACAATCAGATGACATATTAACCAAAACATTTCAAAAGGCCACAAAGCTGCTCTCTCCACCACCAAGTGTGGCAACCTCACTTTCCACAGCATGACAGCAAATAACCTGCCTGGAATAGATTAACCCTGGTGGCTCAAATTCAAACAGTAAGTCTTCAGAATTTGACAAGGTAAGATTCAAGCCTCAAATCCAGGGGCAATTCATTCCAGAGCATTGGGAACACCACCACTAACAGAATGGAGAAAATGTGATAAACGGACACCTCCATTTAGACGCCCTGAGGCTGCGTAGCAGGAACCCACTCTATAATGCCACCTGGGCGCCCAGTTTCCTTTACAGAATACTAGCATAACCTGGTATTTACACACTACACAGTCAGGCACCCACAATCACACCAGCCATAGACTTGGCATAGCTAAACTAAGCTAAAAACATACCTCAACAAACTTAACAGTAGGGCAACTATCATTCATTGGAGATCTCAATACAAATATTTCTCAAATAACCACGCCTATACTCTGTCCATGTGTATGCCCCCCCCTTGCATTTGCAAGTTACATGCACAGCTACAGCATAGCAGTTAGGTGTCCTGCTGGAACTTTTGTGGTTAAGTGTATAGTTATGTGCCAGCACCTAGATTACTGAATTGTCCCCAGTGTGACTAGTAGAAACTAAACAAACTTTCAAGTGTGAAGGAGCCACCAAGACCTGCTGTTGGGCAGAACTATGAGTTCACATTGGGGTATATATAATTAACAAACTAGCTAAGACAGAATAATAAATTCTGTGCATCAAAGTTAAAATGTAAAAGGCAGTCCTGGTGGTTACTGATAGCCAATGCCACTCCTGTAATACAGAAGTTACATGGTAATACTTTTTGCTCCATAAATCAGCTTCACAGATGCTCAGTTACTCCCACTCACACCTTCATTTTCCGCATAGCTAATTATTACTTTGTAATAATTTAGACAATTGATTTGGGCCCCTCCCCCAGGCATCTCTGAAATTTTGCAAACACATAAATCCAAATGACCAGTGACCTAGTATTATACACTTTGCCTGACTGGTCCTAGAAAACAGGTGGGCAAGTGGTCTGCTAATCCCAGTAGAATGGAAGATGCAGAAGCAGACATGGTGGATGATGAATGACAACCTTTATTGTAAAATGTGGGCAAAAGGGTGCCAGACACAACCGTGTTTCGCCCAGCAGAGCTAATTCAGGGGCGATATAATACCTCAAGAAGTAATCCTGTCACTGGAAACCTGGATTAGGAAACTACCAATATCCAGGGGAAAAAAAGAGCATTCAGCATTTTACAACAAAGGCTATCATTCATCTTCCACTGTGTCTGCTTCCTCACCAGACTAGTAACAGACACACAAAAGATGCAATGATCTGCAAGCAGGTAGAGCAGCAAACAACAGGCACAGAAGTTGTTAATTTATTAAAACAAACACCCAATGTGGCCATGTATGGCCCAAAAAGGCTGTGTCAGAAGTAGAGCTAAAGGGGAATTAAAACCAATGTTTTCCCTTACTAGCAATTGTGCATCCAAAACAGCAGCTGCTGGACTTTTTAAACAGAACAGCACTTTCATTTCAAAGCAGCACTGCACCCTCACCCTTTTGTGAAGAAAGTGGCCACGTCGGGTTAATTGCTTACTTCTATGCCTGTTGGTCTGCTTCTTCTTGTTTTTGTTACTCTACCTGCTTGCAGACGATCACCTCTTTTGTGTGTCCATGATCGACTGTTTGGCATCACGTCGTAACCAGACAGGTTACAGTTGGTGAAAGTTAAAGGTAAATCAGAATCTCAGACAGTCCAACCTACCTGCTAAGATCTGATACAATGTATCTGCACTGCTGAATATATTGTACCTACTGTTGTGTACCTTGCTGTGATAATTTCAGTATCGCTACTATGAGGACCCAGATTAGGGACAGCACACATGTACCTAACGGCACCTGTGCTCCGCAGGGTGTCATGAATATGTTGGGGGACGATTGCATTTTGGCATCATATCAGCCTGATCCTCATTCTCACCCTTACCCCCCATCCTATCCTTTCAACTCCTCCAGAAGAGCAATTGGACGGGGGAGGAGGTTCTGAAGATCTGAGATGGAAATGTGGTCCCGACTCCTACCCAAGTGAGAGCTGGAAGAACTGATGTGCTGTCAGAATGAACTTTTACCCTAGTGCTGGCATTTTGTTATGAAAGCAAGTTGTAATCCTGCTGCTGTCATTAGGATACCGGCCTAAAACAGATGATCTCAGTGCCCCTTGTGCTGTAAACTATGTATGACCCGCCAGAGAAGCACTTAACATTGCATCTGACTGAGTCTGACACACAAACATGAAGCTCCCGATCGTGGGGCTGCAAATGAGTCACTCAGAAATATCAAGTCCCACGCATTCGGCTGCCCTCACTCACACGCCGAACGCCCCTCTTCACACCCACTCGGAGACCGGAGGACTGGTCTCCCCTCCCCTCCCCCTCTCTTCCCTGTCCGCGATTTGGCATCTCGCCCTCAAAACCCCTCCCCCGTCCAACTCATACCTGAGATCGCCCACAACCAATCCCGCACAGCTTTCCTTCTCCGGTGCCCCGTCCCCTCTGACACCACCTCTCTCTCCCTCGGACGCATCCCGCCTGCCTTGCTTGAAACAGGAAGTTGCGTCAGAGGAGGGCGGGACCCGATCGAGGAGGTTTTTTTTAATCCGAGATTCCGAGGTTGGAGAAAGAACAGGAGACAGCAGGAGCCGGAGCTTGACGCCACATTGGGTCACCCAAAACAATAACAAACGCTTCTTAGAAATAAGGGACTGCCTATATGCGTGGTCTATCTGTAAAAAGGTTTAAAGCTGGTCCAGTTGGATAGGCAGTGCCTTAAAAGGTGGAGTATAAAGGATTTTTTTTTTTAATTTGACAGGTTTATTTTTAATATATACTATTATTTAACATTTCTAAAGCGCTACTAGGGTTACGCAGCGCTGTACAGTTTAACATAGAAGGATAGTCCCTGCTCAAAGAGCTTACAATCTATGTAGATTTATAGCATGAAATGAAATTGAAAATCACTAAAACAGCATACAAAAAAATCAACGAAGCTGGTTGAAACAATAGTATTAAACTCATTTTCCTACACTGTGCTATAGAATACAGTAACATGACTGAATTTCATTGAGGATATCCCGACAACTGTAATCTACCTTGGGAGGCCTTATAAAGATGGAATATATTTAAATTACATGAAAGTAAAATTAAACTCTCCTTTCATTGGGGCACATGGAATCACATCTTCATTTCATTTATAGAAGTTTACTTTTTAGATACACATGGATTATTATGTTTTTGAGCATATTTCAGGAACAAGTGGTTTTATAAGTCAAAATAATAAAAATACCTATTTTGTTTCATTCAGATCTCACATTTGTTTAAACATAACTAAATGGGCTATATAATAAGCCCCTAATGCAGCACATTGGTTTTCTTATATTTTGTTATTGTGATGATGACTTATTTTGCCCAAACTGAAAACTCTTCTCTTCTATCTGGTCGATAATAAAAGGTGCTCATTATGAACACTATCCACCCAAAGGTTGTTTTGTGGCTGTTCATGAGGAATTGTGAATTTGCATAAATAAATGTGTGTTTTTGTTCCTAGTCATGCATCCCAAGGTTATATAATCCTTTCAAGAAAGCCAGTTAATCATTTAACCTACTAGTGGAATAAAACCACAAAGGCATGGTATGGTTGCATTTTCAATATGGCAATACTGGTGCCCAGCTAAGGAACAGTTATTTTGAGTTAGTGTTCACTGGACCAAACTTGCTTTCCTTGTGCTATCACCATCCAGTTGGATAGGCAGTGCCTTAAAAGGTAGAGGATAAAGAATTTTTAAAAATTATTTGACATTTATATCCCACATTATTTATTTATTTATTTATCTCATTTGTACCCCACAGTTTTCCAACAGTCAGGCTCAATGTGGCTTACAACGGACCACAGAGGCAGACACCAATGCAGTAAAATGAAGCTAATACAGCAGAAAAACCTACAAGAGATATTGTGGAAGAGTAGGAATGGACGGAAGGATTAGGGAAACCTGGAGGGAAGGGGAATGTGTCCAAAATGTCTCTAGAGCGATGCGCTTCCAGCAGTGGATAACGTGGTCTTTAGAGATTTCCTGAAAGAAAATTATCCCACACAAATGGATTAAATGTGGCTTACATTTGAAAATACAGTGAGATAGAATAATAGAATTCAGTAACGTCATGGGAGCAAGTTGATGGATATGTCAGAAACATTTAACAAAGCTGAGATTACCATATGTACCCAACTGGGCGTTTAAAAGTTTGTCCTTTAATGATGCTGCATGTTCAGAAATCATAGCCTTAAGTATAGACAGTTATTCAGTATATATTATCAGTTATATTATCACGTGCACACACCAGAACAGGCATCCATACACACATTGCAAAAGTAAACAACACCTTCTACAGAGTACATCCAAAACTTAATTTTTGTGTTTAAATCATCTTTATTCAAAGCACAACATGTTGGTAGATAAGCCTCATACAGAACAAGAAAAAACAGTGAACCATCAAACATGGCACAATATAACCTTTTACAGAGAAACATACCCCAAGAACCCTTCCCCTTCTGCTCTCCCTTCCCTTCTTATAAGCCCACCGACTGTTTACACCCGCCAAAATAGCTAAGAAATGATTTACTCTGTTCTGACAACAAGGACATCCCATCAAGCTATGCAGCACCATTTGCAAAATATAAATGTCATTCAGCTCCACCTCTTCTACTGCTGCTGTCCCTTAGCCATCATTATTCCCAGGATTCATATATATACTAACACACAGCCAGGACACAAAGATTTTTTTAAAAAATGCCATTTATATCCACACAGAATTCTGCAGGAAGGTAGCTCTTTCCTTATTATTCAATATCTCTCTTTTAAAATAGTAGTATTAAAAAATTCAAGTGCATTTTTATAATATATCACTGCATTCCAGAAAACAAAAGGAGCAAGTTCCCACATACCATCTTTCTCTTTTGATCTATGCACAGGAAAAAAAAAGATTTTAAATATTGCCAGGTTTCAACCTAATTAAAGTTAACAACCCCCCCACCCCCCCAAAACAAAAAAACCCTTTGTACTTAAAAATAAAAATTCTGAATGTTGAGCACCTGATTCTCATAACATGATATCAGTTTGGTGGCCCTTTACTAGGTGAAAAAATAACACCAATACAACAACCTAGCTAGGGTGCTAAGGTGTCCCTATAACCAGCCCATCCAAATGACACAACGATTACAATTTAGGACAAATTACTACTCTAACAGATGAAAGGTTATTCCATTCTGATAGTTCCTCTGGGTACATCCATATCCTGCCCAAGCCAGCATGTTTCTAAATATATCTGAGATAAAATAACAATGACCAACAACAACGTGGATACAGCAGCTGACAGCCAATTGCTTTGTTTTGAGAGTACCAATATGGTGGCTGCTGAGGGAAACCGGCTTCAGCTTTGTGATGTCATGTAGTCTCCTGTTCTTTCTCAGACTTCATTGGGCAGGATGCTGGAGAAATGAAAAAGTTGCATTAGAGGAGGACGGGACACTGGAGAAGGAAAGCTGTGTCGCCAGCCAACTCAAAGACAAATTGTAAGTAGAGAGCTGCACGGGAATGGGGTTTGTGGGGATGGAAGTTGTTCCTGTGGGGTTCACATGCCACTGTACAAGCCTCTCAGTAATCAACTACCTACCCAAGGTTATCCAAGATGTCCCAAGTACTGCCTCCTCTTCCCTTCAATAATTCAGCACAGCTGAACTTGCTCTATGCCCAGGCTGATGCAGCAAGGTTCTCCATGGACAGAGGATCTTGCAGCCACACAAGTGTGGCTGTCTCATAAGGAGAAGCATAAGTCTCATAAATCATCAAGGGGCAAGAAACAGAGAGTCGAGTCATCAACTATGTCTGAGTCTTTGACAAACACACCTACCTTACTCTTGAATGCCTCACCACAAAGAATACAGGTAGAATGTCGTAGCCAATCTTCACAGTCAGTGCCAAAAAGGCAGTGAATGAACTCCCCAGATCAGATATTCCCTCAGCGTAGGAAACTCAGTCGGCGCAATAGATTACTGTGCAGCTTCTGGCTCTGCCTCTACTAGTGTCAGTGATTCCTTGTATGGAAGAGCTTTCTATGTCATGAATGATGGGAGTGTGATCACCAATTTGTTCTAACTCATCAACATCAATTCATTATTCCTGTCATCATTCTACAAGCAGCTCTCCACTAAGGCTGATAGTTCAGAAGATCCCACACAGTTCATCACCTCATCTCTCTACTGCAGTGTTAGACGTATGGAAGAAGTTTTTAGAGCAGCAGCTACAAACTTCAGCAGCTGCAACACCAAAACGATCACTGACACCATTAGAATAATGCCTTCCAAAGTCATCCCCTAAACAAAGAAAGAGATCATGGTCTATCTCCACTTCTTCAATGGAAGCTGATACATCTGAACCTTATAGTGCACATTCACATGTTCACATATTCCTCTCGCTCTCCTTCACAATCAAGTAGAGGAATTCCTGGTTTGACTCATCTCCTCTGAAACTGGTAAAGACAGCGCAACCAGAAGACAGCAATCATTTGAAGTTTTTAGCACAAATGGCTAAAACCCTCAGCATTCCATCCACTTCAAAACCAGATCCAAGAACAAAGTGTCTAGGGGTATTATGCTGTTTAGATGCTACTACTACTACTTATCATTTCTAAAGCGCTACTAGACGTACGCAGCGCTGTACACTTGAACATGAAGAGACAGTCCCTGCTCGACAGAGCTTACAATCTAATTAGGACAGACAGAATAAACAAGAGATAAGGGAATATCAAAGTGAGGATGATAAAATAAGGGTTCTGAACAAAGTGCCAATCCATGAAGTGCTGATGGAAAAATCACAAAGCAATATGGTCTACACCATACATTTCCCATCCGACCAAAAAGAGTCTTGAAACAAAATACAGGGTGCAAGAGCTGTTAGGCCTTCAAAAATCACAGCTACCTCATCAGTCCATCAGTGATGAGGAAGTTTTAAAGCCCCAAAGATTATTCTGGCTTCCCTCCCAGCAAGGAGTTCAAACTGTTGGATCTAATGGGTAAAAAGATCTACCAAAGCATGATACTTGCAGCTAGGATAGCTGTCCATCAATTTCACCACACTCAGTATGTATATAATATTTTTAAAAGGATGTACACAATTGCGACATATCTCCCTACTTCAGGAAGGAATTCCATAACCCCTCTGCTATCAGAGATGGAAGATTGCTCTAAGAATATGATTAGAGCATCACATTACTTTTATGACTCTGCAATATGAGCTGCAGCTATAGCCATGTCATCCAGAAAATTAGTGTGGCTTAAATCATCAGCATTATGTGATGATGTCCATGACAAAGTGGCAGATGCCCCTTGTAATGGAGAAAATGTCTTTGGTGATAAAGTTAAAGAAATAGTAGATGCCTTAAGGACAATTGCAATACCCTTGACACACTAGAGGATGATAATATCGAGCAGAACAGATCATCCAACAGGAAAACATCGTATTACCAATCTAAGAAATTTTGTTCTCCACCAAAGAAATCTTACTAATACAATAGATCACACAATTATCAAAAATCGAACAAGTCACACCACAAACAGCAGACTCAGAGATCGACAAAGGATAGGAAGACCCAGAAACCACCTCAAACGCAACAACCAAAGCACAATCCTGGTTTTTTACATTCTCCCTTCACTAGAACATCTGGTGGGGGGGGCTCAGTTTCTTCTTCAACCAATGATCCAGCATAACAAATGATTTATGGATACTCAGTATCATCAAAAGCAGGTATTGTTTTTGAGGAGGCCAATGCAACATCCTATGTCTCCACTACAGCAGACACATTTACAACTAGAAGTGGACCATCTGTTAAAAGCAAATGCTATCAAAGAAGTACCACAACGTCTCCAAAATCAGGGATTTTATTCAAGATACTTTATAATCCCCAAGAAACATGGAGGTTTGGCCCAATGTTAGACCTCAGGAGACTCAACAAGAAAGAGAAATTCAAAATGAACTCTCTTCAGACTATTCTACCCGTACTACAACAGGGAAGTTGATTACTCTCCCTAGATCTAAAGGACTCTTATCTTCACATACCCATCTACAGAGATTTCAGAAAATGTTTTGCATTTCACCCTGAAAGGAAAGGTTTAGCAGTACAAAGTCCTTCCCTTTGGTCTTTCTTATGCACCTTGAGTATTCACAAAATACGTAGTGGCAACAATTGTACATCTACACAAACAAACTGTTTATGTATTTCATTATCTGGATGATTGGTTGATTATAGCTGCGATGCCAAAAGAAACATTAGCAGCTTTACCTCTGATGATACGACTTCTCAACAGTCTAAGTTTCCTCATCAACTATGACAAATCCACTCTCATTCCTTCTCAGACTATAGAATTCATAGGAGCAACTGTCATAACGAACTCTTCGTTAGCAAGATTTCCACTAACCAGAGTGGACAGTGTGCAGGCACTGATTCATCATCTTTCAACAGAGTCCATAACAACAGCTCACCAGATATTGATTTTTACTAGAAGATATGATGGCAGCAGTCCAAGTAATGCCGTCTGCATATGAGGTTTCTCCAGTGTATCTCAAAGACAGATGGTGTCAGTATTCACAGCCTCTTTCAACCAAAATTCCCTGATACACCAACTGAAGGCATTGCTCATCTGGTGGACACTTCTTTAGAATGTTCTGAGAGGACGGTTTTTCCAATTTCCATCACCCACAATACAACTAACTACATGTAACCCAGGTCTCACCTGGGTTTAGCTCCGGACCCGGGTATATAAAACAGTCACTGCTCACTCAGGCCACGCTTACCACACTCAGGTCTTCAATCAAACTCCAGTTGAGATGGGAGTGGGTCAATGGTCTGGAAAAGCGATCCAGGGAGTTTGGGAGACACTTTACCAAGTGGAGTTCCAGTCCAGGAACCACACCACACTCAAGGCTTAAACAGTAACTCAACTTTATTTGTAACTCTGCAACAGGCAGATAGTAACTTGACTGGAGTTCCAACACAGTAAATTCTTGCATTTAACTTTTAAATAATTTTATTTCAGACTTTCACCCATATCACAACTGTTCACAGGGATATGTACAAGGGTCTTTTAGGGCTATTCACATATTGACAAGTTCTCCCATCCATGCCTATCCTGTAGCCAGATATTACCACAGGGACAGCCTCTCCTCGCCTGAATCTCTCCACTTCCAGCTGGCACAACCACGCTTACAGCAGGACTTCCCAATAATCCTGAAGCTCTGGCTCCTCTCCAGTTACTGTGGGAAACCAATAACTGCTCTGTAATTTCTGCCCATCTGTAAATGGCATTCCAAGGATTCCCCTTTCTCCTTCCTGGTCATTTGGCAGGGGCTTTCAGGAATCCGGAGATCACTAGGTACCCTTATTCAGAGGCAAAACCAAGGACATCTTCCCGCTCAAAATCTCCTCTTTTTATTCTTTCTAAACTCCTCCCAATCTGTCACTCCACAGAACATGGGCACTGTCTTTTTTGCAATTTATTGCCTAAACACTCCCATAGGCTGGGCATCCTCCCCCCAAGAACCTCCCAGTCACTTCCCCCAGTGACTCTCAACCAGGGAGTCTATCTTTTAGTAATACCTGTCTGATAGGGGATTACATACAGAAGCATCCAAAGTCAGTTGGGGAGCACATCTCAAGTGCAAAAGATCAACCTTGAGTTCACTACCAAACCGTCTCCTCCTCTTCACCCTTCAGCCCTCTCCCTCGACCAACCAACCCAGGCCTCTTTCTCCTCCTTTCCTGACATCACCGAGGAGGAAACCGCTCGCCTTCTTTCCTCCTCGAAATGCACCACCTGCTCCTCTGATCCCATCCCACCAACTTACTTAACCCCATCTCTCATACTGTCACCCCCTCCATCTGTCATATCCTCAACCTCTCTCTCTCCACTGCAACTGTCCCTGACACCTTCAAGCACGCCGTAGTCACACCTCTCCTCAAAAAACCATCACTTGACCCTACCTGTCCCTCCAACTACCGCCCCATCTCCCTCCTACCCTTCCTCTCCAAAATACTTGAGCGTGCCGTTCACAGCCGCTGCCTTGATTTTCTCTCCTCATGCCAACCTCGATCCACTTCAATACGGTTTTCGCCCTCTACACTCGACAGAAACAGCACTCTCTAAAGTCTGTAATGACCTGTTCCTTGCCAAATCCAGAGGCCACTATTCCATCCTCATCCTCCTCGATCTATCCGCCGCTTTTGACACTGTCAATCAAGATTTACTCCTTGCCACACTGTCCTCATTTGGGTTCCAGGGCTTTGTCCTCGCCTGGTTCTCCTCCTATCTCTCCCACCGCACCTTCAGAGTTCACTCTCATGGATCTTCCTCCACCCCTATCCCGCTATCTGTTGGTGTTCCCCAGGGATCTGTCCTTGGACCCCTTCTCTTCTCAATCTACACCTCTTCCCTGGGCGCCCTCATCTCATCTCATGGCTTCCAGTATCATCTCTATGCTGACGACACCCAGCTGTATCTCTCCACACCAGACATCACTGCGGAGACCCAAGCAAAGGTATCGGCCTGCTTAACCGACATTGCTGCATGGATGTCCAACCGCCACCTGAAACTGAACATGTCCAAGACTGAACTCATCGTCTTTCCACCAAAACCCACTTCTCCTCTTCCTCCACTTTCTATCTCAGTTGATAACACCCTCATCCTCCCCGTCTCATCTGCCCGCAACCTCGGAGTCATCTTCGACTCCTCCCTCTCCTTCTCTGCACACATCCAGCAGATAGCCAAGACCTGTCGCTTCTTCCTCTTCAACATCAGCAAAATTCGCCCTTTCCTCTCTGAACACACCACCCGAACTCTCGTCCACACTCTCATTACCTCTCACCTTGACTACTGCAACTTACTCCTCACCGGCCTCCCACTTAGCCATCTATCCCCCCTTCAATCTGTTCAGAACTCTGCCGCACGTCTTATATTCCGCCAGAACCGATATACTCATATCACCCCTCTCCTCAGGTCACTTCACTGGCTTCCAATCCGATACCACATTCAGTTCAACCTTCTCCTTCTTACCTACAAATGCACTCAGTCTGCTGCCCCTCACTACCTCTCTACCCTCATCTCCCCTTACATTCCCGCCCGAAACCTCCGTTCACAGGACAAATCCCTCCTCTCAGTACCCTTCTCCACCACCGCCAACTCCAGGCTCCGCTCATTCTGCCTCGCCTCACCCTATGCCTGGAACAACCTTCCTGAGCCCTTACGCCAAGCCCCCTCCCTGCCCATCTTCAAGTCTTTGCTTAAAGCCCACCTCTTCAATGCTGCTTTTGGCACCTAACTCTTACCTTTCAGGAAATCCAGACTGCCCCAATTTGACTGCCCCTATCGAGCTGACTATTCACTTGTCCTTTAGATTGTAAGCTCTTTGAGCAGGGACTGTCCTTTTAAGTTAAATTGTACAGCGCTGTGTAACCCTAGTAGCGCTTTAGAAATGTTAAGTAGTAGTAGTAGTAGTAAGTGTCTCATGACTCAAGGACCCTGGTCCACGAAAGAAGTAGCGTACAGCATCAGTCGGAGTTCCGAGCGATATGCCAAGCACTGCAAACATTTTGTCAGCACCTGGAAAACCAGATCATTCATGTCCAGATGGACAATCAAATAGCCATGTAATATGTCAACAAGCAGGGTGGAGTAGGCTCAGGACCTTATCCTGCTTATAATCGAACGAGAATAACGCCCAAGTTCCGACCTAAATCGGGAGATGGGCGTTCTTCTCACAAAAACAAATAAAGCGGCATAATCAAAAGCCGAACTTTGGATGCTTTCAACTGCACTCCGTCGCGGATGCGGACAAAGTTGACGGGGGAGTGTCGGAGGCGTGGTGAAGGCGGAACTGGGGCGTGGTTATCAGCCGAACAGAGATGGGCGCCCTTCGCCGATAATGGATGCGTTTGTAGCTAGAATTTAGGGCACTTTTCCTGGACCCTGTTTTTTGACGAATAAGGCCCCAAAAAGTGCCCTAAATGACCAGATGACCCCCAGAGGGAGTCGGGGATGACCTCCCCTGACTCCCCCAGTGGTCACTAACCCCCTCCCACCACAACAAATGATGTTTCACAACTTTTTACTTTCACCCTCAAATGTCATACCCTCCTCCCAAGCAGCAGTATGCAGGTCCCTGGAACAGTTGTTAGGGGGTGCAGTGGACGTCAGGCAGGTGGACCCAGGCCCATCCCCCCCTACCTGTTACAATTGTGCTGCTTAATGCTACTAGTCGTCCAACCCCCCCCAAACCCCCTGTACCCACATGTAGGTGCCCCCCTTCACCGCTTAGGGCTATAGTACTGGTGTAGACTTGTGGGCAGTGGGTTTTGAGGGGGATTTGGGGGGCTCAACACCCAAGGGAAGGGGGCTATGCACCTGGGAGCTCTTTTACCTTTTTTTTTGTTTTTGTAAAAGTGCCCCCTAGGGTGCCCGGTTGGTGTCCTGGCATGTGAGGGGGACCAGTGCACTATGAATCCTGGCCCCTCCCACGAACAAATGCCTTGCATTTATTCGTTTTTGAGCTGGGCGATTTCATTTTCCATTATCGGTGAAAAGCAAAAACGCCCAGCTCACACCTTGGCGAATAAAGCATGGGCGTCTATTTTTTTTTAAAAATACGGTTCACTCCGCCCCTTCACGGACCCGTTCTCGGAGATTAACGCCCATGGAGATAGGTGTTTCTGGTCGATTATGCCCCTCCATGTCAAGGGACTATACAGATTTGGAAACTAGTAATAAATCTGGGATCTCACATAGTAACTTCTTATATCCCAGGTAAACAGAATGACCTAGCAGACTCAGTTGGATTTTGACCCCTCACAAGTGGTCATTGAAGACCACTGTTATGCGCTACCTGTTTCAGAAATGGGGAACACCAAGAATGGACCAGTTTGCCTCACCACTAAATGCAAAATGTCCAGTTTTTTGTTCAAAAATTCCAACACCTCAGAGAGAAGCAGAGGATACCTGTCCAACCATGGGACAAGGGATAGTAAATGGCATAGATGGGCAGACTGGATTGGCCATATGGTCTTTATATGCCTTCATTTTTCTAATATCAGCCAACGTGCGGCTGTCACTTAGGCACAAACAGCAAGCAAAACTATTTACAAAGTCCTTAATCTACTTCTAACAAATATTCCTCGTGGTGAAAATATGTGAATACTCCCTCTGTAAATCTTCTCCAGAACAGTGTATCATTTAGTAGCAAGCATGTACTTAAGAGAATTGGCACTTACAGTCTTTAAGATTAGCTGTGCTAAGAATCATAGGATTCTTAAGGCACTGAAGCACGTTAGATGATAAGTTGGTCCTGGATGGGAGCAATATCCCCAGGAAGCTGGTTAATGTAAGTGGCTTCTGTATTTCACTCAGCCTCTGAATGTTGTTCTAGGACCCAAGGACTGGAAGGTTTGGGACACCCAGCTGAAATTACACAATAAGCCCTATTTCTCCCTTTCTTGTAAGCCCTGAATGGGTGCAGCGTCTTCCCCATTCTCATTAGCCCCAATATAGCAGAGAGCTTAAGTGGATTTTGATTATCTGCTCCTAGACTTCTATTTATAGATTGTCCTAATTAGTCAGGTGTCTCTATCATTAGAACAGTAAGGTTTTAATTGTCTAGGGCTCTCCCTTCACATGAACGGTCAGAAGCAGGGAGATGGACCAGAGACAAGGATTTGAAATCTGTACAGGGTTATGTAGCCTTGAGCAGTTCTCACTGCAGACACCCCTACTGCAGGATGTCCAAAGTCTCTATGCCTATTAGTTCATAATAGGCTGAAGATATGGATTGTGCCAGATGTAGCACAAATGATGGTGGTGATATGCAACAACATTTTAGCAATGCATCCATAATTAAAGCAAATAGGGGCCCATTTTGGCCTTCTCTAATTAGTTCAGCAAACTAGTTCACCAAACCAGAATGCCAAGCCTTTGTGGAGTGGCCAAACAGAGCCAGATATTATGATGGTCTGAGCCCCTATTGGCATGATTTTGAGGTATATTATGGTGGCTTTTGGCGACTTGTGGCTGAAATAAGACTCAGCTGTGTCTTTCCCTATTTGCTAAAAGCGTGCACACTTAGGCTGCAAGGGCCAAATTGGTAGTATACTTTGTATGGCCTGCATTCTGGTCTGCAGAAAAGCTAGTCGTCATTATTATTATATGAATGCTTTTCAGTTCTACTCACTCAGAAAGATGCCTCACTCTGCAGCAAGACTGTTGTACCCTTGTTTTTCTGGAAGGAGTTGTCCTGGATATAGAGCTGTCAGTTGAGACTTACCGATTCAACAGTGCTTGACAACAGAATCTCTGAAGACTTACACCAGGCCGAATGAGTATGCTGTTTTAAAGGAGGGACTTGGAGTAAACTAGGGTAGATGAATATATGTGTGAATAGTATGCTGTTTTTGGATGAATGGGTATAATTGATAGAAAGACCATTTAGGCTAGGGTCTTTAGTTTGGAGAAGAGATGGCTGAGGGGAGATAGGATAGAGATCTATAAAATACTGAGTAGAGTGGAAGGGGTAAACGTGAATTGCTAGTTTACTCTTTCCAAAAATACAAGGACTAGGGGGCACACAATGAAGCTACTGGGTAGCAAATTTAAAACAAATCGGAGAAAATATTTTTTTCACTCCAAGTGTAATTAAACTTTATAATTTGTTGCCAGATAATGTGGTAAAAGCAGTTAGCTTAGCTGGGTTTAAAAAAGGTCTGGATAATTCCCTAAAAGAAACGTCCATAAGCAGACGGACTTGGGAAAATCTACTGCTTGTTTCTAGGATAAGCAGCATAAAATCTGTTTTACTATTTTGGGATCTTGTTGAGTACTTGTGACCTAGATTGGCCACTGCTGGAAACAGTTTACTGGACTTGATGAACCTTTTGTCTGTCCAAGTATGGCAATGCTTATGTTCTTATGTTCTATTAGGTTAGCTCTTATGGGACTATAGTATGAGTTATGGCGTGGGAGTTTCAGCATTTGGGCCCTTGGGAGCAGGGCCATTCTTAAGCAGGGGCAAGAGCACTCCTAGGGGCCCCACACTTAATTGAGTCCACTTTGCAGCTGGCAGCTGATGAAAAGTTAAAGCTTTTCCATTTCCATCTCCCTCTCTGCTGCCCTCTCTCTCCCTCCTCTCCCCCTCCCCCCTTGGTAATTGTGCACCTCAGCACTAATGTTCTATGGTTCTCCCAGCCAGCCTTAGATCTCCTCCCTCTCCCTCTCCCTCACCCTTTGGTTCTGAAGAGCTGTGGGGGGGAGGGCACCAAACTGGTCTGCACAGGACCCCCAATTGCTAAGGCCAGCCCTGCTCAGAGGTACCACAGGAAGTGTTTTGTGGAAGTGTGAGATAATATTGGAGTCTTCCTTTTTCACGTTCATATATTCTTAGTGTGGTCCCATTGGACTAGCGTTCATACATGGGTTTATGGTAGCCCTTTCCTTTAGAAAGGTGAAGCCTTCACTACATTCCTTTTGGCATCCCTTTTCCTCTGACACCTCTGAGGATGGGGAAGGTAAGGGATATTTTTATTTATTTCAAACATTTATATTCTGCTCATTCCACAGTTCAAGGCAGATTACAATAATAAAACATATATAATTAATGTACAGAAAATAAATAACAACATAAAAGGAAACAATATGAGAGATTTATCCAGTCACCATAGCCAAAATGACGTTAAGATCCTCACATGCTAAATGAGTAAACAATCCTAGGGGCTGTTTTATTAAGCTGAGGTAAAAGGGAGTTTGTGCTAGCAGCGGCAGCTGGGGTTTTGCCATGCACTAGGGCTCCTTTTACTGCAGCGGGTAAAAATGGCCAAAAATGGGTCATGTGGTACGTTCGCACTTGCTGCGCAGCCATTTTAGGGGGGAGTACTTACCCCCACCCATCGAGGTGGCGGTAAGTGCTTCCGTGCTAATCTGGTGGTAACCAGGCAGTGCCCTGCCAGGTAACTAACCCCCAACAGAAATATTTTTCTGCTATTGCTGGAAATGCCACGTGCTGGGGATGGAACTACCAGTGGTACGACGTTGGGCCGGCGGTAGTCCCAGATTGCCGTGCGGCAAGCCCGCGGTGGGCTTAACGTTGCTTAGTAAAAGGGTAAGTAAATTGATGGAAATGCTTCTAAAACAGAGTATAGTGAGCTTTCTGGAATCCAACAGATTGCAGGTCCCGAAGCAGCATGGCTTTACTAGAGGCGGCTTAGGACTAGATTCAGAAAATGGCGCCGACCAAAAAACGCTTAAGCTTTATTCTATAATCCCTGCCTAAAGTTCGGTGTGGTTTAAAGCATAACACTTTAGTGTTATGATCGCACGTAAATGTAGTCACGACCATTTGCATCAACAAAAACATGGTGCAAATGCCTGCACCTACATTTACACACAAAGGACCCTTATTCTGTAATTACAGGCGTAACTCAAAGCCATTCCCCTGCTCCACCCTAAGACGCTCATGGCCGTCCCCTTTCCATTACCTCTTTTTTTGGGTCGCACATAAAGTTTAGGCACGTAACACCCAATTAAATCTTATTAGTACCAATAAGTGCTTGTTAAAAAGTCAGTTATTGGCACTAATTGGGTTGTTATTCAATTAAATTGCACATGCAAATCAGGACCACGCCTAAATTTGGAAGTGCAATTTTTGGTGAGCTTTACAGAATCAGGGGGATATTGTTAGGACAGCAAAAAGGCTGTTCTAACTTTATGCACCAAGTTAACTGGGATCAGTTTGAGTATCAGCTAGTGCCTGGTTGACTTCCTGGTCAGCGCACATACCCAGATATTCAATGCTAGTTGAATATCACGTGCAGCTCTGAGTGGCTTACAAGTTGAGTATTACCCCTTAATGTCCTTCGTATTAGATTTGTCTAAGTCAATACACATTTACTGAAAACATATACCTCAATCACTAGTGAACAGTCTGAAGGCAGCAGCAGGGTCAAAACAGGCAAGAGACTGAATGATGGGATTCCAAGAAATCAAGATTATTAGTAACAGGAACACAAGGCAGACAAGGACTGGAGCAGAGGCCTAAGAGAACAGGCAGCAAATAGGAAATAGAACAAGAATGACAATGACCCAGAAAGGAGCACAACCGGGGCATAGAAGAAATAACCCTGGCTGGTTCCCAGAAGACCAATCAGAAAATAGTAGAACAACAAAGAGCAACAATTTGGTTGGACAACAGATCCAATGAGGCTAAATAGCTCCTCTAGGAAGAGCCGGGACTGGTCCATACTTGACCAGCTGAACTAGGATGAAAAGATAATGTTTCTGGGCTTTTATTGAGAGACTGCAGACAACCAATAGTTTCTAACATGGAAATAGATCTCTAGAATACCCAACTGATGTAACACTGGTCTGGGGTGACAGAAAAGCAAGACTTATACAACAATTTGTAATTCTCAGTTTAGACACTAGGGAGCAGCACAAAACTTAAGTGTAAGAACTACTTTGTGTACAGGACATACAGGTATGTAATCATGTAAACTTTTAACTACAGAGGCTAGGTGCAGAAATGCCAAGTCACTCATTAGGAGTGTGTCACTCTTGAAAGCTTTCTCACTCTTACACTCTTTGATATAGTAGAATTGGAAAAGGTGCAGCGAAGGGCGACTAAAATGATAGCGGGGATGGGCCGACTTCCTTATGAAGAAAGATTAAGGAGGCTAGGGCTATTCAGCTTGGAGAAGAGACGACTGAGGGGAGACATGATAGAGGTATATAAAATAATGAGTGGAGTGGAACAGGTGGATGTGAAGCGTCTGTTCACGCTTTCCAAAAATACTAGGACTAGGGGGCATGCAATGAAACTACAGTGTAGTAAATTTAAAACAAATCGGAGAAAGATTTTATTCTCCAAATGCATAATTAAACTCTGGAATTCGTTGCCAGAGAACGTGGTGAAGGCGGTTAGCTTGGCAAACTTTAAAAAGGGGTTAGACGGTTTCCTAAAGGACAAGTCCATAAACCACTTCTAAGTAAACTTGGGAAAAATCCACAATTCCAGGAATAATATGTATAGAATGTTTGTACGTTTGGGAAGCTTGCCAGGTGCCCTTGGCCTGGATTGGCCGCTGTCGTGGACAGGATGCTGGGCTCGATGGACCCTTGGTCTTTTCCCAGTGTGGCATTACTTATGTACTTATATTTATCATTCATCAGAGCTTTAGTACCAGTGCCCTGATCTTGATCACTGCTTTCATGAGAAGGAAACCTTAGAGAAGTAAATTAAGTGATCTAACCAGTAAGAAGAAATCTGAGCACACCTTCCTGCCTACCGTTTCCCCTTGCCCTGTCCTTTTTCCATTTACTGCAAGTACATGTGCTTGGAAACCGATGCACATACTTTTAACTACTGGGTGGAAGACAGTTTTCAGCTCAAAAAATGTACCCAAATTGCTCCCCATTTTTTATCTGTATTCTTTCAGAGGCTTCAAAGAAAAGTCAGTATCATTTAACACTGCCTTGATTCATTTGCAAAGCAATACCACACTTAAGTTGCATCATTCTAGATTTATACCCTGGATGTACCATCTGAAAAATCTCAATCTTTGGTTTTTAGTCTCACTCCTTGGCGTGGTAAATCTTGCTCTTTGAGGTGGTTCACCCTTGGCATCTCTGTAGGTGGCAAAGTATCTAACTGAGATCAGTTATCTTACCGGGCTGCAGCAGCTCTGTGTTGGGTTATACAGTATGTGCATATCATGAGCTCCTTGATAAATGTGTATTATTGTACCTTACTACCTTCTGTCCTTCCTCCTTCACAGTGGGTTACAACACAACAGTGGGTACCATTCACAAGACTGACAAGTGAGTATTCTTCATTCTTGTGCTGCTAATTGGTAGCTATGGTTTAGTAATTCTGTCCCCTGGTTCTCTCCGTGGTTATTGGTTTACTGTTTTTTCTGTGTAGGTCTCATGCAAGCTATTGAGCTTTGGGACTGTAAGACACAAAAAGCTGGTTTTAATTACTTAAACAGGACTGTTGGTGGTTGCTGCAGAAATCTGTGTGATTGTTAACTTGAGCATGTCAACTTTGCTTTATTGCTGGGAAAGATTTTGATTTATTAAGACATGCAGACTAACATCAGAGATACTGGAACTGGCTAGGGAGTTCTGAGGAGGAAATGACCCCCCATCAGCCAAAGCTCAACTCTTGTTCCCTGATAATGCTGCAAAGCCACAGTCTTGTCAGCCATCCAATAATAATCTCAGTGCTTTTCCCTTTCAGTTACAGACAGTTTCACTGCTTGGTAGAATCAAGAGTCCAGACCACCACAGGGCTTTGCATTTTTATGTTTCATGTGCCACAGTACATTAGGGAAGGGCTGTTGTTTGCAATGACATTGGAAATGTCTGCAACATATCCCATGTCGTTAACAAATGAAAATGAGCAAAATAAAGCATGTGTTTTTTTTCATTTGCTGATAATGCTGCACACTCTTTGCAAAGATGACACACTCTTTCAGACAGACTACGCACTTTTCCAAACAGTGCATGCATGAACCATCAGAAAAGAGTGTGCCCACTTTGCCTTTGCAAATTGTATACACTCTTTGCAAAGAGAGTGCACTATGTCAAAAGCGTGTGTACTCTTAACGAAAATGAAGAGTGGCCAAAATGAACAATGCTGCAAACGAAACAGTAAACAACACAAAATTAAAATTTTTGGCTTGCCTATTCTTGCAGTATATCCTACTGCTGCAGTGGTACAAAACTCCAGTTGCAGAGAACCTCACATAGGTGAGATTAACTGGGTTCATGGCTAAATGTATGCAAGATCAGACCTGTGGGAGGGTGGCTTTTGAGGACTAAAGCCCAACGCTCTAAGCCTGCAATGTCAGAGCTAGTTTATAGCTCTGTAGAAAGCTAGAATATTTTACTACCTTTCTACTTGAACAGCTGAGCTGGCCATATTTCAAGCCTTCACTGGATCTTGGTCGAGAGGATAGTGCCTTGAGCCAGGAAGAAGGCTCCGCCCTGTGCTCATACTAGAATCTAAACCCAGACCAGCCTCTTTACAGGGCTGATAGTGTAGCAGTTTAGGGCATAGTGTAGCCCAGAAGAATGGCCAGAGGTGTGTTTAATTACATTTTGTCACAAGAAAAATACAAGTTTGATAGGGCATCAGGAATTCCACAATGACTCAATGCTTATTTGCAGTAGATTAATATGATTACAAGTCCCAGTCTGCAATTAATAGGAAAGGAGTAAACGCTGTGAGCCAGCTGTGAGCTGCTCTGGAGTGAGGCAGGATCCCCTGTCTCCTGGGCAGATGAGTCATTACTGTTCTCTTATGCCAGATAATATATTAAGGCTTTTTTTTTCTGCCTGAGTAAAAAGGCACAGATTACACTGGCCATTTTAAATACATCTTGTACTAACTCACTTCTCATCCCTTTTTCCAGGGAAGATCATCCGAAGAAACTGCCTCCTTTTCTTATTTGGCAATGCTTACAGACAAATTGTCAGGAAACATTAAATTCACTTTCTTCTTTGCTCTGACTTGCTTTTCTGTTTGGATCTGAGGAAGAGGGTGATCGCTCTCGATAGATAGTGAATGAATGTATTAAGTTATTTCGATTATGACCCCAGGGTCACTAATTGTCCTGGGCCTGTTTCTTTGTACTCAGAAGAGATGATTAATATTATTGCTCAATTCTGTGCCAAACTGAGGAGTCTTTGTAATAATTTATGAGCTATGCTTAGAGCACAATAAGTATGGACTCAGTGTATATGCTAATCAGGACTGAACACCAGCCAAAACCAGCATTTCTGCCACATATGCAGATTCATTAAAAGATTTTATTAACTGCATATGTAAAGCGTGGAAATAGCATAGAAATTACGTTATTCTGTTTGCTAAGAATGCTGGACCTGGAGTGAAATGTAGCTCCTGAGTTGGGGCTGCAATTTACAAATGGAGAAGATGCTCTATTCTCAGCCCTTTGCCAAAAAAACAGACCCCCCCCCCCCTTCCAATCCCTTTCTCCTGAAACAAATTCCTAAACCCTGTGATCCTTTTCTTGTTTTGATCCCACAGATGAAGTATAAACTTCACAGTGCCACTAGGTGGCATTAGGTCATCACAGGAAACTGAGGCATTAACGTTTCAAAATGATTAGGGGTGTGAAACACAACAGAAGTTACTGTGCATTCCAGGACACAATGAATGAGCTTGCATAGTATTGAGGGGCTCAGCGCCCACTGCACCCCCAGAGTTGCCACCTATGGGTAAGAGACTCTCCTTTAGCAGGGGAAGAAGGGGAATGGGACAGCAGGAGGCTGATTGTTACAGACAGGATGGACTGGGGAAGGTCTGAAGCAGTGTTCTTCATTGCAAGGTGTGGGGGGACCCCTGATTCTTTCCCTAGTACAGTCTCTCCCCCCACCCCTCACCTTTTCCTTAGCTTGCTACTGACAGATCTCCATAACAGTTATTCTGTTTAATACTTGTACCGTGCAGCTCTTGGTGAGTTTCAGCTGTGTACTGCCTAAAATCCCACTCTATTCTCACAGGGCTGAGAGAGCACCGTGCAGTTCAAATATACTGCAAGTTATGTGGTGCTGGAAGAAAATAAAATAGCTTTTCAAAAGGTAGCACCATAAACAGCTCCAGGGAAAGTAAACCAGGTCTAGTAAACCAAAGATCTTCATACATCCCAGAAATCTGAAGAAGAAGAAACAATAGACCCCCACCCCCATACACCTGGAGGATACAAAATCAAAAGGCAAAACACTTATCTAGCTATACCCACACGAATGCCTGCCTACCACCATCAAGTAACCCCTAAAACTAAAACTTGGGCCTAGTAAATGCCAGGTCAGCCAATAAAAAATTACCTATGATCATTGATGTCATCAGTGAATACTGTCTAGACATCTTGGGAATAACTGAGACCTGGCTGGATGAAAGCGGAGGAGTACCATTGGCTGAACTATGCCCTATAGGATTCACAATTCTGCACCAACCAAGACAAGGGAAGCGGGGTGGAGGGGTAGTATTCCTGATCCAAGAGACAAACTGCATAGTGTCTGCATCCCTCACCTGTCTGAGTCAGAATGCCTCCTAATCCAGTTGGGAAATAAGGAACCAATGTGGCTGCTCATGGTCTACAGAGCATCTCACAATACATCATCAGTGCAAGAACTGCTAAATCTGGTGACTAAGGTAACCCTGAGCTACCCTAGGTTACTGATCATGGGAGACTTTAACCTACATATCAAAACTCCAGACACCACCACTGCTGCTTTCCTTGATATGATGACAGCTCTAGGATTTACTCAGGTGAACAAATCTCCAAACCATGAAGAGGGCCATATGCTAGATTTTATGTTCTGCAAAGGGGTCAACATCTTTGAACACAAGGCTAGTGGCACTGAAATAACACGCCTATCATGGACTGACCATTTTCTAATCAAATTTTCTATTAATGACTACATAAAACAGATAGGCCCAACCAAAGTTTGGAAGAAAATTCAAGACATGAGAAATCTGACTGCTGATAATTTCCTAGAGACCTTGTCCTACTTCCATGTGGATGAAAAGATGATGACAGTGACAGATCAGGTTGATATCTGGAATGTATGCTTAGCAATGGCATTAGAAAAAAATGGCCCCTCTAAAGAAGGTCTATGCTCTATGCACAAATGTACCCCATGGTTCTTCCCAGAATTACAGGTCCTTAAGCCTCAAGGATGCCAACTTGAAAGAAAATTTCACCTTGATGAAAACAGGCTCAACTGTAAGAAACAAATGACAATGTACCGCCAGGCCTTAACAACAGCCAAAAAACAATATTTGGGTGTTTCATGCTTTGCCTTTGCAAGAGATCTTTTAGCCTTGTCTTTGTGTTCCTGTTTTGTGCCAGTTCCTGCCTAGTCAAGTTCCTGCTCCAGCTTTGACAAGTTCCTGTCTTGTTCCTGTGAGTTTTGCTCTTGAAGCTTTGTTACTGTGTATCTTGCTTCTGAAGCTTTGTTCCTGCAAAGCTTGTTCCTGAAGCCTTGCTCCTGTGTACTCTGTTCCTGGTTCCTGCTACAGCCAAGCTCTAGTCCTGGTTCCTGCTATAGCCAAGCTCTGTTCCTGCTACAGCCAAGCCCTGATCCTGATTGCTGCTACAGCCAAGCTTTGTTCCCAGTTCCTTCTATAGCCAAGCCCTGATCCTGATTCCTGCTACAGTTAAACTCTGTTCTTGGTTCCTGCTACAGCCAAGATGTGATCCTGATTTCTGCTTCAGTTAAGCTCTGTTCCTAGTTTCTGCTCCAGCCAAGTCCTGTTTCTGCTTTGTCCTCTAGCCTTGCCTCTGTTTTTTCCTGTAACCTTGCCTTGTCTGTCCAGTCTAGTCCTGTCCGGTCCGGATCCAGTTCTTGCATTGTCCTTGTCTTGCCTTTTCTGTACCCAGTTTGAACCTAGTTCTGTGTCTTGCCTTGTTCTGCCTGGGTTCGGACCCAGTTTTAATCTCGTTCCAAGGCTTGCCTTGTTCTGCCTGGGTGTCAGTTCTAGCCCTTTGCCTTGTTTTCCTCGTCTGGATCCAGTCCATTATTCATACTGCCTTGGAGCTTGGGGCCACTAACCCATGACCCAATGCTCCCAGCACACATCTTAAGGGGGCTAGGCATTAAAAGATTCTCCTTCCCCTTCCTCCTGAAGACCCTGCCCCCAAACATATTTCACCTCCTGAAGTCCCCCCTAAACACATCCCTCTCCCAAAGACCTCCCCATCACAATCCCTGTCTTTGGAGAGCCCCTTTTACCCTCCTGTTGGCTCCCCTGGGCTTACCTGTTCAAATTCCTGGTGTTCAGGGGTTCCTGTGTAAGACCAATCCCCAGTCACTCTTGCCTCTGCTGGTGCTAGGTTCAAAACAGTGCTAGTGACCATTAGCAGTAGTCTCTTGCTACTAGTTGTTAAGTTGCACTTTAAGGCAAGCTGCAGTATTCAATTAGGATAATAATGAGGTATTTTTCATACATTTGCATGCTTAGCATCTCATGTCTCCTTGGTAACTTGTATTAACATGCTTTACAGTAACATAAAACAGGTTATTTCAATTTAACATGCATTAAGAGGCAAATAATGTGCATTATTTCTGTAATGCATCTTAATAACTACCTATTAGCACAGCAGTTCAGAGCTAGGAAAAATTCAGAGATGATTCAAATAATCAGGTTCTTGACAGAATCTGTAGTAACTACAGATAAAGAATTTTTAGAGCAATTCCAGGAATATTACACTGGACTTTACTTTTCTGAACTATCTTCCAACTCAGAAGGATTTAGAGAATTTGCTAAAGACCTACATCATTCTAGTCTTATCCAGAATCAGCAAGACAGGTTAGAGGAAGAGATCTCTGTGGCAGAGATTATAAAATCCCTCACTGATGATACAGTTCAGCCACCTTGCAGCAGGTGGCACTAGTCTGCCAAGGCTGAGGCTGATGCTGAGTCAGAGGCAAGAGGCTCAGATCAGGTTGGAGCTAAAAGCCCTGAGGCTGAATAGATTAGAGAGGCCCTGATATAGAGGTTTCCAGGAGGGAGGTCCAGAGAGGAGAGGACTCCACTGCAAGCTGAGTTATTGTGCCTGAGGAGACAACCAGGGAAGTGGTGGGGCTCAGGCTTCATTTATATCAGAGTTGTGTGGGAAGACTGGCAAGGTAGGAGACACCTTGAGTTACATTCAGAAAGTACTTCTTTTGATGTGAATAGACAATGTATTGGGCTAGGCTGGGAGCTAGCCCTAATTAGGGACTGGACTTGTGCTGGATGAAAGCCAGTGAAGTAACAGGGGGCACCTGGTGTGTCAAATAAAATATTTTCCCTTTTTCTTGCAAACCCTGTGTGTCTGAGTTTGTGCCTGATCCAAGCCACACCCTTGACCACATTACCACATCGTGGATAGTTAGGTTTCTGAAATCCAGTGGATTGTACGTCTCAAGGCGGCATGCTTTTACTAGAGGTAGGTCTTGTCAGACCAATCTGGTTAATTTCTTTGATTGGGTAACCAGACTGTTGGATCAAGGGAGAGCACTAGATGTGGTATAACTTTTGATACGGTTCTGCACAGGTGACATAAATAAACTGAGCACCCTTGGTATGGGTCCTAAAGTGACTAACTGGGTTAGGAAATTGTTCAATGGAAGATAACAAAGGTAAATTGAGTTCACTCCGAGGAAAGGATGTTAACAGTGATGTGCCTCAGGGATTGGTTCTTGTCTGGTTCTTTTTAACAGTTTTGTGAACAATTTTGCAGAAGGGCTGTCAGGAAAGGTTTGTCTTTTTGCAGATGATACCAAAATCTGCAATAGGGTAGACATCCATGATGGTGTAGATAGCATGAGAAAGGATCTAGCAGCTAATATTTAATGTTAAAATATTCAGGGTCATGCATTTGAGCTGCAAAAACAAGGAAGCAGTACAGTATAGGGAGTGAAGTACTTTGGTGCACAAAAGAAGAACAGGACTTGGGGGTGATCATATCTTATGAACTCAAAGTGACCAAACAAGTAGAAAAGATAACGGCTGAAGCTGATAGGAAGCCCTGGAATGAGGGGGCATGGGAAAGGGACTTGATACATTGCCTTTCTGTGGTTACAATCAAAGCAATTTATATATCATATACAGGTACATATTTTGTACTTGGGGCAGTGAAGGATTAAGTGACTTGCCCAGAGTCACAAGAAGCTATTGTGGGAATTGAACCCAGTTCATTAGGATCAAAGGCTACTATACTAAGCACTAGGCTACTCCTTCACTTGGGATTAAAGTGAAAGGGGATAGACTCATGAGTAATCTAAGGAAATACATTTTTACAGAAACAGTGGTGGATTAATGGCATGCCCTCCCACTGGAGGTGGTGGAGACAAAGACTGTATCTAAGAAAATATGAGTCAAGCACATAGGGAGAGGAAGAGATAGTGGATTGTATGGATGGGCATGATGGATGGAAGTTTGTATGTAATTATATTTGGGATCCGGAAGTTCTTCTATCAAAAATTAATCTGGAAATCATCACTGTTCCATACAGCCATAAGAAAAGAGAAAGCACAGCTATTGGATTTCTTGCTTTTGATTTCATTTAAGATACAACTTCTTAATTGAAAAGACGACTAGATTTTATTTGTGATGAAACAACTTTTGTATTGTCCACAAATATGAAATTGCCTGTGCAGAAAAATGAAATAGTTTTAATAGTTTAAAATAATTTGATATACCATCCTTTTTGTCAGACAAGTTAGAGTAGTTTACAATAAATAAAATCTTAAAAGAGGCTAATCCTACCTGTGAAACCTGTTGTTCAAACTTCAACCCTGAATCAGTCCAAACCCCCAAATACTTAAAAGGATCCGAGAGCTGTACTTTACCTTATAGGAACTGAGGTAACACTGTAGGCCACTGTAAATGCCCTACCAACCAACAGGTCATGGTCTTCCCTATATTCAAAATCAATTGATTTTGACTCATTCAGCCTTCCACAGCCACCAAACAACCTTCAGTGCAGTTAGATCCAGATCGGCAGGTCAACAGAAACCCACCAACAAAACATCATCAGTGTACACATTGGCACACACTGCAGACTGTTGAATAATCTGCAACAATGGGGCCAAACACAGGTTGAACAGTGCAGGTGATAAGGCAGACCCTTGCGGGACTCCACACTGCAATGTGTGAACTGTTGAACATTCTTCTCCCACTTGTACCACAAATGAGGCGTCCTGAAGAAAAGATGCAAACCAATGTAACATCTGACCGCATATTCCCAACAGACTCAACCGTTGTAACAGCACCCCATGATCCAACACATCAAAAGAAGCAGTAAGGTTTAGGGATATTGCCAAAGCCACTCTACCCTTATCTAACTCTGCTCTAACATCGCTCAGCAATAATGCTAACAATGTCTCAGCTCTATAACCTTCCCTAAACCCTGACTGCATGGGACTTAATGCCCCAGCCTTATCTACATAATGAGTTGCCAAAATACTACCTGCTCCACTAGTTTTGCCATCAAACTCAAATTTGATATAGGCCTATAATTAGCCACCTCTAGGACATCTTTCCAACTAGAGACATATAAAAGGCTTGTGAGAAGCAGGAAGATATGGAATCCCTAGACAATTTTCGTACTGCTTGATGTGTCAGCTCTTGGTTTTCCTGAGTAATGTCAGATGGCATTTGATGACTGGTTGATATCTTGTTTCATGTTGTTGATGAATGTCCATTCAATAATAATAAAAAAAAAAGATTTGAAGACACAAAAAATATGAAGCTCAATTATTCATTTTTGCAGGATCATTCTGGGAATGTGATGGGGTAGTTTAATTTACAAAATCACAGGGGAGGGGGCTGAGGGCCTAAGGGCCTAAGGGAAGATGATTATGGAAGGGCTCAATGCTAAATGTTCACCTAGAGTGGTTAAAAGCCTTTTACAGGCCCTTGTAAGAATAGAAAGTTAACAGAATCAGGTAAGGTTCACACACCAGCACAAATGCAAAGACTATCTTAGGGCCCTTTTACTAAGAAGCACTAAATAGTGGCCTCTGCTATCCCCAGCCTGGGTCTTTCCCGTGTGCTAAGACCACTTTTAGTGCTGCCAGGATATTTTCTATTTCGGCAATAAGGGTCACACACTGAGTTTCCCATTAGCGCATGACCACTTACTGATATCTATTTTGTAGGCACTAAGGGCTGACACGCTAATCAGTTAGCACGCAGCAATGTAGCTGTGCTAAACAATTAGATCACACCTAATCTCGGCCTCACAGTAATGCATTTTAACCTGTGGTAAGCATGCATTAGTGCTTACCACAGCTTACATCCTCTCGAATGTGTCTTTCCTCTTTGGTTCTAATTTACTATTGAAGCTGTAAGGAAAAAAAAAAGGATTTAAAAAAATAGCTACTGCACAGAAGAAGCCAACTAGAGACATATAAAAGACATCTGACATTTTATTACTGCCATAAACATTTCTTTCTAAATTAACTTAATATTCCTCTTTCTGTACTTAAATATGATATATGTTACAAAATAGGCAATTCTCTTTTAATTTATTGTTTGGTGGATTTGGTTTGGATTTTGAAACTTCCTGCTGCACTCTGGCTTTCTCAGTCCATGGTTACTCCAGTTGGATTTGAGGATGTGAGCATCCTTCAGTTTCCAATACGGCTTTTATCTCTGGGGTTCTTCCTGAGTGCTCTCGGAATGATCTTCTTTAGATGGGCTTTGCTGTTCAAGTTCTTAACAGGAGTCTTTTCTTCTTGTACGTTCAATGCTTTATCTGTCTGGAGTTGGAAATTCACCTGGAAGGAAAAAAATGTATAATCTCACTGCCTGGTTGGCAGAATACCTTTTTGCTACTAATTGGGTTTCTGCCAGGTACTTGTGACCTGAACTGGCCACTGTTGGAAGCAGGATACTGGACTAGATGAACCACTGGTCTGACCCAGTATGGCTATTCTTATGTTCTAAGAAGCTAATCCTTCTGCTGACATTAGTATTTTCCCACCTACTTCATTGAGATATCTCCTAAAAGGCAATTTTGTAACTTGACACCAGGGGTGTAGCTAGACCTCGGCGGGAGGGGTGTCCAGAGCCCAAGGTGGGGGGGGGCACAGTTTAGCCCGCCTCCCCCAGCCGCCGACACCCCGCCTCCGCCGAACCCCCCTCCTGCCGTTGACCCTCCCCCGTCGCCGCTGCCGCCAGTTACCTTTGCTGGCGGGGGTCCCCAACCCTCGCCAGCTGAAGTCTTCTTCAGCACCGGTCTCCGGCGCCTTCGCTGATCTGTTTCTGACTCCTGACGTCCTGTATGCATGTCCTGCACGGGCCACATACAGGACGTGCACGCAGGACGTCAGGACTGACAGAAACAGATCAGCGAAGGCACCAGAGACCGGCACTGAAGAAGACTTCAGCTGGCGGGGGTTGGGGAGCGGGGATCAAAAGTGGTGGGGGAGGGTTGGCGGTGGGGGGGGGGGTCAAAAATAGAGGGGGCCAGGGCTAAATCTGTGGGGGTCCATTCCCCAATGGCCCCACCTAGCTACACCCCTGCTTGACATCCAAAGTTAGGCACCAATAGTAGACTTAGGGGTATATTCTATAAGTAGCATCTGAAAATTGGTGCTGAAAATTTAACATGCTTAGCGTGACTCTATAAAGAGCACACATCCTCTGAACATTAGCAGCTGGGCTGGCCAGCATGATTTAACTGGTGAAAAGCCTGTTAATTTGGACCATCACATAATTAACTTGCTTTTACTTTAAAAATATGCAGGCCAAATTGAACCAGTGGCAGTAAGGAATTGTATAAACACTTTTTGCCACCAGCTAACTTAGACCTAGAAATTTAGTGATGGGACATATCCCGGCCCCCGCATTGAATATCCGTGTCAGCTAGTCCTTTGCATTGTAGAAAAATATTGACCTGACTGGCCATTAAGTGGATACAGCCTCTCAGTGTTCCGGGGCAGAGGGAGCTGCAGCGAAGTTAGCGAAGTCAGCGAACTCAGCTGACAGGCGCGCGCCGTGGCACCCCCCAGCGGCGTGCACCCTGGGCGGACCGCCCCCCCTTGGTACGCCACTGCAGCCACTATTCAGTCCCCTACCTACATAGCTAATGGCTGCCATTTTTCTCTATATGCAGGAGCAAACTTAGAGGGGCATAATCGAACGCGAACGCCCATTTGTAAAAACGTCCATCTCCGAGAACGGGTCCGTGAAGGGGCGGGCCGAACTGTATTTTCGAAAAAAATGGACGTCCATCTTTTTTTTCGAAAATACATTGGATTAGGGCGTTTTTTGAGCTGGGCGTTTTTGTTTTTTAGCGATAATCGAAACCAAAGCGTCCCAGCTCAAAAACGACCAAATCCAAGGCATTTGGTCGTGGGAGGGGCCAGCATTCATAGTGCACTGGTCCCCCTAAGATGCCTCTATGCCAGCCTCAAATATCATACCTAGCCCCATGACAGTAGTATGCAGGTCCCCAGAGCAATTTTACTTTAGTTGGTGCTGCGCGGGACCCATGCAGAGAGGAAAAATCGGAAGAAGAAAAAACAAGCAAGCAAGTGCAGTCAGGGACGTCCAAATTAAAAGATAGTAAAAGGGAGAATTGAACCAGCAACCTTTTGATTACAAGCTCAGTGCTCTAGCCAGTGCACCACTGATTAGACGTTCTTTCCTTTCCATTAAGTCCCTCCAAGTTTCTGTCAGCCAATCACAGCTCATTTAGCTGACATCTGTGTCAGCTAAACAGCGGTGATTGGCTAACAGAAACTTGAAGGGACTTAATGGAAAGGGAAGGATATCTAAGCACCTGAATAATGTGGCTCACTGGCTAGTGCACTGAGCTTGTAATCAGAAGGTTGCTGGTTCGATTCCACCTCTTACTATCCTGGTAATTTAGATGTCCCCGACTGCACTTGCTTGTTTTTTTTTTTTTCTTCCGATTTTTCCTCTCTGCATGGGTCCCGCACAGCACTAACTAAACTAAAATTACTTCGGGGACCTGCATACTGCTGTCATGGAGCTGGGGATGACATTTGAGGCTGGCTTACAAGTTGGGAAAATAGTGTTTAACATTCATTTTTTTTTTTGGTGGGAGGGGGTTAGTGACCACTGGGGGAGTCAGGGGAGGTCATCCCCGGTTCCCTCCGTGAAAAAAACGGGTCCAACAAAAGTGACCTAAATTCTCTCTGAAAACGCCCTTCTTTTTTCCATTATCGGCCGAGCACGCACATCTCTGCTCAGCCGATAACCACGCCTCAGTCCCGCCTTCACCACGCCTCCGACACGCCCCCGTCAACTTTATGCGTTCCCGCGACGGAGTGCAGTTGGAAACGCCCAAAATCGGCTTTCGATTATACCGATTTGGGCACCCACAAGAGAAAGACGTCCATCTCCCGATTTAGGTCGGAATTTGGGCGTTTTTCTCTTTCGAAAATAAGCCTCAGAGTGATGCATGCCTCTTCCCTGATGAAGATTCTCGAAACCTGGCCATGTTGGCAGAGGTTTGACCTGGGAGAAATATCGCTGCTGAAAGTTGTTTAAAAGCTAAGTAGCTAAATAGTAGTTGTTTAAGTCAACGTATATAAGTACATTTGGATATAAAAATATAAAAAAAAGAAAAAATAGTAAAGATAATTAAGATCATATACGGGTTGATCAATGAACAACGGGGTGTCACCAATGCAATGTTGGGGAGTTCCCCTGATGGTGAAGGTGATCAAAGAAATCTGATGATCCCCGTTCAAGATACAATGTGCAGCTATATATAAATGTGGTTGTTGCTGTGATCGATATCATCTATAAATGTAGGAAATTGAAAAGTGTTTGTGATATGCTTTAGAGTTTGAATTCAACTCCACACTATAAGGATACGGTCTCTTTAATTTGATTGCACAACTAAATTTAGTCACGCGGCTAGGCACTCAACATATTCTATAATCCATGTCAAAATTTAGGTCTATTCTATAAAGTACATCTAAATTTAGAATATGCCTAATTATAGAATATGCCTAGGCGTATTTTTTGGTGTAGATTTTTCAGGCACCATATATAGAATCTAGCCCTAAATTTTTGTCTCACTTGATCTTCAGGTCTCCCCCCAATCAATGAGCCTCTCCTCTATTGCAAGCACTCCATTGGCTCCCCATAAAAGCCAGAATAAGTTTCAAGATCATAATATTAGTCTTTACAACCCTCCAGGGTCTTACCCCCACCTACATGATCACATTAATCGACCTCCCACTAAGGAACACCCTGACGGACACCCGAACTACCTTCTACTCCACTTCCCAAACTGTCAAGGTGTAATATACAAATCTCTGTACGGCACACGATTCTCCTATCTCGCAACCAAGACCTGGAATACCCTACCCTTAAACATTAGAAAGATAACTGACTACCTTACATTTTGCAATATGTTAAAATCATTCCTCTTCACAGAAGTTTTTACCAACACAGGGTAATCCATCAAAGACCGCTCATACAACAAAATACGTGTGGCAGATTTTGAATATCTTGCTCTACCATAATGACACACAGCTACACTGTTATCATGTTCCATGTTACACTGTAAAACTGTTGATTGCAGTTCTCTGTTTTAATGAAAGCCAAATAGAACCAAATTTTTGATTTGGATGATGTGGGTTATAAGACTAAATAAATGGAAATGGATTGTCTGAAAATGTCCGTCACTCAGTCTAATAGGGTGTGTGGGGGTTCCATAGCATGTGTATGTTCAGTCACAATTAGGGAGCATCCTCAGTGGTGGGTTTAGGATGGCAATTGCAAAAATATACATAAATTTTTATTTATTTATGTAAAAATTTCTATTCTGCCTACAACTAAGTGGATCACAAAGATACATAGATAAAGTCACAAAAAACAGAAGATACTCTTAACAAGTCCATAACAAAGGAGTCAACCTCATCTACTCATGCTATTTTCCAGCAGAAAACGTTTGGCAGAAAAAGCACATGCAATACCCATAAATCCTTTGTACCCATGGACAATGCATGCTTATTTTCCCATGCAAAATCAGGTACAGTTTTCACCCACAGGCTCCCCCCCTCCCCCGAATTGCCTTCCATTAATCCTCTTCTCTCCCATGTGAATATGGGATGAGCATTTATAACAACATGTCATCCAACATCCAAACCAAAATGTCAATTGAGTAGGACCAACCTGTAGAGGTTCTGCTGGGCCAACTGTCACTTTCACACTTTGTGATTTGCGTTCTGGTGCTGATGCACTCACAGTGTAGGTACCTGGTAACAACAGCCGAAAATAATCCCCCATCTCACCTAAGTGAAAAAAAAAAAAAGAGAAAATTTCAAAATTAAACACCTTTGGTAGACTAAGGGTGGGGGAGGAGAAGTTATCAACTTGGGCTACCTTTAAGCAGGGCTGCCGAGAGGAGGGGGCGGGTGGGGGGGGGGACAAAATTTACCAGGTCCAGCCTCCAAGGGGGTACCCAGGGCCAGCAAGCAACAAGCGTCATCCTGCTTGCCTGCTTCCGAGTCTGTCTCTCTCCTGCTCCTGCGTGCCAGAACCTGGATGAGTTAATGCAATTATCTGGGTCCCGGCATACAGAAGCAGGAGATGACAGACCGAGGGAGGAACAGTCATACATAGGAAGGTAAGAGGGTGGGCAGGGGTGGCAGTCCAGGTGTGTGTGGGGGGGGGGGGGGGGCGGTTCTGCCTGAGGCCCGGCTATGTCTTTTGTCAGCCCTGGCTTCAAGATGGTTTTTTTTCTACTATTAACCTCAGATATTAGTAACTAGGTCTCATTGCATAAAATGAGGTCTGTCCTAAACAGCTGAAGTTGTAGTAAAATAATCTGTCTTAACGGTAGCCCACATTGATAACTTCCCCCCTAAAACTCAGACCCAATTTTTCATCTATGTACGTATGTATCTGAAGGGCTCCACTGAGATTTGTGCTAGAGCGGTGTGTCCTTGTAGCAGGCTATGCCATGCAGAATAGAATGAAGGACTGCACCATGCTTGGGGAGTTGTTATGCCTGATGCCTAAATCTCTATTAGCCAGATACCCGTAGTGACTGTGAGCATGTACATTGGTGTTTTATGTGCTCAAGTAGGTGCTTATAACCATATCTAGGGGAACACACACATAAAGGTAGGCATTCAGAAGCCATAGGGGCCCTTTTACTAAGGTGATTCACTTTGGAACTACCGCATAAACCAGGTGGTAAATTCCATTTTTTATGCACATCCGATATGCACAGCGGAAAAATATTTTTTATTTTCTAGTGCATGGTGCTAACTGGGCGGTAACCGGCAGTGTACGCGTTCTGTTGATTACCGCCTGGTTAACGCGTGAGACCTTACCGCTAAGTCAATGAGTGGCGGTAAGGTCTCAGGCCCAAAATGGATGCGCACCAATTTTTATTTTGCCACGCATCCATTTTCATTCCCCCCAAAAAAGGCCTTTTTTGCAGGCGCGCTGAAAAATGGACCGGCACACATTACAAACATGCACCTACACTAGCGCAAGCCATTTGTTTTTTGTGCGCCTTAGTAAAAGGACCCCCTCAGCATCCAGTTTTATGAGATATACATGTAGGTGTTCATGGAGGCAGAGAGGCAGTTATATATATGTAGTTTACAAAATATAAGCACCGACTCCTGTTTTATGATGGTTATTTGTTGTTATTATTACAATCATGTGCTTTTTACTACTACTACTACTTATCCTTTCTGTAGCGCTACTAGACGTACGCAGCGCTGTACACTTGAACATGAAGAGACAGCCCCTGCTCGACAGAGCTTACAATCTAATTAGGACAGACAAACAGGACAAACAAGAGATAAGGGAATATTAAAGTGAGAATGATAAAATAAGGGTTCTGATACTGTACACCGCCTTGAGTGAATTCCTTCAAAAAGGCGGTAAATAAATCCTAATAAATAAATACCAGTATATGCATGCAGCTCAGAACAGCTGTAACTTTATGTGCAAGCATACAGGCACACTTGTTGTCTTTATACCATAGATGGAATAGCCTAATGGGTAGAGCAATGGGCTGAGAACCAGGGAAGTCCAGTAAACATTACACTGTGTTTCCTTGTGATCTTGGGCAAGTCACTTAACCCTCCATTGCTCCAGGTATGAACATACAAGCCCTTTTATGAAAGTTTAGCGCACGCCAATGGAATTAGTGCATGATAAATGCTGCACATCCTACTTTATAACTATGGGCCACGTGGCACTTAACACATGATAATAATGTCTGTTAGCACAGGTTAAGCTTTACTAGAAGGGCCCCTTAGACTGAGCCCTCGAGGGACAGGGAAATACCTCGTCTATCTGAATGTCACTCACCTTGAGCTACAACTGAAAAAAAGCATGAGCTAAAGATAAAATCCCTTCTCTATGTACCTTCCCTGCCTAGACATGTTATAATAAAACTGTCCTCGCTATGAATATGTTTAGTTGGGTTGGATGGATGCAAGATCTCTTTCCCTACTGGACTTTTGAGTTGCAGATTCCACTAGCTTAGGCCATTAGGACTCCATTCACCAGCCTCTTCTTTTGAGAAAACTGTAAATAGGAAGGGATTCAAGCAAATATTTTCTATCTGTGAGTAAGGTAAGATTTGATTTGGTCCGAAGATAAAAGTTGTCCAATATACTTGAAGCATGAATCTTCTAACTCTCCAAATTGGTATTAAAAAAAAAGGAATAAACAGAGATAGATAAATTGTTCTGAAAAGATAAATATTTATCATAAGTACCCAACTTTACATATACCAGATGCCACACTAATAAAGTATGAGCAACCACTGAACTATATCTCACTACTATAAATAGCCTAATTTGTGGATAAGGGGGGAGGTGTCTGAAGCAATTAAGGGGGAAGTTACTAACGTGGGTTACTGTTAAGATGTGTTATTTTACTGTTAATACCAGTTATTACTCCCCCCGCCCCTGCAGTCCCCGGTCTCACCTGCCTGCCTCCACAGCTCCGGGCCCCCTGCATTCAAAGCTGCAGTCGCAGATCACCTCTCTTCGGGCCTTCCCTCCCTGTGTCCCGCCCTCGTCTGATGTAACTTCCAGTTTCCGCGAGGGTGGGACACAGGGAGGGAAGGCCCGAAGGGAGGCGATCTGTGACTGCCGCTTCAAATGCAGGGGGCCCGGAGCCGAGGAGGCAGGCAGGTGAGACCGAGGACTGCAGCGCCGGCGGCCTGACCCCGGCACCGGGCCCCCCTTGGAGGCCCGGTCCCAAGGAATTTTGCCCCCCCCCCCCGCCCCCCCTCGGCATCCTGTGCCAGTTATTCACACACTAAAAATTAGTTTTCAGTAAAAGTCTATACATAATCATTGAAGGGAAAATATCAAGGAAAACTACTGTAGTTGCATTTAATTTTAAAAAGAAGGACTATGATATAATGAAGAAATTAGAAACTAATAGGAGGGATTGCAAGGATTAAAATTTTCCATGTAGTGTAGAAAAGCATTGATGCAAGCAGCTTATGGATTTGAATCTAAGCACGTAGCCTGTAAGTTGGATCAACTGGATAGTGGTTTTTACTATTTCAGAGAAGCCACATGTGTTCTCTCTGAAGAAGCCATTGTTGGCTAAACATGGGTCCATGGTGGAGAATATTTCATGAACTTCAATAGTTGAAAGGGTTTATGTAAATTTTTACTACACAATTCTCTAAGCTTTACTTTGATTAATTGGAATCTACCATAAACCTATGAAGTTGAAACTATAAGTTAAGAACTTTCATTTTATGCTTTTATATGGTTTGAAGAATGTGTATATTTTGCCACAGCTTGACAAGATGAGAAGGGTTTTTCATGTGCAATGAGTTGATGAAAAATAATTCATATGAAACAGTTTTTCCCTTTAAAAATACAATAGTAAAGGTTATTAATATAATACAATTTTAGACTATTATTCTAGACATAATGGATTATCCTAAATCCTGATTTGTTTTATAAATTTCATTTGAATTTAGGATTTTTAAATATATATAGTGATATTTTTAAATTGTGTTCCTCCTGGATAATAAATGAACTCTGTTTACAAGTACAAGTGCTATCCTTTTTATGTATTTTATTTTAAAAAGGAGAATGGAGGACTGTTGGATGGATTCATAAAGCTTTGTTTGTATTTTTCCTCAAGTTTTTTGGAATGTCCTACAAAGTTGTTGTTCTTTTTTTAATTAAAATATGTAATAAGGATACCACTTATTTTTGGGATATACTTTTTGCCCTGTTCAGGTTGGTGGTTTTGGCCTCCTTCTTTACCAGATTGTAATGCACTGTTTACAAATGCCATCTTAGTCAATCAGACCAAATTTATTCCACATATTGTCAAAGGTCAATAGAGCACCAACATACTTCCAGCATCACACACACACACACACACACACACACACACACACACACACACACACACATATGTATATATATATATATATATATATATATATATATATATATTCATATAAGGAGGGTCACTACATATAAGCGGGCCAGAGCCCCTCCTGTCCACTTTAATAGCTTTGAATATCAGGTGGCTACTGTCTCTGATTTGAAGAGAGTATACAAGAAACTGAAGAGAGTGCTCTGTCAGCTTGATATAGCCATCTTTCATTAGAAATTCCACGTCCAGTGGAGTAAAACTCACCAGAAGTGACATCATGGTTGATCCCACTGACTGAGATGACAGCATTTGGTATTCCATTATTGTTCTCATCCAGCACCATTCCTTTGATTCCCTGGTGAACCTAGACGGAGAGAGAGGGTGCAAGAGTAGAACAAACCTCTCTGAGTGATCCTGCAATATCTGGTTTTATCTACTTCTGTTTAAATATTTTCATGGGACATTCATCTGACTATTTACAGTAGATGGTGTGAATTTGTTGGAAGAGGGAGAAGAAGTTGTAATACAGACTGCTGGGTTTGTAAGTTGGCTGGGAGGCAGTGAATGGTGTGGTTATGGCCTTAGGTAGTAGGGTTGTAAGTTTTTTAAATTTTCATTTTTTTTAATTATAAGTGTTATATTATGAGTTCTTAATCTTATCCACTTTGATGCCCAAGGAAGATGTCATGATATCAAATGTTGCAAAATAAATAATTTCCGATCCTTCTGGAACCAAGACGGAAAAAAAATATCTTCCTGCTCTCAGAAACAGCCTAAGCAGGTTACAGCAAATGGTAGTGGCAGGGCTTTTTTTGAGGGGGTACTTGGGGGTACTGAGTACCGGCACCTTTTCCACTGTCTGCTAACCTTGACCCATGGTTCTCGTATTTTAATGAAAGAGCTCAGGTTCTACATACAAATTCTGCCTTGACATAGATTCTATGACTGGTTGCAGGGGTCCTGGCTATTGTGGGATGAGTCCCTCAATGATCACTCCACCCCTGAAGGGTGGCCTGGTATTTGAGTCCCGGCACCTTTTTTGCTAGACAAAATGCACTGGGTAGTGGTGATGATGGTAACCAAAATCTCCAACTTGGCCCTGTAAGGACAGCAGATGAAGCTCTGATAGCTGCAAAACTGCTGTCTCTAGTGATGGAGTACGGACAAGCAGAAAGTTTACAGAAGTGAAACTGCAGTGTGTAATCTAGGGAAAGCATTATGTGCATATTTGACTGTACTTTGCAGTCATTTTTTTTTAAACCAGTGATAAAGCTACTATAGTCTGCAGTCTTTTTGCAGGATTTGTTTATTGGAGCTGTTCTTCATCCTTCTCTTCCCTCCCTCTCCCCCCTCCCCACTACCTTGGAGGAGATGGCGTTATAGGTGAACCCATTCAGTCCTAGCCATGCCACTGAGGCTACCCCATATTTTATTACATCAACTTTCAGAGCTCAACAGTGGGTCCTTCATAGACATTTTTGCACTTTATCAGATGGAGGATTCGTTCTGAAAAACAAGTTCTTGAATTTATGAAGATTTTACAGAGCTTTAAAAGTATGTGCTAGAAAACTCGTATGTCAGGCCACTGAAATGCTTCCAGACAGTGCAAGCATGAATGTGCTGAGTCACATGTGCAGAGTGGTAGGTGGTAAAGAATGCAAGGTTATATTTGTTACCTCTTCTATATATGAGATGAGGGCATCACGGTTCCCATACCACTCCCGTTCCAGGTCCCCTTGGCGAGGAAACTTGTTACAACTCAGTTCCAGAGTTATTTCAAAGCAGTTGGTGTAAAGGTAATTAAAATCTTGCATGCCTGCCATGACAGCAGAATAATTGTCTGATTAGGAGACATTTTATAAATAGCGGCTATTTAAAAATGCAATATTTACATTTGCAATTTCTTTGCAATTCTTAAACTGTGACTAATTAAAGACTCTGAGTCTCATGTTCCAAACAGGAATCTCAGGCTTTAGATTTTTGCACAGAAAACAGCTTTGCACAAAGAAAACTAGAAGGCTGTACTCCAACAAAACTCAATGCAGCTTGTACTTCAGAAGCTAAATTTAAAGCATAACTTATTCTGGCACAAACTGGCTCTGGGTAGTAACTAAAAAAACACATTTAAAAAATGCACCTCATGTTTTTAAAAGATAGAATTGATTCTGTGCTGGTTTTACCCCCCCATTACGTGCACAAGGCTGCTGTTCTGATCTCCCTAAGAAAAATGGAGTACATCTGTATGGGTATTTGGATTAAACCAGGACTGGACCAACTTATTGATAAAAATGATAATGAAGCAACCGTTATAGCTAAAAGACTTCTGGCCCTGTAGGAGTCATGTGCTTTGCAGCTTTCTTTTTGCACTGGCTTGTTTTTATTCCCATTCTTCTGACCTTGAAGAATGACCACTGGAGGGAATGAAGTGAAGACCTTCCAGCACTGCCAGCCAGGCAGATTTGAGATTCTGGGTATCAGTAGCCCAAGCTCAGGATGGATCTTTAGCTGCCATGCAAATTAATTTCCAGGATTATTTGTAAGGGGAAAGTTTGACAAGGCTCTTTAAATTTCCAAACTGGATATTTTAACAATCAAAGCATTCAGGCACACTATTTTCAGGAAGATAAATATGAAAGCCAGTCATTTTGGTGCCTAGTTTTGAGTAGTTGCTTCTTGAATTGCACATATATCTTCTTCTTTTCACTCACTCTTAAAGACAGAACAAGCAGGAAAAACAGAGGGAGCAAGCCACTGGCAATACACTTAATAATTTCCATTGCACACAAATAAAATATACCTTTTATGTAAACTAATAATCCATATTAAACATGATTCTTTCTATTATCCCCTAAAGTAGCAAAGATAGGTGCAACCAAAGATTCACTTATTTCCGCACCCATGGACTATTATGGGATCTGTGAATCCTTAGGCCATAGATTTGTTTCTGTCTTGGAGTTCAGAACTGGCACAAAATTATGTAGTTGAAGGCCTCAGCTAATCAGAGGAACTACCAATTCTCCATAAATCAGGGGCTGACCCAGAGCAAACAGGGGTAGAGAAACTTACTGGTGTAAGGCAGTGGCGTAGCCAGAAGTCAATTTTTGGGTGGGCTAACAGGTTGGATGGGTGGGCACTAGACAATGGTGTGCTGGTAAATGTTTAACAACAGGCTTTCTCCCCAGTCCACCTATGCACCCCCCCCCCCCCCCGTCCACCTGTGTACCTCCCCTCAAAATTGCAGAGCTGGCTATAGCCGGGGAGAGAGCTTTGGGGGGGGGGGGGGGGGAGGCAATGCATTACTCTCTCCAGGAAAAAAAAAAAAATTAAATGATCCAAGGATCCAATCTAATTCATGTTTAATGTGGGATAGAATAAGTAAATAAATATAAACTTTTAATGTTGAGCACCTGATTCTCAACGTGGACATATTCCAAACACTATAATGAAAATAAAATGATTTTTTTCTACCTTTGTTGTCTGGTGACTTTGTTTTTCTGATCATGCTGGCCCAGTATCTGATTCTGCTGCTATCTGTCCTCTTAACTCCGTTTCAAGGGCTTCCTTTCCATTTATGTCTTTACTTTCTGCCTTTCTTCTTCATTTCTTGCTCTATATCCATAAGTAAAAGCTGGGTCCTCCGCAGACTTGACTGTCCAGTGGATCCAGCTTCTGCCTATTTTCTTCATCCATGTGAAGTTTTTCTCCTATCTTCCTTTTTCCTCATCTCATCTCCTTCCTCACTCTTCCATCCCTTTCATCCATGTCCAGCATTTCTTCTCTCTCCCTTCCCTCTCCTCCATCCATGTCCAGCAACCCTCCTCTCCCCTGCCCTTCCCTCCATCCATCCATGTCCAGCAACCCTCCTCTCCCCTGCCCTCCCCTCCATCCACCCATGTCCAGCAACTCTCCTCTCCCTTCCATCCATCCATAGCAATTCTCTTTTCTCCCCTGCCCCCTCTATCCATTCATACCCAGCAATACTCCTCTCTGCCCTGACCCTATCCATCCATACCCAGCAATTCTGTTCTTGCCCCTGCCCCCTCTATCCATCCATTCCCAGTCCCAGCAATTCTCTTTTCCCCCCTGTCTCTTCCCTACAGCTATCAGCGATTCTCCTCTCTCCCCTCCCGGTCCCATCCATGTCCTGAGATTCTCCTTCGCCCCCATCCTTCCCTCCCATTCCATTCCACCTGCCCGCCTCTTCTCCCCCAAAAAATTTACAGTGGAAGCAGGCTGAGCTCCCTTCCTGAATCTGCCTCCCTCTCTCTCATGGCAGCGCTTCCCAGACGCTGCCTACCGCCGCCATGATCGCAGGATCTACCTCCCTCCGTCACGGTCTCAGGACTCAGCTGCAGTGGTAGCGAATCATACACGCTGCCTCCTTCTAACCCGGAAGCGTCTCCTCTGCGCGTCCCGCCCCCATTATCAGAACTTCCTGTTTCTGCAGTGCTGGGGCAGGACATGGCAGAGGAGACGCTTCCGGGTTAGAAGGAGGTAGCGTGTATGATTCGCTACTGCTGCTGCTGAGTGCTGAGCCTGAGACCGTGACGGAGAGAGGTAGATCTTGCACGATCGTGGCAGCGGTAGGCAGCGTCTGGGAAGCGCTGCCGCGAGAGAGAGAGGGAGGCAGATACAGGAACGGAGCTCAGCCTGCTCCCACCGCTCCGCTGCCTCCACTGCTGGGGGGGGCCTGAACCCAAACTGGGTGGGCCTAGGCCCACCCAGGCCCACCCGTGGCTACGCCCCTGGTGTAAGGTAAGACACTGAGTTGCAAAGTTGTGGACGATGGCTCCGTAGAGATTTACAGAGTACCATTGAAATTCTGGTATGCAGTCAGTGGAATAGTCTGTGATGGTTACAGGAGTGTCTTTTCTGTCTACCATGTGAAATTGAATCTGTTATATGGAGCTAAAGACTGAATAATTGTGAGCTGATTATATGGTACCAAAATTTTTGGGGTCCTTTTACTAAGCTGCACTAAGAAAGGGAAATGGGACTTGATACACTGCCTTTCTAAGGTTTTTGCAACCACATTCAAAGCGGTTTACATATATTCAGGTACTTATTTTGTACCAGGGGCAATGGAGGGTTAAGTAACTTGCCCAGAGTCACAAGGAGCTGCAGTGGGAATTGAACTCAGTTCCCAGGATCAAAGTCCACTGCATTAACCACTAGGCTACTCCTCCGCGGGCTTAGCATGTCCTTAGGGGGGGGGTCTTCTTTGTGTGCTAAGCCCATTTCTAGTGCTGCTGTAAATTCAGCCTTTTCTATTATGTACTTTTTGTCCGTGTGCTAAAGGTAGCATTAGCGCACGGCCATTAAAAAAATTTTCCTTGGGAGCACTTACTGCTTCCTATTTAAAAACTGCTAAGAACTCCCACGTTATGGACGCGGTAACCAGTTGGCGCAATGGTAATGTGATTAGTGCATCCACACCCATTCTCCACTCCAACACACCCTAAATAAAACCCCCCAAATAAATACTATGCGGTTAGCATGCACAGATGGCAAAACTAACTCAGGATGCTTTAGTACATCCTGCATTAAGCCACTGTGGTAATGTGACTTCGCAGGCAAGCAGGGAACGCTCATAAACACGGGCAGACAAGGGGTAAAACTAAACAGAATTCTTTATTACTGTCTTCTAATATACAAAAGCCTGCTGTATCACGGCTTAGTTGAACTCTAAGGAGGCAGTCTTACTAGGGCTGGCTTCTGGCTACACCCCAAATACAATGTTACCATTCCAAACAAACCCAATCCAACACAGGCTTGCTTTCAGCCTGGACACACAACATATGAGTCTTCAAGGTAATGGCAGAAACTTCCTACTTTGATTGTCTTTCGCACATAGACTCTGGAGATATAAGTTTGAGGGCCACTCTGCTTCCTTGGGTCTCCCCCAGGTACTATAGCCCAGCCAACTCCTTGGGAAGATTCCTTCTCTCACAGTCTTCCTCCAGGAGACATCTGTATTTGGGGTTTTGCTCCTGTAGACCTCTTGCCTCGAGGCCTACCTGATCCACTCTTTCTCAGGGCATTTAGCCCTCACCATCTCCCGGCCTGAGCCCCACCCCTCTGACTTAGCCTCCGAATAAGGTGGCTTAACAGCAATATCAGTGAGGCTCCCTCACAGCCATGTTTACTGCATTAGGTGGAGTGGAGGAGTGGCCTAATAGTTAGTGTACCACGTTGTAGACTTGGGGATATGGGTTTGATTCCCAGGTTCAATTCCCTCTGCAGCTCTGTGTGACCCTAGGCAAGTCACTTAACCCTCTGTTGCCCCAGGTACAAGAGTAGTACAATGTACTACTTAGATTGTGAGCCCACTAGGGACAGACCCAGTACCTGTAAAATGAAACTGTAAACCACTTAGGTCTAAGCAGTATACAAATACTGAAATGAATGAATTAGGAGCATGTTAGTGTTTAACGCAGCTTAGAAAAAGGGCCCCTTGATAATTTGTTACCATGTATACGTATTTTATACCACATTCATTGTTGGTTTAATCTTGAATTGATAATGGGTATGACTGTTAGGCAGACTGGACGGGGCATTCATGCTGGAAATATTTAGGGAATATGGGGATTTTGTAGGTTTTCAGCTGAACTGAGCCTGCAAACAGGTGGGAAAACGTGGGATATAAATGTAATAAATAAATAAATAAATAAATAAAATAAAGAAATTTAACTAAATCGGAGGGCTTGCCATCATCTGTACGTCTTCGGCAAGCTTGGGGTCCGGATTTTCCACTGCGTTGGACGGACAGATCGTTTAAATGTTTAGGTGTTCATTTAGCAATGGATTCTTCTACATTATATCAGCTAAAAGTAGCTAGCCTTATGGCCATTACTAAGAATAGCTTGGAAAGCTGGAGAGATCGCCCGCTGACTTTGCTAGGCTGAATCAACCTGGTAAAACTGGTGCTTTTTCCTAAATGGTTATACTTATTATAAACGCTGCCCCTGAGTCTTTTGCATAAAGACCTCAATAATTTTAACCACCTTGTTTCACGATTCTGCTGGGCTAACAGAAAACCAAAGAAACGCTTTTCTTTACTTTTGGAAAGTTGGATACAGGGGCTTCCGAATATGAAATTGTATAATCAGATTTGCTTGCTGAGACACTTGGGAGACTGGTTCCGTCATACCGCTACATATATGCCTTTGGACTTTGAGAAGGTATACTTTGCTCCATATAGTTGTTACTCTTTGTTTCATTTTCGTTCGAGCCAGGTGCCTAGAACATTGCGGGGAAGTTGTTGTGCCTAGTGCATGCTGTGTGGAGGGTCCTGGTACATCACTTAGGGTGAGATCCCCAGGTTACAGATCAGCTGCCTATTAGAAGAAACGTGACCTTTGAGCTGGGGTTAGAAAACCAAAATTTTGCTTTATGGGAACAAAAAGGGATACATATGGTGCAACATCTACTCCACGAGGATGGAAGCCTACGAGGAGCTTCAGACTAAGATAGGGACTGCCTGGGGTAACAGATTTGCTTATTGCCAGATTAAGCATTACATTAAATCCTTAGATAACAGGTTGCTAACTAGTAAAATAGGAGAAGAGATACAGGACTTTTACATGCAGTATCTGAAGAGGAACTCACTGTCTCAGGTCTCCATAAAGCCTTTTATCAGAAGGAATCTCCAAAAGATTTAGTGACTTTGAAAACTAGATGGGAGGGGGATGTGGGAACCTCACTAACTGACTGAGACATCTGGGGCAAAATTAGGCATTATTTCAACAATATTTGGGGGGAGAAAATAGAAGGATCAGTGGAGCAATTTCTATTGGACAAGTTGGGGCCCTTCTGTAGCAGAAGTAAAAGCAATATTATATTGTCTTGAAAGCTGTGTCTTGTGGCATGCAAATGCATATTGCAATGTTGGACGAAATCAGAGCATCGGAATACTGGCACTGGAGAAACCACCTACATCAACTGGTGACTTGGGAGGCCAGAGATGCCAGGGGCTCTCCCAAGCGTAAGAAAAATGTTTTTGTTGATTTGGGAGCCTTATATGCAATCACTTCACCTATGGGGTCAGGGTTTAATCCTTAATAATCTGTAGATCCCAGTAGGCTCCCCTTATTATTCGAACCAAGTGGCCTGCATTTTTGGTGAGGGGGGGGAGGGAATAGAGGGGGGGGGGGATGAGAGGATTACTGTTGTTGTATTGTAGGCTCAGAAAGCTATAAGAGTCAGGCCTTCGGAAGCCGCTATGAGATTATGGGGTTATTTGGGGGGGGGGGGGGGAGTAGAAACTTTATATTGACTTTGTTATGTAATATTACAAAAATTGATGATTACTGTGTTGCTCTGTTTAATTGGTTTATTACTTTCAATAAAAATTGTTTAGGAGACATGTAACTTTGTGATTTGGCCTTGTATAATCTGGAACACGTGGGGAACCAACTCTCTCACCCTCCTTTTTATTGAGATCTTGTTGCCATATCTTCCTTTCTGTGAATACTCGCTGTACTGACAGGTAAGAAACGACACCCTAGTTATTCTAAGCGTCTTCTTGTGATATCTTAGGGAAGGGGTCTTGCAGACAAACCCATAGATTCAGGGATTTTTAAAAAAGAGATGTGGGCACAATGTTAAAAAACAGAAACAGACATTAGAAAACCCAATGTGATGAACACTAGTCCATTTACATGGGGAAGTATTATGCATTGTGAAGGTTTCAGAGCCTTACCCTTGGACAGAGAGTACCAGTGTGCCCCATTAGTGATTCCGTCCTCAAAGTAATCACCACAGTTCCAGCCCTGGTGCATCCAGCCGTGGGCATAGGAATATGTTCTGGCCAGCTGAAAAGACATTGTTCTGCTTATTAGAGTTTTATGCATCACAGCATATTGCACTCCTTTCTTCATGTCAAAATCACACAGCAAAGTTTTCAATATTTAGAAATTTAAAGTATTTTGCAAATGTTTTCACACAATTGCAGGGCCACCGAGAGGAGGGGACAGGGGGGACAAAATTCCCCGGGCCTGGGCCTCCGAGGGGGGGCCCGGCGCCACCGCCGCAGTCCGGCCCGCCCGCCCTCCGTCACTCCCTGGCATTGAATTTAAGCGCCTCACCTTCGAAAGCGCAGCAAGCAGCGGCAGACCACTCCTTCCTTCCGTGTCCCGCCTTCACCTGATGTAACTTCCGCGAGGGCGGGACACAGGAGGAGGAGTGGTCTGTCGTTGCTTGCTGCGCTTTCGAAGGTGAGGCACTTAAGGTCAGTGCAGAGGGCCCGGGGGTGGAGGGGGGCCCAGTGACCTCGGGTGGGGGGCGGCCTTGTCCCGGGCCTGGCCCAGTCTCTCGGCGGCCCTGCACCCTTGTACATTTTTCACATTCTGCAGTCTAAATTATACAGTTCAGAATGCATTTGCTTTACTGATCTACACTAAAAATAAGTGTGTGCTAAACACTACAGATGCCCATATATTCCTATGGGCGTCTCTAGCATTTAGCGCTTGCTAGTCATTAGCATGTGCTAAAAATGCTACTCTGGCTTAGTAAAAGACCCCCTCAATGAGGAGCCAAGGCAGAGGAGATAATAAGGGATCCTCAAAGAAGAAGGAAGCAGAATACAGGAAGGAAGTGACATCATTGGTGGTGAATGACAGCTTAATTGTTCAGCTCCGTCGGGGCTGGGGTTGAAAAGAAGACAATCTCCATCTCTACTTTAATTTTACTATCACTGAACCCTGACCTTTGAAGATCCAGCATGTCAGCCACGAATTGGTTGGAGAAATACCAGTTTGCTCTGTCACAGGGAACTCAGGCACGATGTATGCAGTCAGGCAAAGCAGGCGCAGACTATCCAAGATAGCACCAACGCATATGGACTTTGATGAAGAGGACTCCGCGGTTAGTGGAGCCAGTGATGGGGAGGTGACATGGTGCAATTTATCGCACTGGTTCCGTGCACTGCAGGGTAAGATGCAGGTAGTCCATGCCAATGTTCAATCTGCACTGGCTGAGATGAGGTGATATTAAGGACATTAGCATCCTTTTGGAGCAGACCGAGGAATGAATAGAAACTCTGCAGCTTGAGCTTTGCGCTGTGCAATCTGTACAGGCACAGAGGCAAAAGATCCTGCAGCTCATGAAGAACACGGAGAATCGGTCCAGAAGATGTAACTTGCGTTTCAAGGGAATCCCAGAGGAAGATAAATACTTACCCCCCAATATTCAGCTGGCGGCGGTCAGCGTTTTCAAAAAAATGCTGATCATTGCCAGCTAAATTATCCCCCAATATTCAGTGCCAGGCCATGTTCAGGCACCAGTACTGAATATTGGGGATAATGTTGGGCAGGCAGGCTGTTGGAGCTTATGCGGGCCCACCCAATATTCAGCTGATCCCACATAAGAAAGTTATGCGGGCCCCAGCTGAATATTGAGCCGGGACCCGCATTAAAAATAAAATGATTCCTCTCCCCCAGTCAGGAGCCCCATCCCACCCCCACCTCCCCCGGGTCCTACCTAACCTCATGGTGATCCAGCAGAACGTTGAGGGCAGGTACGAGGGATCATGCAATAGATTAATATTTGAATGACATTACCTTACCGACTCTCTCTCTGAAGGGTAAGAATTGATTGGATGCCCCTATCTCGCCCCTGGAAATGCAGTGGGATGTTAAGCAGCTTCCAAGTGTGAAGGCACCTTGGTTGGATGGGTTCTCCGCTAAACTTTATAAGGTCTTTGGGGGTGCTCTGTACCTATTGTTATGTTGGGTGTGTAATGGTTTTCTTGAGGACAATTCGATGCCACCTAGTATGATGGAGATGGGGATTTCTGTGTTGCTAAAACCTGATAGGGGCCCTGTGTTTTGTGGTTCCTATCACCCTATTTTTCTTCTAAACATTGATGTTAAGTTGATAGCCAAAATCTTGGCCCAACATCTCTCTTTGGTTTTGTCCAAGTTAATTCATACTGATCAGTCAGGTTTTGTTCCCAAGCAGCAAGTGGCCGATAATATTAGATGCATGCTCAATGTTTTGTGGGGGATCCAGCGGGCTCTGTCTCCCTTAGTTTTGTTAGCGATAGATGCAGAAAAGGTGTTTGACAGAGTTCGCTGAGCCTTTTTGTGGAGGGTATTGCAGAATGTAGGGTTGGGGGCCCACTTTTGTACTGCGTCCACAAGCTGTACGAGTCCCTGCGAGCTCAGATAAAGATCGATAGGTAGTATACTGTTTTCTATCTGATGTGGGACTTGCCAGGGGTGTCCTTTATCCTCTTTGCTTTTTGCTCTTTCCATAGAGCCTTTAGCTCAACAGGTCAGAGATAATGGGGATATAAGAGGGTACCAGTTGGGGACTGGACATCATAAAATTGCTTTATTTGCTGATGATGTTGTTTTATGTTTCAGCTCCTCATTTGACGCTGCCAGTCCTTTTGAAGGAGTTCAAGAAATATGGGTTGGTTTCAGGAATTAAAGTTAATTACGGAATTGAATAAGTCGGAATTGATGGGGATGGGTCTAGATGCGGGAGTGGAAGAGCAGTTGCATCAGTCCTTCCCCTTTCGTTGAGCTTGGGAGGGGGTTCAATATTTGGGGATCCACATACCAAAGGATCTGGCCTCATTATATAATCAGAATCATTATTAAATTTGGGGGTTTTGCCAGGTTCTTGGGGCCTGGATTGGCCGCTGTCGGAGACAGAGTGCTGGGCTTGATGGACCTTTGGTCTTTTCACAGCGTGGCAGTGCTTATGTACATGTAGAATTATGAGGTTATTATAGCCCAGGTCAGGAGGGACCTGGGTAATCAGAAAGGATTGTGGTTATCCTGGTGAGGGCATATTGCTGTGTAGAAAATGAACATTTTATCTCAGTTACTGTTTTTATTTCTAACACTCCCTTTAGAGGTGCCTGGGTCAGAGTTAGGCTCTCTACAGCGTGATATCTTGGGATTTATTCAGGGAGATAAGCATCCTTGCTTACCTAAACAGCTTTTGTGGCAGCGCGTAGAGCTGGGTGACTGTTCTGAATTTGGTCTATTATTATTGGGCAGCCCAATTACAGTAGGTGCTGGAACGGGATATTAGTCCCCATAAGGCAGGGGTCCTCTTGGAACATGCTCATTTTTCTATGCTTCTTTTGCAGCACTTACTTTGGATCACTAATGGGAGACAATTACTGAGGAGTCACATTAGTAATCCTTATACGAAGCCTTGGTTTAAGATTCAGAAACTTTATGGCTGCGGGTTTGGACTTTTCTCCTTAGCACCCATTCAATATGAGCCTTTATTTATGGCAGGAAGGGAGTGAGGAATTTTTGCTCGATGGGAGCAGGCAAATTTGAGTTACTTTCGCCAACTGTTAGACTTGGGGGAGATCCAGCCTCAGGATCTTTTTTCTTATTTACAAGTGAAACTTGGTACCATTTCTCAGCGTTGGTTGCATGCAGATCCTGAGGATGTGGAGCACTGGGAGAATCTACGAGTGGTGTTGGGTAAATTGAAAGGACCTATATCGGCCCTTTATAGATTTTTGGTTGGGAAGACATATAAATTTAAGATGGACTGGGAAAGGGATCTGGGTGAAGAGCTTCCTCCTAGTGCCTGGAAGAGGGTGTTTCATGAAGTAAAGAAAGCTTTCCTATGTGTGCTGATTAAGGAAAATGCTTACAAGGTGGTATACAGGTAGTATTAAGAGGACAACACTTTACAAAACCAGAACACTGCATCAATAATTTTATGGTGAGATACTAAAAGGAAACTTTTAAGACAATCCAGGAATGTAAGACTTTTGAAGTCAAAATGATTAAATATTTTGACACCCATCAGACAGGACTTAACAAAGATCTGGGTTTTCTACCCCATTATAAACCATCAAATTCTACTGCTTTTTCATCCTCTTATCTACCATCCATCTCTCCCTGTCTCTCATCCACCCAGCTCTCCCTGTTTTCTCACCTAACCCACCCCACCCTCTTCCTGTGAGACTATCATTGAAATACCTTTGTGTTTCACTTAAATTTATTTATTTATTTGTTGTATTTGTATCCCACATTTTCCCACGTTTTTGCAGGCTCAGTGTGGCTTACATATTGCCGTTACGGCGTTAGATGATACCGGTCTGAACAAATACATGGTACGAATGAATACAAGGTGATGTTGTGGTAGATAAGGTACATGTAAGGTAGGTGTAGTTGGGGGGACTTAGAGAGCGGGGGGAAGAGTCAGGTTTCATGGTAGAGGGAGGGATATTGTATAGGATGACTCCGGAGAGGGAGGGGGTAGGTTCCAGGAAGCAACTGGTGGTACCCTGGGCTTTCATACGGCTACTGGTATGTCTGGCCCATGATCACCCCCTCGGAGGGCCTCCCAGACCCAAATTTTGTACCGGTTCTATATACTGATGTTTGCCAATATTTGCTTATTTCTGATCTGAAGAAGAAGGGTCCGAAAGCTAATGAAAAAATGTATTGTTAGTCCAATAAGAAATGTATCATCTTATTTTCTTTTCTATGTTTTGTTTTATTGTTATTTATTACCTTTAAAAGTGAATTAACACAGCTACCACATCACTTTACTCATAGACTTTAGGGAAATTCAATTTATTTCATTTCCAGGGTTCTAGTGGTAGGAGAAACGTTGTACACTTACACTGATATTTCCTGAAATGATACAAGAAAAGGGACTATCTTGACAAGGATTTGAAAAGTGTCTTGAAGTTAAAAATTGTAGCACAGATTTCAACTGGTACTGTGTCATGTTGGACATCCATTACCGGTTATATATCTATTTACCTCTGGAGGGAGCTCAAGAATGAATATGAGACCTCTGAAACTGAGTTCATGGTAATGCTAGGAGATGTAGTCCTAGAGAGCTCTGAACTGACAGAAAATGAGCTCATTTTGAAGATGAACAGTCTGGGATATGAAGAGAGACAGCAGTTAGGATTCAGTTAGAGATAGCTAAGCACCTAGAATAGAATATATTTGAAAAGCTGCTGAAAAGCCCAAGTTGTTTGTAGAGATGGAGGATGAGCAGCAGGAGGATCACAGAGGTGGGATGCTTGGCTTAGTTCTCAGACCCTTGATGGAAATAATGCTGTTACAGATTTTATTAAGGAACTGCCAGTTTTCTGGGAAGCTGACACAAGGACAATGTGTTTGCTGTGAAAGGTCTTGAATAGAAGCCATAGAAAATTATTTGCCTTGTAGATTATGGGAACATAGTATATGTTGGAACAACTTATAACAATATTAAAAATCTGCGAACACTTCAGAATGCAGCTCTCAGGGTACTTGGGAATACCTGCAAATATCATTGATTACTGATTCAATTTTGGATTACATTTAAAATTCTTATTAGTGCACATAAAGCCTATTATAAGCAGTTATCATCAAATCTAAGTAATCTAGCCATCCTATATACTCCCATGAAGACTCTTAAATCTTTGCAGCATCATAGAATGGTTCTGCCATACATTTCTAGGACCTGCTAGAAATCTACCTGCTCATACACATTTTTTTTGGCTAGCCCCTATCCTTTGGAATAATATTCCAAAAGTAATTTAAAGAAATTCAAAGTCCTGTTAAAAACTCAATTTTTTTTATACTAGCTTTTGACAGTCAACAAGTAAAGGAAAGAAAAAAAAAGATTTATGGGCCCTTATACTAAAGGGTTGGTGCACAGCAACAGGCTTGCCATGCGCCAATCCAGAACTACCGCCGGGCTACCACAGGAGCCCGGCAGTAGTCCCCACCCCCAGCATGCGCCATTTCTAGCGCTACAAAAATATTTTCTATTCTTGTAGCACCAGTGCTTATCCGGCAGTAATCGGACAGCGACGTGTGCTGCCCAGTTACTGCTAGGTTACCGCAGGAGCCCTTATCACCACTTCAATGGGTGGTAGTAAGTGCTTCCCCCCCCCAAAAAAAAAATGGCTGCACATGAAGTGGTTCACTTATCCCACGGACATTTCTTTTCAAGAAAAAAAAGACAAGTCTTTTACCTGCTGCAGTAAAAGAGGGCCTCAATGCACATCTGAAACATGCGCCGATGCTAGAGCAGGCCCCCTTTTACCACAGCTTAGTAAAAGGACCCCTTCATGACTGAAACAGAAGAATACAATGTAATTGTGACCTTTTTTTTTTTGTTCTGTTTTTTTTTGAATGGATGAGTTAGGTTTGTCTTTTATCATTTATGCAGTTCTTTTCTATAAATGATTCATTCTTACTGTAAACCGCCTTGATCCGATAAGGCCAGGAGGTATATCAAATTTTAATAAACTATAGATTAAAATACTTTGGCAAGTGGTCTGTGCTGAGTGAAAGACCTACCCTCATTGCTGTTAATACACCCTGGATTAAAGTTGTGCTAGTGGGCTTGTACGTTGGCTGGGAATGTTACTGAGCAGGGATCCAGGAAGTACCTCCTGATAGATTATTATTGAGAGACTGATATGTAGTGAAAAACAAAACAAGAGGAAGAGACATGGCACATTAAAGCCCATAGACTGTATCTCTACCATGGAGGGTCAGACCTGCAGTGATGAGGAATTTTATTGCTTGGATGTTGTGCAAGGGAGAGGAAGCACTGTTTGTTAATTGTGTAAGCTGTTAATCAAAAGTCCATGACAAAGCATCCACCTAAAGAATAAAACATGTAAATAGTACACCAGTGCTCTGCCTCAGCCATGAAAAAGGGAAGATATTGGTGGGTTCCTAGCCTGTGAAATAGTTTATTGAACACAATTTCTTCAGTTCTGAGGTACTCAGATGAGTTTATATTTTTATGAGAAATGATTACTGATAAATCAATGGCACCTTTTTGTCTTAACTCATAGTGCTAATCTGTATTTTCATTCTATACAATTTTGTCATAATTTGGCCTTTCTCCTATATTTAATAAACAAATCCATATTCCCAACATGGAGCCATGTTTCACTGATCAGCTTCTTCAGGGACTTGACATGGATCCATGTTTTGTTGATAAACTTCTTCAAGGGACAGACATAGAGCCATGTTTCACTGATAAGCTTCTTCAAGGGATAGACATGGATCCATGTTTCATTGATAAGCTTCTTCAAGGGGTAGACATGGATCCATGTTTCTATGATAAGCTTCTTCAAGGGATAGACATGGATCCATGTTTCATTGATAAGCTTCTTTAGGAGACAGACATAGAGGGGCATAATCGAACGGCGCCGGCCATATAGATGGCCGGCCATCTTCGGGGTCGGCTTCGCAAAGGGGCAGTGCCAACCGTATTATCGAAAAAGATGGCCGGCCATCTTTTCTTTCGATAATACGGTTGGGGCCGGCTAAATCTCAACATTTAGGTCAAATGTTGAGATCGCCTGGTTTACAGATGGCCGGCTTCAAAAAAAGTGGAAAAAAATAGGGCCAGCTTTTTCAGTAGTACTAGTGGGATTTGAACTGGCCATCTCTGGATTACAAGACCCGGTGCTCTAACCACTTGGCCACAGCTCCACTTACTTGGATGTCCCTCCCTTTTAATTATGACCCTTCAGGTCTCTCTCAGCCAATCACAGACAGCTAAATGCACTGCGATTGGCTGAGAAAGAGACCCCTGTCTGTGATTGGCTGAGAGAGACCTGAAGGGGCATAATCAAAAGGGAGGGACATCTAAGTAAGTGGAGCTGTGGCCAAGAGGTTAGAGCACCGGGTCTTGTAGTATTTTTTGGTTGGTTATATGATTGTTTATATCTGAACCAAAAGAAATTTTGTAGATGAATTTGGGTTCAGGTATTATTGTTGGTGTACTCCTGATTTACTTTAGCTTATTTTGTGGAACATTGATCTAGACCACAGTCCATTAGCTTCTATTAAATACAGTTCAGAGATGTGTTCTGAAGAAAGCAGTCTGCTATGCTCATTTAATATAGAAACAGAGAAAATGTACCTTTCTGAACAGTGTATCATCTGGTGTGGCACTGTAGGAAGCGTAACGGGCACTTCTCACTCGAGATTTATCATATGGATAATTTGCTACCACAGCTCCCCCATGCAGGTTTGCAGAGAGAACAAAATTGTAACTGGTCATCCACCGAATTGTAGCCAGCGTTTCAGCTTCTACCTGTGAGGAGGCAATCACGGAGCAGATGTTTTAGAGCAGAAACTCAGTGGTATATCTGGACCAGGGCCCATGACTTCAAGATCACTAAGGTCCATGCTGCCAGTACAGGTGTAACCCTTATTATCATTTACTACTACTAATTATTTCTATAGCAGTACCAGATGTGCTGTACACTAAGGGCCCCTTTTACCAAGCTGCAGCAAAAGGGGGCCGGTGCTTGCGTTGGTGTGTGTTTTACATGCACTCCGAGGCCCCCTTTTACCACAGCTGGAAAAAGGGAAGTCTCGCTTTCCTACAGGAAATGGCTGGGTGGCAAGTAAAGCACTTGACACACAGCCATTTTGGGAGGGAGCCCAGGGGTGTGCTGGTAAATTTTTAACAACGGGCTCTCTCTCCGGGCATAGCCGGCCCTGAAATTTGGGGGGGGGGGAATACATGTTTCTCTCTCCCCTCCCTTGTGCAGGCACGCTAGGCATACCTTTGCCGAGCCCCACCAGCCAATAAATGGACTGCCACCATTCTCTGCTGCTTGTTTCTGACTCTGAGCAGCATGATGGAACCTTCTTGCGCTTGCATGAAAAGTCCCAGCCCAATGCTCAGAGTCAGAAACAAGGAGCAGGGAGCAGCAGCAGTCTATTTACTTGGCTGGTGGGGCCAGCATCACTGCCAGCAAAGTAAAAGAGAATTCAGGAGGGGGCCCAAGCCCACATTTTGGGAGTCAATTGTTAAAGTAGCCATGGGGAGGCCTACTTAAACCCACGTTAACCCAGAGGTATCCAGGCAGTGTGCAGCACTGCCTGATTACTGCTGGGTACACTCCAGCATTACAAATATAAATACATTTTTGTAGTGCCAGAAATGACAGCACGCTAGGGGTGGGAAGTACCGCCGGGCTGCTGTGGTAGCCCAGCAGTTCCTGTATAGCGAGCGGTGAGCCTGTGTTGGGCTTACCGCCACTTAGTAAAAGGATCCCTGAACACACATGAGACAGTCCCTTCTTGACAGAGCTTACAATCTATTCAAGACAAACAGGACAAATAAGAGATTAGGAAGTTAGTTATTGTGGGAATGATTAAAATAGCCATGGATACTGAACAGGTGAATAGTGGGATAGGGGTTAAAAATGACCTCAAAAAGGTAGGCTTTTAGTCTACAGTGATGTGAAAATGTCCCCCTCCTGATTGCCCTTATTATTGCATATATGTCACATTAAATGGCTTCTGACCTTTAAATAACATGTGATAGACAAAGGGAACCTGAGTAAACCTATAGCACAGATTTTAAATTATTAATGTCATTTATTTAAAGAACAAAGTTATCTAACACCCATATTGCCTAAGTGAAAAGGTAACTGACTAACTAACTAACTAACATTTCTAAAGCGCTACTAGGGTTACGCAGCGCTGTACAATTTAAACATAGAAGGACAGTCCCTGCTCAAAGAGCTTACAATCTAAAAGACAAGAGAACAATCTAAAGACAAGTGAACAATCTAGAGGACGAGTGAACACTTAATCTGATAGGGTGGATAGATTGGGGCATTTTATATTTCTCGAGCGGTTAGGCGCCGAAGGCAGCATTGAAGAGGTGAGTTTTAAGCAGAGATTTGAAGATGGGTAGGGAGGGGGCATGGCGTATGGGTAAAGGAAGATTGTTCCAGGCATAGGGTGAGGCAAGGCAGAATGAGCGGAGCCTGGAGTTGGCAGTGGTGGAGAAGGGTACTGAGAGAAGGGCTTTGTCCTGTGAGCGGAGGTTGCGGGCGGGAACATAGGGGGAGATGAGGGTGGAGAGGTAGTAAGGAGCCGCAGACTGAGTGCATTTGTAGGTAAGGAGGAGGAGCTTGAATTGTATGCGATATCTGATCGGAAGCCAATGAAGTGATTTGAGGAGAGGGGTGATATGAGTATATCGGTTTTGGCGGAATATAAGACGTGCAGCAGCGTTCTGAACGGATTAAAGGGGGGATAGATGGCCGAGTGGGAGGCCGGTGAGCAGTAAGTTGCAGTAATCAAGGCGAGAGGTAATGAGAGCGTGGACGAGAGTTCTGGTGGTATGCTCAGAGAGGAAAGGGCGAATTTTGCTGATGTTGAAGAGGAAGAAGCGACAGGTCTTGGCAGTCTGTTGGATATGCGCAGAGAAGGAGAGGGAGGAGTCGAAGATGACTCCGAGGTTGCGGGCAGATGGGACGGGGAGGATGAGGGTGTTATCAACAGAGATAGAGAGTGGAGGAAGAGGAGAAGTGGGTTTAGGAGGAAAGACGAGGAGCTCGGTCTTGGACATCTTCAGCTTCAGGTGGCGGTTGGACATCCATGCCGCAATGTCGGATAAACAGGCCGATACCTTGGCCTGGGTCTCCGCGTTGATGTCAGGTGTGGAGAGGTATAGCTGGGTGTCATCAGCATAAAGATGATACTGAAAACCATGAGACGAGATCAGCGAGCCCAGGGAAGAGGTGTAGATTGAGAAGAGAAGGGGTCCAAGGACAGATCCCTGGGGAACTCCAACAGATAGTGGGATGGGAGTGGAGGAAGATCCATGGGAGTGTACCCTGAAGGTGCGGTGGGAGAGATAAGAGGAGAACCAGGAGAGGACAGGGCCTTGGAACCCAAAAGAGGACAGCGTGGCAAAAAGTAAATCATGATTGACAGTGTCAAACGCGGCGGAAAGATCGAGGAGGATGAGGATGGAGTAGTGACCTCTGGATTTGGCCAGGAGCAGGTCATTGCAAACTTTAGAGAGTGCCGTTTCAGTCGAGTGCAGAGGGCGAAAACCGGATTGAAGTGGATCGAGGATGGCATGAGAGGAGAGAAAATCAAGGCAGCGGCTATGAACGGCACGCTCAAGTATTTTGGAAAGGAAGGGTAAAAGAGAGATGGGGCGGTAGTTGGAGGGGCAGGTAGGGTCAAGTGAAGGTTTTTTGAGGAGAGGTGTGACAACGGCGTGCTTGAAGGTGTCAGGGACAGTTGCAGTGGAGAGAGAGAGGTTGAGGATGCGACAGATGGCGGGGGTGACAGTATGGGAGATGGTGTTGAGTAGGTTGGTGGGGATGGGATCAGAGGAACAGGTGGTGCATTTCGAGGAGGAAAGAAGGCGGGAAGTTTCATCCTCGGTGATCTCAGGAAAAGAGGAGAAAGAGACCTGGGTAGGTTGGTTGAGGGAGAGGGTTAAAGGGTGAAGAGGAGGTGGTGGCTTGGTCGTGAACTCAAGGTTGATCTTTTGCACTTTGTCGCGGAAATAGTCGGCCAGTGATTGAGGAGAGAGAGAAGGGGGAGTAGGAGCGGGGGGCACTTTTAGGAGGGAGTTAAGGGTGGTGAAGAGACGACGAGGGTTGGAGCTGAGAGAATTGGTCAACTGGGTGTAATAGTCCTGTTTTGCACGGAACAGGGAGGAGTGGAGGGAGGATAGCATGAATTTGTAGTGGAGGAAGTCTGAAAGGGTACAAGATTTCCTCCAGAGGCGCTCAGCGGATCGGGTGCAGGAGCGAAGGTAACGGATGCAAGGAGTCAGCCAGGGCTGGGGATTGGTGCGTTTTGTGGGACGGGAGATGGATGGCGCAAGGGTGTCCAAAGCAGAGGAGAGAGCGGTATTGTAAGCAGAGACCGCTTTGTCGACAGTTGCGGAGGACGTGATGGAGGGGAGGAGATTAGAGATAGTAGATGATAAGGTGGAGGGGTCAATAGCCTGGAGGTTCCTGGAGGTGGTGGTTAAAGTTGGACGGGGTGGAGGGGGGGGGGTGAAGAAGTGTGAATGTGATCAGGTGATGGTCGGAGAGAGGAAGAGCTGAGACGTGGAAATTGGAGGGTGAGCCGGAGGAGGAGAGGACGAGGTCAAGACAATGGCCGTCACGGTGAGTAGGGGTGGTGGAGCACAGCTGGAGGTTGAAGGAGGATGTTAGGGTGAGGAACTTAGAAGCATGGGGGTCGGATAGGTCATCAGCATGTACGTTAAAGTCTCCGAGAATGAGGGACGGGGATGAGGGGTTAAGAAAGACAGAGAGCCAAGCATCAAAGTCGGTAAGGAAGGAAGGGAAGGATTTATCAGGGGGGCGGTAAATGACTGCCACTCTGAGTGGTAGCGGGTAGAATAGCCGGATGGAATGGGCTTCAAAGGATGAGAAGCAGTGAGATTGCGGAAGGTGGAGGGGTTGGAAACTACAGGAGGGTGAGAGTAGTAGCCCAACGCCTCCGCCGCGGCCAACTGGGTGGGGCGTGTGGGAGAAGAGATAGCCTCCATGGCAGAGGGCTGCAACTGAGGCAGAGTCTTCCGGAGAGATCCAGGTTTCGGTTAGGGCAAGCAGTTGAAGGGAGCGAGAGATAAAGAGATCGTGGGTGAGAGACAGTTTGTTGCAGACTGAGTGGGCATTCCACAAGGCGCATGAGAAGGGGAGGGAGGAGGGGGGAAGGAGGGGAATAGAGATGAGATTGGAGACATCCCGAGATCGTTCGCAGGGATAGGATGGGGACAGGTGAGGGGGACCTGGATTAGGGTTAATGTCTCCCGCGGATAGCAGGAGGAGGAGCAAGAGAGTGCGGAGGAGGGTGGGGGAGGTCGGGCGACGAAGGCGACAAAGACGGGGTGTACGTAGGAGGAAAGGGGATGGGTTAAAGGCAGGAAGGAAGTGCCGAAGGTTGAGAGCTAGGAAGGAGGAGGGGGACAAGAGGGATGGTGAGGTGACGGATGGAGGTGAATAGGGTATTGCGGTGGCGGGCAGGGTGGGAGGGCAGCGGGTAGTTCTAATGGTAGACAGTGGGAGTGGGGGGGAAAGAAGATTAGGAAGGAACAGGGCAAGGAAGAGAACATGGACAGGGGCCATAGGTGGTGACTGAGGTGTAACAGGTGACTGTATAGTGACTGAGGTGTTAAGCAGTTAACAGGTGTTAATGGGTGACTATGTAATGACTGAGGTGTTAAGCAGATAGGGCTTGAAGCTAGGTTTTGGGTTGGCGATTAGGTAAGTCAATGGCTGATAAGCTAGCAGGCAGGTAGGTAAGTCAATGGCTGAGAGGCTCGCAAGCAGGCAGGCAGGTTACTCGATTTGTTAACAGGCAGATGGATTGGAGCAAGCCGGAACAAGCTGAAGCAAGCAGGAACAAGCCGGAACAGGCAGGAACAGATAGACAAGCTGGAACAAGCCCTTAGTTACTTAATCAACCAATTGCACAAATTTAGAATCAGATGATTGAATACAGCTAGGCTTTATGGCAGCCAACTGTGTTGAATCTAAATCTCACTATATACTGAACTTTACCATGAGAGTGAAGTAGTCATCACAAAGTATCTGCAAGAATGCTATGCCACGATGAAAGGAAATTCCAGAAGAGATGAAAAAAAAAAGTTGTTGAAATATATCAGCCTGGAAAAGGTTACAAAGCCATTTCTAAAGCTCTGGGGCTCTACTAGACCAGTCTGAGAGACATTATTTCCAAATGGAGAAGACTTGGAACAGTGGTGAGTCTTCCCAGGAGTAGCCAGCCTGCTACAATTACTCCAAGGACACAGTGACAGCTTATCCAGGAAGTCACAAAACATCCCCAAAGAAAATCCAAAGAACTGTAGTCCTCTAACATCAGCTAAGGTCAGTGTTCATGACTCAATAATAAGAAAGAGACTGGGCAAAAATGGGATTCATGGGAGACTAGCAAGGCGGAAACTGCTGTTATCAGAGTAACATCAATGATCGTTTCACATTTGCAAAAACACACCTGGATGATCTCCAAGCCTTTTGGAATAATGTGCTATGGACAGAAGAGTCAAAAGTGTAACTCTTTGGAAAACACAGATCCCATTATGTCTGTCATAAAGCAAATACACCATTTCACAGTAAAAACATCAGTCAAACTTGGTGGTGGTAGTGTGATGGTGTGGGGATGCTTTGCTGCCTCAGGACCTGGAAAACTTGCCATTGTTGAAGAAACATAAATTCTGAACCAAACTTGAAAATTCTTGGAGAATGGTCATCTGTCTGTGAGCTGAAGCTGAAGTGTAATTGGGTTATGTAGCAATACAATGATTAAAAACACCAGCCGCAGTAAAGGGAAGAGGTGAGTACCGGTGGCAGGGCAGCATATGGGAATCACTGCCGCTGCCGGGTTTGGAATGTGATGAAACAGGTAAATGGATCTCAGCTTGGGGGGTGGGGGCAGCATCTTGTTTTGGGCCGGCACTGCAAAACACAAAAGCAAGTCTACATCTGAATGGCTGAGGATAAACAAAATTAAAGTTTTGAACTGACCTAATCAAAATCCTGACTTTAACCCAATAGAGATGTTGTGGCAGGACCTGAAATGACCTCACATTCATATTGTTCACAACTCCATATCCCTTATGTGGAAAATGGTGTATAATATTAAATTAAATTATAGTGCTCAGATTGCAGTGTATGTGCTACAGCCATAAAATAGCTTATGACATATCACTGGGACCCACCATCATAGCACTAACCTCCCTTCCGTCATTCCTATAGCTGAAAAAATCAACTACAAAATAACACTTAGCTTATTATGATGTAATTCGGGATCCTGTGAATAATCAGGCTGTTTTGTCACTGACAATCGTATTTTTATATTTTTCTTGTGTTGCAATCATCCCAGTGCTCATGTGATTCGTGTTTAAAAACGTCCATGTTCTTAACATGCTGCATGTTTCGCCTGATAGGCGTCTTCAGGAGAACAAAAATGTCTGATCATGGTGGGACTGTGGACTGCTGCCCTCCTATTTTTGTTCTCCTGAAGACGCCTATCAGGCGAAACATGCAGCATGTTAAGAACATGGACGTTTTTAAACACGAATCACATGAGCACTGGGATGATTGCAACACAAGAAAAATATAAAAATACGATTGTCAGTGACAAAACTGCCTGATTATTCACAGGATATGGAGTTGTGAACAATATGAATGTGAGGTTTCTATAACATTTTTTATGTGAGAATATAAGAAGAAACCGTATATTTTTGAACCCCAGAGTTTTTGTAGGACCTGAAATGAGCCAGTCATGCATGAAATCCTATGAATGTGTCTGAATTAATTAGGTTCTGCAAAGAAGAGTGGGCTGAGATTCCTGAACAGCAATGTGAAAAACTGACATCAAATTTTAGGAAGTGTTTGGTTGCAATTATTGCTGCTAAGGTGGTGCAACCACTTACTAAGTTTAGAGGGCAGTTACTTTTTCAAATGAGTGATCTGGGTATTGGATGACATTGTTTCTAAAGAAATGATGCAATAATTTAAAAACTGGGTAATGTGTTTATAAAGGTTCCCTTTGTCTAATACTCCATTTTGTTTAAAGATCAGAAACCATTCAGTGTGACATAATAGGGGAAATTAAGAGGGGGCAGTTACTGGGTATTTCCCTGTCCCTGGAGGGCTCAAAATCTAAGGTTGTACCTGAGGCAATGGAGGGTTAAGTAACTTGCCCAACATCACAAGGAGCAGCAGTGGAATTTGAACCGGCCACCTCTGGATGTCAAGACCAGCGCTCTAACCACTAGTCTCATTAATCCATAAATGTAGGCATGTAACTGGCTTTATTCTATTGTAGAATTTGGGGGTAAGCGAACTTTTGAATAGCACTTCTGCAAGTAGAACTCAGTTTGGTAGGGTAGAATCTGACCCTTGTCTCCTCTCAACCTCGACCCTTGTAGTACTCAAGATGGTCACTTAAACTGTCTCATCATTCAGTTTAGGAACTATTATAACACTATTATGTATATTGTTTTGCTTAAAGTAATTCATATATCCTGATGTTTCAAGTGTACAGTTAGCAGGTACAGCATGTTACTGATCCAGGGATAATTTTGTTTCCAAATATGCTGGAGTTCATGTGCTCCTCTTCCTTACCTGGCTTTTCCAGTTGTCTGGCAGAGGCATGTGATGATTGGGTCCATTAATCTTTTCATAGTAATATATTTGCGTGTTGAGATCTGGGAAATTACGATTGAGATCAATTTCATTAATGTTGTTCCTGCCGGTGAGAAATCCATTTGCATCTGGACCCTGCCAAGAGAAGGCTGTACTGTGACCATTCAAAGGAGATGCTATGCTGCCATTGCTACATAATTTAATTTCATATATCTTATTTTGGAATTTTATTTCATGTCAGTTTGTGTAATTGTAGAGGTATCCAGGAGAGAGATGAGAATTGTGTGTGTGTGTGGGGGGGGGGGGGGGGGGGGTGGACAGAAAGATTGGAAATAGCAAGAGGAAGAAGACAGGGTACATAAAGTCTAGGGTTGGGGATCAGATTAGAACAGTAGATTGAGGTAGGAAAGTCTATGATAGAGAAACCAGAGCAGTCAAATATATCTATATTAACAGGAGGAAAGAATCGTGGGATGGAAAAAACAAAGTAGATGGACTTAGAACTAAACAGGTCAATATTCAAATATATGAATGGTGACTACAGCGTTTAAATTGTGTTTGTATATTCAACTCTGCTATCCACAGAAGTGGTGATGCTGAATATATGTTCTAATAGAATCATAGAAACAGAGAAAATGACAGCAGATAAAGACCTTATGGCCCATCCAGTCTGCCCATCCATACCATCTGCTACCCCTTTCTCTCCCTATGTGCTTATCCCACACTTTCTTGAATTCAGATATGGTTCTCGACTCTATCACCTTCACTGGGAATCCGTTACATGCATCCACTACCCTGAAGAAGTATTTTCTTACATTAATCCTGAGTCTGTCCCCTTTCACCTTCAACATATGCCCCCTCATTTTAGAGCATTCCCTCAAGTGATAAAGACTTGCCTCTTATACATTTATGCCATGTTGGTATGTAAACATTTCTATCATATCTCCCCTCTCCCGTCTTTCCTCCAAAATATACATATTGAGAGCAGTGGTGACTGGTCTGAGCTATAATACTCCTGGAGGAATTCTGCGCAAAAAATTTTGAAAATTCTGCACATTTTATTTGTAATTTTCTTGAGCAGAATCCCCCCCCCCCCCCCATTATAAGAGCTGGCATCTCCCCCCAGGTATGAAATACTGCCCTCTCCCACCTCCCTCCTCCACCACCACCACCACTGCAGTTTCCTATGCACCTTCCTACATACTCCACCGCATTCCCATGGCACACATACACCTCATCCACCTTTCTCCAGTCCCCTCCACACTTCACCTTTTTCCAGCACCCTTCCCTACACCCACTCACCCACCATTCAGCTTTTTTTGCCCCCTCCATGCTCCACCTATGTTTTTTTTCCAGCCCCCCACCCCCACTCCCTTCCTCTTTGCACACTCTCCACTCCAGCATGCTAAGAGGAGAAACCGCACAACTGCACATCGAGCTGCTTCCTGCACCTCTGCTGTCCTGGGGCTGACTGTTCCTTTGAGCCTCGCAGACCTCTGTACAGCTGTGTGAATTTTTAGACCGGTTTCTCAGCACCTAAGAGTCTTTGTAAAGACTGACCACTTTATATCTTCATCATTTGACACAAATTCATTATCACTGTTTCATGAGACTCCTGACGCAGGCGCTACAGCTGAATCATGGTGACGTGTCGTCTTTTTTATATAGAATAAACTAATGTTTGCTTTTACCTTCATCTCCCATGAGATTTTTTGGAAGTGTCCTGTTGGCTACCCTTATAGCTGGAAGCAGCCCAATGTGCGACTGTGCAGCTCCTTCTCTTGCCACGCTGGAGCAGTGAGTGTGCAGGAAAGGGGGAAGCATCCAGAAAGCAGACTGCACAGAATTCTGCATGGGAAAGGCAGAGTTCTGCGCACTCTATGGAGGTGGGGAATTTTGGATTGTGCATTGTGCAGTAGTGCAGAATTCCCTCAGGATTATTATATGGATAGCAGCAATATTCAGCCACTAACCAGATGGTTATGTGGAAAAAGTAAGGACAGCAAAACCTCTCTCCTAACTTTTTTCTCAGAGCATGGATACCAGCTCAGTATCACCCACTATCTGTAGAGTTAGGAGGAAAACCCATGCTCCACCCTGGACACTATGGAGTTCATTTTTGAAAGACAAAAATATCCAAAAAGTATCATAAAGCAGCATTTGTATGAATGTCTTCTCAAAACATCCAAATCAATAGTTTGAAACCTATTTTGCAGACATTTATCTAAGCAATCTGTCTGCAGTGCATCCAAATCACAAGGGGGCGTATTGGGGGCATTTCAGGGGTGGGCTTAGGGCAAGCTTAGGGCGTTCCTAACACTTGGATGTTATACAGCCATAATGGAACAAAACAAAAACTTCCAGGGCTGAAACTTCAGTGTTTTGGTCTAGACCAGTTTTTAGAATGAATGAGGCATAAAAAGATGCCCTACATGACCAGATGACCACTGGGGGGAATCAGGGATGCCCCCCCCCTTACTCCCCCAGTGGTCACTGACTCCCTCCCACCCCCCAAGAATTTTACTTACCAGCCTCTATGACCGCTTCAGATGTTATAGCCAGGTCTATTAGAGCAGCAAGCAGGTCGTGGGAATAGTGCAGTGGTCAGTAGAGAGGAGGACCCAGGCCTATATCCCAGTCTACCTATTATACTTGCAGCCCTCCTACACTCCCAAAAAAACCTACTGCACCCACATATAGGTGACCCCCTTCACCCATAAGGGCTATTGTAGTGGTGTACAGTTGGATATAGTAGGTTTTTAGTGGGTTTTGGAGGGCTCACCATACATGGTGAGATGTGTACCTGGGAGCTTTTATATGAAGTCTACTGCAGTGCCCCCAGGGTGTGCCATTGCTCTCCTGGGATGTCTGTGTGGCCAGTCTACTAAGAATGCTGGCTTCTCCTATATCCCAATGGCTTGATTTTCTACATTTTTCACTTGGACTTTTTTTTTTTTTTTAATGGCCCAAAAAGATAAACGCACAGACCATGAAAACATCTTGCATGTGGTCATTAAAAAAAAAAAAAAAAAAAAGATAGGCATTTTGCTGTTTCAAAAATGGCCATATTTCCTATTCGGATTTGGAACATTTAGCGCAAAACGTCCAAAGTCCAGCATAGATGTCATATCAAAAATGCCCCTCCACCTGGTTAAGTCAAGGACAGTCTGTAAGAAAAGCCACATACGGTGCTTATCTGAACAGCAGCCGCCAACTATCCAAATGAGTGTTTTTGAATATTGGACTGAAAATGTTTAATGATTAGACGTCAAAGCAAAAATGGGTTTATCTGTTTATACTGAAGGGAACTAACAGGTAAAGCAACAAACCAATCCCTCAGTAAAAGACAGAAACTAAGGGCAGAATATTCAGCCCACAGCAATAAGTAACTGGTAAGCTGCTTCCAGCCAAGGCTAAACTAACTCCAGATATTGAATGCTGGGGCATGTTCAGCTCCTGGCATTCGATATCCAAGAAGTTAACCAGGCCCCAGCCGATATTCAGACCAGTGCCTGGTTAGCTCAGCACAAAAAGTTTTGCTAGTTTAACTTTATGTGGTTTCTTAGCTGGTTAGCAGACTGAAAATCGCTGCTAACCAACTAGGTTGATGTTGCGGCCTAACTCTGCCCCTGGCCCGTCCCTAGCCTAGCTGGTTACAGGATTGCTGGTTAGTGGACATATTCAGCTGCACTAACTGGTTATGTGCTGCTGAGCATTGGGTGCCGGCTCAGCGAGGTAACCATACAGGAGCATCTCCAGCCAACTTTTAGGGGCATGGTTATCAACATTGGCTACCATTAAGACATGCTATTTTACCATAGGTCCCATTTTATGCAATGAGACCTAGTTAGTAATAACTGAGGTCAACAGTAAAATAACACGTCTCAACAGTAGCCTACGCTGATAACTTATCCCTTTAGTGCCATCACAGTTTTATGGCTTGCAATTAAGGAATTTTTCTGCAGTGATCAGACCAGACGGGAAGCATTTACTCGTGCCTCCGAAACCCCAATAGAAGCTAGTTCTGAGTGAGTTGTAAGAAACTGGAAGGCTAATATAAAACCAACAATCACCCTTAGCTTTTTTATATCTATTTTAAGATATGGAGGCCAAGTACATATGGAATTCCCATGATATGATCTCCTTAGGACTTATACGGCTGTAGAACCTCACCACATCCCCTGCATCTCTTTGTGCAGCTGGATTATGTTTGATATCTTGGTTGCTGAGTGTCAGTACCAGTAGCCATTCATGCAGAATGCCAATGAGACCTTTTTTTCAGACAATTTGTAGGCAGCACTTCTGCAAAGCTCTTTGCTTTCTGTTATTTTAATTTTCCCAAGAACCCGTCAGTGTTTGTTACAAGCATGGAAGAAAAGCATTGCAAAATTTGACTGCTCAGTTTTCTTCATAAATCCAGAGAGAAGTACAGGATAATGTGTAACTTTTTCTCCTCCTGAGCCAGGGGAAGGGGCCGAGGACCAAGGATTCTTACTGGATGGGGTAGGGAGAGAGCCTGAACCAATCAGATTTAGTAAGATGAAAACAAAATTCTGTTTGTTCCATTGAATATATACATATGAGGGTGAAAATCAGGAATAGTCTGTAAAACCCAGGAAATTTTCTATTAAAAAAAAGAACTGAAGATGGAAAGGTCCTACAAATGTTGCTTTTGCCAAGATGCATTGCATCATTTAGCCATGCTGAACAGCACCTTCTCCATTTGTCCATGATGCCAGTCTGGCCAAATCCATCACTAATTTTACTTCTTCCTCCTTGTTTAGTGTTCAGCCTTATCTTTGGAAAGGAAGAAGGCTAAATCTATTTGCCATGTATGTTGTACATAAAGAGAATGTGTTTTTTTTTTAAAACTTTATCTACATGACATCCCTGGAAGGGTCACTGTATAATGTCTGTGGGTGAACAGAGAAGGGCAGCTGTGGCTATGGGAGAACAAGCTTGGACAAAGTATTAGTTTTGTTGGGCGAGGGAGGTTGGGAGGGGCGGCAATGGCTAATACAGTGTCTGCGTTGGTGTTAAAAGCATCAAATGACTTCCTCGTTACTCAGAATGACACAAGGGCAGACATAAAAAAAATTTTCTCCCATCTCTCTGCAAGCTTCTCTGTGCAGGAGTGCATTGAAGGACCTTAGTAATATTGAATTCAGGACAAGCGATGTGTGTGACACTGGTACCGCTGAAATCGTTGATTTTCAGCGGAGCTGTGGGTGACTAAATAGGTTAGCAGAAATATTATGATTTACTCCCTCGTGTTGTGGGATGCCAACCACTTCACAACTGCAAAATATTGTGTATGATGATCAACTGCCCTTTCATTACACAATGCAACAGTTCATTGTTGTAATCTGTGAGCCAAAGGAAGGTGCAATTAAAATGATTTTACTGCCCAATAGTGTTAGTCTGGGGAGGTTAAAGAGCTGAGGCTTCCTTAAAGGCTGGGACATGAGCTCTTTTCACCTAAAAGTGTAGAAATGTAAAAGGTGCCAGTGATTTGTCCTACTCCTCCCAGGGCACATACTGTGGTGCCTTCTGCAGTTATATGTGCCCCACATGCTTGAAGGGTTCACGCATTACCTTCAGGCTCCATAAATGAAGAGGAGATTTAATGCTACTACTAGAATTGCCGCTGCTCTGCTAGGTGAGACTGGGACCTGCAGCTTCTGAGTTCCTGCTGTTTGTGTGAATGCACTGTGATGGGTACAGTTAATATGATAGTAACATAGACCTCTTCCCCTTAGTGAGATTCCAGTATAGCTTCTTTTCTCTATTCCTAGAGAAAGGCCTTCCATCTGCTCCCCCCCCCCCCATATATATATATATATATATATATATATATATATATATATATATACTAGTAAAAAAGGCCCGTTTCTGACACAAATGAAACGGGCGCTAGCAAGGTTTTCCTCGGAGTGTGTATGTATGAGAGAGTGTATGTGAGAGTGACTGTGTGTGAGAGAGAGAGTGAATGTGCGAGTGTGTCTGTGAGAGAGTGTGTGTGAGAATGAGAGTGTGTGCAAGTGCGTATGTGAGACACAGTGTGAGAGAGAGTGTGTTTCACACAGATACAGTGTGTGCGAGAGAGAGTGTGTGTATGAGACACAGACTCTCTTTGAGGCTGAGTGTATGAGACCAAGAGAGTGTGTGAGTGACTGTGTGACACATAGAGAGTGAGTGTGATACAGTGTGAGACACAGAGTGTGTGAGAGACAGTGTGTGAGAGAAAGAAAGAAAGACATTGACTGAGAGAGAGAGAGAGAGAGAGTGTGTGACAGAGATACCTCCCCCCCCTCTCTGGTGTCAGGCCCCCCCCTCCCTCTCTCTGGTGTCAGCCCCCCCCCCCTCTCTCTCTCTGGTGTCTGAGCGTTACTGTGCAGGACGCTGAGCTCTGGCTGTGCTTCAAGGAACTGACCAATCCTATTTAATGGAATGCACCTCCAACATTCTGAAGCCGAGAAACCTCGTGTGGTTGGTCACTTCTGCTTGTGACGAACCCGGAAGTACGTGATGTCAATTCAGGAGATAGATACAGAGAGCAGGAATGCCTCAGCCATGCAGTCAGCTTCAGAATGTTGGAGGTGCGTTTTATTATATAGGATATATATATATATATATATACATACATACATACATACACACACACACACCCCTGTAAGGAATCGGAGAAGAGGGATTCAACCTGCACATCCTGGAATTGGTCTTCTCTTACAGTACAATTTGTTCTTAATTGTTGAACCTGAATCTTTATAAGCAATGTATGGGTATTTGTGTGTTTGTGTATACACCTATACAGTGCCTTGCAACAATGTTCGCACCCTTGTGCATTTTTTCGCTTTTTGCTGTCTGAAAAAAATATAGTTCTAAATGCATTAATATGAGAGTTGGTTTCACAGTTGTACATAACATACTGTACATTTTCAATGTGAAAGAATCATCAAAGTATTTAAACAAAATAGTAATTGAGCCAAAGAAATCAAAAAATCTTGACTGTATAAGTTTTCACACCCCTTGACGCAGTACTTGGTGGAAACCTTTTTCACAGCAGTAACAGCCAGAAATCATTCAGGGTAAGTATCAACTAATTTTGCACAGTGGGTTGATACAGTTTTTGCCCATCCTTCCTTTTAGAATAACTCAAGCTCTTCAAGTTGGCTAGGGATTATCTGTGAACTACAACTGGGTTACTTGAACTTTCACTTTCTTCTGAATCACTTCATTGTTACTTTGCTTTGTGCCTAGGATTCACTTGTTCAGAACCCTTATTTTATCATCCTCACTTCAATATTCCCTTATCTCTTGTTTGTCTGGCCTAATTAGATTGTAAGCTCTGTCGAGCAGGGACTGTCTCTTCGTGTTCAAGTGTACAGCGCTGCGTACGTCTAGTAGCGCTATAGAAATGATAAGTAGTAGTAGTAGTTTAAACCCTTTTGAATAGTGACCCCTATAATATATAAAAAAAACTATGAGGCTCTTTTACAGAGTGTCAGTAAGCCCGATGTGAACTTACCGCATGCTAACTCGGGACTACTGCCAGCCCAACCTGGCCACTAGCAGTAGCTACGGCTCAAATGAGCGCCATTTCCGTCATGCCGTAAAAACAAATTTTTATAGCGTGGTGCTAAACCGGCAGTAATCGAGCATTGCCGTGCACTGCCTGGTTACTGTCGAGTTACCGTGGGAGCCCTTACTGCCACCTCAATGGGTGGCAGTAAGTGCTCCCTGCCACATGGCCACGCTGTAAAAATGATCTTGCCGCATGGCCATTGTTTGAATGAGCTTTACCTGCTGCGGTAAAAAGGGCCTTGGCATGTGGGAAAAACGGTCTCCACCGCTACCACAGGGCCCTTTTCCTGCAGCTTAGGAAAAGGACCCCTATTTTTTTGTTTGTATGTTTTATTTATGAAGGATTCATTTGCTGATATTATAGTTTTTGTTCTTAATGATTACACACAGCAAAAGACCTCATACATCAGAGCTTCCCAAACTGTGGGTCGGGACCCCAAATGGGGTCATGACTTAGGTGGGATCTCCATAGATGCATCATAATTCTGCACCTCTGGGGAGGTCACACAATTTTATTTGGCTGGTAATCATGGGGTCAAGACAAAAAGATTGGTGTGCACTGTCTAATATGATGGAGAGGCACTAGAGGGCACCAAAGGGACAAAAAAGTGAATGTCCTTATAATTTGAAACAAAAGAAACTGATCCTCCTGTCTCAGGTCACAACAGGAAAAGCCAGCTAAGGGACAGGAGCATGTGAACTCAAAAAGTAGGGTTACCATATGTCTGGATTTCTGTCCGGGGCGTCCAGCGGGTTTTGCCCGCCCGCCTGTTTGTCCTTTTTTTGGACAAACGGGCAGGCGAGCGGCGCCGTGGGTCTCCCCTCCCCTTACTTACTATCTGCCCTGGTGGTCTAGTGACTTCCTTGGGGCAGGAAAGAGCCCCCTCTTTCCTGCCCGGAGCGCTGCCTGCCCTTGCCTCGCGAGACTTCAACTCTCGGCGGCCATTTTGAATCCCAAGTCAAGACCGAGAAGGATGCAGGGCAAGGCAGCGCTCCGGGCAGGAAAGAGGGGGCTCTTTCCTGCCCTGAAGAGGTCACTAGACCACCAGGGCAGTAGATAGTAAGTAAGGGGAGGGGAGGGGAATATGTGACAAGGGGGAGGGGAGGTGATGGGGGGGCAAGGGAGGGGAATATGTGACCCGGGGGGAGGGGAATATGTGACGGGGGCGGGGTGAGAGCAAGAAAGGGCGGGTTGAGGATCTGAAAGGGACGTGGTGTGGGCGGGGCTGGGGTGTGGTGTGGGTGTAGCAGGGGCGAGGCAGGGGTGTGTGACATGTGTCCTCTTTTTCAGAGGACAAAAAATAGTAACCCTATCCAAAAGCATTCTATAAATGGCACCTAACGTTAGGTGCTAATTCCATGCCAAAATCTTGGTGCAGAAATGCAAGGTGCCGAAATAGAGCTAAATGGGGAAATATAGTTAGGCGCCCAGTTATCAGATTGCAGGCTAAGTGTACCCACACACAACTGCAAAGGGGGCGTTCCCACGAAAGGGGCATGGGCGGGGTGGGGCGTTCTGGAAAATTGCACGCTATATTATAGAATACTGCGGTTGAGCGCCGAACTTGCATGCCAGGGTTTACACCTGGTTTCAGTTGGTGTAAGTTCTTGTGCCCAAAGTAGGGCATGGAATTCAGTGTCCAACGCTATTGTATACAGAGCGCTCATCTCGGAGTTCCATTTATAGAAAAGTGCTGGCTGCTGAGTTTTTTTCAGTATCCAGATTTGGCTGAATCTAGGCCTTGTGCCAGTTTTATAATGGCATTAAGGCAGCCCTAATCAATAAGCTGGCATGCATAAGTATACCTTGCAATGTGCACATCTGATGCTACTCTATAAGGTGTGTGAATTGCTAGGAGGAACATCCATGATATGCCCATGCTTTGCCCCCTGGTACAGTCCATTTGCTGTTACACACCATCCCCCTTATTTTATAAAACTCGCCATAAATTATACGCACAAATTGGGCGCACACCCAACTTGCATGTGCAATTTAATTGAATTACAAGCTTTGTAACAAGCAATTATTGGCATGAATCAAAATTAATTGGCATTTACACATGTAAATTAATTTTACATGCAGTCAAAAAAAGGAGCATGGAAATGGAAGGGTGATGGGCATTTCAGGGCAGATCAGTGGCATGGTTTTGAGTTACATGCATGTGCAAATTTAGGCATTGGCATTTGCACCACATTTTGTTGGTGCAAATGGCAGTGCCTACATTTACGTACGACTCCTGTGCAGAAGCACTATTCAATAAACCATGCCTAATTTTAAGCTCGGCTTATAGAATAGTTTTTTTTTCACTATATATAGAATTCACCCCCCCCCCCCCCATGCGACTAGCACACCAATTTTATAGAATAGTGTCTACCACGTTTGTGATGTCATTCAAGCACATAAGTGTGCCTATTCTCTAAATTAGTACATACAATTGGTGTCTATATTTAGTCCCCTTGTATAGAATTGCCCTTTGGGTGTCATGATATCCCCAGGTACCTGTTCTGCAGCTACTTCATATCCATCTGGGTTCATGGAAGGTAGGATGTGAATCCGTGTACTGTGGATTAGGCTGGTGATCCGATCATTCCCCAGGCGATACGCCTCACACAGGAACTCAGAGAGCTGAATAAGAAGCTCCCTACCTAGCACCTCATTGCCGTGCATGTTGCCAACATATTTAAACTCAGGCTCCACTGGGAAAACAAAAGAACATCTTGGATAAATTCTCACATGCCAAATGAAAGACCATACTAAGGATATTAGCCATTTTCTACAGTAAAGAGAACATTTTGCCCATGAAAATTAGGGCTTTAAAAATTACTCAGCATAATATTTACCTGCAGACTTCAGAGGTGGTCTCAGGGGGAGAGGGCAGGGGATGGAACAACACTCTCATCATGGACAAAAACACCTGTGCATGTGCCATTACAGACATACATACACAATTTGTATACAGTACCAGTCACAGCACAGAGGTCTCATATTCTCCCCTCCTCCCCCAGCCCAACTCACCCACCCTGGACCTGGCAGTCCGCTGAGACACTGTATCAAGTCTCTTCCCCACCAAGTACTGAATACATGCATGAATCTGCCGGTGGAGGAAGGAGACTCATTCCACCTTTGCTTATACCCTGCACGGTCTATTAAAATGTTTCATTACATATTGTGTTGACATTGTAAGTTGTATTGTCATGAAATGCCTAGCCACGTGCCTGGGGTTACCCCGCAGCTACTTAGAGGATCTATGCCCAGTACAGCTCACGTCTGCCTGCACCTGCCACTTGTACTCTACACTAGCACCCTCCTCCCACCAACTGAGTCACAACTGCCTCTGGGCAAGTCCCCCATTCTCAAATTATTCCCAGTGATTTCTAGGTTACTGGAACCACTCTCCCAGTAGTCCCACAGTTCCTAGAAAGCACTCACAGACTCAGCACACAAACCACTTTATCAGTCCAAACAGGGCGAACAAACAATTATGTTTATTCTCTTAAAAAAGTAATGAACAGTGGAACAAAATAGTGCAATTGGCAAACAATAACAAGAAACTGAAATATGGATTAATTATAACACTAACTAAACACTTGCATACTTCCTAGAAAGTACCTGGGGAGATCAGATCATATATCTGTTCACAGAGCTTCAGCAAAAGAGATCTCTCTCTCCTTCTCCCAGGCTGAAACTGAAGCAACAGCCAGCATCTGCTGGGTAATTTCAAAACTCCAGGCCAATCAGAGCCCAGAACAGTCAAGTTTCAAATAAAAACTGGTTACATCACTTGAAGGCACTTCCTATTATCTGTGTGCCAAATAAAGTTTTAAGTCAGTCCTCTGTAACAGCTTTAAACATAAACATGCACCATCTGCTGGTCAAACAAGAGAAACACACCTCAGACATATTTAAGACAGGAAAGTATCCAATACATTTTACAGGCTTAAAACACACTGTTTCTTCACAAGTATACTATGCCATACTTTGTATTGGTATTTGAATATTTTACTGCTGTAATTGTCTATTGCTTATGTTTGATTTATTCTTACTGTACACCGTCTTGAGTGAATTCTTTCAAAAAGGCAATAAATAAATCAATAAAATACCATTGTGTCACACTGTAAGGATGTACTTTTCAACTTGCTTATTTTGCATTCATATGTTTTGTATTCTAATCATAGCTTTCAGAACTCACACAGCAACAACCCTACCTGTGAAAAGGCAGTACTGAAAATATCATACTAGGCCCTAGACCAGCATTACTATTAATTCCAGCAGGGAAAGAGTAACCTAATAAATAGAGCAATGGGCTGGGAACCAGGGAAACCAGAGTTTAAACCCTACTCCCCCCTAACAATCAGTAGGGTCTCTAGACAAAAATATTTGGGTGGCATAAGAGGGGCAAGCTAGTCATGGAGGGAAGGGCGGAGAAGCAAGTCAAAGCAATATTTCTGCATAAAATTCCCACTGCTACTCACAAAACCCTTCCCTCTCCCCCCACCCCTCACTTTTAAATTAGTGTAATCCAGGTCTCCTATACCAATCCTGGGCCCCGATTAGCTCATTGGATCAGGCACCTAATACCTGGGCACAAACAAAAGTTTTGCTTTACTAAGCCTCCCACTTTTACCCAGCCGCTGGACCCACTCAGGACCATACCTCCCTGTCTGTTCTTCACCTCCAGAGGTGCACTTCTTCCAGCTGTTGCCTCTGGCACTGAACAGGCTTCCCAGGGGGATAACCCTTTCTACCACCTGGATCACTCCTCAGTTACTGCTCTTGTTTAGCATTTGGTTATTAGTTCTTATCAACTATGACATCCCTTGTCACTTATCTCCCAATACCTCCCTCAGGGATGAGTTCTCCACCCTCCCACTGCTGCTAACCCTCCCCTCCCCCCCCCCCCCCCCCCCCCCCCAGTGATTCTGGAGAGTTCTATACACCAGTTCTAGTAATCCCCTAAGGAAATCCATGCACACTCTTATTCCCAATTTACCAGGGGATTGCATTAGCAGTATAAAACACCAGGGTCTTCTATGCATAAAGAAACCCTCCCCCCTCCAATCAGTTCCAGCTACCAGGTAAAATCACCATTATAATAGATAAAATCACTCACCAATTTATTCTTTGTGGGAGTGAAGTCTAGATTGGACAGATTTTCAATGTAAAACCTCTAATCTGCAGTTCTGTATCAAAACTCCATATTCCCTAACAATAGAGCTATCCCACTAACCACACACCATTCAAAATATATATATATTTTTTATTTGCATTAAGTCTTTATTAAACATTAAAACAGAACAGGATTGCTCTTTAAAAAAAAATAATGATGCATTCAAAGCTTGTCCTCTTGCAAAATGTATTTAAATTGAGATTATCAGCACATGCTCCTTCCACAGCCAGACACTTTCCTCCTCATTCTATAACTTGGCGCTAAATGCACACATAAGTTATAGAATATTAATACTTATTTATTTTTCTCCTTTTTAGTCTGCCTATTAACTTACGCATATATAATATGCCTTTAAATGCATAAGTGCTAGGCACTATTCGACAACTTACGTACACAAGTTACTTAGCAAAAACTGAGCAAGCATTGAGTGCAACACTGGGCAGCTCGATAAAGTTGCCACTGACTGACTTCTGAGTTGTGCTGGAGAGAGTTCGGGGCACGTTTGAGGAGATCTTCATGTGGCGAGGCTCGGGGATCCTCACCAGCTGCAGCATAGCCATATCGCTGCTGGGTAGGCCTGAGATTAAAGTAGGTGGGCCAATGGCTATACCACTGTTACTGAGAAACTGGAACAGGCTGCACTGTTAAAGATTCCTACACAGACAGTACATGGTAGCAGAATCCTTCACCTAAGTTGCACAAGCAGGATGAGTCAGCCACACACTGGTGACATCATCTGATGAACCCAGAAACGGATAAAGCTTTCCCAGAGTTCAGAGGAAAGCCTTAGAAAAGAGGCCCCCACTGAGCATGCGTAGGTGCCCTCTATATATGTCCCTGTGTGACCCCCCTTCCCCCTCAGTTTACTTCATCCGCCCTGCATAACGGATGGATTTTTTGCCCTCCTCTCGATTACTAGCAATCTGACAGCATGACTGACCCTGCTCCGAAAGCTCCAAACGCAACTAAATTGGGCTTTATAAAATGCCTGAGCTGAATGAAAAAGATGAGCATGGCAGACACGCTGCCTGCTCCCTATGCCTCTAGATGTCCTCCTAACTCACTAGTAAACCTACTACAAAACAGTAACACTAATTGCAACAACTTGAAACCTACTTATGAATAGGCAGCACTACAAATATTACATGAATCCTAGAACACTAATACACCTACTACTGGTAAAACAGAATATACAAACAAGAGTTCTAACAGTGGTGTAGTTGAATTTTAGGACGGCCTTTGGCACAGTTCCGCATAGGCGACTAACTAATAAATAAACTGAGTGCCCTTTGTATAGGTCGGAAAGCGACTAACTGGATTAGAAACTGGTTGAGTAGGAAGCAACAAATGATAGTGGTAAATGGTGTTCACGCTGAGCAAGGAAAGATGTATTACTAGTGGTGTGCAGCAAGGATTGATCCTCGGTTCAATTGTTTTCAATATTTTTGTAAGTGATGTAGCTGAGTGTCTTTTCGGAAAGGCTTGGCTTGTGGATCATACTAAAATCTGAAACATGGCAGATACACTGGAAGTTGTGGAAATCATAGGGAGAGATCTGATGAAACTTGAGGAATTGTCTAGCATCTAGCAGCTGAGGAGTAGCCTAGTGGTTAGTGCAGTGGACTTTGATCCTGGGGAACTGGGTTCAATTCCCCCTGGTACAAAATAAGGACCTGCATATCTTGCTTTGAATGTAGTTGCAAAAAATCTCAGAAAGGCAGTATATCAAGTCCCATTTCCCCTATGTCAAGCCCCCCTATTTTAGAAAGTACACGGAGATGGGGATTTACATGTCCAGGTCAGGATATGGAGAACTCCCCCAGTGTTCTACAAGAGACTTGGCCAAATATACAGCCTCTTGTAACATAGGTACAAACTACATATTGGTGGCTTCACATGTCCAGCTGCACATAGAGAAAACAAACATGTAACCCTCTCCCATCACACACAAGGATGAAGTAGCATCTTTTTTAAATTGCTGCTCCCACTCTCTAAATTATCTTGATCCTGCAGCACCAGTATCTTACTCCAAGATCACTCTACCATCATTGTTTTCTCCCCACCCTGATCCCCATTTTCCAGCCTCCAATCTCCCCTACATGGCATCCATTCACCTGCCCCACCCCTCCAGCAGACCCTCTGGTCCCCATCTCTGGCCTTACCAGGGTCCCTGATGTCCTGTGAGAGCAGGAGCAAGTCCAATTGTTCGTGATCTTATAGCCAAAACTGGCCTCCATGACCCCTAGTGATGATTTTACAATGTTACTGCTAAGGGTCAAGTAGTTTCAATATCACTGCTATCTGGCTAGAGTGTCAGTCACTGCTGTAATGGACAGAGGCATTTTTGAAGTGGCTGATGGCTTGAGAAAGGCTGAAAGACATTGGAAGGCTGGCTGATCATCCACAAACTAAGACCTTGAGGATATCTCTTCCCTCTGCCCCTAAGGACCCGGCACAAAAGAGAGGTAAGAAGTTATCTCCCCATCTCATACCAGGAGCTACACACATGATGGTTCACCAGGGGACCTGTTACATAGAATACAAACATACAGTCATAGCAAACTTGGATGTTTAACAACTAGGACTACAGTTTCTGTTCCCCAGATGCTTGTCCCCTGTCGAAGAGCAGCCTAATGATTAGAGCAGCATAAGTACATAAGTAATGCCACACTGGGAAAAGACCAAGGGTCCATTGAGCCCAGCATCCTGTCCATGACAGCGGCCAATCCAGGCCAAGGGCACCTGGCAAGCTTCCCAAACGTACAAACATTCTATACATGTTATTCCTGGAATTGTGGATTTTTCCCAAGTCCATTTAGTAGTGGTTTATGGACTTGTCCTTTAGGAAACTGTCTAACCCCTTTTTAAACTCTGCTAAGCTAACCGCCTTCACCACGTTCTCCGGCAACGAATTCCAGAGTTTAATTATGCGTTGGGTGAAGAAATATTTTCTCCGATTTGTTTTAAATTTACTACACTGTAGTTTCATCGCATGCCCCCTAGTCCTAGTATTTTTGGAAAGCGTGAACAGATTGAGAACAACGGAAGCCACAGTTCAAATCCTGCTGTTGCTGCTCCTTGGGATCTTGGGCAAGTCACCTAACCCTCCATTTCCTCAGGTACAAATTTAGGGGGCTTTTACAAAGGTGCGTTGATGATTAGTGCGAGCTAAATGCCAGACACGCCCATAGGAATATTATTTTATATCATTATACCCCACAATTTCCTACTGCTGGCAGGCTCAATGTGGCTTACAACATTTAGTTAACAAACAGGAAAGTACAATGAATTGAAAGTGATACGGGTGGCAGGAAGGTACAGGGTTAAGAGAAAGTAGTTAAGTCCACAAGATCTTTATATGAGTTGGAGTCCAGGAATCACAGAGGCAGGACGGGATCTTTAGGGCATCTCTAACATTCAGTGCACACTTATTTTTAGCCTTTGTAAAAGACTCCCTTAGATTTTAAACCCTCTGAGGACAGGAAAATACCTTGTGTACCAGAATGCAGGGGCGGACTGACAGCAATCTGGGTCATGGGCCCTTAACCACCTATCAAATATGATGAAACCAGGATGGAAGCTAGGGGAAAGTGGGCCCTCAGGCACTGCCCTATTGTCCCAGTGGTCAATCCGCCTGTGCCTTGAGCTACTGTTAAGAATGGTGGGAGTTAAATCCAAAACACAGTACATTATCTGAGGGCCAGCTTTATTTTATTGCTTGCTGTGTTTGATTAATCTCTCTCTGGTTCTCTTTTCTTTAATTTATGGAGTTCCTTTCCCTCTTTTATTATTGTATATAAATTGCTTTGTCGTCACCCATGTAAAGGCAATACATCAAGTAAAGAAATAAACATAAGTATAAATTTTATTTATTTATTTATTAGGATTTATTTACCGCCTTTTTGAAGGAATTCACTCAAGGCGGTGTACAGTGAGAATAGATCAAACATGAGCAGTAGGCAATTAGAGCAGTAAAAATATTCGAACAACAATACAAAGTATGGCAAGGTATACTACTTGCAATGACAACACAATATGTACTAGAACATTATAATTGGTAGTGAAGGGTAAGGCAAAGTTGTAACATATAGATGAGTAAGAAAGTAGGAAGAACTAGAAAGTAAGGTGATTGATTTGAAGAAAGTTGCACGTGAGGTCAGAGAGATGGTTAAATATTATCTCAGCTAGGGTAGGAGTGGATAAACACATCCCGCTGCAGTATGTGCAGCCCGAGTCAATCCTTGTGTGTGTGAGTGAGAAAATCTTAGCAATACATGCCTTTCCAGACGCTTGAATAGATGGCTCCATCACAGTGCTGGTCCTCTGTATAGGTACTTCAAAGGGCAGATTTAAAGGGGGGAAGATAGGGGATGGGATTTGATACACTACCTTTCTGTGGTTACAATCAACGTGGTTAACATATTTAATAAAGTTATTGCATAGATTTTCCATTACTGTTCCCAAAATATGTTATTGAAGGCTGGTACATATCTGTATTACTGTGCATTTAAATGTCACCTTTGGAACTGGAATACCTTGTTTACTGCTGGATTCTGATCAATTTGGATGACTCATATTTGCAGTGTTAAGAGTACATCACAATAGTAAACTACAAAGTCTTATGTCCTCCCTTTTAAAAATCCATAGTTTAATGTCACTGGGACTGACAGAAATAATAACCCCTTTGATGAGGGAACTGCTGTTTGAACTTCTACTGATCAAGCAGAAATCTTTGTAGTAGAATTTTAAATGTTTTTATATTTCCAGCAGTGACTTGAAATTAAACGGAATTGTAAAAGCATAGATAAACCAGGTGTTTTGAAGTATGATGTTAACCATTTGTAAAATGTACTTTACTGTTCCACAGTGATGACAAATGAATAGAAGCAGAGTGCGGCTAAGTTATCACTTTTCTATTTCCTCACTGAAGGGTTCCTAAATCTGGTCTTTGAGAGTTACAAATGGTCTGTTACTCAAGATTTTCACATAACTGTGCATGAGATTTGCATACAATGGAGGTGATGAATGCAAATCTCTCTCATGCATTTAAGGGTGTCAAAAACCTTTCTAAGTACCTACTGACACTGACTTTGGGAGCTCAGAGACAAAGAACAGAGGGCCAGATGCACTAAACCTTAACGACCCTCTAACAACCCTTTAAGGAAGGAAATTCCTAACCTTTGCATGCATTAAAGGCCTTTTTCCAACGAAGCAAGCAGCTAATGGAAAACAGAATGCAAACGAGAAACTACCATTGAAATGTGGACAATTCGGAATGCACTAACCATACCGACGATTGCAACGAATCATCTACCATCTGAAATTTAAGTGAGCTCAGATCTGTCGTTAAGGCCTGAGCTGTCATCTCCCCGCTGGCCCCTGCACCATAAAAATCCCCTGGCATGTTTAAAAAGAAAAAAAACCCACAAACACGTGGCTCCCCACTTCCCTCTGCCTAAAATAAAAAATGAAACAAACATCAAAAAAGGATTGGGAGGGAGCAAAGGCGCTCATCAGGAGCGTCCTGTATGGCGGTGTACAGTGAGAATAGATCAACCCCCCCCCCCCCCCCCCCCCCCGAGGTTGCCGCTGCTCCCCGCTTCTGCTGGTATAAAATAAAAAAGTAAAACAAAACTACAAAGTTTAGCAGCCCCACTCCCCCTCCCTTCCTGTCTCTCTCTGTACTGCTCCCATAGCTCCGCCTCCCGGCATCCTCCGCCCCCTTTGTATGAGGAAGGCTCACAAGGATTCAGACCATGAAAAGCACATCCTAGCTTCAGATCTGAGCTGTGTAGGTGTCTCTCTCTCTCTCTCATTGAAATCCTAGCTGCACAGAGCCACCTGACAGACTCTGCAGGCAGGGCAAGAAGAAGCTTTTCCTTTCCTACTGCCACACTCTCGGCAGCTGCAGCTCCAACACACTGGGGGGGGGGGGGGGGGGAAGGCAGTTACGTAGGTAACTTACGTCAGAGGAGGGCGGGCACAGGAAGAAGGAGAGAGACGTTGGTGAAGGCAGAAGTGATCGCCGATCAGCTGTTCCATCCCTTGCAGCGCCTTCACACAGAGGTGAGAGGCGTTGCGAGGGCCGGTAAAGCGGAGGGGGGGGGTCTGGTAGAGGGGGGGAACAGTGGCAACAAACTCAGGGGGGCAGGGCACGGGGGCGAAGGATGCTGGGAGGCGGAGCTATGGGAGAAGCAGTACAGAGAGAGACAGGAAGGGAGGGGGAGCGGGGCTGCTAAACTGGATGAGCGCCTTTGCCCCCTCCAGATCCTTTTTTGATGTATGTTTATTTTTGTATTGATGCAGGGGGAAGCCAGGGAGCCACGTGTTTGTGTTTTTTTTTTTTTTTTGCTGTTTTGGACGTTTGTGGCATGCGCAGAGCAGCCAGCATAACGCTTGGCTGCTCTGCGCATCCTTTAGGGGCCGATTACCTATGGGGATTACGAATCTTTGATACATTGTACTTTTCAATATCGCACCAAACATGTGCGACTTGTTTTTTTGATGCATGCTGTCACGTTCTCAACGCAGCAACTAGGTTTGTGAGCCCTTGGACCACTGCCGAGGAGCAGCAGCGGCAGGCAAATCACCCAAGCAAAAAGCAAGGTTGAACATAACAGGCAGGAACCACAGGATAACTAGAAGAGAATTTAATAGTAGGCAGCAAACAATCACATCCAGGCAAAGTCTCTAGGCAGGTGGCTACCAAAAGCAGTAATCAGGTCCAGGCAAAGTCTCTAGACAAGTGGCTAACAAAAGCAGTAATCAGGTCCAAGCAAAGTCTCTAGGCAGGCGGCAAACAAGGGTAATCCATAAACTAACCAGAGTCTTTAGGCAGGCAGAAATCAAGAGATGTCCAGGAACAGGCAGGGTCAAACACACAGGAAACTTTCAGAGCAGGAACTCGAACAAACCAACAGGAACTCATGGAAGACCTTTGATACCAAGGCAAAGCAAGCAAGGCTCACAGAAGCTAATAAGCCCATCAGCAGCTGACAGCTGCAGCAATCACCAGCCAAGTAAGGTTGCTGTTCAAGGACAAACCAGCAGAGCAAGTCTGGCAACCTGGAAAATCCGGACCGGACTCTCTGAAGTCTGGAAAATGGAAGACAGCAGAAAACAGTCCATAGCAGCCACTAGTTCTGGCCACCAGCGGGCGAGGAGAGCACCCACATGGAAAACAGTCACAAATGTGACACATGCTTCGTTTTTTCAAATTCGTTAAGGACTTTAACGTTTTAGATTTTTTTACGTATGGTTGATGCATCTGGGCCAGAATCTCTCAGACATTATCCACTGGGAAGTGTTTTCAGAGGATTGCTAAATAGATACTTTTGTCCTGTTTTCACAGAAGAAAATCCTGGAGAAGGACCACGATTGACTGGCAAAAGTACATATGAGAATGGAGTGGATATAGCATCGTTCACTGAAGAGAGTGTGTATGAACAACTTGAAAATCTAAAGGTGGACAAAGCCACGGGACCGGACGGGATCCACCCCAGGATATTGAGGGAGCTCAGAGAGATTCTGGCGGGTCCTCTTAAAGATTTGTTTAATAAATCCTTGGAGACGGGAGAGGTTCCGTGGGATTGGAGAACAGTGGATGTGGTCCCTCTTCACAAAAGTGGCGATAGGGAAGAAGCTGGAAACTACAGGCCGGAAAGCCTCACTTCAGTTATTGGAAAAGTAATGGAAGCAATGCTGAAGGAAAGGATAGTGAATTTCCTGGAAGCCAATAAGTTGCAAGATCCGAGACAACATGGTTTTACCAAAGGTAAATCGTGCCAAACGAATCTCATTGAATTCCTTGACTGGGTAGGGTTACCATACGTCCGGATTTCCCCGGACATGTCCTCTTTTTGAGGGCATGTCCGGGGCGTCCGGCGGATTTTGCCCGCGCCCACGTTTGTCCGGATTTCTGGACAAACGTGGGCGCGGGTGCGGGCAGGCGCGTGCGTGTGGGCGGGCGATCGACGCCGTGGGTCTGGTGACCTGGTCTCCTGTCCCCTCCCCTTCCTTACCATATTCCCTGGTGGTCTAGTGACGTATTTGGGGCAGGAAAGAGCCCCCTCTTTCCTGCCCGGAGCGCTGCCTCCCTGCCCTGTCTATCATCCTTCTCGGTCTGGCTGAGGATTCAAAATGGCCGCCGAGAGTTGAACTCTCGCGAGGCCGCTTCAACTCTCGGTGGCCATTTTGAATCCCCAGCCATACCGAGGAGGATGCAGCAGGCAAGGGCACGCAGCGCTCCGGGCAGGAAAGAGGGGGCTCTTTCCTGCCCCGAAGAGAAGACGCTACTAGACCACCAGGGCTAGATAGTAAGTGAGGGGGGGGTATGTGATGGGGGGGAGGGGACTATGTGATGGGGGGCGGGGCGGGAATGGGGCGGAACCCGGACCTGAAGGGGGCAGGGCAGGGGCGGGGTATGAGGCATGGCGGGGGCGGGGTAGGGGGCGTGACATGTGTCCTCTTTTTCAGAGGACACAAAATGGTAACCCTATGACTGGGTGACCAGAGAATTGAATCAGGGACGTGCTATAGACGTAATCTACTTAGATTTCAGCAAAGCTTTTGACACAGTTCCCCACAGGAGGCTCTTGAATAAACTTGACAGGCTGAAGATAGGACCCGACGTGGTGAACTGGATTAGGAACTGGTTGACAGACAGATGCCAGAGGGTGGTGGTTAATGGAATTTGCTGAGATGAGGGAAAGGTGAGTAGTGGAGTGCCTCAGGGATCGGTGCTGGGACCAATTCTGTTCAATATATTTGTGAGTGACATTGCCGAAGGGTTAGAAGGTAAAGTTTGCCTTTTTGCGGATGATACTAAGATTTGTAACAGAGTAGACACCCAGGAGGGAGTGGAAAACATGAAAAAGGATCTGCAGAAGCTAGAAGAATGGTCTAAGGTTTGGCAATTAAAATTCAATGCGAAGAAATGCAAAGTGATGCACTTAGGGAGTAGAAATCCACGGGAGACGTATATGTTAGGCGGTGAGAGTCTAATATGTACAGACGGGGAGAGGGATCTTGGGATGATAGTATTTGAGGATCTGAAGGTGACGAAACAGTGTGACAAGGCGGTGGCCGTAGCTAGAAGGTTGCTAGGCTGTATAGAGAGAGGTGTGACCAGCAGAAGAAAGGAGGTGTTGATGGCCCTGAATAAGTCATTGGTGAGGCCCCACCTGGAGTATTGTGTTCAGTTTTGGAGGCCGTATCTTGCTAAGGATGTAAAAAGAATTGAAGCGGTGCAAAGAAAAGCTACAAAAATGGTATGGGATTTGCGTTACAAGACGTATGAGGAGAGACTTGCTGACCTGAACATGTATACCCTGGAGGAAAGGAGAAACAGGGGTGATATGATACAGATGTTCAAATATTTGAAAGGTATTAATCCGCAAACAAACCTTTTCCGTAGTTGGAAAGGCGGTAGAACTAGAGGACATGAAATGGAGATTGAAGGGGGGCAGACTCAAGAAAAATATCAGGAAGTATTTTTTCACGGAGAGAGTGGTGGATACTTGGAATACCCTCCCAAGGGAGGTGGTGGAGATGAAAACGGTAATGGAATTCAAAAAAGCATGGGATAAACATGAAGGAATCCTGTTCAGAAGGAATGGATCCTCAGAAGCTTAGCGGAGATTGGGTGGCAGAGCCAGTGGTGGGAGGCGGGGTTGTGGTTGGGAGGCGGGGCTAGTGCTGGGCAGACTTCTACGGTCTGTGCACTGAAAATGGCAGATACAAATCAAGGTCAGGTGTACACATAAAGTAGCACATATGAGTTTATCTTGTTGGGCAGACTGGATGGACCATACAGGTCTTTCTCTGCTGTCATCTACTATGTTATGTTACTATGTTAAATCTCATGAGCCCACTCCAAGGGAATCTGATGACAGAGAGGACCAGAGGTTAAAGCTAGCAAAAGGAGAGTTAGACCCATGCTCCTGGTTTTTCTTAAAAGGGTTACCCCAAGTGCCTGAGAGAAGAGAAGCTGCTGTTTGGAATCGGAGGGAGGTGAAAATTGTAGTCTACAGTTGCAGTTTGAAAGGGATTCAACAGGGATTTGTCTACAATGGTTTTAGCAGGAATATTCAAGTTCTACTACTGAAAATAGATAAATCTGCTGTAATCTAACAATATGGGGAAAGCCCAAGAGCACCTTTGGTAGGAAGTGATCGGTGAAGAAACCCTGAACAAGTGCTTTTTGCTCAGCTTCTGCATTTTTGGTCTCTTTTAATTTTCTATAACAAATGTACCAGATCTCAATTCACCTTTTCATATCTATCTATAGTGCTGAGAAGTCTTATGAACCCCAAGTATAAAACAGAGAATTACAAGATCTAACTGTGATACACACCTTGTTTATTTGAAACCAGTCTTTTCTTACGCAATAAAAAGGGTATATATTAGTCAATTTTGTGCTTGAGCCTCAATAATGTAAGGAATTATGGGGTAGATATTCAAAACAACTTAAAGTGCTGAGAGAGGATCCTGGCCGTTTAAATCGCTTGTACAGGACTTTCCAGAGATATTCAGCAGCACTTAACCGGACAGTTCCACTGAATATCCCTTCAGTTTGTGGGTGGTCCAGGGGCGAAGTTAGGACAGTGTGAACAGCTAGCCAGTTAGCAGAGATTATCAGTCTGCTTGCTGGCTGAGCAACTGCATAAAGTTAGGCTGTCTTAACTTTACACGGCAAAGTCAACTGGCAACATATTGGCCAGTGCTTGGTTAACTTCTGGCTCCTGGCCAATGTGTTGCCATCCCCCTCCTACCCAGTGGCGACCCTACCATTAGTCCACCTGAGGCGGGGGCCTCAGGCTGTACTCTTTTGCAGTGGCATCCACCCCCATGTCCGCCTCGCTCGGGCATCGCCCCCCGCCCTTTCTTCCTTAAATTTACCTTCTTTTCTTGCTTTCCAAAAGTCAGGGCAGCCCCAACTTTTGGAAAGCCAGAAAAGACGGTAAATTTGGGTAAGGAATGAAGGAAGGGGGGAGATGTCAGACTGGGGGGGGGGGGGCAGCAGACTATCTCCTTGCCTCAGGCAGCAGACTGTCTTGGGCTGCCCCTGCCCCTACCCCTCTTCCCTCCCATTCCTGTAAGCATAGAAAAAGACCTCCCTTGGGAGGGAGGGGGGATTGGAAGAGGGAGCTGCTTCTATTTTTTCAGGAGGGGGATTCTTTATGTGAGACCTGGCTAAATATTGGCTGGGACCCACATAAGCTCTGGCTGCTAGCACCTGAGGAATTAACCCCACATATTCAATGCCAGTGGCCAGACATGGCCTGGCATTGAATATCTGTAGCTAATTTAGCCAGCAATGGTCAGTGTCTTAAAAAAAAACACACTGATCACTGCTGGCTGAATATCGACCCCAATAAGACTAATTCAAAGTCAGTGTGTGAAATAGTAAGTGGACCACTAGTCTGCTTAACACAATTAATTAGGGAGTCTTTTACAAAGTATCAGTAAGCCCAATGTGGGCTTACCAAACGCTAAATTGGGACTACCACCGGCCCTACGCGGCTGCCAGTGGTAGTTCTGCCCCGAGCATACGCCATTTCCGGGGGAAAAAGAAAACCCCTGGAAATGGCTTGCGTGGCGGTAACCACTCGCTGCCCGGTTACCGCCGGATTACTGCAGGAGTCCTTATCACCACCTCAGTGGGTGGCGGTAAGGGCTCCCAGCCGCATGGCCACATTGTAAGAGTTCTCTTACTGTATGGCCATGTTTGTCCGGGGGCTTTTTACCTGCTGCGGTAAAAAGAGCCCTGGCGTGTGGGAAAAACATCCTCGTCGCTGGCACAGGCCCTTTTTCCCACAGCTTGGTAAAAGGACCCCATAATTAATTAGAATTGTTGGAATTTATTGTATTTTACATGCATTGCCTGTCACCTATTATTTCTCTGTGATTACTCTGTGACCTCTGATGTGAATTACTTAGAGAGGTCACACAGCTATGCAACTTCCTGTGGGGGTTAGACACATCAGATGCAGCACATGGAGCACATGGAGCTCATGATCTCTCCTAACCTGAGAGGATCTATGGTGGTGTGAGCATCCATTACCATCTAAGCACATGGAAGGAGCTGATAAGACAAATGTATAGTAATATGTATATATAAGCCTGTCTGATTATAATCTAACTACAAACTGTGAGTAAACAGATGTTTTGTTACTTCAACTTTAAAGTGACTCAGCAGTGAATTATTCAGGGGTGAATGAGAGAGAGATGAAGAAAGAAATTAACATTTCTAAAGCTGAAGCTGTGTGTACTAAAATCTGCTAATTATTTACTACAAATAATCCAACAAAAGGGTTATGGGCCCAGGGTCCAGGAATTGAAAAAGAAGAGAAATATTACCAGGCAGAAAAAAAGGCCACATTTTTCTCTTAAGTTTTAAAGGAAAGATTCAGTCTGTCTCTCTCTCCCCCCACACAGCAGACAGAAGGCTAAGAAAATGGCTGAGGGAAGAAATTCACCATTTTTCTATTCTCTCAAGGTGCCTAGATTAACTGAGTTTAATTATCAGCAGTGGGAACTAAGATTCATATGTCTCCTTCGAGCAAAAGGATTACATATATGCTTAGACCAAGACAGAACAGCTGAAAATATGGCTGAATGGGACAATGCAAACTATTATGTGAAGTGCATGCTTTTGGAAGCTCTCTCAGAGAAACAAGCCATATTAGTGGAGGGAAAAGATACACCAAAGGACATTTTATATAAACTGAGAACTATGTATGCAACTACATATGCAAAGCAGCAACCAATTTGGTTGGCAGAGTTGAATGAAACCAAATTAAGGGATAAAAGTAAATGTAATGATCACATTATGCATCTTATGTCTTCATTTCAAAAGTTAGAACTTTCTGGAATTCCCATGTGTGATGCATTGAAAGAGCATTTCTTTTTACCTCACTATCAAAGAAGTTTGATGTTTTTAGGTCTGTAAATGAGGCCATTGAAGGGCAATCTTTTGAACAGGCAACATCAAAACTAAGGCAGGAATGCATAATAAATGATTCTGAGGAGATGTGTTCTCAAAGCAAGTCAGAGAGAAATGAAACAAATTTCTTGGCAAAGAACAGAGGAAGGCGGAGCTATGGGAAAACTCCACCCAAGGGCAAGCTGATTTGCTACTCATGTGGAAAGGAGGGACATGTATCTAAATGGTGTAAGGAAACACAAAACACTCCCTCTAACTCACCTAAGCCAATGGAACTAAAGAATTTTCAAACCAGGAAATGTATGAAGGACAAAGATAAACACAAGGGCTTTCTAATGACAGAAAAATCTTTGACTATGGTAAATAATAATTCAAATGAAAGTACTTGGATTTTGGATTCGGGGAGCACATGCCATTTAACCAATTGTAAGGATTTCTTTCAGGAAATGTGTCCAGAGGAAGGTATTCTTAAAACTGCAAACGCAGGGACTGCTAAGATCCAAGCAAAAGGTATTGGATTCTTAAAATGCAAAGTGTCTAATGAAGTTAAAGAAATTCCTGTAAGTGATGTCTTGTATATTCCCCAAGCAGTTTGCAATATGCTTAGTGTATCTACATTAGATAAGAAGGGATTTGTGATTCATTTTGAAAACAGTAAGTGCACAATCTCTAAAAATGATGAAGTGTATGCTGAAGCTTTTATGCATAATGATGTTTATAAGCTGAACATTTCAGGTGAAGCCTCACATATGGCGCAAGTAAGGAAGAATGATGGTAAATGTAGTCTGGAAATCTGGCACCGCCGCCTGGGACATCGTGATTCTAAGGTGATCCAGGATCTTTACAGTAAGCAACTAGCCACCGGCATTCAGATAAGTGCAGATGCTGGTAAAATGGAGAAATGCATAGACTGTGTTACTCAAAAAGGTGTAAGACCCTCATTTCCTGCATACACAGGAAATAGGAGTAATAAAGTGCTGGACTTAATACACAGTGACTTATGTGGACCGTTTAATATCCCATCATTGGGAAATAACAGATTTGTGCTAATATTCTTGGATGATTTCTCTAGATATTGTGTGGCCTATTTGCTGAAAGAGAAAAGTCAAGTCACAGACATGCTGAAGAAATACGTAGCCATGGTGAGCAACAAATTTGAAAGAAAACCAAAGGTTCTTCAGACCGACAATGGTGGTGAGTTCACTTCACAAAGCATGCGCACATTTCTAGAACAAGAAGGCATTCAGCATATCACAACAGTAGCTTATACACCAGAGCAAAATTCTGTTGCAGAGAGAAAATTTAGGTCACTTGTGGAAATGACCAGATGTATGCTGTCAGATAGCAATCTCCCTAAAAGACTATGGGGGGAAGCCATTCTCACAGCAGTGTACCTACAAAACAGAATGCCAACTAAGGCGCGGAGCGCACACCACATGAGACATGGCATGGTAGGAAGCCAAACCTGTCACACATAAGAACATTTGGAAGTACAGCATATGCTCATATACCAAAACAAAGAAGGCATAAGCTGGATTCCACAACAGAAAGGGGCATTTTAGTTGGATATACTCCAGGACACAAAGGATATAGAATTTTGAATCTGAAAACTGGCATTGTTGGCATAAGACATGTTACATATTTTGATGAAAACAAAAGGGTTGATAAAGGCTGGATTATCCCAGATGAGCCTTATCATCCAGAATATGAAACTAGAACCATAATAGACATGCCAGTGTATATAAATGCCATACCAAGGCAGATGTCTGAAAGCAACTCACCTGTATCTAACGAGGAACAGGCAGAGGAAGCAGACACAGAAAGGATCATTGAAGAAGACAGTACAGTTGGAGAAGGGGAATCAATTGGAGAAGAACTCTCAGATTTAGAGGATGCGGAAAGGTCAGACCAACCTGTTGTCAGACGCTCATCCAGGGAAAACAAAGGTGTTCCACCCCCAAGACTGTCTTACTTAACAAAGTCAGCAGAAGCTCAAGAGCCCTTAACATGGGATGAGATTGAGAAAATGCCAGCAGAAGAAGCTGCTGAATGGCATAAAGCTGCACAAGAAGAAATTGATGCATTGGATAAAAATAATACTTGGATTCTTACAAAATTACCTCCTGGCAAGAAAGCTATAGGATGCAAATGGGTATTCAAGTTAAAAAGGAATGCACAAGGAAAAGTGGAAAGGTATAAAGCCAGATTAGTGGCAAAGGGATATCTTCAAAAATATGGAGAAGATTTGATGAAGTGTTTGCACCTGTAGTGAAACACACGACAATCAGAACACTTCTGAGCATTGCAGTCTCAAAAGGCATGCAAGTCAACCACATTGATGTGAAAACAGCATTTCTTCACGGAGATATAACTGAAGACTTGTACATGGAACAACCAACAGGTTTCATAAATACAAAACAAAGACAGCTAGTGTGTAAATTAAACAAAGGTCTTTATGGATTAAAGCAAAGTGCAAAATGTTGGAATGAAAAATTGCATGAAATATTGACAAATTTAGGATTTAAGCAAGGTGAAGCAGATAAATGCTTGTACACTAGGTGCACAAATGGACAATATGCATACATTTTAGCTTTTGTTGATGATCTGCTCATTGCAAGCGAAAGTGAGCAAGAGTACAAGGGCATTGTAAAGTGTTTAAACCAGAATGTTGAGATAAAAGAACTTGGTAATGTGTCATACTATCTTGGTATAGAAATTGAGAAACAAAATGATGGTTCTTATCTTCTAAGCCAGAAGCAGAAAATAAATGAGCTTATTGAAAGTTTAGGTATGCAAGATGCCCAAGTTGTAAGCACTCCCATGATCACTGATTTTCTGAAGGATGAAACAGTAAGAGAACCTTTACCAGATAACATCCAATATAGATCAGCCATAGGTAAGCTTTTATATCTAGCTACCACATACAGGGCTGATATAGCAAATGCAGTAGGAATTTTGAGCAGAAGGGTCAGCTCACCTACCAAATCAGATTGGACTGCAGTTAAAAGGATGGTAAGGTATTTAAAGGGTACCATTGATTGTAAATTAAAGATTTCAGCCAATAGTAATCCAAAACTAACATGTTACTGTGATTCAGATTGGGCAGGGGATCATTCTGATTATAAATCCACAAGTGGATATGTGTTTATGTATGGAAATGTACAAATTTCATGGGCCAGTCATAAACAAAGTATTGTGAGTCTGTCTTCTACAGAAGCTGAATATGTGGCTGTATCGGAAGCGTGCAGAGAACTGATGTGGATTGAAAAACTTATGCTGGATTTTGGTATAGCTGAACAGAGACCAATCCAGATAATGGAAGATAATCAGAGCTGCATCCGACTGTCACAGAATGACAAGGTTCAGTCACGCACCAAGCACATCGCAACGAAATACCACAACGTGCGAGAGTTGGCAAAAGAAGGGGTCATCAGTCTACACTATTGTCACACCAGTGAGATGACAGCTGACATCATGACCAAACCGTTACCCAGAGAACATTTTGTGAATCTGCGTATAAAGCTTGGACTTTGTATGAATAAATAATTGCATGACAGTTATGCATGAGAAGGGGTTTGTTGGAATTTATTGTATTTTACATGCATTGCCTGTCACCTATTATTTCTCTGTGATTACTCTGTGACCTCTGATGTGAATTACTTAGAGAGGTCACACAGCTATGCAACTTCCTGTGGGGGTTAGACACATCAGATGCAGCACATGGAGCACATGGAGCTCATGATCTCTCCTAACCTGAGAGGATCTATGGTGGTGTGAGCATCCATTACCATCTAAGCACATGGAAGGAGCTGATAAGACAAATGTATAGTAATATGTATATATAAGCCTGTCTGATTATAATCTAACTACAAACTGTGAGTAAACAGATGTTTTGTTACTTCAACTTTAAAGTGACTCAGCAGTGAATTATTCAGGGGTGAATGAGAGAGAGATGAAGAAAGAAATTAACATTTCTAAAGCTGAAGCTGTGTGTACTAAAATCTGCTAATTATTTACTACAAATAATCCAACAAGAATCAGATAGGTAACACGTAAACCAGCGTACAGAGTAAATCTACACAACTGAGGTTGGACATTCTGTCATACATAAAGGTCCAATAGTGTTTGCATTTGGTCTTCACCATAAAATTAGCGGGCACTCACTGAGCCACAATCAAATGAAAGGGTCAAAAACACAAACAGGAGGAAACCTCTAACAAATTCATCAGGAACCAAGGGGAAGTAGAGGATGACATTTTTACCAGTTCTGGTGCAAGTTTTTATGGTTCACCATCTGGTTTTAATTGTGACCCCCAAGGCAGGCGGCTGCATCCGCTGAAACATGGCCCGTGTCAGGTCCACATTCTGGTGCTCTCATTAAAGAACCTCTAAGTTTTACCTCCCTGTCTAGTCATCATTTTTGTCATCTTCTACTTCCCCTTGGTGCCTACAATCAGGGTGGCTGATGCTCATCTTTCTGGACTGGGTTACAAGACCATTTCTAAACATTTCTGCTCCATCTATCCACTGTCAGACAATCTACAAATAAAACAAGTTAAGGACTACAGTGACACTATTCAGAAACAGTTCTCCTGCCAGGATCACCCCAAGAGCAAACTGGAAAATTATCTATGAAGTTACGAAGAACGCCAGACTAACATCCAAACAACTGAAGGACTCTCTCACTGCAGCTGACATGAGGGTTCATGTGTCAACTAACCATTAGGAAAAAGTGAACAGGGAATCATATACATTTGGAAGATAGCTGGAAGGAACTCACTGCTCTCTAAAACGAACATTGCTGCTCACCTCAGGTTCATCAAAGATCATCTGAATGACCTACAAGGCTTCTGGAATGTTCTCTGGACAGATGAATCAAAAATAAGTACATAAGCATTGCCATACAGGGATGGACAGAAGGCTCATCAAGACCAGTATCCTGTTTCCAACAGTGACCAATCCAGGTCACAAGTACCTGGCAGGGTCCTAAAACAGTAGAACAGATTTTATGCTACTTATCCCAGGAATAAGCAGTGGATTTTCACAAGTTCATCTTAATAATAGTTTATGGAATTTTCTTTTAGGAATATGTCCAAAACTGGAGGGGCGGAGTGGATGGATATGATTGAGGTCTATACAGTGGCGTACCAAGGTGGGGGCGGTCCGCCCCGGGTGCACGCCACTGGGGGGTGCCGCGGCGCGCGCCTGTCAGCTGAGTTCGCTAACTTCGCTAACAGGTTACTTCCTGTTCCAGCCGGGGCAGAGGGAGCTGCAGCGAAGTTAGCGAAGTCAGCAAACTCAGCTGACAGGTGCGCGCTGCGGCACCCCCCCCCAGCGGCGTGCACCCGGGGGAGTCATTTCGCCGGGGGGGGGAGGTGTCATTTCGCCGGGGGGGGGGGGGGCACTGCACCCGGGGGGGGGGGGGCGCATCAGCGATCCGCCGCGGGTGTCATGCAGGCTAGGATCGCCACTGGGGCTATAAAACCCTGCCAGAAGATGTGGTAACAGTGGTTAGCATATCTGGGTTTAAAAAAGGTTTGGACAAGTTCCTGGAGGAAAAATCCATAGTTTGTTATTGAGAAGGACATGGGGAAGCCATTGCTTGCCCTGAGATTGGTAGCATGAAATGTTGCTACTAATTTGGGTTTCTGCCAGGTACTTGTGACTTGGATTGGCCACTGTTGGAAGCTGGATACTGGGCTAGATGGACCATTGTTCTAACCCAGTATGGCTAGTCTTATGTTCTTTTTAAAACCCAGCTAGGCTAACTGCTTTTACCACATTCTCTGGCAACAAATATCAGAGTTTCATTACATATTGCATGAAGAAATATTTTTTTCTGACTTGTTTTAACTTTACTACTCAGTAATTTTATTGCTTGCCCTCTAGTTCTTGTGTTTTAGGTAGGAGAAAACAAGCAATTGACATCTACTCATTCCACTCTACTCAGTATTTGATAGATCTGATATCGTATCTCTCATTCTCTTATCTTTTCTCCAAACTGAAGAGCCCTAGCCTCTTTAGTTTTTTCTCATAGGGAAGTCATCCTGTCCCCTTTGTCATTTTTGTTGCTCTTCTCTGAAACCTTTCAGTCAGAATAACAAGCGTTTTGTTTGGAAGGCAGTATTTAGTTTTCACCTAAGTAACAACCTCATCTTCTCAAGTATAGTGGTGGAGGTATCGTGGTATGCTTTGCTCCACTGGAACCTGGACAGTTTGCCATCAGAAAACAGAGATTAATGGAACCGTGTATTGCTGCTAGTCCATACATCTGTGAGCCAAAGATGAGATGAAAGTGGGTTATGCAGCAAGACATCCATAAATTTTAAGTAAATTTACTACAAAGTGAATGAAGAAGTGATTTCCTGCCAAGTCAAAATTTGACCTGAACCCTACTGAGAAGTTGCGGTAAGACCTGAATAAAGTCCTAAAATAATCATGGTGTTGAAAGAGCTCTGCATCAGGTTTTGATTTAGACAACTGCCTAGAGCATAAAATTCTCAACTACCCAAGGCCATAAAGGGGTCTTCTTCATTTACTTTAGGATCATCCACCAAGAGGCACCTTCATGACACTGACCCAACACCCCCACCCCTATTTTCCAGTCTTCAGGTGGCTCACCTTGACTCTTCCAGGTCCAGTGGTGGATCCCTACCTCACCTTCTGATGCTGCCTATTGGCACAGAAGTCTTAAACCTGGACCTTTACTGTATGGAAGAATGGGCCAAGATTCCTCAAGGGAAATGTAAGAAACTAATTAATGGTTACAAGAAATGTTTAGTGAAAGTTATTCTGACTGATACTCTGCTGGTGGCAGTCAGCATTTTTTAAACCTTGACAGTCGCTGGCTATGTTAGCCCTGGATATTCAGTGCCAGGTGATATGTAGGCACCGGAACTGTATATCCAGGGTTAAGTTTTGCTATCCTGGCCACTGAACCTTATGTGGGTTCTGGCCAATATTCTGTCGGGGCCTGTATAGGACTGAGGTAGTGCTGCGAGGCTGCTGCGAGAGGTTGCGGCAGCCATGTGCAGGATGTTGGTGCTAGGGGCAGGAACGAGCGGGTTCACTCCTGTCCCATTGCCCCCTCTAGATGACAAAATTAACCCCTTAGTGTTGAATAACAAAAAAAATCAAAATATTGTCTGACTTACATAGAGGCATATTTTCAAAGCACTTAGCCTTCCAAAGTTCCATAGTAACATAGTAACATAGTAGATGACGGCAGAAAAAGACCTGCACGGTCCATCCAGTCTGCCCAACAAGATAAACTCATATGTGCTACATTTTGTGTATACCTTACCTTGATTTGTACCTGTCCTTTTCAGGGCACAGACCGTATAAGTCTGCCCAGCACTATCCCCGCCTCCCAACCACCAGCCCCGCCTCCCACCACCGGTTCTGGCACAGACCGTATAAGTCTGCCCAGCACCATCCCCGCCTCCCAACCACCAGTCCCGCCTCCCACCACCGGCTCTGGCACAGACTGTATAAGTCTGCCCAGCACCATCCCCGCCTCCCGCCACCGGCTCTGCCACCCAATCTCGGCTAAGCTCCTTAGGATCCATTCCTTCTGAACAGGATTCCTTTATGTTTATCCCACGCATGTTTGAATTCCGTTACCGTTTTCATTTCCACCACCTCCCGCGGGAGGGCATTCCAAGCATCCACTACTCTCTCTGTGAAAAAATACTTCCTGACATTTTTCTTGAGTCTGCCCCCCTTCAATCTCATTTCATGTCCTCTCGTTCTACCGCCTTCGCATCTCCGGAAAAGGTTCGTTTTCGGATTAATACCTATTGCATGGGGTTATCTTCTCTTATCAAAGTTTAGATTAGGATCTAATCATGGTTAGAGTATAAATTGTGCTTGAAGACAGACAATCGTAGGGGGTTCAGAAACTATTTGTTAGCACTGTACCTCAAGTATCCCTGTAAACTATTTTTAGTTCAGAATAACCTCAACCTGATGTGTGGTGTGCATTTTCATTGCTTGAGGATTTGGCCAGAGGTTTTCCCCACAAGCCTGAGAGCTGGAAAAACTAACTTCCTCTGTTGCAGAGAAAGAACCTCATGAACATGGGTTGGAGCCCCTGCAACAGCTAACCAGAGTAGCAGAGCTGCATGTGTGTTCATTGTGCAAATCATGAAACTGAGACTGGATTGGGCTTTTGAAGCCCAGATTTGGTAACCCCTTCTTATCCAATACACAAACTGTTTTTCCAAAATAGTTCTTATACCTTTGCAAACTGCTCTGTAATGTGGAACGGGCTTTACTGGTATATACGCCTGTTTTAACAACATAGAAAGATCCTGAATTCTTAGAAGTAGCTAGAATATTTGCTTTTTAAATAAGTGACTGGGATGTCATCTGTTTAGGTGCCTTGTTACCTTTTCCAAATCCAAAACATTTCCCAAGCCCCTCAGGAGGAATGTGAAAGGAATGCTGATTGGCTTCTTATCTATCAATCTCAATGCCAGCAGCAGATCTAGAGTCTGTACTTACAGGGTTCATGGATTCCAGGGTTGTCACTGAACTCCAGGACATAGAGATGTCTCCCTTGGGTGCTTTGGCCGATACTGTAAATCCTAGTGATGTACGGACACTCATTTTGCACATTATAGAGAGCTCGTACCAAATCTTCGTAGTTATGGTGGTAAAAATTTACAGAAGCTGTCACTTCAAACAAAAAGAAGAAATTTACAAGAAACCTCATCCTCTCTGCCATCCCTTCTAGTCTGAAGTAAAAGGGTTTCTGCTCACATGCAGAGGAACACAGAGCCCTTGTCTGCCTTCCTGTTAGGTAACTAAAGCCTGTACTGTGAGTAGCTTGCGCCAGTTTCACAACCCAAGTGCCAGCCCACTGCAGCCCCCCCCCCCCCCCCCCCCCCGAAGGATCAGAGTTTGAAAATGTGCTGTGAATGCTTCTTCTGCCCCCTTCTCCCTGTCTACCCCCTCCAAAGGATTTCTAACCTGAAATGTAACAGTCCTGTCTCCTCCCCCTCCCTCAGGATCTGGTGTTGCCCCACAAATTTGAACATACTTCAGTTCATTTATTAACTGGACTGTAAACAGACCCTTCCTGGCTGTCCAGTAACCATTTCAATCTAGGAAAGCTTTACACCAGAAGCTATTACTAATTTGACCTAAGAGCCTTGGACCATTCTCTGGTTGGATAGAACATTCCAAGTTAATAACAATGGCTTCATAATTTGTAGAGGAACCAGAAAGCTAGGTGTGATTGTTACTTTCACTGGCTTTTCCCCCTTTTCATTGTCTTCTTTCTGGACTTTGCAATGAAAGTTCCATGTAAATGTGATATTAGGGAGGGCCTGTTTGTGTTTTCTAAAGTAAATACTGGACAGCCAAGGGAAGAGGGGGACCAAGTTCATCTCAGTGTATGTTTGCATTCAGGCTGGGGCTTCCTATACTTTGATTAACCAATTTGAAAGCTAGAACTGAGATGGCAATGATTGCATATCATCAACAATTGTTTAGAAATAACTAAGGGGCCCTTTTACTAAGCCACGTAAGCGTCTATGCGTGCGAATGCACGCCAAAATGCGCTTACCGCCCAATAACCACATGGCTCTTGTGGTAATTTTATTTTTGGTGCACATCCGATACGTGCGTCTGAAAAATATTTTTTATTTTTGGGCGAGAGTAATGGACGCGCGCCAAGTGGCATTTGATGTGCTTAGGTCATTACCGCCCGGATTCTTTACCGCTGGCAGTAAGGTCTCAGACCCAAAATAGACGGGCGGTAATTTTGATTTTGCTGCACGTCCATTTTCAGCAAAAAAAAAAAAAAAAGCGGCCTTTTTTACAGGCACGCTAATAAATGGATCGGCGCGCCCAAAACCTGCGCCTACACTACTGCGAGCCATTTTTCAGTGCACCTTAGTTCCTTGACATCATTCTGTTATGTACAGCACGTGGCTGATGAGCTGTAAAATAGTGCATATTCTTGCAACTGGGCTGGAAAAACATAAGTCACATGAATGGTAAGTGAGATGACAATTTGGCCTAGTTTAGAATGTCAGTGCTGCGGTTAGTGTATGTTCCAGCACTTATATGCTATTTATTATAGTTGGCACTTACAATTCCGTCTGACCTCATTATGGTGGGTTTCTCAGAAAGTGCATTTAAAAAGCATGACCGGTAAATCTGATAGGTAAACTCACGGTTTTGGGAAGAACTGCTGATAGCATCTATTGGAACCAAAGTGACCATGTTGGAAAACAAGAAGAAATCCCTTCTCTTCGGGTTATTGCAGGGCAGGCTAGGTAACTGCCTTGGGCCACAGCTTCTGGTGTGGAGGAGTAGCCTAGTGGTTAGTGCAGCAGACTTTGATCCTGGGGAACTGGGTTTGATTCCCACTGCAGCTCCTTGTGACTGTGAGCAAGTCACTTAACCCTCCATTGCCCCGGGTACAAAATAAGTACCTGTATATATGTAAACTGCTTTGCAGTGGTGTAGGAAGGGGGGGGCGGTGGGGCGGTTCGCCCCGGGTGCACGCCGCTGGGGGGGTGTCGGCTCTGCTGCCCCGGAACAGGTTACTTCCTGTTCCAGGGCAGAGAGAGCAGGGAACCAGCGGAGCTGACGCAGCTCCCAGCGACGTGCACTCGGGGCGGAGTGGCCCTCCCGCCCGTCCCCTTTGGTAAGAATGCGCTCTGGGGGGTGCGTGCTTCGGGGGGTGTATGTGCGCACACCGAGGGGGAGGGTGCGCCATGCTGCACCCGGGGGGGGGGGGGTGCGCAGCGGCGAACCACCCCGGGTGTCAGCCGCCCTCACTATGGCACTGCTGCTTTGAATGTAGTTGCAAAATACCACAGAAAGGCGGTATATCAAGTCCCATTTCCCTTTCCCTTTCTGAAGGACATAGAGGAAATGCAAGTCAGTGGAAAATAATACATCCTAACACCCATGCAAACTCAAAAAGAATCATCAGCAGGTACTTTTACCCACAGGGAGGGGAAAAAGTTTGGGGAAAATTGTCCTCCTATAAAACCTTTAAAAGGGGTAGAGCCGTGTTAGTCTGGTGTAAGAAGAGGCAAGAAGGAACTTACAGGAACCCTTTTACTTACCTGAGGTAAACACTTACACATGCTCACCACAGGTTAAAATGCACTACCACGAGTTGCGCTCAGGCGTCCCATCGTAGTTTTGGAATTGGTACGTGCTACCCATGTGCTAAAACATAAACCCTCCTGTTTACTAAGCCGCGCTAGCGGCTGCTGTGCGCTAATGCCGACATAGTACTACTACTACTACTATTTAGCATTTCTATAGCGCTACAAGGCATACGCAGCGCTGCACAAACATAGAAGAAAGACAGTCCCTGCTCAAAGAGCTTACAATCTAATAGACAAAAAATAAATAAAGTGGAGGCGAGTGGTTACAAGTGGTTACGAGTCAAAAGCAATGTAAAGAGGTGGGCTTTCAGTCTAGATTTAAAGGTGGCCAAGGATGGGGCAAGACGTAGGGGCTCAGGAAGTTTATTCCAGGCGTAGGGTGCAGCGAGACAGAAGGCGCGAAGTCTGGAGTTGGCAGTAGTGGAGAAGGGAACAGATAAGAAGGATTTATCCATGGAGCGGAGTGCACGGGAAGGGGTGTAGGGAAGGACGAGTGTGGAGAGATACTGGGGAGCACCAAAGTGAATACATTTATAGGTTAGCAGAAGAAGTTTGAACAGGATGCAAAAACGGATAGGGAGCCAGTGAAGGGTCTTGAGGAGAGGGGTAGTATGAGTAAAGCGACCCTGGCGGAAGATGAGACGGGCAGCAGAGTTTTGAACCGACTGGAGAGGGGAGAGGTGACTAAGTGGGAGGCCAGCAAGAAGCAGATTGCAGTAGTCTAAACGAGAGGTGACAAGGGTGTGGATGAGGGTTTTGGTAGAGTGCTCGGAAAGAAAGGGGCGGATTTTACGGATGTTGTAAAGAAAGAAACGACAGGTCTTGGCGGTCTGCTGGATATGAGCAGAGAAGGAGAGAGAAGAGTCAAAGATGACCCCAAGGTTTCGAGCTGAGGAGACAGGGAGAATGAGAGAGCCATCAACAGAAATAGAAATAGAAAGAAACGACAGGTCTTGGCGGTCTGCTGGATATGAGCAGAGAAGGAGAGAGAAGAGTCAAAGTTGACCCCAAGGTTTCGAGCTGAGGAGACAGGGAGAATGAGAGAGCCATCAACAGAAATAGAAAATGGGGGGAGCGGGGAGGTGGGTTTGGGGGGGAAAATGAGAAGCTCGGTTTTGGTCATATTTAATTTCAGGTGGCGTTGAGACATCCAGGCAGCAATGTCAGACAAGCACGCTGAAACTTTGGTTTGGATGCAAGGTGAGATATCAGGGGTAGAAAGGTAGATTTGGGTGTCATCAGCATAGAGATGGTAGGAAAAGCCATGGGATGAGATTAATGAACCAAGGGAAGAAGTGTAGATAGAAAAGAGGAGGGGACCAAGAACAGAACCCTGAGGTACACCGACAGGCAGAGGGATAGAAGTAGAAGAGGATCCACCAGAGTGAACACTAAATGTGCGGAGGGAGAGGTAGGAAGAGAACCAGGAAAGGACAGAGCCCTGGAATCCAAGTGAGGACAGGGTATCGAGAAGTATGCTGTGATCGACAGTGTCAAAAGCAGCGGAAAGATCAAGAAGAATGAGGATGGAATATTGACCTCTGGATTTAGCTAGTAATAGGTCATTGGAGACTTTAGTAAGCGCAGTTTCGGTTGAGTGGAGAGGGCGAAAACCAGATTGTAATGGGTCAAGAATAGCATGTGAGGAGAGAAAATCAAGGCAGCGGCGGTGAACAGCACGCTCAAGTAATTTGGAGAGAAAAGGAAGGAGGGAGATGGGTCGGTAATTAGAGGGACAAGTAGGGTCAAGTGAAGGCTTCTTAAGGAGAGGTGTGACCACAGCATGTTTAAAGGCAGCAGGGACAGTCGCAGTGGAAAGTGAGAGGTTGAGAATGTGACAGATAAAAGGAATAAGAGTAGGAGAGATGGCATTAAGAAGGTGGGTGGGAATGGGATCAGAGGAACAGGTGGTACATTTTGAGGAAGAAAGGAGAAGTGTAGTTTCCTCAATAGTAACTTCAGGAAAGGAGGAAATGTCATTATATACTGCTTAGACCTAAGCAGTTTACAGTTTAATTTTTCAGGTACTGGGTCTGCCCCTAGTGGGCTCACAATCTAAGTAGTACATTGTACTACTGATGTACCTGGAGCTGCAGAGGGAATTGAACCTGGTTCCCCAGGATCTCAACTCACTGCCGCCGCATCAGGCAGCAGCGGGAATTTAATCCAGTTCCTCAGGTCCGCTGCACCCCGTTACACTAACCATTAGGCCGCACGGCTTAGTAAACAGTAGGGAAATGTTATTTTTTAGTGCTGGGGGCAGAGAGTGGGTGTACCTATGCTAATCGGTTAAACACGCTCTCGCTACCAAGGACCCACAAATTGCCGCCTGTACTGCCAGCGCAGAAACGTCAAAAGAATTCTTTAGCAAAGATTCTATACGACGGTCCTGGGGATCTCGCAGAGCGGTACCTCCATCTAACTCACTGATCTCTCCTCCTTCCATGTACTTGATTGTTTTTGCCGGATTACTGTATGCCTTTTTTTCAGACCGATGTAAGCCACATTGGGCCTGCCCGTGGGTGGGAAAATGTGGGATATAAATGCTATAAATAAATATGCCATGAGCTGATTAGTGTAGGATTAGCGCGTGAGTTCATACTGCCTACAAAATAGGTGGCAGTAAGGGCTCACGAGCTAATGGCCATGCATTAATAGACAAATTAGCATGTGGCCGTTATCAGAAAATAGAAAAATCTGCCTTTTACCAGCAGCACTAAAATTGGCCTCCGCATGCGGGTAAGTCCCGTGCCGGGGTTACCACAGGCCACTTAGTGCTGCTTGGTTAAACGGCCCCTTAGAGTCTAACCAATTTAGGGATCCTTTTAGTAAACACCAAAAATGGTCTAACACAGGATGAGCTAAAACATCATAGGTTAGTTTTTGCATTTGCGCGTAATAACCACACATTAAATTTTTTTTTTTTTTAGGGGGCATTACAGGGGTGCTCATTCCTGCACTAACCACTTAATGCATCTACATTATCTCACACTAACTGGTTAGTGCACGAATAACGTGGGAGCTCTTACTGCCTAGAAAATAGGTGGCAGTAATTTTTAAAAAATGACCACATGGTAATGGACACCACAACAAAAAAACAAAAGGTAAAGGAATCCCCGGATGCCGAATAGCCATGCAGTGGTCTTGTGCCGTACAGCCCTGGTGGAAGGGAAAGAGCAGCTGTGCTGTGGTTTGTCCCTACAGTTACAGGGTGAGGGAAAAAAAAAATAGAGTTGGCTGTTTTCTCAGCAACCGCTTGGAATTTCAACATGAAATTTTACAACTTTGTTGATACTATCTATGTTTATGTGATGAGTGGAATGAGAGTATCTTTAAACACAGCAAAGTTACAGACTTCTTTGCATGACCACCAAGTGATTTTCACACATTCAAAAATGTTTGTACTTTAAAACTACCATTATGGTACCAGCTTATTGTTAATGATGTCATAGTGATGTAGACTGTTGTAAATAGCAATTTGAATTTGAATAATTTGTATTTGATAATATGATAATTTACAGATAATTTCTTTAAAAACATTGGATCGGAATGGCAATCATGGGCAAGGTGTCGGTAGTGGACAAAAAGAGAATCCAGACACTGCATGAATAAGGTTTTGGAGCAAAGGCGATAGCGGCTGTGTATCAGCTCAAGAACTGAAAGAAAACTTGTTGGCATGACTGCAACATTCTGACACGTTGTTCATTGTATTGTTTGAATTACATTATTTTATTGTGTTTTAGCTTGAATATTTTTTTAACGAGCAAAAATCACTAGGTACTAACTCTAAAATGTCAGTAACATCAATATAGCTTAAGATAATTAAATGCTGTTTAATAGGAAAATGTAAGTATGATTAAATAAAACTGCAAAAAACCTGTAAGAGGCTACTTTTTTTTTTTTTTTTTTTGCCTCACCCTGTATTTTGTAAGGATGTGATTCTCAAGCACTACAACTGGAAAGCATTGCTGGGGGAAGGGGAGAGGAGAGAGACATTTCGTTGCATCAAATGGTTTACATTAGCTAGAACATGGACCTGTCATGAAGTATTAATCAGCAGACTCCCTGAAGTTAGTATAACCCCTAATTCAAATAGAAATGAATGGAGGCTGTTATGCACGTTTATTTTACTGCAGCGCAGTGCTGATTTTGCCAGATCATGTCATTTTGCTGACCTGTATCTTCCTGAACTGTGGCATGTTCCTTCCTTTTCTCCAGTGCAGCAGAAGTGGATGGTAAAGGCTGCCATTGACCCAGACACAGTACCTTTTCAGACAATCACCATTACTGCAGCATATCCACAAGTGAATCTAGCAAGGGGAGGTCCGGCAGTATAAACATAAGGATAGCCATACTGGGTCAGACCAGTGGTCCATCTAGCCCAGTGTCCTGCTTCCAGCAATGGCCAATTCAGATCATGAGTACCTAGCAGAAACCCAGGGGGCAGACCATTCGGGCAACTGGGCAGTGCCTGAGGGCTCAGAGGCTCTCCCCCCACCACCACCACCACCACCACCACCACACACTACAGCCCCCCCCCCCAAGCCTCAGTGGGCCCTTCCTGGTCCCACCTTGAAGGGCCCTGGTGGTCTAGTGGCCTCTGCAGGGACAGGAAAGAACAACAACACTCTTTCCTGCCCTCTGCCGCTATTCCGCCCTTGGCGGGCTGGAGGTGGACTTAGGGCATAACATCAACTTAGCTGGTTAGTGTTGATTTTCATAACTGGCTAAGTAACTGCATAAAGCTTGGACAGCAAAACAGCTTCCGGGTCAGCAGACATATCTGGATATTCAGTGCTGAGAGCGGCACATGCCCCGTATTAAATATCCAGCAAAACAGCTTCTGGGTCAGCAGACATATCCGGATATTCAATGCTGAGAGCCGGGGGAGATGTAGTGGAATTGGAGAAGGTTCAAGGACGTGCGACCAAAATGATAAAGGGGATGGAATGCCTCTCGTATGAGGAAAGGCTAAAGAGGTTAGGGCTGTTCAGCTTGGAAAAGAGACGGATGAGGGGAGATATGATTTAGGTCTACAAAATCCTGAGTGGTGTTGAACGAGTAGAAGTAAATCGATTTTTTTGCTCGTTCTAAAAGTATAAAGACTAGGGGAAACTCAAGGAAGTTTCATGGAAATAGTTTTTCATTCAACGAATAGTTATGCTCTGGAACTCTTTGCTGGAGGATGTGGTGGCAGCGATTGGCGTGTCTGGGTTTGAAGGGGTTTGGACAAGTTCCTGGAAGAAAAGCCCATAGTCTGCTATTGAGACAGACATGGAAAGCAACTGCTTGCCCTACGATTTAGAGCATGGAATGTTGCCATGGTTTGGGTTTCTGCCAGGTCCTTGTGACCTGGCTTGACCACTGTTGGAAACAGGATACTGGGCTAGATGGGTCATTGGTCTGACCCAGTATGGCTACTCTTATGTTCTTATGCATATGTCCCAGTATTGAGTATCCAGAAAAACAGCTTCCGGGTCAGCAGACATATCCGGATATTCAGTGCTGAGAGCCGCACATGTCCCGGTATTGAGTATTCAGCAAAACAGCTTCTGGGTCAGCAGTCATATCCAGATATTTAGTGCTGAGAAGTATGCATGCATGTTCCATACGAGCCTCCAAGATGTCCGTTATGGTCCAGTGTCCCCAGACGTCAGATATCAGCTTTGGCTCCCTTCTGGGTCTGGGTTCCTTGTTCTGGCCCTGAGTTCTAGTGGCAGTGGGTTTCATAGCACAATAATACAACACACAGATGTGGCATGGAAAAAGGTATTTTATATAAAACTAGTAAAAAAGGCCCGTTTCCGAAACCAATGAAACGGGCGCTAGCATGTGGCTTTTTTTGTGTGTGTGTGTATGTGTCACAGAGTTATTTTGTGTGTGTGTGTGTGAGGGTGCGGTGTGTGTGCAGGTTGTTGATGTGTGTCTTTTTTTGTTTTGTTTTTTGCTTGGGGGTTGGGGGATGTGCTGTGCTGTCCTTGGTCGCTGTTTGCTGCTGGCTAGGTTGCGGGTAATCCTTCCAGCTGGGCCGCAGCTGGGCCGCAGCTTGTCCTGTGCGCCCACGTCCCTGTTGGTGACGGGCACGTTGTTTTCCGGCTCCTCTGACTCCATGTCAAGCGATCCCAAATATAGCCTGTGCTATAGGCCCCTCTGGCACTCTTCAGTACTGGCATTAGGCATTAAAAAAATTCTCCACCCCCCCCCCCCCCGGTCTATTTTTGCACATACCCACAGCAGAAATATTCTTCTCTCGTTTCAGCGGTGGTTCTGTGCTCTCCGTGCTGCACAAATAATGAGCCATTCGGCTGGGGAATGCTCCTCCCTTATTGTCACATAGTTTCCTCTGATTGGTCCGTCTTACATTGCCTAGTGTTACCTGGGAACGGTGTTGTGATGGTTCTTTGTGTTTCAGAATGTTGAGGGTGTTTTTTCTGATTGGTCCGTCATGCGAGGGCGGGGCAGAGAGACATGGTCAGTGTTGTGGCTTCACCACCATGAATCCATGAACCCTTCAGTGTATGACTGAGTGACTTCAGAACGTTGTCTTCAGAACGTTGAGGGTGAGTTTTATTATAGTAGACTAGTAAAAAAAGGCCCGTTTCTGGAGCAAATAAAATGGGCGCTAGCAAGGTTTTCCTCCCCAACCCCCCCTACCCCTTCGTCGTTGTGAAGCCACTGACGCCATTGCTCCGCCCTCGACGTCATCATGTTTGACGCGAGGGAGGGCCCAGAGACTTGGTGATTTCGGTGGCTTCACCACCACGAACCCTTCATGAAGGAAGTGACGTCAGTGGCTTGGCTTCAGTGACGTCAGTGTCTTCAGAACGTTGAGGATGAGTTTTATTATATAGATTAGGCAAGGCAGAAAGGTATTGCAGCTGGTTCTGTGGGTCTGAGAGTCTGCCTCTTTCTGATTCTTTGAGTGTCTGTCAGTGAATGAATGTCTGTCTTTCTGTTGGGGGCTGAAGGAAGGGGGGTGTCTGGGTGTATGTGTGTGGGTGTGTCCCCTTGTCAGTGAGTGTGAATGTGTCTTTTTATATCCCTGAACACCCTTTTTCCAGCATTTTCCTATGTACTCATTTAGTTTGTTTGAGCTGATGTCTCCTGATTACCCAAGAGGTGTGGATTCCTTTGAAAGTCCACTAATTAGAGTCAGTTGGTCTGGCCTCCTATTGTTGTGCTGAGCATTGGTTCTGATATATTTTGTTGCTCTAAAGCCCAGGTGTTAAAACATGTAAACCAGTGGCGTAGCCAGACTGCCAGTTTTGGATGGGCCTGAACCTAAAGTGGGTGGGCACAAAATTTTCTCTCTACCCCCCTTCCCCAGCAAAATGTAGTCACACTAATCAGATGCATTTGTAACACAGGGGTAAAGTGCTGCTTTTCAGTGCATCAGGTTTCAGAAAATAATTTATTTAATAGCCTAACACCCTTTTCAATGAGCTTTCAGTGGCCAAAACCTCCTGCCTCAGGTCAGTATAATGCTGTTATGGTATCCTCTCCTGACCTAAGGAAGGAAGTATTGGTCTCTGAAACTTTATTAACACAGGTACCATATTACTTTATCCTAAATTAAAAATAATTTTCTTTACCTTTGTTGTATGGCCATTTACTTTTTTCTCATTGTGTTCCTCCCAGGTCTAAGGTCTGCTTTCCTTCGTCTTTCTCTTGCCAGGGTTTCCTGTCCATTCGTCACATATGGCTTTCCATCTTTTCCTCACCCTTGTTCTCCACATGCCCCTTCCTCTTATTCTCCAGTCTTTCCCTACTCTGTCCTCTCCCTCTTTCCATCCAGCAGCTCCCCTCTTTCTCTCCCCATCCTTCCAGTGTCTCCACTCTTTCTTTTGCATCCAGCGTCTCCTTTTTCTCCCTACCCTTCCATCCAGTGTCTTCCCTCTTTCTCTCCTTATCCTTCCACTCATCTACCCTCTCTCCTGATCCTTCCATCTAGTGTCTCTATCTCCCCTCTCCTTCTATCCAGTGTCTATCTCTCTACCCTTTTCTGTTCAGTCTCCTCCCTCTCTCCACATCCTTCTAGTTTCTCCGCTTTTTCTCTGCATCCTTTCATCCATCTCCCCTCTTTCTCTCCCTATTCTCCCATGTCCAGCAGCTCTCTCCCCACTAGTCCCTTCTTCCTCTTCTTCCCTTGTGCAGCAGCTCTCCAGCCCCTTCCTCCTCTCCCTCCCATGTCCAGTAGCTCTCTCCCTTCCAGCCAGTCCCTTCCTCTCCCTCCCATGTCCCAGCAGCTTTCTCCCTTCCCTCCAGTCCCTTCTTCCTCTCCCTCCCATGTCCCAGTAGCTCTCTCCTTTCCCTCCAGTCCCTTCTTCCTCTCCCTCCCATGTCCAGTAGCTCTCTCCCTTCCAACCAACCAGCACCTGTCCCTTCCCACTCTCCATTCAGTAACTGTCTCTTCCAAATCTTCCTCCTCCCCTTCTTTCTGACTCTTTCTTTCAGGATCCCATCCAGCCCCTCTCTTCCTCCTTCCAACCAGCACGTGTCTCTTCCCTTTCTCACTCTGACCCTCCTATCCAGCTCCTGTCCCCTCTGCCATCTTCCCCTTTCCTTCCAGCATCTGACCTCTTTCCCTTCCCCTCCCTCTGACACCCCACTGCTGCTAATGCTCCATCTTAAGCACCTCGCGTCTGCTGCTCTGTCTGCCCTGCTCTGCCTGCACTCAGCTGTAAGCGATTTGCTCGTCAGCCCTTCCTTCACCGTGTCCCCCCCTCGCGGAAATAGGAAGTTACATCAGAGGGCGGGACACGGTGAAGGAAGGGCCGATGAGCAAATCGCTTTACAGCTGCAGCAGCGCAGAGCAGGGTAGAGAGAGCAGCTAACGTGAGGCGCTTCACCGTCCGATTCGTCTTTTAAGGTTGGGTTCCGGGTGGTCTGCTCCTCCTTGACGGAGCTGCGACGCTGGCGGGGCGGATCGCCCCGCCTTGGTACGACAATGTTGGGGCGGACCTGGAGGGAAAGTGGGTGGGCCTGGGCCCGTCCAGGCCCACCCGTGGCTACGCCCCTGATGTAAACTACGCCCAAAGGGGTAGGACACATCTTGTCTATCTGTATTCATATCATCAGAGGGGGGAAGAGGTCTGAGATGCTTGCAAAATCTCCCAGATGCCTTTAGCTGACATTCTGAGTAGGCCTTGCAGCCTCAGTTAGGCTAACTATCAGGTTAGGCTCTGAACTGATGCTGACATGGGTCAGCAGACATATCCGAATATTCAATGGTGAGAGCCCTGCATGCCCCAGTATTGAATATCCAGCAAAACAGCTTCCGGTTCAGCAGACATATCCGGATATTTAATGTCAGGAGCTGCACATCCCCCACATTAATAATCAGGGTTAGTACATCCTGCAGTTGGAAGTACTAACCCTCTTCTATCCACTGCGGGTTGAATATCAACCTCATAAATTCATAAGAATTGTCAAACTGGGTCAGACTAAAACATTCCTCAAACACAATATACTGTTTCCAACAGTGGCCAATCCAGGTCACAAGTACCTGGCTTTCTCTAAGTCTACTGATTAATAACGGTTTATGGATTTTTCCTCCAGGAACTTGTCCAGATCTTTTTTAAACTGAGCTACAATAAAAGTTTTTATCACGACCTCCAGTAACAAAGTCCAGAGATTCACAGTGCATTGAGCGAAAAAAAGATATTTTCTCTGATTGTTTTAAATGTGGTCTATCCCTTACTCTTTGTAGTTTTTGAAAGAGTAAACAATCAATTTGCATTTGACTATTCCACTCATGATTTTAGAGGCCTCTACTACATTTCCCCTCAGCCAAATTATTATTATTATTAGGATTTATTTACTGCCTTTTTGAAGGAATTCACTCAAGGCGGTGTACAGTAAGAATAAATCAAACATGAGCAATAGGCAATTACAGAGGTAAGAATATTCAAATAACAATACAAAGTAAGGCATGGAGGGGCATAATTGAATGGGGCGCCCAAGTTTTCCTGAGGGCGTCCTCACAGGACATCTCGGCGAAGGGGCGGCGAAACCCATATTATCGAAACAAGTTGGGCGACCATCTTTCATTTCGATGTTACGGTCGGGGACGCCCAAATCTCAACATTTAGGTTGACCTTAGAGATGGTTGTCCCTAGAGATGGTCATCCCCGATTTTTGGTGATAATGGAACCCGAGGACGCACATCTCAGAAACAACCAAATCCAAGCCCTTTGGTCGTGAGAGGAGCCAGCATTCATAGTGCACTGGTCCCCCTCACATGCTGGGACACCAACCGGGCACCCTAGGGGTGGACTTTAGAAAAAGCTCCCAGGTGCATATCTCCCTTACTTTGTGTGCTGAGCCCCCCAAAACCCCACTCCCCACAACTCTACACCATTACCATAGCCCTTAGGGATGAAGGGGGCACCTAGATGTGGGTACAGTGGGTTTGTGGTGGGTTTTGGAGGGCTCACATTTACTACCACAAGTTTAACAGGTATGGGGGAATGGGCCTGGGTCCGCCTGCCTGATGTGCACTGCAGTACCCACTAATACTGCTCCAGGGACCTGCATACTGCTGTCATGAAGCTGGGTATGATATTTGAGGCTGGCATAGAGGCTGGAAAAAATATTTAAAACTTTATTTAGGGTGGGAGGGGGTTAGTGACCACTGGGGGAGTAGTGGGAGGTCATCCCCGATTCCCTCCGGTGGTCATCTGGTCATTTAGGGCACATTTTTGTGGCTTGGTCGTAAAAAAAAAAAAAGGACCAAGTAAAGGCGGCCAAGTGTTTGTCAGGGACGCCCTTCTTTTTTCCATTATCGGCCGAGGACGCCCATGTGTTAAGTATGCCTCAGTCCCGCTTTCGCTATGCTTCCGACACGCCCCTAGGAACTCTGGTCATCCCTGTGATGGAAAGCAGTTGAGGGCACCCAAATTGTCTTTCGATTATGATGATTTGGGCGATCCTGGGAGAAGGACGCCCATCTCCCGATTTCTGTCAAAAGATGGGCGCCCTTCTCTTTCGAAAATGAGCCCAATAATATACTATTTACAATGTCAACACAATACATAATAGAACATTTTAATTGACAAGGGTATAAGCAAAGATGGAACATATAGATAGGTAAGAGAGTAAGAAGAGTTAGTGAGTAAGGTGACTAATTTAAGGTAGGATTGGATAAACATTTCCTGCTACAGTATGTGCAGTCTGTGTCACTCCTTGTGTATGTGAGTGAGACTAACAAGTTAGTTACTTCTTCTTTTAAAGGCCTGGTTGAAGAGCCAAGCTTTCACCTGCTTCCTGAAGTAGATATAGTCTTGTGTTAAGTGCAGCCTTTCAGGCAGTGCATTCCAGAGTGTGGGGGCTACTCCGGAGAAGGCTCGCTTGTGGGTATCACATCATCGTGTAATGTCTTTTGGAGAGGGTGTGGTTAATGATAGCCCTTGAGAAGACCTTAGTGTCCTTGGCGGTGTGTAGAGGGTCATCCTGTTCTTCAAGTACTCGGGGCCATTTCCTTTTTAAGGGCCTTGAAGATCAGACATAGAGTTTTAAATTTAGCCCTGTATTGTACTGGTAGCCAATGAAGTTTTTGTAAATATGGTGTGATGTGGTCACATCGCTTGCAACCTTCTAAGAGTCTTGCTGCTGCATTCTGAATCAATTGAAGCTGGTGCAGGCTCTTTGTAGTCAGACCGTTGTATAGTGCATTGCAGTAATCCAGTCTTGATGTTATCATGGCACGCACAACTGGGATAAGATTTACTTTCTCGATGTAAGGAGAGAGGCAGCGTAGCTGTCGCAAATAGTAGAAGCAATTTTTGAAGGTTGCTTGGATTTGGGGAATCAGAGTAAGTGTTGAATCTAACTGTATTCCAAGGTTCCTGACTTGTGATTTGAGGGGGAGTTCGTACGTCCCAAAAGAGATTTTGATGTCAGGTATGTATCCACTTGTATGAATTGAACAACCACTTCAACCTTTTCCCACAGCAGGGGAGCCATTTCATCCTTTTTGGTTGCTCTTCTCTGTACCTTTTCTAGTGTCAAATTTGTTTTTTTTCGTATTGTTATAGGGAAGAAGAGATAGCCTTTTGTACACATAAAATAAAGTAAAAAGTGTGACTAAGCACGTATTTGAATTTATGATAACTGAATCAAGTACTTTTTTTTTTTACTGAGATCCTAGCAGTCCTGCAGAGCCAAATATTCTTCACTTAACATACATGAGATGTACTTAACATACAGGAGCCCCTACGCCAAGCCCCCTCCCTGCCCATCTTCAAGTCTTTGCTTAAAACCCACCTCTTCAATGCTGCATTCGGCACCTAACCCTTACCATTCAGTGAATCCAGACTGCCCCTATTTTGACTACCCCTATCGGTCCGACCGTTCACATGTCTATTAGATTGTAAGCTCTTTGAGCAGGGACTGTCTCTCTTTGTGAAATTGTACAGCGCTGCGTAACCCTGGTAGCGCTTTAGAAATGTTAAGTAGTAGTAGTAGTAGTAGATGTTAACAAATTTACAGCTTCAGTTACTACTATGCACTACAGTGTTACTGCATGCTAACACCTTGAATGTTTAGTATTAATTAAGATCCGTTACGTAAAATCAGATCTGCAGTAAAATAATGCTAATGTTGTTAGCATGCATGAATGCGGTACTGCACATTAAGAACTCTAGTTTGTGTTACAGTAGTGCCTCTATTTGAAACAGTTAAAAATACAGCTGTCCAAAAAGCATGTCCAAAGAGGATGTGGTAAAACAAAACAAACAAAAAAAGGAACAAAATGTAACCAGGAGCCACCATGATCAGGCTGCAACTTTGGGCAAGAAATGTCAAAAACAGCACCATGAATCTTACCCAATTTCATGTTCACAACTCCTTGGCAGCTGAGCTCAAGGGAGGTATCAGACCTTTCATGCCACTGTTGATTTCAAAGACAGCTCTACCACCCCCAGAAATTGGAAGGCATTTGAATTCTCAGTACTAGAATCTACCAACTGGCACAGACTTGGGATGATCGCTAAGCTCAGGTCCATCTGTATCTTTATGATCTCTTTGGCAACTGCCAGAAAGGGAAAGGGAAATGGGACTTCATATACCGCCTTTCTGTGGTTTTTGCAACTACCTTCAGAGTGATTTACATAGTATATACAGGCACCTGGGACAATGGATGGTTAAGTGACTTTCCCAGAGTCACAAGGCACTATAGTGGGAATTCAACCCAGTTCTCCAGGACCAAAGACTGTTGTACTAACCACTAGGCTACTCCTCCACTCCATGGGAAATGTAGACCAGATAGTTAGAAAATATATTTGTCATGGCCATTTTATTAATGGTCTCCACTCTGCTCACAGAAACACCCACAAAGACTCCAGGCCTAGTTAGGGGATGATCAGACTGCCCAGTAGATTGGCTGTCAGTCTTCCAGGTTTTAAGCTGTCAGATGAATCAACCTGCTTTTCACCTGCTGTCCTACACCAAGGCTTAGCGTGTTGACCTTCAGTCAGTTTCCTTCTCTTCCTTATGCTTTCCATGACCCCATTTTCCTTTTTTTTTTTTTGATGAATTCTTTTCCATATTTGCATTTTTGATTGTAAGCCACTCTATCGCTGACAATAAAGGGTGTATAGCAAATGATAAAACTGAAAGGAACTACAACATGTGGATAGGACAGAGCACAAAACTGAACAGTAAAATGAGAGCTCACTGGTAAACAACAACAAACAAACAAAAAAAAGGTTGGGGGGGTACTCTGTAAGGGTGGGAGAAGCTGAGAAGAGGAAAAAAGGAACAAACCGTGGAGACGGTACAGTATATTCTCAAGCCCCTTTAATCTACTAAAGTAAATGCCTTCTCAAATAGCCAAGTTTTTAAGGCTTATTAAGGCAATTCCCATCAATCCCTAAGACATTAATAGGAAAGGTAGTTGCAACAAACTCTTTATATTGGGGGTGATTTTGTAAGGCTGTGTGTGGAATACAGAGCTTTTATATATCAAAATGACCATTTAAAGAACTGTCAGGGGTATATGCGTGTAAAGTTATGCGCATAAACCCTCTTTATGCATACATTTCTTTGATGTAGGCAGGGGCGTTCCCAGGAGTGGGATTTGGTCTAATGTATGCATATACTTCCACAGAGTAATTTTTAAAAGGACAAGTATGCACATAATTTCGCTTTTTATTCACATGAGTGTAATTTATGTACAGACCTGTCTTACATGTTCTAAAATAGCCCTCTTATCCTATCACCTAACACTACTGAAACAAATGAGCAACCTCTCCCTTTTTAAAGCAGTTACCCAACAAAAGCTGCTTTTAAAGAACCATTACAGTCCCTCTGTATCAGGGATTACAGAGATTGTCTTTAAAAGGTTTTTACCTATTGTGAAAGCTAAAACCCCAGCTCTGCTTTCACCCATATTTCTATATCAACTCTCAGTGTCATCATGGATTAATTTACATAGGCCACTGTCTAACAGAATGTTTTCCTTGGCTTGACTCTACAGCTCCAGTGTTTCACCTGTCTCCAAGCTTCCTGGTAACTCAAGGTCCTTTTCTTTCCTGCTTCCTCTTCAGCAGGATGCCATTGTGCTATTAACAGTATACAACCTATCACTAATATCATTGTTTTAAACATAGTGTGTCATTTCTATTTATTCAAATCAAAGACTAACTTGCTGCTGGAAATGTTTTAAGCTGTAGATTTGGATGAACTAGGTCCTAAATGACAAATAAATATATCTGGTCAAAACCCATTACAATATTTAGTACTTTGCCAACGTATGGGGCACTCATAATCAGGCAGATATATTTCACTAAGCAAACCACCCAAGTTTTAATCATAAGTCCCAAGAGTTTGTTTTTCCTAGGCTCTATGCTTAAAACGTCGAGGGGTCCTTTTACTATGGGGTGGTAAGCCCACCACGAGCCAAACCGGAACTATCGCTGGGATACTGCAGGAGCCCAGCGGTAGTCCTTCCCCCAGTACATGCCATTTCCAATGCTACAAAAATATTTTCACTTTTTGTAGTGCTGGTGCTTACGTGGCGGTAATTGGGCAGTGCCACATGCTGCCCTGTTACCACTGGGTTAGAGCAGGAGCCCTTACCGCCACCTCCATGGCATGGCCATTTCTTTTTCTCAAAAAAAAAAAAAAAAGACAGCTTTTTATCCGCTGCGGTAAAAGGGGGCCCTCAGCATATGTCAAAAACATACGCTGACGCTAGCACAGGCCCCCTTTTACCGTAGCTTCGTACAAGTAAAAAAGTGCTTACTTTGGGGTACACTCAGGAGCCCCAAAGTAATTTTGAACTATGCGCACTCTTCCCATGTGCTATAAAATAAATTATTTTTTAGCGCTGGGGGCAGTTTGGGGCAGAGGATAGGTGTGTTCTGCACTAATTGGTTAGCATAGCTGCATTGTCACACTAACCAATTGGTGTGTGAATCCTTGCCATCTACAAACTAGGTGGCAGTAGGGGCTCATGCGCTAATGGCCACGTGTTAATTGGAAAATTAGGACATGGCCATTAATATAGATCAGTGGCTCCCAAACCTGGTCCTGGAGGCACCCCAGCCAGTCAGGCTTTCAGGATATCCACAATGAATATTCATGAGAGAAATTTGCATGCACTGCCTCCACTGCATGCATCTCTCTCATGAATATTCATTGTGGGCATCCTGAAAACTTGACTGGCTGGGGTGCCTCCAGAACCAGGTTTGGGAACCAGATTTTCGGGTAGTTTACTGCTGCAGTAAAAATGGCCTCAGTGCATGGGAAAGAGCTGCGTAAAGGTGCACTGAAGCCACCTTTTACCGTAGCTTGGCATAAGGGCCCCTAAACCCTCTGCTGCCCAAAGTCACAAGGAGCTGCAGTGGGAAAATAGATAAATAAGCTTTAGTGGTGAGATTAATTGCAATTATATATTTTAATCAAAATGCAGCCCTAAAAATTTAAAGAATAAAAAGTACATATAAGAAATACAAACTGAAAAATTACAAATGAAAGAAAACAGCATGCAGAATAGCTATAAACAGCCTTAATTCATGGTGTATCTTCTTTACCTGTGCTCTTGTCTCGTTAGTAAAGACAGATTCCTGAGTGTTAGATACACTTTTTCCTCAGATGGGGGTATGTGTGGGAGTCTCTGGTGTTGGATTATAGACAAAGGAACACTCAGGGTGGGGGCAGGTATTTATTCTTCTGTCAGGACTCCAAAGTCAGGAGTCTAAGCAAGGGGTTGGAAAGTAGCTGATTACATTTAAGATAGAGTATGCCTGTTCTGATTGTTCTACAAATAAGCAGCATTTTTATTTTTACTATGCGATCAATCTAGAAGTGTTGCAAAGAGATGGACTAAAGATTGTTATCTAGAATATTGATCATAAACGTGCCTATAAATCCAGGGAATTTCCTGTGGACAGGGTTCATCAGAGTATGATTATAGATAATATGATTTCTAAAAATCCAAGGCTCCAGGTTAACTTTACAATCCCAACACTAAACAATAGGGTTTCATAAGAACATAAGTGTTGCCATACTGGACCAGACTGAAGGACCATCAAGCCCAGTATCCTGTTTCCAATAGTGGCTAATCCAGGTTGCAAGTACCTGGTAAGATCTGAAGAGAGTAAAACAGATCTTATGCTGCTTATCCCAAATTCATCTTAATAATGGTTTGTGGACTTTTCTGTTAGGAACTTATCCAAGCCTTTTTATACCCAGCTAACTGCTAATAACTGCTTTTTACCACATTCTCTGGCAACAAATTCCAACATTTAATTACATATTTTATTTTAAATTTAACTACTTAGTAGCTTCATTGTGTGCCCCCTAGACCTTGTATTTTTGGAAAGAGTAAACAAGCGATTTACGTCTACCTGTTCCACTCCACTCAGTATTTTATAGACCTCTATCATATCTACCTTCAGTCCCTCTCTAATTAGAAACAAATATCTGTCTCATGGGCATTTGTTCACCTTACCATGTAGTAAAATTTAAAGTACAGTAAAGCCAGAAAAGCCCTCAATATTTGAATGTCATAAAAGGATTAGGAAGACAGATTATACAGAAGATTAGTAACCTTCCAGTGTACAATGGTTCATTTGACAGAGTGGAAGACACAGAAAGCAAACATCTCAGGTTCTTCGTATTTCCATGATTAGTGGTCCAATTCTAAATCCAGATATCATTAGCCCTGTACTAGATGCATTCTCCCACTCATATAATTCATGATACAAGAACACGGTGCTAATATAATTTGAAAGGATAATTCAAACCCCATTTGAAGATTCTCTTATTTCCTGCTTGTTGCACTTTTACAACAATTAAAATGATTTCTGTAGAACTTCACTTAATCTGGTCACTCCATATATTTTTTCCCATCTTCTTAAGTCATCAAAGGCTGTGCTCCTGGTGGCTTCTTGTCTTCAAATTGCTCATCTAGCATGCATATGCAACATGCCTTTCCCCATCATCCTCCTGTTCGTTGGAACACTTTGCCAGATGAAGCTAGACTGAATAAGGATTTAGTAACTACACAAACCGTATTGAATGAAAAAAGTGTTCAACAAAACAATGCATTTAAATTTCTAAAATGGAGGAAAAGGCCTCAGAGACTGCGGACTTTTATCTATTGTAAGAGATTATGGTCTCAACAGACATTAAAATAATCATTGGTCAAAAACCTCCATACCCTACCTAATAAACTTTATTTTCTTAAGTCATTTTTTTCTTTCTTTTTCCTAATATTTTAATAGAGCATGTTCAATGTCCAGCATTCAATCTCGCTTATCTTGATCTATCGCTTCAAGCACTCATCTTGATAAGTCTCAACGGGCTTCCCGTTTCACCATGGGGCTTTGTCAGGGGAATTAGTGTGTTTATGCTGAACTAAACTTTTGGTCACTCGAGCTGCTTATAGCTTGAGTGACCAAAAGATTAGTTCAGGATACACAAGCTAATTCCCCTGACAAAGCCCCATGTGAAAAGGGAAGCCCGTTGAGACTTATCAAGATGAGTGCTTGAAGCGATAGATCAAGATAAGCGAGATTGAATGCTGGACATTGAACATGCTCTATTAAAATATTAGGAAAAAGAAAGAAAAAATGACGTAAGAAAACAAAGTTTATTAGGTAGGGTATGGAGGTTTTTGACCAATGATTATTTTAATGTCTGTTGAGACCATAATCTCTTACAATACATACAAATCTGCAAACAGTCTCTGAGGCCTTTTCCTCCATTTTAGAAATTTAAATGCATTGTTTTGTTCAGCACTTTTTTCATTCAATAAGGTCTATGTAGTTACTGGTTAGGTTTTTGAATGAATATTCCTTTTTGATATTTGTATTTGAAGAAGGATTTAGCCCTGTTTATTAAACATTGAGAAAACTTGGCTTTTTGGGCCTTTGGAGACTAAGAAGGACTGTGAAGCACGTGGATGATTCCTCCATATATTTATGAGTTGTCTGATTTAGATGTAGGGGTCAATATTCTGTCAGCGGTACTCAGCATTTAGCTGACTGCCGCCGGTGTTATGCCCAGAATTTCAATGACAGGTCATGTCCGGGCTTTGGCGTTAAATTTCTGCGTTTGTGGAGCCAGATAAAACATAGCACTTAACTGGCTATGGGGCACTGCATAGAGATAGGACTGACTTTTATGCAGTCCTATTTATATGGTTAAAGTGCTGAATATTGGCCCTTAACCAGCCAAGTGCTGGCTCTGTCCCCAGAATATCCAGTTTTGAGATAGGTGCTAACCAGACGTTTTCAGCGGCACTAACCAGTAAAGTGCCATTGGAAATCACCGGTTAGCCCCGAATAAGCGATTTAATGAGTGGAGGAGTGGCCTAGTGGTTAGGGTGGTGGACTTTGGTCCTGAGGAACTGAGTTCGATTCCCACTTCAGGCACAGGCAGCTCCTTGTGATTCTGGACAAGTCACTTAACCCTCCATTTCCCCCATGTAAGCCGCATTGAGCCTGCCGTGAGTGGGAAAGCACGGGGTACAAATGTAACAAAACAAAAAAAAAAAACAAAGAGCTGTTTCTGTCTGGTTAAATTGCTTTGAATACCACCCTGATAATTTTTAAAATTTGTATTTTATGAAGGATTATTATATGAATTGTAGGACAGTGATGCTATAGTTTGTTTTGTATTGTTATACCTGAAGTTTGATTATCAGATAGGTTATTTACACTTCTGATCGAGTTTTCTGATTCTAGGCATATAAAAAAATAAGTTTGTAAGAAATAATATATGAAGGCTAGGCTGAATAGATTTCCTAAATTGTTGAGAGCTTTGGATGATCATTTTTGTTGGTCTAGTAGGTTTTAGAGTATATCATGAAGCATTTTGTGCCTATGGTGAGAGCCCTTGACAAATCAGCCCTAATATTCTATCAAGCATTAGACCCCACTTCCCCAAACTTTGGTAAAAAAAGAATTTAATTTTGGCAGTGTTTTATTTGGCTTTAATTTTAGGGACTTCATTCCAAATAATTAATCTAACAGTCCCCAGATTCACAGAAACAGAACATACTGGCACATAAGAACCGCTTGATCAGCCAACGCCTGAACCATCACAGATCCTACTTGATTAGTGATTTTAAATGGATAATTCTGGATGTATAAATTATTACATGGCCAAAATTATTCATCTGAAAAAAGCAGGCAGGGTTTTGAGTGTTCCAGAGGCGGCACCATGTAGCCTTGAGTTTGGCTGAGAATCAGGGAAGCCAGCGTTTCAATCCCACTTATGGCCTTGGAGAAGTCACTTAACCCTCCATCACCTCAGATGCAACCTTACGGTGTCTTTTACTAAGGCACACTGCCGTTTTTAGCATGCGCTAAAATTGTGGGCGCACTAAATGTTAGAGACGCCCATAGGAATGCATTGGCATCTTTAATGTTTAGCGCGTGCCAAGAACATCAGTGCACCTAAGTAAAAAAAAAACCCTCTAAGATAGAAAAGCCTTCTGGGGACAGGGCAATATCTACTGTAACTGAGCATGTAATGCCTCTAGAACCAGTGAGCTAAAATCCAAATAAATAAATAAATGGTGATATTCAGCTGTTAAACTTCTAAATTAAATATCTAAGGGGCCCTTTTACTAAAGGGCGGCAGGGATACCGCCGGCTAGGCGTGTGGCAAATCGATGTAGCTCTGGGTCTCTCAAATGCCATTTCCAGCATATACCTTTTTATTTTCTAGCGCCAGGTGGCATGCCTGGTGGTAATGGGGCAGGGCTGTATGCTACCTGATTACCGCCAGAGCCCTCACCGCGGTAATCACTAATAAAGAGCAGTAAATGACCACGTGACAATTTTTAAATTACTGCACGGCCAATTAATATGGCCCTTTAAGAAAAAGTTCTTTTTGTCAGCGGCAGTAATAGGTGGCCTTCGCACGCGGCAATCCCATGCTCCATCACCACCACAGGCTATCTTTTACCGCCATTTGGTAAAAGGGACCCTAGGTGTTGTAAACCGCCTTAACACTTCAGTATCTAAAATCAATAAATTCAATCCAATCCAAATAACAGCTATGGCTTGAAATGTCTAATCTGGACATCTGCCCCCGCATTCTATAAACGACGACTAAAGTTGAATATGCAAATAGCCAATTTGTGTGCACAACTTGATTGCTTAACAAGCTAATCAGTGCTGATAATTGGCTCTAACAAGCAATTGTTGGCACTAATTAGAATTTATGCATACAACTAAGAGTATTCTGTAAAGTGGTATAAATTCTAATGCGTGGGCCAAAAAAGGGATGTGGCCATGGGAGGGACATGGGCGGGTCATGGGTGTTCCTAGAAATTACACGCATTGTTGTAGAATATGCCCGATCTTCACCTAAATTAGGCACGGACATTTCCAGCAGGTTTTACTTGGTATAAATGGTTGCACCTAAATATTGTTTGTTGGGACAGGCACTATTAGGCTAATTTTCGAACGAGAAGGACGTCCATCTTTCAACATAAATTGGAACATGGACGTCCATCTCACAGGGACGTCTGAATCGGTAAAATCGAAACCTGATTTTGGACGTCTCCAACTGCAGTCCGTCACAAGGACGTCCAAATTTCAAGGGGGCATGTTGGAGGCATGGTGAATCTATTAAAGATGTGCTCTACTTCAATCCATTATTCCATCAGTATTTCTTTCAAACACAGTCCGCTGCATTCAGAAAACATAGTGTTCTTAAAGGATCTATCAGATCAGCGACCCTTCCCCTAATAAGGCTAAATGAGCCTAGCATATATCTAAAGGGGTGTAACGCAATCCTCATCGATCCTTAAATGTATTATATCAAACTTTTTTTCTTATTTTCTTTTATCAATTATAAATAATATTTAACTTCTTCAGCTTATTGCACATAGCATTTCATAATATACTAGATTACTTAGCTTTCAATTTCACGATCATATTGCTAGAGACCAGATGTCAACCGACACAGATCCATGTTTCGCGTTACAAAACGCTGTTTCAAGGTAGTCTCCGTGCATATGTCAAACAGTGCCTAACACTTGGACGTCTTTGAGCCATAATCGAAAAAAGCAAGGACGTCCTAAAGTAGAACTTGGACATTTTCACCCGGACGTGTTTTTTTTTTACGAATAAGGCACAAAAAGGTGCCCGAAATGACCAGATGACCAGGGATGACCTCCCGTTACTCCCCCAGTGGTCACTAACCCCCTCCCACCCTCAAAAAACATCTTTAAAAATATTTCATGCCAGCCTCTAATGTCATACTCAGGTCCATGACAGCGTATGAAGGTCCCAGGAGCAGGTCTAGTCTGAACTGCAGTGCACTTCAGACAGGCGGACCCAGGCCCATACCTCCCCTACCTGTTACATTTGTGGAGGAAACAGCGAGCTCTCCAAAACCCACCACAAACCCACTGTACCCACATATAGGTGCCCCCCTTCACCCTTAAGGGCTATGGTAGTGGTGTACAGTTGTGGGTAGTGGGTTTTTTTTTTTGGGGGGGGGGGGTTGGGGGGCTCAGCACACAAGGTAAGGGAGCTATGTACTTTGGAGCATTTTATGAAGTCCATTGCAGTGCCCCCTAGGGTGCCCGGTTGGTGTCCTGGCATGTCAGGGGGACCAGTGCACTACAAATGCTGGCTCCTCCCACGTCCAAATGGCTTGCATTTGGACGCTTTTGACTTCGACGTCTTTGGTTTTGAAAATTGCTGAAAGTCAAAGACGTCCAAATCTAAGGATGTCCTTGGATTTGGACGTCCCTGACGGTATTTTTGAAATGAAAGATGGCCGTCCATCTTTTTTTGAAAATACAGTTTTCCCCACCTGCGGATTTGGACGTTTTACAAAGACATCCAAATCCAAACTTAGACGTTTCTTTCGAAAATGCCCCTCCATGTGTATTCTATAAACTCCGTCTAATTTTAGGCAAGGTTTATAGAATAGTGCTAAGTGCGGGTTTTTTCAGTGCCAATTTCTTAGGCGTCATTTTATCAAATCTAATCCCTGATGTGTATAGTCAGTGGTTCTGCCTAAACCGATAGCACTGCTGAATATATATGTAGAATTGAAACCATCTACATTAGACGGTTTCAAATTACACATTAACCACATGGTAAATACTGAGCTCTGTCTGCTCCACTCTGACCATTCTACCTGAAACATCAGCTTCCAGCAGAAGCTTTCATGTAAAAATGGCAGTGGTGGAGAGGGAGATGAGAACGTAGGAATCATTGGAGTGTGAAGGTTTACTTTCTGCACTGCAAGATACACACTGTCCCCCTCATTCTATAACAGGGCATCTTACAGAAATTTCAGTGTCATTTGCGCACTAAAATTTAAAGAATATGGCCATTGATGCACATAAGCAGACACTTAAGTGTGTAAATGGCAGTAGCGCTTAAGTGCTAATCTGTAATTAAGTTGTTAAAATTGCTCAGGGGGTCTTTTACTGAGCTGTGGTGGCGGTTTTTAGCTCACGGTAGAAATGAGCTAGCGCTAAATGCTGAGATGTTCTATGGTGTCTCAGCGTTTACTGCCTGATTTCTACCTCGAGCTAAAAACGCTACCACGGCTTAGTAAAAACCCCCTTAGCGAGTAACTCTCAAAGGGGAGTTCCCAGGTGTGGGGCAAGGGCAGGGTATAGAAGAGGCTGGCATTTACAAGCAAAATTTACAGAACACTTTAATTTGAGCATGCCAATGTCACATATAGCCACACCCATTTACACCAACCACATACCTGGTATAAATGTGCACACCTACAGGGTGGTGCATTGTCTCATTCACGATCCAATCCATGTGGAGTCCCGCAAGGGTCTCCCTTGCCCCCATTCTGTTCTATATTTTTTTGCATTCTTTAAGTTTTGAACTAGAAGAGGCAGGCTATAAGAACCACAGTTCTGCGGATGACATTACTGCTTTAATCCCATTTTGCTCGTTAGCACAAGAAGTAATGTTCACAATTCAAAAATGTATTGTTTTGATTGAAGCTTGGATGTTGCGATACAAACTAAAACTAAGTACAGAAAAAACTTTCTTCTTATTGACAATAACCCAGATTCAAATTGTACAGCATTCTCCATAGGTCAACATACTTGTCATCTATTAAGATACTGGGGGTATTTATTTATTTGGATTTTGCTCACACCTTTTCAGTAGTAGCTCAAGGTGAGTTATATTCAGATATACTGGGTATTTATCTGTCCCTGGAGGGCTCAAAACCTAATTTTGTGCCTGAGGCAATAGAGGGTTAAAGTGACTTGCCCAAGATCACAAGGAGCAACACTGGGATTTGAACCAGTCAGCTCTGGATATCAAGACTGGTGCTCTAACCACTAGACCAGTGGTTCTCAAACCTGGTCCTGGAGGCACCCCAGCCAGTCAGGTTTTCAGGATACCCACAATGAATATTCTTGACAGAAGCTTGCATCCACTGCATACAAATATATCTCATGAATATTCATTGTGGATATACCAGGGCCGCCGAGGGGGGGGGGGGGGCAAAATTCCCCAGGACCCGTGTGATCGCGTCTCGACAGGGAGCAGGAGAGAGAAAACTCCGGTGCTGGGCCCCCTCTTGCATTGCCTGCCTAGCAGCTGCTGGGCCCTCAGGCCGTGCATGCTCAGTTTTGAGACCGAGCATGTGCGACCTGAGGAAAGCAGCTGCAGGCAATGCTGAGCAGAGGAAGGAGCCGCACAGGGCCAGTCAAGGTATTTCAGGCGGCATGACGATTCTTGGGGGGGGGGGGGGGGGGGTGGCGGCCCAGCCCCGGCAGCGGTGGCCTCGTGCCGGGCCCGGCTCACTCTCTCAGTGGCCCTGGGATATACTGAAAACCTGACTGGCTGGGGAGCTTCCAGGACCCGGTTTGGGAACCACTGCACTAGACTTTTCCTGCACTCCACATTTACTTATCGACCAAACATTATTATTTGATGACCTAATCAATTATTTAACTAAGAAGTAATTTAATATAATGAGAAGACTTCATAGAGTGCATAATTTTTTTTTTTTTTTTTTTACTTTGGATCAGTTCAGACTATTAACTCAAGCTTTAGTCTTATCACAAATTGACTACTGAAATCTTGTTTTTTCTAAATATTTGTTGAGACTCCAAACTATCCAAAATATGGCAGTCCGGTTGATATATTTGCTAAAAACGTTTGACAGTATTTCGACTTACTATACCATCTTACTCTGGCTCCCAACTGAAGCCAGAGTACAGTTTACATTTTTCTGTTTTCTTTATAAAATCCTTTATGGTATGGCACCAACATATATATATGATCATTTTCTACCGATGTATACTAGCCAAATTCATTGTTCAAAATCTGTAGTTTTCCCTCGATAGTTGATCTTCTTCTCTCTTATCAAGCTTCCAAGTTTGAGACAGAATTTGCTGAAATTGTCGGTGCTTCTTCTAGCTATTTGGATTTTAGGAAACGGTTAAAAACCTCATTTCTGAAACTTTGTTAATTCATGGGTTATGCCAATTTTGATATGTAAATGATTGATTTATTGTAGCTCCCAGATAATGTCTGGTCTGCCATTATTGTACTCTGCTTAGAACTAATTAGATATGAGTGGATTATAAACCCTAATATAATACAGTATAATGTAATGTAATTTAGGTGTGCTGATGCTGACTTAAACTAGTATTCTATAAGAACATTTATGTATGCAATTGTCCTTATAGAATAAGTTAATTGCCCGCATTATTTGGGTGACTAAATGGAAGTGCCCAGTTATAGTACTGCCCACTATCAGACCAATGTAAATCTGGGTATGACAATCACAATGAGTCAAGCAGATCAATGAAGCAACAAATTCTTGTTTAAGTGTTTCAGCAGTAAAAGCAAGGAATATGGCTTTTGTAAACAGAAATAAAAAACAAATTACAGGGATATTACAGTGGCTTAAAAATAATCATAAAGATAATGGTGTGACACAACCTGAGATCAGCTTTTTCACATATTTCCAACAAGCCACATTGGCTCCCTGATAGATGACAATTACCATTTCACAGCCTTTTAGTTTCCAAAATCCTCTGAAGATGGTAACAAAACAAGTAACGTTTCAGGGAACTGAAAAGGAATCTACTAGTGTGACCTTTTCAAAAACAGAAGATTTGTTCATTCTTTAAAAAATGAGCCACCTGTATGTGTAATAGTCAAGGTTTGGGAGGTTATTTTAAGAGCCTTATTTGCGATGTGCACATATAAATACCAGCATTTATACATGTATATCAAATAAGCATAGAAAACCCGAGTTTAGAAAGCCGGGATTTATATGTGCAAATTACAAATATATGCAAGAGGCAAGGGGTGTGGTTTGGGTGGAACTAGGAAACGCCAAAATATTCACATGTATTACTCATTTCAGAAGGGGAATGCGTCTCCACAATCTCCGACAATGTTGAGTTTTACACCATCTTTCCCCCACCCGCAAGGTCTAGCATTACTCTCTCTCTCTTCCCATTCCCAGTGACTTGTAGCTACGTGTTTTAAAGATGCTCGTTTTGGGCAACGCTGTACAGGAGAGTTTAGGGGAGGTCACTCCCTCACGCCCCAGTGGTTTTTTTCCTTCCACAAAATTGATACTGCTGCATGATTGCAGGCTCTGTATCTAACTGGGAGAACACAGATGTGTAGGTTGTCAAAATGACAGACATACACTTCTATGTGTCGGCACCTACACGAATATGTTCTGAAATACCAACACATACGTGTAATTGCCTGTTGATGTTTTAGACGTTGACAGTTGCAGAATGGGTGCTGACATTGCACATAGCCAGCACATCCACCTTCATTCCTGCATGTATTTTAGTTGGTCATCTCAATTCTGACTTGTACGTTTTATCTAAAATCTGCCTTCACATGTCCTCATTAAAACTGAGCCATTGAAGGCTGAATGGCAGATTGGAGTTTCTTTGTGTTGAGGGAGACTCCAAAGAGCTCACCTTAATACTGTACAATATTATCAATCCATTATATGGAATGATGGTCCATTACACAATTTGCATTGCTTTTTTAGAAAAAAAAAAAATCCTAAATGATTCCTTTTTGTAGACACCTTGGTTTCCAGAAGTACAGCCATCCAATGAGAACGACAGATGCTGACACAAATGAAAAGAGAACCATGAGTCCCACATAACTTGCATGGGAGAGAGGTGGAGAAAGGGGCAGCTCTGCTGGAATCATATTTGTCAAATTCAGCATGTAGCCCAGAGTCCATACTGCATCACTGCCTTTGATCTGTACAAAAAAAAGAGGACAGGCATAATTAACACAGTAACATTGCAAATGACAGCAGAAGAGACCAGCATGGTCATTTAGTCTGCTCAATAAGGGTTTCGTACACATTACCTCCTCTATGACATTGCTTAGGGTTGTACCTTCTACCCCTCTATGCTTTTGTTTATCATTTATAATTTATTGGGATTTGATATACCCCAAAATCAATATAGATGAAGGTGGGTTACAAAGTAAATAAAACATAAAACAGAGAGGAACTACATAAATGCAAAAGTGGAGAATAAAACACAAGAGTCAGGACCAAAAAGCCAGCACCCTCATGCAAAGACAAACAAAACAACTCTGCCTCACTGCTTCAAGTGCTAAGCACTGGAGTCATAGGCCTTAGAAAACAAAAAGGTCTCTCTCATGAATATTCACTGTGGATATCCTGAAAACCTGACTGGCTGGGGTGCCTCCAGCATGAGGTTTGGGAACCACTGATATATGACCTTGTTTCACGCGACATCATTTTTTATATATTACCATTGGTTGCTTATCCCATATTGAATCAAGTTTAAGCTGTTGATATTAGTGCATAAGGCATTTTATGAAAATATATTTTCCTATTTGAGGTTGCTGGCTACTCCCTATAATCCAGCTAGGGCAATATGATCATTTTCGCTACACACGGGAATCCACCTGTGAAGGTGCCTTCTTTTGGTTGGCACCTGCACTTTGGAACCAGCTCCTTACCAAAATTCATATTAAGGAATCTCTGAAGAAGTTTTTAAAAATTGTTGAAAACTTACTTTTTGGTGCAAACACTTGGCCATCTGAAACCTAGGGGAGGTACTTACTAAACAGTTATCTGTATGACAGGCTATATTTTTATTTATGTTCTTTTATTCTTGTACGCAAGTTTAGGGCTGTTCTATCCTTCTGTAGTGTTCCTTTCTATTTTATGACTGTTGTTTTTATGTTGTAAACTGCTGTGAACACTAAAAGTCAGGCAGTATAACACATTTTAATAAATGATAAACAATTTGATAAACGATTTATGTTAGTATTCTATAACAGCAATTACAGACATACTTGCTGGTACAGAATTTGCACTTAGTGTACAACTTCCCAGCACCTTACTTTAAGCGACTTGTACTATATTACCCCTTTGGTGTACACAGGCCACTAAACACAATCCGCCCGATATTTGAAACCATTTAACTGGCCAGGAACCGCTCCTGGCTGGTTAAATGGCACTTAACCAGCTATCTGGTGATATTCAGTGGGAGATCACCGGTGATCTCCCGTGAATACTACTGGTTAGCACTTAGCGGATAACCGGTTATATCATGCGATATAACCGTCTATCCGCTAATATTCAGCGCAAAACCGCCCAATATTTAAAACCATTTAACTGGTCAGGAACAGCTCCTGACCGGTTAAATGGCACTTAACCAGCTATCTGAGTAACCAGTTATATCATGCAATATATCCGCTAATATTCAGTGCATTGCTGGCTAAGTTTGGTGGCCAAATTAAGCCGCTGAAATAGCAGGTATATCTTTGGCTTGTTTAAATTTAACCAGCCAGCACTGAATATTGGATTGAGCGGTTACGTTCAAACCGGCCAAAAATAAACCGGATATTCAATGCCAATCACTGGAAATGTCCTGGCATTGAATATCCAGGCTCAGTGCCGATCGCGGGAGGCAGCTCAGCTAACTCCTGCAGTCTGAATATTGGGCCCCAAAATCTGAATCACACACAAACATGGCAATCTTGAAAGCCATCTTCTCTTTGGAAATGAATTTAAAAGAGGGAATTTTTAAAAAGTGTATAGAGGAAAGCATAGTAACGTGGAGGGGCATCCAAAATTGAAAGGTCATTTTCCAAAAAGAAAAACATCTATCTTTTTTTTGAAAGTACTGTTTCAAACAAGGTTTTGTGCTTTGGATGATTTTTTTTTGGTCCATTTTCGAGAAAAAAAACACGAATAAGTGCAAAAAGTAGAGATTCATGCCATTGGGATGTAGGAGGAGCCAGCATTTTTAGTAGACTGGTCCCCCAGACATCCCAGGAGAGGGCACTTTTGTGCACTTCATAAAAATGCTCCCAGGTATACATCTCACCTTTGCTCCCTCTTCTTCTCCCCTGAGCCCTCCAAAACCCACCCAAAACAACCCATCCAAATCCCACTACCCCCCCACTGTACACCACTACAATAGTCCTTATGGTTGAAGGGGGCACCTATATATGGGTACAGTATGGTTTTGGAGACTTTGGGAGGGGTCACAGTTTCCATCACAATGTGACAGGTAGAGGGAGATAGGGACCTTGGTCCCCCACTCCATAGTGACCTGCACTGACTACTGCACTACTCCAGGGACCTGCATGCTGCTCTAATAGACCTGACTTTAACATCTGAGGCTGTCATAGAGGCTGGTAAGTCATATTTTTTTTGAGGTGTTGTTGTCAAGTTTCTGAGTCGACGTGTGCATGGAGACATAATCTGGTCCCCATCCTCATTCACTCTTGATTTGTCCCCTCCCATTCTCACTGTAGTAATGACTTTTTTGTCCCTCTCCCCATGGATTTCTGCGGATTTCCCATTGTCCCTGTCCACATGCACACCTCTACTCTATACTCACCATCCTCCTCTCACTCATCTTTTATGTCAAATCCCTTACTCAACCTCATTATTCTCTCTGTATCCATTTACTCCAGAATATGCTCCCATATTTCTGGAACCATGTAAGCCACATTGAACCTACAAACAGGTGGGAAAATGTGGGATACAAATGCAATAAATAAATATTTTTATTCACATTTTTGGGGGGTGGGAGGGGGGGGGGGTCAGTGACCACTGGGGAGTATTGGGGGTCACTATCTAAAATGATTTCAGGACAATTTGGAGATGCAATCATGTTTAGCTAATAGTGGGCCCTGTTTTCGAAGGTGCACTAGATTTTTAGCATGTGCTAACGACAGAGATACTCATAGGTTTAGTAAACAGGGCCAAGTGTATGTTCTCATAAAACTTTTTTTGCACCCTTTAGAGTTCCATAAACAAATTATTCCATTTAAATGAATTTACCTTTCGAAAGAAATAGAGATTTCCCCAGTTTTCTGAATTAAATCCATATCCCAGTTCTAGAAGGGTGAGGATGTATGTTCCAGAAAAGCAATATTCACTCAGGTATTTCTCTTTAATGTCTGGGAAATTTTCTTTCACCTTGAAAAAGAAGAAATAGAAGGTCAGAAGATATGCTATGACAGCCCTGGCTATCCAGGAACAGACTTAACCCCCCTGTTTAAAAAGCTGTGCTAGCAGCTGCCGCACAGCAATGCCGACACAGCTCATTCAAAATGAATGGGCTGTGTCGGCATTACCACATCGGTAACAGAAATAATCCACTGCTTATTTCTATCATAAGTACATAAGTACATAAGTACATAAGTACATAAGTAGTGCCATACTGGGAAAGACCAAAGGTCCATCTAGCCCAGCATCCTGTCACCGACAGTGGCCAATCCAGGTCAAGGGCACCTGGCACGCTCCCCAAACGTAAAAACATTCCAGACAAGTTATACCTAAAAATGAGGAATTTTTCCAGTCCATTTAATAGCGGTCTATGGACTTGTCCTTTAGGAATCTATCTAATCCCTTTTTAAACTCCGTCAAGCTAACCGCCCGTACCACGTTCTCCGGCAATGAATTCCAGAGTCTAATTACACGTTGGGTGAAGAAAAATTTTCTCCGATTCGTTTTAAATTTACCACACTGTAGCTTCAACTCATGCCCTCTAGTCCTAGTATTTTTGGATAGCGTGAACAGTCGCTTCACATCCACCCGATCCATTCCACTCATTATTTTATACACTTCTATCATATCTCCCCTCAGCCGTCTCTTCTCCAAGCTGAAAAGCCCTAGCCTTCTCAGCCTCTCTTCATAGGAAAGTCGCCCCATCCCCACTATCATTTTCGTCGCCCTTCGTTGTACCTTTTCCAATTCTACTATATCTTTTTTGAGATACGGAGACCAGTACTGAACACAATACTCCAGGTGCGGTCGCACCATGGAGCGATACAACGGCATTATAACATCCGCACACCTGGACTCCATACCCTTCTTAATAACACCCAACATTCTATTCGCTTTCCTAGCCGCAGCAGCACACTGAGCAGAAGGTTTCAGCGTATCATCGACGACGACACCCAGATCCCTTTCTTGATCCGTAACTCCTAACGCAGAACCTTGCAAGACGTAGCTATAATTCGGGTTCCTCTTACCCACATGCATCACTTTGCACTTGTCAACATTGAACTTCATCTGCCACTTGCACGCATCAAATCTATTTTTACTGTTTTGGGATCTTGCCAGGTACTTGTAACCTGGATTGGCCACTGTTGGACTGGGCTAGATGGACCTTTGGTCTGTCCCAGTATGACAACATTTATGTTCTTATGTTCACTTACGTAAATATCGCTAGCTAGTCACTGACGGGATGGTCTGTAAGAATTTTCTATGGCATTATCTGGATAGTGCCGCTGAAAATTCACAGAAAAGGCACTTTCCGAAATAGTGGCCACTATTATCTGGTTTAGTGCTTTTGAATATCTGGCCCACAGTTATTAGTAGAGGCTCCAATCTCAAAATGGTTGCTGCACCCTTCAGCAGCCGTCTTGGCAGCCATTTTGTCTGTAATAAAGATGTGCTATGCTGTTGTGGCTATATCTATACATTATTTGACACCATTGTGGTTATTCTCCATAATACATTTTTTACAACTCTTCATGAGATGTGACCCCTGAGGAAGGCATACATCTGAAACACGGTCCGTGTTGGGTCTGGATGTTGTATGTGAATTTTGTTGGAGAATGAACTTTTATTGGGAGACATTGAACTTCTGGCAGTTCTTGGAAACTTCTCCTCCACTTTTTTGTTTCCTTATTTGATTGCTGTGGAAGCACTCACCTGCCTTTTGGATTGATTAGAAAGATGGATACCACAGGAGGTCTTTCCAAGACTCACCTGGGCCATTTAGCAACATACCGAGTTGCTGTCCTATAGACTGAATTAACTACAACTAGGGATGTGCACAGGATAAAAAAAAATTCAGACCTTTTTTCTGTTCATTTCACACATTCATTTAAACAAAATTTTTTTAGTGGGCATTAAATAGATTTAGTGCCCTGCAATCCTTTAAGCCATGCTAATGAATTGAATGTACAGTATGCTAACAAATGAACATCTCTAGTTACCACAGGACTATGTGAGGGAGCAAAATATCATCTGTCCCAAACTGCAGATTGTATAGACATCATTCCAGTTTAGGATGCCAGGTCATGATAAGGGATAGGTGCTATACTTTCAGGAGGTTTGATTCTGCCTCTTTGTTGCTTGGTAAACTGCATTGGCTTCCTGTGAACACAAGGGCCCAGTTTAAATTTTGCACCATGATCTTTAGGATCATGTATGGTGTTGCTCCATCTTATTTATATGGTTGGGTCACACATTTCCATAAAGGTTCTATAGGTAAAACTCGCAATTAAATGTTACTATGTTTTCCATCAGCCAGACAGCTTACAATACATCAAATATTTGATTCTTCTCTTCATTATCAGGCTGTCTTAATGTGGAACTTGTTGCCTTTACAGACCCATATATTGTCAGATTATTCAATTTTTTTGAAAAGCTCTTAAACCTAGATTGTTTTCCAGCTATCTTGGCTTTTGTAACCCGCATTGAACCAGTTATGTTATTTGCAGAATAAAAGACCTGTATAACATATAATATATTTATTTATTTAATACGTTTATATCCCACATTTTCCCACCAATTGCAGGCTCAATGTGGCTTACACATATCTGTAGAAAAGGCTACAGTGCATTTGGTACATTTTTACAGTTTAAAAGTAAGATATTTAACAACATTTGAAACAAACAATATGTGAAAGATAATAATATAATTAGTGTCCATTAAATCTTTGATTAGACTAGAAGGTAATTTGGATTATGTTGAGCCTAGAGAATAAGCCTTTTTAAACAGTACAGTTTTCAAGAGCTTTCTGAATTTTAAGTAGGTCTGGGTACATTTGACTGATTATATAACAATATAATGTATAAAATAACATGCCTACTGTGTGCATGGCTAAACTAAAAGGATCACTCTATGGGGGTATTCAGTAAGAAGCCCCAAGAAATGCCAGTATTTTAGTAACATATGCGCATATGTGAAAACATACACAAGTAAATGATAATAATCCGGCTACGCTCTCTGTAAGTATGCACTGATCTTCGATTGCCCCTGCACTGTGTGCGCTTTCTCATGGGCAGAATTTGGGCATAGCATGGGCAGGGTTCATACTTGCGCATGTAAATTATGGAATACTATGATTTACACTCATACTTTTCTAATCTAGTTGTGGGCATTTACCCCAGCTCCGTGGCTGGTGTAACCCTAGCAGCGCTATAGAAATCCTAAGTAGTAGTAGTAGTAGTAAGTGCTAATGAAAAAGAAGAGGAAGGCTGCCCCCACAGCACAAGAACAAAGAAAAACAATTGGGGGAGACCAATGTAATCTCAGCCAGTAGACACAATTTATTGATAATATTAAAAAATATGTAAGATACAAACATGAAGAAGACTGAATGGACTTGATGCAGTCCTGGATTTTGGTGCGGCAAGCACCTGCCTCAGGAGTCAGAGATATTCTAGTCTACTTGACAATGGAAAATTGTTAGCCAGTGAGTGGCAGTACAGGGATATCAGCCAATAAGTCACACTATAATATAAAGCTGTAACGTCGTCAAAATGATGAAACAATGTGTACCGCATACAGTTCAAGCTTCTCCTACTAACCTACAAATGCACTCAATCTGCAGCCCCTCACTACCTCTCTACCCTCATCTCCCTGTACGCTCCTACCCGAAACCTCCGCTCACAGGACAAATCCCTCCTCTTTGTTCCCTTCTCCACCATCGCCAACTCCAGGCTCCACCCTTTCTGCCTTGCCTCTCCCTATGCTTGGAACAAACTTCCTGAGCCCATACGCCAAGCCCCCTCCCTGCCCATCTTTAAATCCTTGCTCAAAGCCCATCTCTTCAATGTCACCTTCAGCACCTAACCATTTCACCTCTATCCAGGAAATCTAGACTGCCCCAATTTGACTGTCTGCACATGTTGTCCATTAGATTGTACGCTGACTGCACATGTTATCCTTTAGATTGTAAGCTCCTTTGAGCAGGGACTGTCCTTCTTTGTTAAACTGTACAGTGCTGCGTAACCCTAGTAGCGCTTTAGAAATGTTAAGTAGTAGTAGTAGTAGAAATGAGATTGTTTATATGTCAAAAAAGACAGCCTAAGAGCCACATAAATGATCTGATTTCTACACATTGTTGTTTCAACATTTTGACGGTGTTACAGCTTTATGTTATAGTGTGACTTATTGGCTGAAATCCCTGTACTGCCATTCACTGGCTAACAATTTTCTGTTGTCAACTAGACTGGAATATCTCTGACTCCTAAGGCAGGCACTTGCCACACTGAAACACAGGCCTGCATCAAGTCCATTCAGTCTTCTTGATATTCTGGACTCATCAGCCTTTGTATCTTACATATCTTTTGTATTATCAATATACTAGTAAAAGAGGCTCGTTTCTGGACCAAATGAAATGGGCGCTAGCAAGGTTTTCCTCCCCAACACCCCCCCTTCTCCCTCCCTCCCTACGTACCTACCAACCCCTTGGTCATTCAGACGCCATTGTTCCACGCACCGTAAGCCATTGCTCCGCCCTCGACATCATCATGTTTGACGTGAGGGCGGGGCCCGGCGACTTGGCGATTTCGGTGGCTTCACCACCACGAACCCTTCGAACCTGTGTTGAAGGAAGTGACGTCAGTGGCTTGGCTTCACTGACGTCAGTGTCTTCAGAACGATGAGGGTGAGTTTTATTATATAGGATTGTTTCCCCTGGATGGAATTACATTGATGTAAGTGCTTACCCATGTGCATTTGACCTGCTACATTGCTTTTCATTCTAGAATAGGCACATAGCATCTAAAAATAGGCACCCTCTTATCAAATTACCCTGTATAAGCAGTGATGCTATTCTCCTCAAAAAGACAGCACTAGAACATGTAAATTTAACTGAAATTAAGCTGTATCCTAGGGACAGAGATGAAAGGGGTTTCATTTCTTCACAGATGATTACTGGTAATTTTGTGGTACATAAAGCACACCTGGCCATACCAGAACATGTGTAATAGTGAGAGCTTCACATGGAAAGCGAAAGGGTGAATCAAGTTACCTACCGTCTCCCAGGGTGTGGAGCAGAACTCTTTCATGGTCTCTTTCATTTTGGAGAGGTCGCTTCCACTGGTCAAGTTTAAGAAGTTCATTACAAAGTAGAACGCAGAAAATGCCTACAAAGAAAAATTCACAGGTAGAAAATTCAGACTCTGTGATCAGATACCATTAAAAAAAAAAAAAAAAAAAGAGGTCAGGTCCTCGCAAATGGACCCTGAAAAAAACATTCTGTCTGATATTCAGTTTGTGGCAGTCAGCATTATTTTAAATGCCAGCCACTGCAGGTATTTTATACTCGGATATCTAGCGCTGTATCCAGATACCAGCCAGCGCAGAATATACCCGTAAAACATGGCTGCCAGTTCTTATCTGGGTACTGGCAATGTTCAGTCCAGTGAAGAAAACAAAGAAGAAAACCTCTGCAAAGACAACCAAAGGTCCAAAAAGCACAGTGGTGGTGGTCCAGGAAAGGAAAAGAAAACCAAGGGTTCACATGAACTTTTGTTGAAGGGTGACCCTACTCGGCCGAGTTTCGGCAACAGCCTTCGTCAGGGCATCTTCGATGTGAACTCAAATAGAAATAAGTCCATATACTATCTCCTTTAAAAAGTTTTTAAAGGACACTTATGTCTATTTGAGATCATATCGAAGATTGTGTTGACCCCTGATGAAGACTTGCTGAAACTTGGCCGAGCATGGTCATCCTTCAATAAAAGTTCATGTGAACCCTTGGTTCTCTTCTCCTTTCCTAGACCACCACCACTATTCTTTTTGAACCTTTAATGTTCAGACTAGTACCAGAATAAGTAGCCAGATAAAGTTAGGACAGCCTTACCAGATTAGTGGATTGAATATTGCTGTTAACTGGGAAAATGGAAACTCTGCCAGACTGTATTCCCAGACCACCTCAGCACTTCCAGGATACTGCCAAGGTGGTCTGGTTAGATTTGAAGCACCATTATAATGCTTCTGAAAATCCAAATATCACCCAGTGAACAGAACTTATCTGGGAAGCAGCCATTCCTAACTGGATAAGTTTCACTGAATATTGACCCCAGTGTGTCTCTTTTGCCACAGGAAAGGAAAGAGCAGTGATTGAAGAAACACTGAGATTCCTTTTCATAATATACAGTGATTATGCAGAGTGTGAAACTTGGTAAAATAAATGAATGACAGAATTAGCTTGAAGACTGATCGCTGATGTGTTGGGAGGACAGATAATGTATTCTGAAAAAGCAACCTGAGGCATGTTTAAACTAAGGGAAAGTCTAGATTGAGGGGATGATCCCTTAAGTCAAGGGATGAAATTTGTTGATGGAAAGGAAATGAACATGAGATACATAAAAGTTAGTTTTAAAAAATCCAACAGATTTGTTGGGTAGATAGAATGCTTTTGTATGGCTAGCAGGGTCGTAGCTAAAAGCCCATTTTTTTAGGGAGGGGGCACCCAGGTATGGACGAAGTGGGCCACATATTTCCTCTCAGCTCCCCCCCCCCTACATTTAAATTGTACCTTTGCTGGCGGGGATGCAAAACGCCCCACCAGCTGAAGAGATCTGCTATTCAAGTCCTTGCCTCCATGTTTACTGAGCAGCACTTAAGTCAGCAGCATGCTTCTGCTGCTGGCACTCTTGCATGCTGCCAACTTAAGTGCTGCTCAGGCAGTTCAGATGGGCAGTAGATTTCTTCGGTTAGTGGATCTTTGACACCCCCGCCATCCATTAAACCAGTGCGGCAATTTGGGAGGGTGCTCAAGCCCAAAGTGGTGGTGGTGGGGGAAGGGGGCTCTGGCTTCTGACAGCTAGTGAATATTTAAAGATGCTAGCCTTTACAGACTACTTAGGTGTCCTGTTCAAGCTTTGACTTTTAAAACTTATAAAGTATCATCTCTGGTCTAATGCAGAACAGCCATGTTCAATTGCTGGAAAGAATCTCTGTTCAAAATGCACACACAAGGTTTTCCATGAAGCCATGGCCTATTGCTCTTGGTCAGGTACTGTTTTTTGTTGTTTTTTTTTGCAATGGTTGGAGAAAAACCCTAGGGAGTTGTAAATGAAGGATCATGTGCCTCAGCTCGAAGGATCAACAGAATAAATAGCAGCAAATCCCATCTGGGAACAGCGTCCCATATATTATGGCGCTTTATGAATCTTCATAGATCAACCGGGTTGATCTATGAAGATTCATACAGTGCCATAATATATGGGACGCTGTTCCCAGATGGGATTTGCTGCTATTTATTCTGATGATCCCCATAAATAAAAAAGAGAAAAGCGTTAAGGATGTCAGCTTGGACTGTATGATATGTACAACTTGTGAGTGTTTGGGATTACAAGGATGATTTATTGATATATATCCCCACACCAGTACTGAATGGTCTCTTTAAATTGACAGCTCGAAGGATGGCAGTTCCACTGAGCTGGACATGCAAGGAAGTAAGCATTCTTCCCTACTGTTTTTTTGTTTTTCTTATACTAAGTTTAGTCTTCGCATGCTAATGGAATATAATCTCTCTGATTCAAGAAACTTTATTGACATGGCAATTTGAACATATGTTGCTAAAATAAACGCATAGACTGGTAAAAGGAAAGAATTACTAAGTAGGGACACTGCCAGAATTCTGGAGATGTTCACTGTTCTCTCTGGTCAGTGGGCAGAAAGGGGACAATTCTCAAAGACCTTTATCTGGATAAATTACCCAGGTAGAACACTCAGTCTGCAAATTGCCCTTCTCAAGCTGACTAAAAGTATGCACAGGGCTCACAATGTGGGCATTTTAGTTACATTATAAAGGGCATTCCTGGGGGCATGTGAAAGTCAAGGGAGTAAATACATGCAGAAAGTATAATTCTGAAGTCTGCACACAGACTCTCCTCTCCCTGTCCCCCTTCCACCACTATATGATAAATTTTGTATTCATGTACCAGCACAAGTGAATATTCAAAAGAAAAACTCCTCCTGGTTTTCTTAGAAAAAAATTGCTCCCCTGTGCTGCAGGTACAGAAGTGCTCATGGTCTTTGCATCTAGGCAGGCTACTCAACACTGTCCCCTAATAATTCTGATTTGGTCACAGGATATAACATTTTGCTGTTGTAGCTCTTATTTCTTGCTGTGTTTCCTAGTATTAAACAGAGAAAAGTGGGTGCTGAAGGGAACTAACCACACAGCTCGGAACGGCAGTATTCTTTTCTTTTTTTCAATTTATGATAGAATACACACAAGTACTCAACACAGAAAACTAGTAGGTCCTAATGATTATTTCTGCTGGGTGCAGACATGTAATGGGGCAGGAGCCCCTTCATCACAACCAGCTGCTCCCTATTCGAGTAATAGGGGTTCTGTATACAATGGCCATGAAAACACCCAGGGTGTTGATTTAGTGCTGAGAACTACATCTCCCATCCTGCAATAGGGCTTAATGGATAAAGCCTCTGAAAGTTGGGAAGGCAAAGGTTCCAAGAGTCCTGTGAGGGTGGTACGAGGCTGGGTTTCCACAGGATCACTCCCTCACTGAGGCTGAAGTTGAACCACCTTACAGCAGGTGGCACTAACCTGCCGAGTCAGAGGGGTGGGGCTCAGGCAGGGAGGAGGTTAAATGCCCTAAAGTAGAACTATTCAGGGAAGCCCTGAGTCAAGAGGTCTCTAAGAGAGTGACAACTGAGGCTACAGTACTTGAAGGGAGTACCAGGGAAAAGAAGTAGCCAGAGCTAAGTGTTTTGCTGGGGTGGGAAACTGCAAGTAGTCAAGTCAGCCTCCAGGAGTGATACATGGCCAGAAGACTGCCAAGATAGGAGAGAACCCTGAAGAATATTCCTAAAGTGTACAAATTTGATGTGTGCCCAGAAGGACCTGAGGTGGTATTAGTTGCCAGAGTGTTTGGACCTGGCTAGGAGCCAGCTTCATGAAGAGTATTGACTGGGACTGTATTGATAGAGAAAGACTCTACTTAAAAGCCTGTGAAGTAACACAGCTGGGTACATAAATAAAGTTCTTTTGATTCTTACCTGCAGCCTGTGTGTGAGTCTGCCACATTTGTGTGAGGTCCTGCCTCTAACCATGTGGCTACAGGCCCTGTAAACCCAGATGTAACTATTAAAGGGGTAGGGGCTGTTTACCCAGAGCTAGGGGAGGAAGCAATGGAGATAGTACAAGTGACTGAGTTATCTGAAGAAATGGAAATGGAATGAATTTCACTCAAAGAAGAGGCAGTGGATATGGAAATTGTACAAGTTTGAACAGAGACTACCAGTCAGGAAAATAGGCTCAAAACGTCTTTAAAGACTGAACTTGAAAACACTTATCTCTGGATTCTACATAGGTTACTCAAAGTTGGGTGTGGAAATTTGGGCACCATTAACAATCAATAATTGGTGTTAATTGGTAGTCATTTGGGTTTATGTGCAGACCTGTCCTGTGCCCTATTCTATAAAATACATGCCTAAATTTTATAGTGTGCAGCTCAAAAGAGGACATATGGATTAAAAACTGGTTTAAAGATAGAAAACAGAGAGTAGGGTTAAATGGTCAGTATTCTCAATGGAGAAGGGTTGTTAGTGGGGTTCCCCAGGGGTCTATGCTGGGACTGCTGCTTTTTAACGTATTTATAAATGACCTAGAGATGGGAGTAATTAGTAAGGTAAATAAATTTGCTGGTGACACAAAGCTATTCAAAGTCATTAAATCACAGGAGGACTGTGAAAAATTACAAGAGGACCTTACGAGACTGGGAGACTGGGTGTCTAAATGGCAGATGACGTTTAATGTGAGCAAGTGGAAAGTGATGTATGTGGGAAAGAGGAACCCGAATTATAGCTACGTCATGGAAGGTTCCACGTTAGGAGTCACGGACCAAGAAAGGGATCTAGATGTCGTCGTTGATGATACGTTGAAACCTTCTGCTCGGTGTGCTGCTGCGGCTAAGAAAGCAAATAGAATGTTGGGTATTATTAGGAAAGGAATGGAAAACAAAAATGAGGATGTTATAATGTCTTTGTATCGCTCAATGCTGTGACTGCACCTCGAATATTGTGTTCAATTCTGGTCGCTGCATCTCAAAAAAGATATAGTGGAATTAGAAAAGGTGCAGAGAAGGGCGACGAAAATGATAAAGGGGATGGGATGACTTCCGTATGAGGAAAGGCTAAAGCGACTAGGACTCTTCAGCTTGGAGAAAAGGCGGCTGAGGCGAGATATGATAGAGGTCTATAAAATAATGAGTGGAGTTGAATGGGTAGATGTGAAGTGTCTGTTTTTACGCTTTCCAAAAATACTAGGACTAGGGGGCATGTGATGAAGCTACAATGTAGTAAATTTAAAACGAATTGGAGAAACGATTTCGTCACTCAATGTGTAATTAAACTCTGGAATTTGTTGCCAGAGAATGTGGTAAAGGCGGTTAGCTTAGCAGAATTAAAAAAGGTTTGGACAGCTTCCTAAAGGGAAAGGGGATTCGGACTTGATATACCGCCTTTCTGAGGTTTTTGCAACTACATTCAAAGCGGTTTACATATATTCAGGTACTTATTTTGTACCAGGGGCAATGGAGTGTTAAGTGACTTGCCCAGAGTCACAAGCAGCTGCAGTGGGAATCAAACTCAGTTGCCCAGGAAAAGTCCATAGACCATTATTAAATGGACTTGGGGAAAATCCACTATTTCTGGGATAACCAGTATAAAATGTTTTGTACTCTTTTGGGATCTTGCCAGGTATTTGTGACCTGGATTGGCCACTGTTGGAAACAGGATGCTGGGCTTGATGGACCTTTGGTCTTTCCCAGTATGGCAATACTTATGTACTTAACAGGCTTATATTCGAAAGAGAAGGGCAGCCATCTTTTGACACAAATCACAAGATGGGCGTCCTTCTCCCAGGGTCGCCCAAATTGGCATAATCGAAAGCCGATTTTGGGCGTCCTCAACTGCTTTCTGTCACGGGGACAACCAGAGTTCACGGGGGCATGTCGGAAGCATAGCGAAGGCGGTACTGGGGCATGCTTAACACATGGGCGTCCTCGGCCAATAATGGAAAAAAGAAGGGCGTCCCTGACGAGCACTTGGCCGACTTTACTTGGTCCATTTGTTTTTGTGAGCAAGCCTCAAAAAGGTGCCTGAACTGACCAGATGACCACTGGAGGGAATCGGGGATCACCTCCCCTTACTCCCCCAGTGGTCACTAACCCCCTCCCATCCTAAAAAAAAAAACTTAAAAAATATTTTTTGCCAGCCTCAAATGTCATACCCAGCTCCCTGACAACAGTATGCAGGTCCCTCACGCAGTTTTAGTGGGTGCAGTGCACTTCAGGCAGGCGGACCCAGGCCCATCCCCCCGCCTACCTGGTACACTTGTGGTGGTAAATGGGAGCCCTTCAAAACCCACCACAAATCCACTGTACCCACATATAGGTGCCCCCCTTCACCCGTAAGGGCTATGGTAGTGTTGTACAGTTGTGGGGAGTGGGTTTTAGGGGGTTTGGGGGGGCTCAGCACACAAGGTAAGGGAGCTATGCACCTGGGAGCAATTTCTGAAGTCCACTGTAGTGCCCCCTAGGATGACTGGTTGGTGTCCTGGCATGTCAAGGGGACCAGTGCACTATGAATGCTGGCTCCTCCCATGACCAAATGGCTTGGATTTGGTTGTTTCTGAGATGGGCGTCCTCGGTTTCCATTATTGCTGAAATCCGGGGACGACCATCTCTAAGGACAACCATCTCTAAGGTCGACCTAAATGTTGAGATTTGGGCGTCCCCGACCGTATTATCGAAACGAAAGATGGCCGCCCATCTTGTTTTGATAATACGGGTTTCCACGCCCCTTCGCCGGGACGTCCTGCGAGGTTGTCCTCAGGAAAACTTGGGCACCCCATTCGATTATGCCCCTCCATGTAATATAAAAGGCGTAGGAAATATCTTAATTGCTTCAACTCTGCAACACAACATAACCTTAGATCGTATTGGACATTATATATTCCTTATTATCGCTGACCCTTATTGTACCTTATACCCTAACCTTACCTGACCCCTATTTCAATCTATATTTGTTTATCCCTACCAGACTTGGCGTTTGCCTTTACGGTATTTTTGTAAGCAACATTGAGCCTGCTAATGGGTGGGAAAATGGGGGATACAAATGTTACAAATAAATAAATAAATAATGGTTTAGATGCAGCGCTGCAGGCTTTCTGTAACTGTATATAAACCGAAAACTGTATTTATCCATTTATTTTTGCGTTTACAGGCTAGAGCAGTCACTGTGCTGGACTGGAAGGGCAAGACTCAGAAATCTGAATTATAAAGACTAGATTAAGGGGATAATTCTGTAAATGGGCGTGTATTTTAAGTGGTACAGTACATATCCATGTTGAGGCAACAGATATGCATATGTGATCCTTTACAGAATAGCAACTTGTTAAAAACTATCTGGTTGATATTCAAAATAATTTAGCTGGCCAGAATCAGCTGCGAACCAGTTAAATTGCTTGTTTGGGGCTAGCCACTAATTTTCAATTGCATTTAACTGGTTATCACCGCTGAAAATTAGAGGTTAGAGCATAAGTGAAAGCTGACTATTTTGGGGGCATCCCAGGTGTGGTGTCAGCACTGGGCCGATTACGTGTCGATATTCAGCACTAACTGGCCAGGGTAACCGCATAAATGGGACTGCATAATATTCAGAACAAAAGCTCCTCCTGGTTTTCTTAGAAAAAAAATTGCTCCCCTGTGCTGCAGATACAAAAGCTGCATTAGCCAACTCCGCATAAGCCCGATATTCAATGCCAAAGCCTGGACGTGACCCAGCACTGAATATCTGGGAATAACGCCGGCAGCAGTCAGTAAAATGCTCACTGCTGTTGGCGGAATATTTTTCCCCTATGTGCCATGGCATGATGGTGTGTACTTTTGACAGTGGGCATGCACAGATTGCACAATACACATGTAGAGTATAAGATAGTACAATTCAAAGAACTGCCGGAGGATGCGGTAATGGCAGTTAGCGTATCTGGGTTTAAAAAAAAAGGTATGGACAAGTTCCTGGAGGAAAAGTCCATAGTCTGTTATTGAGATGGACATGGGGGCAGTCACTGGGCTAGATGGACCATTGGTCTGACCCAGTACAGCTGTTCTTATGTTTAACATTCATGTGCATAAATGAGATATTGGTGCAGATACCTGCAGCTGTCCTAGGTCTGGTATACCTACTTTTCCTTATGGTATCCTCTCATGCTCTTATTCTAGGTGCTCTTTTATAAGATTACCTTCCACATGATGTTAGTGATGTAGGAAAGCTGGGAAGTGGGCCCGAGTGGGTCAGACAGCTTAAAGCCCCCCCCCCCCTGGATTAACTGTGTTAAAATCTTCCATTTACAGACATTCTGCAGTGACACAGAAGAGCAACTTGCAAAGTATCAATGAGCTCAACCACACTGCAACAACACCGAGAAGTAACTTGCAGAGCACCAAGTGCAACAAGGCACAACACTAGTGAGCACAGGCGATTCCCACAGAAGGAGAAGCATAGACGTACCCCAAATTCCCCACTCAGCTCCGGCTGGAAGATCCCATTGAAAGAGCAGCGGGAATAAAAGCAGTCTGCTTTGTCGAACATATCCTGCATGTTCTGCTGGCACTGCTGATAGTCTCCAGACCCTGTGACTAGAATGGACGAGCCGAGGAACAGTTTATAGCTAGCTGTGCAAGGGCTACTATACAGGTCATCTGCACTTATATTTTTCACGTATCCTACATTAAAACATGGATTCTGGAGGGTGGTGCTCCTTGCAACCTGCAAGTACAATAAAGCCAGTTACAATCACACAGTAGAATATTAACAGAAAGAGAAACAAATGGTTTTTAGCTGAACATTAACAACCAAGAAGATAACTTTAATAGCAAAAAACTCCTAGGGGTCCTTTTACAAAGGCATGCTAGCAGTTTTAGTGCGCACGAATCATTAGCACATGCTAAACGCTAGAGCTGCCCATAGAAATATATGAGTGATTCTAACATTTAGTGCATGCTTCTTTTTAGCGTGTGCTAAAAGCGCTAGTGTGCTTTTGTAAAAGACTCCCTAGTGTTTAAAAGCAGATTCGAATGTAGAGCCCTGTCTACAATACACATAGCGCTACCACACAAGCAAGTACATTTGGTGCCACGCACAAGCGAACAGCCACTTTATAAAGAAAAAGTTCACACAAAAGAGGGGGTTTGCATTTGTAAAGCGCCGTAGCATTCCATGCAGATACAAGTGTCAATTCTGCTACTAATGGGGGTAATATCAGGCTTTTTCCATGGGTAAAACCTCTTTTACACAAGGAAAAGGGTTTTTATAAAATGATGGAGCGAGTGAGCCTCATTTTCTGTGATCTGGGACTGTAGAGTGCATGCATACATTTATACCTTTTTCAGAGCAGCTATAGATTGCTGCATGAGCATTTGCGCTGGTGTGGGATCTGGAACTCTTATTTTATAAAGGCACAATAGGTGCCCATGTTGCTTTTATAAAATAAATGTTATAAGGGCCTATATATGAAAGTGGTACCCTTCCCATGTACAAGTGGCTCATTTTGGAAATCTGTACATCCACAGGAAACTGATTCTGGCGCTGTCCTCCAAAAGTCAATCATATTGCAACTGGAAGTGGTTTAGAACCTTGGGAGGTGGGCACAGTTCCCGACGCAAGCTCTCCTCCAAATCCCAGGTCCAAATGAGGAGTTTGCCAAGAGCTATGTGTGACTTGAAGAGACTGACCAAACAAAGCGCAGAAATTTCTATATGCCACAGCATACACACATTAAACAGCACCTGTTATTTATACGTATATGCTGATTTACAAATGGAAATCATTTTACATGTGCAAAAAGCACATATCTCTTCTAAAATTGCCTCCCAAGCTTCTTTTTCTGCAGTGTGTCAGATGCACCTTCATTTTATTTAAAGTTATCTTCTTTAAAACAAAAATACTTAAACCCCCTAATTCTGGAAAAGTGACCAAAACTTGTAAGTGCAATTTAATGAAATAAGCTAATTAGCACCAATAATTGGTGCTAATTGCTTTTTAACAAGCAATTATTGACACTAATTAAATTTAATTGAACTTTATGCATGCAAATGTATGTACCTAAAATTTACATGTGATTTGAAAAAGGGGGTGTGGAAATGAAAGTCATGGGCAGAATGGGGGCATGTAGATTTGCACCACATGTCAGTTGGTTCAAATGGCCATGCCTAAAGTTAGGAAAAAAAATCCACCACGGTGGAAGAATACTGAATTTCCACAAGAGGTACCCATGGAGAAAGGACAGTGGGAAAACAACTATGAACTCAAGAGAGAGGGATGCAATCTTAAACTTCTCAAGTTGGTATATCAACATCACTGGTATTTTACCATTACTTTGCGTTTTGCTACTTTTTGCGCTAAAATGACACTACGTTGACTCATCAGCTCATAACACAAGGTCTTTTTCAATTATTTCCCAATTTTCACTCAAGCACAAGTACATATTGGTGTTTTTGTCATTCAACCCAAGCTCAGAAGACTCCTGAAGAAGCCTGAGGATGAAACACAGTACTGTGTTGAGTCTCTGATCAATAGAACCAACTTCAGAAGTTTAAGATCACATCCCTGTCTCTTGAGTTCATGGTCGTTTTCCCACTGTCCTTTCTCCATGCCTAAAGTAAGCCATGATTCTCAGGTGTAAGTGCTATTCTATAAACCATGCCTAACTTTAAGGGTGGCTTATAGAATAGTGCTTTTCTCGACGCTAATTTTTTGGCGCCATATATAGAATCTAGCCCAAAATGTGATGTTCATAAATTCAAATGACCTCTGCTTCTAAGGCACATGGGGGTAATTCTATAAGGATATGCCTAGTTTTAGACATCAAAATGGCACATAAATGCCAGTATTCTAGTTATTTATGTGCATGTGGACAAATTTGTGCACAGAAACAGAGGAACACATTTTTGGTTGGAGGGGCTGAACAAACCAATCTCTGGCTGCTCTCAAGCTCTCCAATTGCTGATGCAAAACATTGGTAAGACAATGGACCCAGTGGCCCACCATATTCCACTGCCTATGCACACAAGTAAATGACTATTTTACAGAATATTCCATACTATAGCTGGAAATATGCAACAAGATGTTCATGTTTATTGAAGCACTTAATACACCGCCTTTCAGTACAGAAATCAAAGCGGTGTACATAACTAAGTAAGAAACAGAAAGGAACTACATTATACAAATAGGACAGGGGAAAAAGAAAGAGAAGGCGAGGAATAGGCAATGGCGAATGGCCAACACCCCATCAAGCCAGGAATCTGGACACTCCCATAGTGTGCTTAGACTGCATGATAAGAAAGAAAAAAAAGGGGGGGGGGACCAAATTTGAGAACTGAATTGTCGTATTCTTGCTTCAGGAGTCTCTTAAAGGCTCATCTATTTTCTTTAGCTTTTGTTGAGGGTGACTAGGCTTGGAGGTGGCTTCCTTGCTGCTCACCTTTGGTCACCAAAGGTGACCAGCAAGGAAGCTGCCTCCAAGCCTAGTCACCCTCAACAAAATAGATAAGCCTTTAAGAGTCATTTGAAGCAAGGATACAATTTAGTTCTCAAATTCATAAGGAGGGAATTCAACAGAGAGGGAGCAAGGCAGAAGAAAGCTGATTCCATGAACTTTGCATGTGGGCATTCATATGAGTGGAGTTTGGACAGGATGTTCACTTACACATGTAGTGTATAAAATATTGTGATCTATGAGCATTCTTCTGCAATCTAGGCCCAAGCATTTATACCAGCTCTATAACTGCTTAAAGTGATCACATCGTAAATACAAAGAAAAGGCTTCAAATAGGCACTTTCCTAGTGCCCAATCTAGGCGCCCTGCTAAAGAATTACTCTCTATACATTTATATTTAAGAGACATTTACATGGACAAAAACCTATTTACCTAGATAGAATGCCAGTTTTGAAAACTGGCCTCTCCCTTAAGTGGTTAAAACTCTATGTACTGTTCTAGAATGAGCATATTTCTACCCACTTTAGGAGAGACATTTCTGGGACTGAAAAAGAGTGCATGTAGGAGCTAATTTTACCATGTTGCTCACCTGTAACAGGTGCACACGTATGTGGTGATGCCATCTGATGGTGCAGAGATGGAACTGCTCTCCCAGAGCTCAGAACTTATTGTAATATCTAGATTGTAAGCTCTTTGAGCAAGGACTGTCTTTTTGTGTATGGTGTACAGCGCTGCGTATGCCTTGTAGCGCTATAGAAATGATAAGTAGTAGTAGTAGTAATGTCCTGAGCAGTAACAGCTCTTCCTGCACACAGGGTCTCCTCACCTACTCAGTTGTTCCAAAGCTCAAAACAGTCAGGCAACTTTCAGGAAGTGTTTCATCAACTAGCAGGATTGAGTCAGGGACACAAGTGAGTGAGTTCCAAACTTGGGGCTGCCCAGTCTTAAATAATTTCAGTCTTTTTTGCAATTGATAGTGAGGGTTGTTAGCTGATAAGGCTGAAAGCTTGTTCCAAATAATAATGAGCAAAGAATGTAAGAAGAGAGGACCAAATAGCTGTTCTGCAGAAGGTTATCAGACTGTGGAGCTCAGAGGAGCATCTGCTTATCTGTTACAGGGCATACCAACTCTATTAGGATCAAATGAAATGAAGAGTTCAGTTGATTTTCAAAATGATTCAGTTCTTTTTAAGTAGCAGGCGAGAGCCCATTAACAGCCGAGAATGGAGGGCTTTCTTCAGAGAATTTGAAAGGTGCTCTGAACAGAAGATAGGGAGCACTATTTCCTCGCTTAAGTAAAAAGGTGTAAATACTTTAAGCAATAACTTGGCATGTGTCTGAAGAACAACTTTGTTATGATGGAATTGTATATATGGCTTGCAGATCACCAATGTCTGAAGTTCACTTACTCTCCTAATTGAAGTGACTGGTATTAGGAACAGTACTTTCCACATAAGGAACTGAGGAGACTTCATAAGGGAAGCAAGCACCAAATTTAAGTACCCCGGAACAGTGGGTTTCCCTTGGGAAGACATCACATGAAGCAGGCCTTTCATGAAGTGAGCTACAATGGAGGAAACTCTATTAATGGGCACCTCCTTTTAGGTGTCCTGATGCTGTGTGGTAGGAGCCTATGCTATAATGGTATCTGGGTGCCCAGATTTTGTTATAGAATTGTGAGCATCGAATGTAGCAAGGGCACACATTACTTACAGTATTCTGGAAGTGGTACGAGTAAATGGTAGCACAACCCATGTCCCTTCCAGGCTCTGCCCCCTTGCATTTATGTGCTATGCCACTTACACATTCCCTTACAGAATAATGCTTAGCTATTTTGCTTCCATCTACATGTGTAAGTGTACACCTAGTTGCAAAAGTGCTGACATTCTGTACATTTACACAGACAAGTGGGGTGTAAATACAGGTGCCCAGTTACAGAGCTTCCCTTTATATGCGATTGTGATGCTGGAAGGCTATCCATCACAGCATGATGGGGGGGGGGGGGGGGGGGGGGGCAATTTCTCCAAATGGGTTAGTTTTATGCATACCTTGACAGGAATGAACCTCACTCCTAAGCCTGAGTATTTGGAGTATGATCTCAGTCTCTCAAATTTACTCATTGACGTAGTACTTGCATTGTGCCAAAGGGAAAATTAGGTTCTTACCTTGGTAATTTTCTTTCCTTTAGTCACAGCAGATGAATCCATTAACTGATGGGTTGTATCCGCCTACCAGCAGGTGGAGATAGAGAACACTGAAAGACCATAGTGCCTCTAGGACGGCTAGCCCCAACTGCCTTCAGTATTTGAGATTTCCAAAGCAGAGTGAACCATAAAGGTATAATAAACTTTCCTCACAGCAAACAATCGCCCCATAACAGGAGCATCAAAGGAGGGATGATCTCAACCTCCTGTAGTAGAACATCATGTAGAAATTCTGATAGCTGTTTTCCAACTTCTCCCAATGAGATTCATATCTGCATGAAAGATCTGAACAAAAAACAAAGTCAGACAGGGAGGGATCATGGATTCATCTGCTGTGACTAGGGTTACCATATTGTGTCTTCTGAAAAAGAGGAGACGTCACGCCCCCTGCCCCGCCCCCACCACGTCCCTTTCGGATCCTCATCCCGCCCCCTATTCCCCTCCCCGTCACATATTCCCCTCCCCTGCCCCCCCCCATCGTCACATATTCCCTTCCCCTCCCCTTACTTACTATCTAGCCCTGGTGGTCTAGTGACCTCTTCGGGGCAGGAAAGAGCCCCCTCTTTCCTGCCTGGAGCGCTGCCTGCCCTTGCCTGCGTCCTTCTCAGTCTCGGCTGGGGATTCAAAATGGCCGCCGAGAGTTGAAGCGGCCTCGCGAAACTTCAACTCTCGGCGGCCATTTTGAATCCCCAGCCAAGACCGAGAAGGATGAAGGGCAAGGCAGCACTCCGGGCAGGAAAGAGGGGGCTCTTCCCTGCCTCGAAGAGGTCACTAGACCACCAGGGAAGATAGTAGGGGAGGGGAGGGGAGACCCACGGCGCCGATCGCTCGCCCGCACGTACATTTGTCCAGAAATCCGTACAAACATGCGTGCGGGCAAAACCCGCCGGACGCCCTGGACATGCCCTCAAAAAGAGGACATGTCAGGGGAAATCCGGACGAATGGTAACCTTAGTTGTTACTAAAGGAAAGAAAATTACCAAGGTAAGAACCTAATTTTCCCTTCCTTGTCATCAGCAGCAGATGAATCCATTAACTGATGGGATGTAGAAAAGCAATCCCTACTTAGGGTGGGAACAGGCCACACCACGAGCCAAAACTTGAGCTCCAAAAACAGCGTCCTGCTTTGCTGCAACATCCAGCCTGAAATGCCAGGCAAAAGAGAGCTGAGAAGCCCAAGTAGTCGCACTACAGATCTCTTGAAGAGAGAGTGCACCCGTTTCAGCCCACGAGGAGATGGCTCTCGTGGAATGCGCCTTAAACGCTTCAGGCGGAGACCGACCTGAAAGCAGATATGCAGCAAAAATGACTTCCTTGAGCCAACGGGCTTTAGTGGCCTTAGACGCCGGGCCTCCATGCCGAGAACCTGACAACAAGACAAAAAGGTGATCAGAAGTCCTGAAGTCACTTGACATCTGAAGATACTGCAACAGCGCCCTGCGGACATCCAGAAGATGTAACTGCCCAAAGGAGTCTGGGAACTTTTCCCTAGAAAAGGAAGGAAGAAAAATGGGCTGGTTCAGGTGAAACGCTGAAACCACCTTAGGCAGGAAGGAAGGTACTGTACGTACCGTTAATCCGGACTCCGTGCAGAAAAGGGTCCCGACAGGATAGCGCCTGCAGCTCAGACACGCGTCTAGCCGACGTCATGGCCACCAAAAAGACTGTCTTGAGAGTCACATCCTTCTCTGAAGCTCGCTTAAGCGGCTCGCAGGGCGAACACTAAAGAGCCTTCAACACTAGCCCCAGGTTCCAGGCCGGACAGGGCAACCGGACAGGAGGATGGAGCCTAAGCACCCCTCTGAGAAATCTGGCAATGTCCGGATGAGCAGCAAGGGACAAGCCAGCGACTTTCCCTTGATAGCATGATAATGCTGCCACTTGCACCCGCAGAGAATTGTAAGCCAGGCCTTTTTGTAAGCTCTCCTGCAAAAAGTCCAGCACAGTTGAGACAGTAGCTCGTGTGGGTGTGATCGCCTTTGAAACACCCCACGCCTCAAATTTGCGCCAGATCCGAGCATAAGCTGCAGAGGTGGACCGCTTGCGGGCCTGCAAGAGAGTGGAGATGACCTTGTTACCTTGTCTCTCAATTGCGCCCTCTCAATAGCCAGGCCGTAAGACGAAATCGGCAGGGATCCTCCATAGACACCGGACCCTGAACCAACAGGTTCGGCACCAGGGGCAAATGCACCGAGCGTCCAACATCCGGCGGAGATCCGCATACCACGGACGCCTTGGCCAATCTGGAGTGATGAGAATCACCAGACCTCGGTGCTGTCGAATCCGCAGTAGGATTCGTCCTATCAAGAGCCAAGGAGGGAACACATACAGGAGGCCCGAGGGCCAGGGTTGAGCCAGACCATCCAACCCCGCCGAGTGAGGATCTCTCCTTCTGCTGAAAAAGCGAGGTACTTTGGTGTTTGCACTTGACGCCATTAGATCCATACTGGGAGTCCCCCATTTGGCACAAATCTGAAGAAAAACTTCTTCTGCCAGTTCTCATTCCGCCGGGTCGATTTGATGCCTGCTGAGAAAATCGGCTTGCTCGTTGCTCTGACCTGCTATGTGAGCTGCAGACAGAAGCTGCAGGTGGATTTAGGCCCAGTGGCAAATGTGAGCGGCCTCCACGGCCAGGGCCCTGCACTGAGTGCCACCCTGACGATTTATTTATGCCACCGCTGTCGTGTTGTCTGACATAACCCGGACAGCAAGCCCCTTCAGAGTCTTTTGAAAGGCCAAAAGAGCCTGGAATATCGCTCTCAGTTCCAAGTGATTGATGGACCACCCTGCTTCCACAGGTGTCCACAGACTCTGAGCATAGCTTCCTTGGCAATGCGCTCCCCAGCCTAGAAGGCTGGCATCTGTTATCACCAGGCACCAGGAAGGAAGCGCCAGAGGTATTCCTTGGCGCAGCATCCTTTCGGAGAGCCACCACTCCAAACTGAGCCGGGCCCACAGGGAGCAACGTTAGTCTGTGTTGATATTCCTAGGACATCGGAGACCATTGTTGAAGCAGGGCAATCTGCAGAGGCCTCATATGCACTCTCGCCCAAGGCACCACCTCCAAGGTGGCTGTCATCGACCCCAGCAGCTGGACAAAATCCCAAGCTCGTGGGCGAGGCATCCGCAGGAGCAGACGGACCTGATTCTGAAGCTTGCACCGCCTTTGGTTGGGGAGAAAGACCAACCCCGATGCCGTGTCGAACCTGAATTATTTTAGGGGTTCAGTGTTCCCCCAAACCTATTGTTCTGCCCGATAGGACAGTCTAGCTGTCCCATCCCAGACAGAACATTGAGAAGGCTGTTTACCATTACATCTGACTCCATCACTGGATAGAATAGTGTACCTGTTCCCAACCAAATCAGGGTGTAGATAGCAGATAATAAAGGAGAAGGAGGGATACTTTAGATATAGAGATTAGAAGTTTATTGTAACTTACCAAAGCTTACTACAGGATATTTCCACATGAAATCACTCTTACTTCTGAGACACCAAAGAATATACAGATGGTTGTAGGAATACAGTATCCCAGCTGCAAACAGGTGCTATCTGGTCTTAGTCTTATGTGATATATTTTACCACTCAAAGGTATACATGGGAAAGCAATTGGGTAGTTTGCCAATTCTGTTACGCTACATTGGTTTCCCCTGGAGAGAGAGTAGTGACCGCCCCTCTCTAGCTTGAAGCAGGATGTACATTGATTTTTATAGGTTTGCTCAGGATACGGGTAATATGACAGTAAACACACCTGATTGGATCTATGTTAATCTCATGGTTAACACTGATTGGCTATGCTAATGAATAGCTTCAAATCTTAGCTTTAACCACAAACTTTTGCAAGACCTCTGCACCTGGTCCACTAACCACAAACTTTTCCTATGAAGCCATCTGTGTCCTGTTTTTGAGGTTTTTGCACGCTAGCTCCTCCCACATTTTGCTGCATGGTGTGTCTCAATAGCTCAGGAGCTTGCTGGAACTTCAGAGTTCAGATTACGGCTAAAGGCCTGTACTTTTCTTGTCATTTTTAGATCCTGAACCAAAGTCTCAGGCCCGGGCTGCCAAATACTAATATACAAACCGGACCCCCAAATACTTGACAGACAGAGGGGGTCAGGTGACTTTTGGGTATACTGACCACCCAGCCTAACGTCTGTAGGACCGCCACCACTCTAGCTGTGGCAAGACGACTCTCAGTTGCCGAGTCCGCTCTGATGAGCCAGTCGTCGAGATAAGGGTGAACTCTGATACCCTCTTCACCTGAGACAGGCAGCTACTACCACCATTACCTTGGAAAAGGTACAGGGAGCTGTGGCTAGGCCGAAAGGCAAGGCCTGAAACTGGAAATGCTTTCTCAACACTGCAAAGCGGAGGAACTGCTGGTGTGGAGGCCAGATAGGAATGTGCTAATAAGCTTCTTTTAGGTCCAGAGACGTGAGAAACTCTCCTGGCTGTACCGCCGCAATGACGGAGTGCAGGGTTTCCATGCAAAAATGTCGTAGTCTGAGAACCTTGTTTACTCTTCGTAAGTCGAGGATCGGCTTGAAAGACCCGCCTTTTCGAGGCACGACAAAATTAATGGAATAGCGGCCGCAGCCGTGTTCGGCGGGAGGCACCGGGATCACCGCTCCGAGGTGCAGCAAGACTTGCAAGGTCTTCTCTACCACCGCCCGTTTTACGGCAGTGCCACATCGGGACTCCACAAACACTTCTCTCACCGGGGCACCGAATTCCAGTCGGTAACCTTCTCTGATCAGGTCCAGGACCCGCTGATCTGAGGTAATCTTGGTCCACTCCTCTAGAAAGAGGGAAAGACGTCCTCCTATTGCAGGCAAGGAGGAGTGAACTGGCGTCTCATCATTGTGGAGGACGCCCCTGAACTCCTGGCCTTGAACTGGCCCCTGCGGAAAGTTTGTCCGAGCGAAAGGAGTTCCTCTGCTGAAAATGGGCATGTTGAGAAAACCCAGCAGAGTGCCCTGGGTGATACCTTCAAGCTTCACGGAAGCGAAGTCTGGAAAAGGAGGGAAACACAGAACCCTTGGAAGAAGGCCTCGGCCTATCCTCAGGTAACCTCTGGGGTTTATATTCCCCCACGTCTTTCACAATCTTCTCCAATTCCTCTCCAAATAACAGGAGGCCCCGAAAGGGTAGCTTCACCAGTCTTTGCTTAGAAGCCATGTCGGCCGCCCAATGCCACAGCCAAAGAAGGCGGCGGGCGGACACCGCCACAGACCAGATCATACAGGGCGTCAGCCAAAATTGACAGGGCTGACTCCATCCGCGGGGCAACCTCAGAAAGGAGGCCCGCACCATCGGCGGGCTGTTCCACCACCTGCTGTAGCCAGGAAAGACCTGCCTGGGCTGCATAGGAACTGCAAACAGATGCCCTCAAGGCAAGGCCCGCACTTTCAAAGGACCGCTTCAGCACGGACTCAAGCATGTCTTTCAAAGCGACTCCTCCCTCTACTGGGAGAGTGGTCTTTTTTGTCACTGCCGTGACCAATGCATCCACTTTAGGCATCCCCAAAGCGGCCAAGTGCTCCTCACTCAGAGGGTAAAGCTGACCTATAGCCCTGGCCACTTTCAAAGGTCCATCGGGGTCAGACCATTGAGCAGAAATAAGCTCTTGGATGGAGTCATGCACAGGAAAGGCCCGAGTAGGCTTCTTAGTACTCGCCATCCTAAGATTAACAGAGGAGGCGTCGCCTTCAGCAGGATCATCAATCATCAATCGAGAGGGCCTGCAAGGCGTCAGTAATGAGAGCTGGCAGCTTGTTGCAGTGGAAAATCCGGACCGCATTGGGATCATCCAAATCCAGTGGCAAACAGGTACCCTTCTCTGGATCATCCGTCCCTGAGGGTCTGCCAGATCCCTCAGACTCTCCACAGCCCAACCACAGGGGGGGGGGGGGGGGGGAGGATATGCGCCACTTTCAGGCGGGGAATTTACCCATCTATGTTTAGCGTGTTTCCAACGCTCGGGGGAGGAAATAACCTCTGAAGTCATCCCCGGGGCTTCAACACCCGGAGGGAAGCCAGGAGGCAACACAGTGTTAGACACCTGCAGCAGAGCTCTTTTCAGCATAAAAGCCTTATGCATTAAAAGCACAAACTCAGGGGAGAAAAACTCACCCTGACCCTCCGCCTCTGAATTAGGAGAAACGGATGTAGGAGCTCCTCTGGCAGCCTCTAAACGAGGCGTCCCCATGAACTCAGACTCCTCCGCAACCACGAGGGTCGAAGCATGTAGCACTTTCAAAATGGCGCCCGCTGCCAGCTCCATCGAGCGGGAAGAAACATCACTCGGCATGCTCAGAGCGTCTAAGGAGCACGTTTTACACAGCCCCAATGCTGATCTGCGTTTACCACAACGGGAGCAGCGCTTAACTCCTTCAGCAGCCATCATCCGTTTTTTCACAGGACGGGAATATAGCAATAAAATGGCAGCTTCACGCCAAAACTTACCCCGATCAGAACGGCGTCCATGGGACCTCCTCAGAGGAGCTGGCCACCACTCTCACCTCAGAAGACCGAGTTAACGAGCTCCGGTCAAGCTGCATAGAACCAGGATCACTGGAAAAGCCTCAGAACAGCCACGCAGTAAAAGTGTGCTGTTTTTTTTTATTTTTTTTTAACGCTGAGAAAAGTTGGAGGCAGGCAGCAACAGAGGGACTCCAGGAGGCGGGGGGAATGGGTAAGGCAGGGAAAGGTCAAACCTATATGCCTTTAAAGTGGGCATCACCAGCCACAACACCCCTGCTCAACTGGAAAAGCACAGGAGCCACCCCAGGAGCTGATCAAGCTACGTCCACACCTGCTGGTAGATAGAGAAATACTGAAGGCAGTTGGGCTAGCTGTCCTAGAGGCACTATGGTCTTTCAGTGTTCTCTATCTCCACCTGCTGGTAGGCGGATACAACCCATCAGTTAATGGATTCATCTGCTGCTGATGACAAGGAAGAGAGCTTTTTTTCTGGAGTACATAATATATAACATGTGTAGGCAATTTATCCATGTGCGCTTGGAAGTTCTTTTTGATCAAGCCTTTGGCACCCAAAAAAATGGGAAATATTTCAGTATCTCTCTGCCACATTTTTTGGTCTCGGTCTGCATTCTATGGTACTTTTCATGACTGTGTATGTATTTTTGTAACACGTTTTGGCCATTACCGGTGGAGCGGACTAAATACATGAATAAATAAATAAATTTGAGGATCTTCCCTCTCTCCACACGATTCACCAAGTAATCATTTGGGACGGACACCTCTATAATCAATGCCGTTCTGGTGTTTTTCTGTTTTACCACTATATCTAGTTTTCTGGCATCCAGTATTTTATCAGTCAGGATGGGGATGTTCCAGGTGATTATAACCTCTATGTTTTCCACAATTCTCTTAGGGTCATGATCCCAATGCTTTCCTGGTACACCGATGTTGGAATACTTACAGAGTTTCCAATGAATGAAACATCCCAACTTGTTGTGCCTTTCTGTATAAAAATTTTCCACCATCAACACTTCATAGCCAGCTACAAGATATGTAACTGTTTCTAGCTCTTTCTTCTAGAATCTACAGATGTCTGTTGCACCAGTCTTTTCTATGCTTGCTTTACACCATCTCATCTGTAACCCACAGTTCTGGACTGCAACCTTTAATCACTCATCCTTAGGTTTCAATTCACTGCTCCTTAACCATTCATGATAAGCCATAAGAGAATTGAGTTGTACTCTAAAATATGTTTGAAGGCAAAGATGATACTGGTGGTATAGTTACTGTAATATCATCACAGGAGAACAAGTGATAGGGTCACAGCCATTAATGAAGAGCTAGCTTGAAAGTCTTTTCTACTTGAAAGCACATTTGTTTGTTTAAAATCATTTATAATCCACCCAACAACATATCTGAATGGAGTAAAGGCAGAAGTAAATGTAGTTCCCTGTATGCAAGTATCAAGTTGTGAATGCCTTATGGGGGCTATCACTTGCATGATGGTTTCTTGGCAGATTATTAGTGGAGTGATTTGTCATTGCCTTCCCCAGTCATTTTTATCCTCTGGCTAAGGCTGAGTACTCATTTACTGACTGAAAGTGGATAGGTGGCTGAGGGGACCACAGGCTGGCCCACCTAACAGAAAAGCCAAAATGAGATTTGAACTCAGGTCGTGGGCAGAGTAGGCAAGTAACCTACTGACTACACCATGAGGCTTCCTCTGTGTTTTGTTCTTTTCAGTTGTTTTTTCCTTATGCATATCTGGGCAGATTACACCTCAGTTATACATAAGGCAAGAACAATTGAAAAAAAAACACAAAAGCAATGAACAGGTACAACATAAAACTAAACAAAACATAGAAGACAATGAAACAGATTAAAATATGATGAAAAAATTATCAATGTGCTTCGGCTAACAATAATGGCCAAAATACACATCTGATCCCAGCAACATTCTAGAGTGAAATAATAAAATTCTGTATCATGGAGTTAATGCAAAAGCCTAAGAGAGTAATAACACTTATAATTGCTTCTTCAAGGTGGTTGTATCTGTCAGTAGACTAAGGTCTCTGGGCAGTTTATTCCATTTGCCTGAGACTGCAACAGAGAACAAGTTGCTCCTTGAGGTATATTTTCAAAGCACTTAGACTTACAAAGTTCCATAGTAACCTAGGTTCCAGATTCTGACTGCTTCTTCACAGAGGTGAAGAAACCCTTTGCCTCCTTAATCGTTTACATAAAATATTGCGACTTGATTGTTTGAATATGCATAGAAGAATCATGAAGGCAATGAAGGAACACTCATAGGGCATAAAAGATCATTCTGAGTTCCAAGTGAAGGATTCCTTTCCCAGTACAATGTCAGAAAAAGCCATATATTTCCTAACTCATCTCATGGCTGCTTCTATCACTATTGAACAGTATGACAGCTGGACATTATTAAACCCTAGAGATGGACAGAATTTATACATGTCCAATCTTTTGGAAACAGGTTGAAGAGTCAGTGGATTCTGCCATATACAGAACTGCTGATCCTTAAGATTACCATGAACAGGTATAGCTTCAATTGTTTCAGGGGTTTCTCTATATTTGAGAAGGCCAAAGACATTCGATCTGGGTTCCACTTCCTGTTGGAGAGGAAAGGGACCTTTTTTAGTCATCTTGTTGACAAACCATCAGATATGAAATGTCTTCATACCAAGACTCATTCCTCAATGGTAGTGGAGAAAAGTCAGGTGGAATTCCGGTAGAATCTTCCTCCTCTTTGCCTGAAGAGGCCAGTTGAATACCAAAGAAATCTGGAAGGCTCTCTACATTAGACAGAAGTGATTCCAGAGAGAACAGAGTAAGTGGATGAGCAAGCTCATGCTTTGAGTCCAAAGTAGACACTAGTAAGACAATAAGATCTGAATGTATGACTCACTGTGCAGGAGTAAGACTAGTACAGGAATAGCATAATGGTTAGTGCAGCAGGCTTTGATTCTGGCAACCTGTGTTCAATTCCCACTGTAGCTCCTTGTAACCCTGGGCAAGTCACCCAACCCTCCATTGCTCCAGCTACAAAAAAACAAACAGGGAACGTACCTGAATGCACTGTGTACATGTAGTAGTGCTATGGAAATGATTAGTAGTAGGAATGGGACAGCTCTTTAAGTCATGGCAGCCAAGGAACCACAGATGGATTTTTTAAATAACTTTTAGCAAAATCTGTAAGCATCTTTTGGAGAAAACAGTGAGAATACTCTGGAAGCTGGAAAGACACTGAAGAGGAAGACTCATCCATTACTGTAACCAAGACCGGCATAGAAGGTGTAGGTCGATGTGCAAAGGATTGACCAAAAGTGGGTTGGTCTGTGCTGAGCATGTTTTTTTTTTTGCAGTGTCAGGAGGCTCTACAGAAGAGAAGTCTGCACTGTGTTGGTGGTGTTGCACAAAGAGTAAGCCCAAGCATCTCCTCTTAGCCGTAGGAGTATTTGCACTAGGATGTGCGTGTTTTGTCAGCGCCTTGGCTAGATTTGACAAGGGGAGCCTCTCCTCTGGCTTTTGCAGGTGCTTCAAAAACAGCTGCTCTGTCAGCCTGGAATCTCCCCTTTGGGTGACTGAACTTTTAGGGTCACTGCCTTGAGATGTTGATAGCCTTTCAACGAAAGATTCTTGACTGGCTTGCAGGAATAATAATGACCTCCTTCTATGCAGAGGAGATCTTCTTGTGTGTTTTTTTTAGAGGAGCAGTTTCTTTTCATCTTCTAAATGCTCCCACAAGAAATACAATGATCCCTTCATGCTTGTGGCAACATTTGAACACAATGTTTATAGTCCTTCTGATCATAGTCAGTATCCAAGCATATAAGGCATTTGGTATGTGTGTCAAAATTCTGGATCCTCGGGTGATATAGCATCTTTTTTTTTTTTTTTTTGAAAAATAAAAAAGAAACACAAATGATGAAAACAGTATCAAAGAAATGGCAAATTTAAAGAGATTTGATTCATATCCATTCAGCTGAGCAGAAAGAACTAAGACCATTGCATATGGAAAAGGTCACCAATGCTGAGAACTTTACACTAAATTCTGAGGTCTTGGAGAGTAGTTCTGTCCTGGCACTGTTAGATGACATCATCTGCATATAATATCCTAATGGTTAGTGCAGTGGACTGAGAATGTAGAGAACTGGGTTTGATTCATACTGCAGCTCACTGTGACTCTGGGCAGGTCACTTAACCCTCCATTGTACCAGGTACAAAACTTAGGGGTTCTTTCACTAAGATATGCGAAATCCATTGGCATACCTTAGTAAAAGGAGCCCTTAAATTGTGAGCCCACTAGGGCCAGAGAAAGTACCTGCACATAATCCCCCTAATTCTATAAAAGTTGCCAAAAATTGTGTGTGTAAATTTGGGCAGACGTGCAATTTAACTGAATAATGTGCCAATATATATGGCTAACAACTAATTATTGGTGCTAATTAAAATCAATTAATATGTGCGTGTGTAAATTTAGGCGTATGATTCACACCTAAATTTTACATATGTCCCAGAAAAGGGGGTGTGGAAATGGGAAGGCCACTGGCATTTCGGGGCAGAGCGTGAGCATGGATTCGAGTTACGTGCGTAATTATAGAATCAGAGCATTTGCACCACATTTTCATTGGTATGTGCCTAAATTTACGCATTACCCTTGTGCTTATGTGCTATTCTATGAACCGCGCCTAACTTTAGGCATGGCTTATAGAATAGCACTTAAGTGGTTTTTTTCTGCATCGATATTTTAGGCATGATTTATAGAATTCACCCCAATATATATAAACCGCTTTGGCTGTACCACACAAAGGCAGTATATCAAATCCCTGACCCTTTACCTACTTGTGTGCCTTCTCAATCCTACTTGTCAACAGAAAATAGCTCTTATAAAATTGTGCGGGTGTACGCACACTGATAACAGCACACATCCTTTTATGTGGATAGCATACAGGCATTCTTCAGAACAGTGTTTGGGCTGAACTGTAAGGTACATGCATTATAAAACACGCACATGCTTGCACAGAATACACATAGACAATTGCATCTTCCCTGCAGCATAATTTTGAGACGGATCATTTGCCTGCTACTAGGGTTTATTATAGAAGCCTATTTTATGTGTTGCCTAAGCAGTAGTGGGGGGGAACGGACTGCCAACAGCGCCAGTGCCGGCAGAAATCCATTTGGAGGAGCGGCTGCTCCCCTGGCGACCCACCTAGCTACGCCTCTCAGCCTATGTACATGTCATGTTCTTGATTAGAGACACACCCAGTTGTGGCCATGGGGGGAGGGGGGAAGAGGCCCTGGGAATGGATCTGTGCACCATCTTCTCATGGACTCAGGGTCAAGGGGTCCCCATTTGGTGGCTTTTCCTTAGCTTTGTACCTCACGTCTTATCTTCAGCTGCTTGACAGGGGTCTTCATCTAGTGGCTGTTCTCCAGCTTTGCACCTCACGTCTTCTCAGCTGGCTCCCTATTTTTCTATTCTGCTCTATTTTATTCTAGCTTTTCTATCCTGCAACTTTCCCTCAAGGAATCATAGCAGGCTATACTAAATGATCAGAACACAGACAAATATCAAGAGTTAAAGTATTTCTAAAATAAAAAAGTTTTCAAAGACTTTCTAAACAAATTATAATCTGAGATATCCCGAAGTTGGGTAGGGAAGGAATTCCATAATTTAATAGCAGAATAGCTAAAAGAGCAATCCATGTAATGTTTATAACAAATCTTATTTGCTGAAGAAAGAGCTAAGTTTAAAGAATGTTATCTACAAGTAGGCTGATTTAATGATATATACTGAACTATGCGAAAATCACAACAAAGAAAATGTTCCATTCCATGTGGAAACTCAAAAGAATTAAGCCTTTCTTCCCAAGAGAAGCATTCTGCAGACTGGTGCAATCATTGGTATTATGCCAGCTAGACTACTGCAATGCCATCTATGCTGGGTGCAAAGAACAAATTATCAAAAAACTTCAAACTGCACAGAACACGGCAGCCAGACTCATAGTTGTCAAAATGAAATATGAAAATGCCAGTCCCTTACGAGAAAACTACACTGGCTCCCTTTAAAAGAACGTATTGCTTTTAAGGTTTGCACCCTGGTTCATAAGATCATACATGGTGAGGCTCCAGGATATATGTCAGACCTTATTGACCTACCAACCAGGAACTCTACCAGCTCATCAGGTACATTCCTGAATCTCCACTACCCAAACTGTAAGGGACTGAAATATAAATTAACATATGCATCCAGCTTCTCCTACATATGCATGCAAATTTGGAATGAATTACCAAAATCCATAAAAATAACACACGACACAGTGTGCTTCCATAAACATATTAAAAACTTATTTATTTAAGAAAGCATACAATAACAAATCATCCTAAATGCAAATTAACAAAACGCAACTAAACAACATGTATTTTCTAAATCTCAACTGTTTTTGCTAATTATCTTGATTTCCAGTTTAATGATCCTAATTGTTCAAGTTATTTTTGTCATGAACGAAGTTTAACCTATTACCTTTAGCTCTTATCATAGGACGAACTTTCTTCCTGTAACCTAACCTAATCTGTCCCTCTACCTCAACTATGTATTTCTCCTATCGGGAACTGGTAATCACCACTTACGGAACTATGTAAGCCACATTGAGCCTGCAAATAGGTGGGAAAATATGGGATACAAATGTTATAAATAAATAAAAATCAATATAGTCTGAAGGACTACAACCATAAAAAAATCTTATGGACTAAACAGACCATCTTATAGTCCACAGGCAACCAATGAAGATCCCTAAGCAATGGAGTCACATGGTCAAATTTGTTGAAACCAAAAATTAATCTTGCTGTGCAATTCTGCAACAACTAAAGTCTTTTTAAAAGAACCTGATTGATGCCAACATACAAAGAACTACAATGGTCCAGATGTGGCAAAACTATAGCCTGTACTAGCAATCTAAACTGTGTCAAAAAAAATGGAAGATCTTATAGCTCTAAGCTGCCTTAATTTAGCAAACACCCCTTTATACAAATTATCAAGTTGATGTTTCATAGATAATTGTGTATCCAAAATAAAGCCTAATACTCTAGATGACTTATAAAAGGACAGTAGCTGTCCTGTTTTAAGGACCAGATTTTGTGGAATTCTAGTTCCTATTATAACAAAGTAGAGTAACTTGGCCTTAGCTGTGTTTAATTTTAATAAAATTGAAGATGCCTAATAACAGGTCTTTGATATACATTCAGAAATTAAAACACCTACATCAAGAACATCCTTAGACAGTGGTAATAAAATAAAGATGTCATCAGCATAAGAGGCAACATAAAATAGTGAAGAATTTTTTAAATTACCCAGGGAACTCAAATAGAACTCCAAGTAGCTGAGAATTTGCTATTCTTCCTAACACCTCATGTGCCCACCCATTCTCAGGATTGGCGGAGGACATTGTATGTATTGATTGTCATTTCCAGAACTCACCTCTACAATCCTCAAAAGGTCCTGCATTTTGCAACCTTCTCTCTCTACAGGCCCAACAACATATTTAGGTGGGAGGCCTCATCCTGTAACAGTTCCTATTCTTCATCCCCTGCAGGTGGCTCCAACCAGGTACCTACACTATTCCCCTGGCCTGTGGCCTGCTGATCACAGATTAAAGGTTATTATCTCCTGTAGGCAAGCTCCTCTGCTGTGTACCTGACTGGTTGCAATTGTGATAAAATAAACATGTGTCTAACAGTTCCTTTGACTTCTTACTCATGTATATATCCCCCATCGCTGCACATGGTTGATTTCCCTTTCCTCCTCACCAATGTTACTGTAAATATGTAAATAAGAAGCAGCTGTTTGCGTGTCTTTCCAGGCTCTCAGCCATGTTGCATGTGGGTAAGGAAACATGCAGAACAGAGAGTAAACTATAGGCTAGGCACTGCCTATGAAAATCTGCTGGTTGGTACCAGGCGAGTTGCTAGTGTTCTGCAGTCTCCCTTTCCCATGGCTTGCCTACTACTGGTGGCACCATAGCACTTATCAGCCTTGCATATCAGGATATGAGCACATTTTGTACAAAGTGGAGACACAGACCCAAAATATTCAAAGCTTCTTATCTTAAACATCATGATACACAGACAAACCAAGAAACGGGGGGGGGGGGATTGTTACGGTCCATGACCCTCACTGAGGGTGTCTGTGTCCATCATAGCCCATCAGGAGTAGCCCCACCAATTGCTCCAGGAGCTGGTGCTGTCCCTGCAGCAAGCCAGTCTGCACATTAGTGACTTGCAGGAGGAGCTCCAATTGGGCGTCTGTCTGGCTGTGCCCAGCAGCAGCCCTGTCCACAGTTGCTGTGCCAGTCACAGTGGCTGGCCCTTCCACTGTCGTTGTAAGTGGGGGTGGGATTTACTTCTCCTCTTCTTCCCCCTTGAGAAGGGGCATGTCCTTCCATAGATCCTCTTCATCCTCTTGCTGAGCCCTGGCAGGCTGGTTCAGGGCAGGCTGGTGCTGAGCAGGCTTTTCTTAGGAAGACTGGTGCTGAGCAGGCTGGTCCTGGGGAGCATGATGATCCACTGGTGGGCGCCCTGTGTGTGGGCCAAAAGTTCACAATTGAGATCAAGACATCCCACATGGATTGCATAGTGGAGCTGTCAAGAGGCAAGGACAGGGTCAACTGTGAGGAGTTGTTGTTACCTGGGGGACATGCCTTGCACCAATGAAATAACATAGCAGGGAACCCTGGTTGGGTTAGCCCTGTGCTGTAGGACAGATGGGGAATGATATAGAGAATCCATTTGAGGGGCCAGGGATAACTGTGAGGGACCTCTGGGGTCATCGTGCTGTCATCCTTGATCACTCTTTTCTCAGCTGTGTGTTTGGCATGGGGGTTAGGGATGTGGTACCTAAATGCAAGGGTTACAGGTTTGATTACCACTATGGATGTTTGTGGTTACACTTTTATTTCTCCCAGCGGCAATGTGTTAGGTAGGGGTATGTGAAACGCTGGGCACTTTTGGATTGGGGGCTGGAGGATGGCGACCAAAGAGCTTCCACCCTCCTCCGTTCCTTACCATGTCATCTCATAGGTTGGGAGGTGGATGCACGGCATATGGGGGTTGTAGGCCCACTGAAAGGAAGGTAGCTGCACGCTCAGGACTTAATGGGGGACAGAGATGTTATAGGGGTGCTGTGTGTGTGATACTTATGTTCAGCCCTGAGGTATGCTGTCATGAACTGGATCAGTTGGGGCTTCTCATGGTGCATCCGCCTAAAATGGCTCTGCAGAGACTCAAGATCTCGGTGGACCCCAAAGCGCCTGCAAAACAGAAGTAGGTGCAGACAGGGTTCAGGTGATGGGCGTTCTTGCTTTCACATACATAATTCTTGGTTAGGACATGCTGTGCAATGCTCCTCATATGGTCTGGGACAGATGGCATCAGGCAGATTGGAAGGGGGCTGAGAAAGTGGGTATCCATTACACGGCACAGGTGGTGTGTGAGCTAAGGTGGGCTTGGGGACAGAGGGTGGTATGGTGGCCTTTGTGTGGAGCATGTGCACAGTTGCTGGGAGGTGGGGGATGGTCATTGGGATAAAGTAGGTGTCTTTTTGAGTGGCCCATTGTACTTAAGTGAGTTGCTGTCAACATTCTCCTTAATATGTAGGTGTGGGCCAGGAAGTGGGGAGGGAAGGAAGGGGTGCAGGTATGTGGGGCCCCTCATTTTAGTTTTGCATGGGTAGTGGAGGGAGGCCCCATAATAACTTATGATGACAAATTCTGTAGACTGATTTCAGCACTTTTGTTTCTCCTTTCTTATGAAAAAGCAGTTATATGTATTGGAACAATATCCTCCCTTGCACATGAACGGTGTGGTGATCCTGGGGTGCAAGCCTTCACACTCAGCTCTGTAGGCTGCTCCTGATTACTCTCCATACTCTACTGGAGACATTGTGGGGAGCAGGTGGTGGTTGTGCTTAAGGATACGCCTCCTGTATCTCAGGCACAGGAACACCAGAGCCTCTGTCTCCTGCTGGGAATAATTGGCTTCCCTTCAGGTAGACATTTTCTCTATACTAAGAAATGTTCTCCTACATGCATGATATATATACATGTATAGCATGTTTTGGGAACGTCTTGATGCTCGCAGAATATATTTTAGACAAACAGAAAATACTTGTACATTTTGCGTTGTGTATTTTTGAATAGTAGAGATGTTTATCGATGAACATCTAAACGTTTATTTCAAGCATTTTCAAAACACAGATTATGGTCCTCTGGGGATGGAACTTGATATATCGCCTTTCTGTGGTTACAATCAAAGTAGTTTATATATTATATACAGGTACTTATTTTCTACCTGGGGCAACAGAGGTTTAAGTGACTTGCCCAGAGTCACAAGGAGCTTCAGTGGGAAACAAACTCAGTTCCCCAGGTTCTCAGGCCGCAGCACTAACCACTAGGCTACTCCTCATGAAAATTCTGTATCCTTTCAAACCATCCCATACCTGTTGTATATATAGAGAAACATAACAATATTACTGCATGAGTCTGAAGTTCCATATTCTGCAGTGTAACCCATGAAACAGCACTGGAATGTAAAACTTGTATATGTAATCATACTTACAGACACATCTGAAAATCAGGTCCCCCTTAGAGAAGCACTGGAGGCCTAGCATTGTAGAAGGTGAACATCATTAGGGGCCTGGTTTTCAAAGAATTTTCTCACATCATGTGTCTCCAGGAAAAGACTCTGGCAATTCAGGCCCAGTAGTGAAATGCAAGAACAAGCTGTCAATCTCATTTTTCAGAATATGAACCATTAATGACTGAACAAAAATTTCCAAAAATATGTTTTTCCTTCAATTCAGATTACATTTGTTAGTTACACTTCCGGAGGTCATTTTTGGCAATGATAGTCACAAGTGAATACAGAAAAACAGAACCACTGCCTCAAATAACCAGGTCTACGACATATGGCACACAGATGATACCACAGTGATCCACAAACATTGAGATCTGGAAAAAATAATCAATCTTAACATTGAAAAGGAAAGGTTGGGGCACTACTCACATGTGCTTCTCTCCATTATGAATAACTGTTTGACATAGGGAAAGTTTCCTCATTAACAACTGTTTTCAAGCTGTCTAAAATGAAAGCAAATCGTAATCCATGTATCAAAAAGTTATTTATGATGTAAACAGAAGCATGTACATTTACCCGAAACTGCACTCAGATACCCTTCTGGTTAGTGGAAATCAGAAAAAGTGTCAACCTCAGCTACGTTACAAGTTAGATTTTACCTGTAGATCACAGATCTGTGCTACTTACCTTTATGTCGCTGGCCAGTCGTACTCGAAGGGCTTGGTCCTTCCCATAACAAAGGAAGCTATGTGTATAGACATTGTAGGTATTACCATAAAGCCGGAAAAGCAAGAAATTATCTGGCGATTCATCAATGTTGTTTTTTGGCACAAACGTTATCTGTGTTGAAGCTCCTCCAAGATCTAAGGCCCCTGTTGTTACTGATGCTTGCTCAAAAAGCATCCAGCTGGATCTCTGAAACAGCAAAGAAATATCAAAAGCTTTTAAGAAGTCAGCTGATCCTCCAATGAGAGGGAGATTAATACACTGAACTATAGATCAGGCACACCACATACTGATCAATACCAGGCCTCTAGGTCAGAGTGATATAATCAAGCAGAGGGGCTGAACTCAAGGTTCAAATCTACTTCTGCTCCCCTGTCTCGATCTATCTGCTGCTTTTGACACTGTTGATCACAGCTTGCTCCTTGATACGCTGTCCTCATTTGGATCTTTCCTGGTTTTCTTCTTACCTCTCCCAGCGTACCTTTAGTGTATACTCTAGTGGATCCTCTTCTACTTCTATCCCACTGACAGTTGGTGTACCTCAGGGATCTGTCCTGGGACCTCTTCTTTTCTCCATCTATACTTCTTCCCTTGGTACTCTGATCTCATCCCATGGTTTTCAGTATCATCTTTACACTGATGACTCCCAGATCTACCTCTCCACACCAGAAATCTCAGCTGAAACCCAGGCCAAAATATCAGCCTGCCTGTCTGACATTGCTGCCTGGATGTCTCAGCGCCATCTGAAACTAAACATGACCAAGACTGAGCTTCTTATCTTTCTCCCTAAACCAGCCTACTACTACTACTTAACATTTCTAAAGCGCTACCTGGGTTATGCAGCGCTGTACAATTTAACAAAGAAGGACAGTCCCTGCTCAAAGGAGCTTACAATCTAAACCTCTCCTCCTTCCCCATTCTCTATTTCTGTGGATAACACTCTCATCCTTCCTGTCTCATCAGCTCGTAACCTTGGGGTCATCTTCGACTCCTCCCTCTCCTTCTCTGCACATATTCAACAGACTGCTAAAACCTGTCGTTTCTTTCTCTATAATATCAGCAAAATTCGCCCTTTCCTTTCTGAGCACACTACCAGAACCCTCATCCACACTCTTATCACCTCTTGCTTAGACTATTGCAACTTGCTTCTCACAGGTCTCCCACTTAGCCATCTCTCTCCAATCTGTTCAAAATTCTGCTGCAAGACTAATATTCCGCCAGGGTCGTTATGCTCATATTAGCCCTCTCCTCAAGTCATTTCACTGGCTTCCTATCTGTTTCCGCATACAGTTCAAACTCCTCCTATTGACCTATAAGTGCATTCAGTCTGCAGCTCCTCAGTACCTCTCCACTCTCATCTCTCCCTACATTCCTCCCCGGGAACTCCGTTCACTGGGTAAATCTCTCTTATCTGCACCCTTCTCCTCCACTGCTAACTCCAGACTCCATTCTTTTTATCTTGCTGCACCTTATGCCTGGAATAGACTTCCTGAGCCGGTACGTCAAGCTCCATCTCTGGCCATCTTCAAATCTAAGCTAAAAGCCCACCTTTTTGATGCTGCTTTTAACTCCTAACCCTTATTCACTTGTTCAGATCCCTTATTTTATCATCCTCACCTTAATAGTCCCTTATCTCTTGTTTGTCCTGTTTGTCTGTCCTAATTAGATCGTAAGCTCTGTCGAGCAGGGACTGTCTCTTCATGTTCAAGTGTACAGCGCTGCGCACATCTAGTAGCGCTATAGAAATGATAAGTAGTAGTAGTAGTAGTGTTCTACAGAGCCAGCCCTCAGTCCTCAGAGAGAGAGCAGTGTAGGTATTCAACCCTCACCATGCCTAGTGACCAAACTCCTTGCAGTTTAAACAAACAGTTCCTGAAGAAGCTGGTGTGAAGGGGGAAAGCTGGTTGTCTAAGGCAGGTATCCCCACACCTTTCACTTGGAGGGCTACACATTATATATTACAAATGGTGGACAGTTACTCTGAGGATGGGGGAGGGTCTGCCATGGAGTTTGCTGTTGGGAAGCGGGGGTGTCTCCCGTGGTGAATTCTGAGCAAAGGAGGTGAATGTCTGGCCCATTTTCAAATACTGAAAATGAAGGAGATGAAGGATTCCCAGGGGGTTGGCAGAGATAATATCAGTAATAAAATTTTCAGATTTGTTGGAAGTTGACTACTCTGCCTCCCGGATCTCCCCTCTGAGATGTATGGGAGATGGGGGTGGCACAAATACTAATTCCCCCAACTTCACTCTCATTTACTAGTCTCCCTTCACTTTCTCATCATCTCCCAGTCCTTCCTTCTTCTTCAGTCATTCCCCTCTTCCACTCACCCACCCTCTCTCACCTCGGCTTTTTCTTGAGCTCACGGGTAGGGCTTGGACTCATTAAAAGTGCCTCTCTTTATTGGCATGGGTCCAGTTTACTTTTCTGCTACTGGTGGAGCCTGGGAACCTCCACTAGCTTTTCTGCAATTCGCATGTTAAAAATAAATAAATAAACAAACAAACAAACAAACAAACGTCCTCTGTGGGCCATATGTGGCTGTGAGAAGAAAGAGCATGGCAGGCTGTGAAAATGAGCTTGTGGGCTATAGTCTAGAGATCCCTATGCTAAACTTTCTCAAGGGGAGTTTAGGATATCTTATAGGGGTCTGATTTATATAGTATTTTTTACTGTAAACACAGAACTGGAGAAAGTCAGTGGGCCTAATATTCAGACTGCAGGAGGAAGCTGGGCTGCCTCCCGTGGTTGGTGCTGAGCCCTGATATTCATGCAGGGCTATTTCAGGGATCAGCACTGAATATCCGGGTGTATTTTGGCCGGCTTAAATTAAATTGGCCAAGCCAAAATTCAGCACTGCCCGGTTAAATTTAAATCGGCCAAAGACATACCTGCTGAATATCGGTGGATAGCTGGTTATATATCACGTGGTATAACTGGCTATCCACAATGAGCTAACTGGCAATATTCAGCGGTAGGTAGCTGGCTATCTCCTGCTGAATATCACTGGGTAGCCAGTTAAGTCTCTCATTTAATGTACCAACCAGCCAACCAGGCAGTTTTAGCTTTCACTCTTTAGAGAGAGTGTAAGCACATGTTCTTTCTCATACTGACACCATGAATACTTCAATTGGTGCAATTTATGTCATTTGATCTGTTATAGAAAAAGCTAAGTCTTTATTTCATGGGTTTTTTTTTTTTTTACTGATCTCTGATCAGTACAATCCACTGAATTATTCTAGCATGGGAGCACTTGCCGCATAGAAAATAGGTGTCGGTAAGGGCTCCCGTACTAATGGCCATGCACTAATTGGGAAATTAGTGCATGGCCACTGATAGAAAAATAACATTTTACAGCTGCATTAAAAGTGGCCTCAGCATGCAGGAAAGCCCCATGCTACTGATAGCACTGGCCACATTTTAGCGCAGCTTAAAGGGCCCCTTAATTACGACACAACTCCAACAGGAGGTGGATGGATATATGAGGACTTGTATGCTGTCATCCAAAGAGAACACTTGCTACAGGTAAATAGTTTGGTTTTCTCCTAGGGCAAGCAGGATATCAAGTCCTTGAAGATGGGATGCCATAGCTACAAAGGGCTTTCAAAAAAAAAGGGGGGGGGAAGAGATGTGGTAGCCATGTTAGTCCACTTCTAAAGGCAGTCAATAGAAATAGAATAAAATAAAACAGAGAAAAGAAAATAAGATGATACCTTTTTTATTGGACTAACTTAATACATTTTTTGATTAGCTTTCGAAGGTAGCCCTTCATCAGATCCGAAATAGGGGGGAAATTATGTATGAAAGGCACTGCCAAAGGGCAGGCACCGTAACTCATTTTTGCTGATAATCAGCTCTCTCAGGTTTATTGATTTTCATTCTTTAGAAAGGCAGCCTGGAAATCATGAAATGGGCTTTGGGAGGATGGAGTTGGATTCTAAACTTTGAATCACAGCTGGAAGACAGATGGAGTGGCCCAATGGTTAGTGCAGCAGGCTTTGATCTTGGTAATCTGGGTTTGATTCCCACTGCAACTCCTTGTGACCTTGGACAAGTCACTTAACCCTCCATTGCCCCAGGTACAAAAACTTAGATTGTGAGCCCTCTAGGGACAGAGAAAGTACCTGCATATAATGTGTGCAGCACTGCATATGTTATGGTATAAGCCAATCATCAGAATTAAATGTGTAGCATGATGTTGTGTTGGATCAGATACATATATATACACCAATATATTTGTTTCAGCTTTTAAAAATATATATTTGACACTGCAGCAGAACTGGCTTTCATTCCAAAAGCCCTCTTCCCTCTCCCTTTGGGGAACATTTAAAAGACATTTAAGAGACAAAAGGGTACTGTGCTTCAAAGAGAAATAAAACTCTCTCTGCCCTCCCACCTAAAAAGACTGAACAAAAGCATGACTAAGGTGGACACTTGAAGAATCACATAGACATCTCCACCAGCAGACAGATAGTCTGGAAAAGGCATAACTCCAGCTATTGATAACAAAGACTTCAGAGGGGAAACCATAAACAAGACATTTGCTTGTCAAAGGTATACCTGCCCCTCCCATCAACTATCAGTCAAATGGACGCCAGGACATCTGCAGAAAGGAGAGACCTATAATGCAGATCATGTGAACAGACTACAATAACCATAATGCCTTGCAAGTTATCTAGTGCAAACCAGGAAGCAGGTGCTGGGACTCTGTGATCATATCCTCCTGCAGCTTGCAAGATATAAAAGCAAAAGCTGTTTCCCCAAGATTCAGATTCTCTCTTCAGCTGCAAGCAACTCAGATCCACTCACTGCAGAAGCCCTGCTCCTCTTCTGCAAACATGTGCTTACCTCATGCTGTTCATACTATGTAACAAGGACTTGTAAGTAACATAACTTTTGATCTAGACCTGCTACTTTGCCTTACTTAAGCACAGATTATCTGTAAAGATCTCTTAAAAAAACCTACATCTCGTGTGCAATTGTATATTAAATCAACCTTTTTGAAGCTAAAAATACGGTCTCTTTGTGTTCTGAGTATATGGTATCTTTTATATATACTTAATTTATTTAATTTATTGCAATTATCACCTTTGGTGATTGGTGGAGAAATTAATATCCTAAAACTTATAAATACAGCACCTGCTCTTAAATTATAAACAGTAGCGAGTGCTCTAGAGCTCTTTTCCCCAAGATAAATCATTTCTTGTAACACATACATTTAGTAGCACTATAGAAATATAAGAGGCCAATAGTTTATGTAAACCCTTAGTCTCCTTATTACTGGAAGGCTGTTTCACACAGATAACGGAACTCTGGTTATATTCTCCAGGAGGCAGTCAAAACCTCATTCCTGGATTTGGCTGGGAAGCTAGCTGTAACCTTTAAGCTCTCTTGAGAGCAGTTTTGGCTACTACAGAATGGTGTGCAAGTTGCTGCTTCTTGAATCCAGGAGTCTTCTGGATGCTATATCTTCTGATTGAGCAGGTGAACAGAGAGAGAGAGGGATAACTCCTACAATCTCATCTATACATCTTAAAATAGTATGTAAATGGATACTGTCACAGCCTTTTTTGGGGGGGGGGGGGGGGGGTGCTGAAGGAATTTGAAGATGTCCATCATTTTTGCCCAGGGTTCCTCCTCTGTTTGTACTTTAAATGGAATGGTATCAGCCATTTCTGATAAAAATTGGTGAAGGACAGGTCATCTGAGGGAGCCTTTATCCTTTAATAGGCTGTAGGATGAATAGTAAGTTAGTAAAGCCCTCCTCTTCAGAAAACTCTGCAGGCTCAAACTGAGAAAACCATGAGTGCTCTGATTCAGACCCAGAAAAATACTCCAAGGAAGAAGTCTGGGTCTGAGGCCGACTAGACCCCAATGCCTCAGTGAAGACATCCCTCGACCAATGGTATCTAGGCATTGATATATGTCTTGATACACTGGAGATAGATAACAATGAAGTTGGCATTGACTCTACCCCCTACCTAGCTTCAGCATCGATAATTATCAACAATTGACTGCAGATAAACCATCTCCAGGGAGAGAATGGGTCATAAGCATCAGTTACAGAATCCTCTGTATTGAAGAAAAATTCAAGGCATCGTGTCAAGTGAGGATGTGAGTGAGTTTCTCATCGATCTTCCTGCTATGTTCCTCCTCAATGACTGTGTCTAGGTTGAAGAGGGAGCAGTAGGTGAACTCACAATCTACTGGTCTTGGATCCTTGGAGGATTGCACGACTCCTCTGATATTAAGAAGGCTGAGGGAACTTCTGTTTGGGGGGCCTTTCAAAGATGTGAGAACCTTTGTGCTCTCAACGCTGCACTCAGATGGGTTCATGTATCAATGCTTCTGAGCCTTTGCTCAACATTGGATGCCCTCTGCATTGATGAAGATGAGACAAATATTTCCTCTTCTTCAGAAGGGAATTAACTGATGGCCATTTCCAACAGCCTCTATTGACAATTGATGTTGAGCGTAAACATTCACGTCGGGTGTGCATTGAATCACAAAACTCTAGTGCAACTCCTATACACCTCAAGACCTATGCTTCCAATACTGATGCTGAAAGTCTCTATTTAGAAGTACCACAGATTTTTCAGCACTGCTCTTCATGACTCCAAATCCCTCTTTTTATCACTTGTGAACTCAAGGTACTGCAAGCATCAATTATGAGTATTTGCATTGAATATGGTTTTTGCCACACTGCCTGAACTTTTTTAAAGCTACTAGGGGCCTTTTTTTTTTTTTTTTTTTTTTGCAATATGTTGCCGAACCCCCCCCCCCCCCAAAAAAAAAAAAAAACTGCTCCAAAATCAAAAGACTGGATTTTGACAAAACAGGCCCAACTGGGTCACTAAACTGTCATAAGAGGGAAACAGCAACCAAGTGTGCAAAACATAAAGAAAAAAATGTTCAGAAAAGCTATCTAAGGGTGTTAGAAAGGAAAGGAAGAGGACCACATGTAACAGCAATTAACCCCCCCCCCCCCCCCCCATTTATTTTAAAGAGAAAGAGAGCTGATTTCTCTTATTGGCTCTGCTGAAAAACAAAGACTGAGAAAGTCCCACATGAAAACACAAAGCGTGGATTTGCATGAATGCATGGTAGGACCTGTCAAAGACTTCTAGAACTTTCTAGCTGGAAAGACTTTTCCCAAGCAGGCTCTGTTGGATGACATCACCCATCTTTGAGAACTTGATATCCTGCTTGTCATTAAAGAAAATGCATTTTCATTCTGGAAAGAACACAAAGGACTTATCTTCTAGATGTGAAAAACCTGCTTTAATGTCTTTAAAATCAAACATGCTAGGAATAAAAGAAACTGCAAATATGTAGTCCACAGCGGGGAATCTAGACACTCGCATTATATACCTTTCATTTTCTGGATGTCACCAAGTGCCATACCTGATTGAAGTTGCCTAGCATATAATTAATGCTGATCCAGCCATAGGCTCCTTCCTCCTGTCCTGTGATGATTCTACAACTTTGGAAATCAAAGGGATACAAACGTAGAGTCTTCTCCACTGATAACAGCACTTTTTCAGCGATCTCACTGTTGTTTAAACTAAACACAAAGAAATATAAAATTACAGAGGTCAATTTTTCAAAACGTATTTAATACTCCACTTAGGAGTCTACATTTAGGATGATTTTCGGCCAGATTTAGGATCCTACATTTTCAGCTGAAAATTCACTTAAATTTAGGAATCTAAATTTAGATCTGCAATTCATTTGCCTAGATTGAGGTGATTAATGCTTTTTGACCTACCCTAACTCTACTTCTGTAACAGCCATTAATGTAGGTGGCTAATGAAAATAGCAAGTCCCTATTCAAAGGGACTGTACAGCTAACCTTTCGAGTTAGCAGGACAAAACCCAAAACAGCTGAATCTTCCCCTCTGGTTACTGGATAAACTTTCTTCAGGTAACTGGTTGCCCAGGCAGCACGGGGGGGGGGGGGGGGGGGGGTATTCTCTGGGGTGCAAATTCACTTGGGTCAGCCAGTGCTGATATTTAGCTCTGTCTGCCCAAAGTTGTCAGGGTAACCCAATCCCCCTCTCTCCCAAAATGCTAAGAAGCCTATAGGAATATAATGGGCTGCATAGCATTTAAAACATGCTAATCGTTAGCATGCTAAGGGACTCTTATCAAGCTGCGCTAGCGGTTCCCATGCAGCAATGCCAATGGAATCCATTCAAAGTGAATGGGCTTTGTCGGCATTACCGCACCAGCAGCCACTAGCACAGCTTGATATAAGAGGCCCTAAATCCATTAGTGTGCCTTTGTAAAAGGACTCCCAGACTTAACTTGCAAAATCATAAAACAGCCACATTTTCAAATTGTGCCAAAGCAGAACTTAATTCCGCTCCTGCTTGAGATTCTGCAACTTAACAAAACAAAAGATCTTAGACCAAGCGTAAGCAACCTCAGTCCCAGTTGGGTTTTTCAGGATTTCCCCAATGAGTATGCATGAGATCTATTTGCATATACCACCTCTATTGTGTACAAATAGATCTCATGCATATTCATTGTGGAAATCCTGAAAACCCAACTGAATTGCGACCCTCGAGGTCACAGGTTGCCCACCCCTGCCTTAGACCCTACTAACTCAAATTTATAACCCTGACCAGAACACTTCGATTACTGGAAAAGTAATGGAAGTGATGCTGAAGGAAAGGATAGTGAATTTCCTGGAAGCAAATAAGTTGCAAGATCCGAAATAACATGGTTTTACCAAAGGTAAATCGTGCCAAACGAATTTCATTGAATTCTTTGACTGGGTGACTGGAGAATTAAATCAGGGATGTGCTATAGACGTAATCTACCTAGATTTCAGCAAAGCTTTTGACACGGTTCCCCACAGGAGGCTCTTAAATAAACTTGACGGGCTGAAGATAGTACCCGAAGTGGTGAACTGGATAAGGAAATTGTTGACGGACAGATGCCAGAGGGTGGTGGTGAATGGAATTTGCTCAGAGGGAAAGGTGACTAGTGGAGTGCCTCAGGGATTGGTGCTGGGGCCGATTCTGTTCAATATATTTGTGAGTTACATTGCCAAAGGGTTAGAAGGTAAAGTTTGCCTTTTTGCAGATGATACTAAGATTTGTAACAGAGTGAACACCCGGGAGGGAGTAGAAAACATGAAAAAAGATCTGCGAAAGCTAGAAGATTGGTCTAAGGCTTGGCAATTAAAATTCAATGTCAAGAAATGCAAAGTGATGCACTTAGGGAGTAGAAATCCATGGGAGACGTATGTGTTAGGTGGTAAGAGTCTGATAGGTACCGATGGGGAGAGGGATCTTGGGGTGATAGTATCTGAGTATCTGAAGGCGACGAAACAGTGTGACAAGGCGGTGGCCGTAAGTAGAAGGTTGCTAGGCTATATAGAGAGAAGTGTGACCAGCAGAAGAAAAGAGGTGTTAATGCCCCTGTACAAATCGTTGGTGAGGCCCCACCTGGAGTATTGTATTCAGTTTTGGAGGTCGTATCTTGCTAAGGATGTAAAAAGAATTGAAGCGGTGCAAAGAAAAGCTACGAGGATGGTATGGGATTTGCGTTACAAGACATATGAGGAGAGACTTGCTGACCTGAACATGTATACCCTGGAGGAAAGGAGAAACAGGGGTGATATGATACAGACGTTCAAATATTTGAAAGGTATTAATCCGCAAACGAACCTTTTCCGGAGATGGGAAGGCGGCAGAACTAGAGGGAATGAAATGAGATTGAAGGGGGGCAGACAAAAAAAATGTCAGGAAGTATGTTTTCACGGAGAGAGTGGTGGATGCTTGGAATGCCCTCCCGCGGGAGGTGGTGGAGAGGAAAACGGTAACGGAATTCAAACATGCATGGGATAAACATAAAGGTCCTGTTCAGAAGAAATGGATCCTCAGGAGCTTAGCCGAGATTGGGTGGCAGAGCTGGTGGTGGGAGGCGGGGCTGGTTGTTGGGAGGCGGGGATAGTGCTGGCCAGACATATACGGTCTGTGCCAGAGCCAGTGGTGGGAGGTGGGGATAGTGCTGGGCAGACTTATACGATCTGTGCCAGAGCCAGTGGTGGGAGGTGGGGATAGTACTGGGCAGACTTATACGGTCTGTGCCAGAGCCAGTGGTGGGAGGCGGGGCTGGTGGTTGGGAGGCGGGGATAGTGCTGGGCAGACTTGTACGGTCTGTGCCCTGAAAATGACAGTTACAAATCAAGGTAAGATATACACAAAAAGTAGCACACATGTTGGGCAGACTGGATGGACCGTGCAGGTCTTTTTCTGCCGTCATCTACTATGTTACTATAATGTACATGAAGGCTAATATTTTACTAATCTCTCATTAAGACACGCTCATTTAAATTTAACCCTCAAGTGGATTGGAAACCAATGAAGAGCAACATGAATTGGGGCCACATGTTCCCATTGTGAACTTCTAACTACTGCCCTAGCCACAGCATTCTGCACCCTTTGTAGGAGAGCCAAAAACTTTAGGAAGACCAACATAAAAGACGTTACAACAGTGTAGGTGCCACATAACCATCATCCGCATAACAATGCACATATTCTAAGAATAAGGAAAGGGCCATAAATAAAAACTGAATGGAGCCCAAACAAAGCCTTCTTCACTACATTTGACACCCACACATCAAATGCTAACTGAGAGTTAAGCATAACACCTAAATTCTTTACTGCTTCTTGAACCCTAACAAAGATAGGCTCCCCAACCTGAATTTCAAAATTAACAGGCCTGGGTGACTTACTGACCCCCCCAAATTTCTGTTTTGGCAGTATTAAGCAACAGACAATTAGATAGCAACTATTTCTCAAGATTAGTAAACCAATCCGTGATATCTAGCCACAGATCTGATATTGATGTTCTACTTGGCTGAAAAAAATGGATATCATTTGCATATATGTATGATGTAAAACCACAATCTCAAACAACTTTTTGAAACTGGCAGAAATATTAAATAAGATAAGGTTAAATGAAGATCCCTGTGGAACTCCTATGCCAAAGTGTATGAGGTTCTGAAAACAAATTTCTCATCTTAACCATAAAGGACTTCTCTGTTAAAAAGAAGTGACACTAAGCCCAGACTCAGCTAACCTTTGTAACAGTAAACAATGCAAAACACTGTCAAAGCCTGAAGAGAGTACATAAGTATATAAGTATTGCCATACTGGGACAGACTGAAGGTCCATCAAGCCCAGCATCCTTTTTCTAACAGTGGCCAATCCAGGTCACATGCACCTGGCAAAATCCCAAAAAAGTACAATACATTTTATTTATTTTTTATTTGTTACATTTGTATCCCACATTTTCTCACCTATTTGCAGGTTCAATGTGGCTTACATAGCACCGGAGAGGTGTTTACAGACTCCGAGGTAAACAAATACAGGGTGATGTTGTGGCAGGATAGGTTCATGTGGCAGGACCACATAGAGATTCGTTCAGCGTAAGAGGGTTTTTAAACTTTAAAAAACCCCGCTAAGCTAACTGCTTTTAGTACATTCTATGGCAACGAATTCCAGAGTTTAATTACACGTTGAGTAAAGAAAACTTTTCTCCGATTTGTTTTAAATTTACTACTTTGTAACTTAATCGAATGCCCCCTAGTCCTAGTATTTTTGGAAAGAGTAAACAAGTGATTCACGATCAAGGAGAATTAGAACAACCCAATTTCCCAAGATCCAAGGATCTTGAATCTCCTCCACTATGGTCATCATCTCCCTACTGCCTGTTACCAGATTGAGCAGGGTCCAAACTACCATTCACTTCCAGACAGTCCTGTAAATGAGAAGTACAGGCTTCCAAAACCATGGCAAGAATTGGCAAATTAGAGATAGATTGATTGATAATGTTCAGGAACCATTGGATCCAAGCCATTTTTCTTCAAAAAAGGTTGGACCTGAACTCTCTTCAAGTCCTGCAGCAGAATACCAGACTCAAATGACAAAGATGTCTTAAATAAAAGTCTAACAAAGAATCTGTTGGATGCTTCAGATGCCAATCAAGGCAGGGATTATAAATGTCTTCAGAAGCAGGTTCTTTATCTGCATAATTGAGGGAACACCAGTCCTCTGCAACCCACACTCAGCAGATTGTCCAGCCACAAACAAGCTAGAAAAACTGTTTGCAAGCTGTGAGAGAGCTTCAGGAGGAACAGATGCATGCAGTCCCCTATCAAGTATTTTGCTGTAAATTGGAAATCTTCTCCACATAAATCTGGCATAGCTCATGGCTCTTGAAAGAGTGTGCAATCCCCTGTTAGCTTGGGGATTAATAGAAGAATGAGTTCCTTGTGGGGGGTCTTTGGGGGATCCTTGGGTAGGAGGAAGCCCAGCCCAAAGGGAGTAGTTTGGAAGTGGAATGGAGAGAGATAGTGCCAAGATACTGAAGAGTGACAGGGAAGGAGATGGGGGGGGGGGGGGGGGAGGAGTGTTTGCCCTTTGGGGGGGGGGGGGGGGGGTTGGTTGCCTGCTGCCTGCCAAGTGACCTGAAGAAGAAGAGGGATCCTGATGAGCCACCTTAAGATTGGGCTACAAATGAGGAGCAGTTCTTGCCCCACTCACAATAACTGGTGAAGGAGTCAGAGCTTAGGGTGAACTGGGGAGTCCTGCCCGTAAGCAGGGGTTCAGGACAGGATGCAGCCTGCTCAAGGCCGGAGTGCCACCCTGTGAGGTACACCCGCATAAGGAGGACAGCCATAAGGGACTGTGCCAAGTGGTAGTGGAGTGAGTCAGGGAGAACAGCCCCAGGGTTACATCTGGCAAACAGTATAGATTGATTTAAATAAGACTTTATATAAGTCACTGTAGTGAAGAATCATTGAAGTTGCAAACTGCCTGTTGCAGAAGTTACAAAAAAGGTTTGTTAGTAAATCCTTCGGAGTGCAGTGTGGTTCCTGGACTGAAGAGCTAAGAGGAACCCGGAACTGGTAAAGTATCTCCCAAACTCCCGGATTGCTATTCCAGACCACTGACCCATCCCAGCTCAACTGTAAGAGGAATGGATATGCAGTGTCTGGTAAGAGTGACCTGAGAGTATGCAAAGACTGTGAAGTTCGTTTAAAGGGGTTTTTTTGTGGCCCCGAGCTGGAACTAGCTCACGGGTGAGACTTGTGTTGCAAGTGTTTGGAAGGCTCCATATCACGATGAACATATAATCCTTTTTGTAAAATAATCATACTGGTCACTTTTACCCATCCCCTCTTTGACCCCATTATGCCTGGATCAAATGTAACCAATTCAACCACAATATAACCTTGTATTTGTTTCTCTACCAGTTTAGGCTTGCGCCTTACGGTATTATGTAAGCAACACTGAGCCTGCAAATAGGTGGAAAAATGTGGGATACAAATGTAACAAACAAATAAATAAATAAAATGCTGAGAACTTTGCTCTACATTGAGATTTCAACTCCGAAGAGTCTGACTTGTATCAGGATTTGGCATTTCAGAGCTCACAACTCATTAGAAAA